>NC_064533.1:23283283-23999950 GCF_023856365.1 Brienomyrus brachyistius | reverse complement strand
TTCAGTGCATGCAGGTCACAAATAATGTTGCTTTGAAATGATTGGTAAGTCTGTTTAGCTAGTTTTGCAAGTTAACTGTGTAACACCATCAGATGCCAGTCAGAATGTATATGTCTGTGTTTACACATTGTTTTGGTTTGTTTTTGTGATTTATCACTGTTGGAATTTCCCCTCCTAAACAGATAAGGTACTACATTGGTGTGTTTTGAGGGGGTTGGTTAATACACCATAATTTATCCTGCATGCTCCCGTTACTCGTCTCTAGGCGCTTTTACACCAAAGTTCCGGACCTGGGTCCAAATTTACAAGTCCCTGGGCTGTTGGGCTGTCTTGACCGTGACTGATGGGGGCACATCACTTGTAATGGATCGGTTTGCTCAAAACCATATGTCTTAACTCTGGCTCCATGAGGCCACATTCTGTGATTCACACGGCGTCATCCCAGCAAGGCATTCTGGGAATGGAGCCTCACTTCTTTCACCATGAAAGGGACGGAGGAGGAGGTGATACCTAGTGAGCAGCTGAATATAACTGCCCCCTAAGGATGTTTTCTTCTCACCTACCAAACCTAGTAGCTGCTAAATATACCCAAACATACGTCCGAAAACAGTAACACCGTGTGTTGTATGGGAGCGACAGCATGGAGTCATCTAATTAATAGAGCTGCTGGTGGTGACAATAAGTGGTAGCCATACTAGGAACATGTGTAGTATCATATGCTGTCACTGCTCGGCTTTCTGCTTTTCGATTGCCAACTGTGTGCAAGTGTGGTCACCAGGAGAACTGTGGTGCATCGCACAATTACGACCCTTTGCTGCACAACTGATGATTGAACTTACGGGGTTGGGTTGCTGGATGCCTACTAGTGTTGTTCCCCCCCCCCATTCCACTGGAGGGAGATATGAATCTCATGGCTTTTTCTGTCAACCAGTCTGTATGGTTCAGCAGGTTAAGACACTGTCCCTCAGATCAGAAGGTCGGCAGTTCAAATCCCAGTATTAGCAGTGAGATTGCAGTCTTGGGTCTTTGGGTAAGACCTTTTACCCCCAATTGCTCCAGGGGCTTTTTTAAAATAAAAGCATCTGTTAAATAAAGTAATATAACAATGTAAATCAAATGCTAGCTGAGGGAGTACAAAATGTCTTCTCAGAATGGTATGCATGAGAGCAGCCTGTAAGGTCCTCTTTATATCCTGCTCTGATGCATATCTGAGCTTTTTATGAGTTTTTCATATTCAGTTTTCAGTATTGTCTTATGTATTTCCATGTTATATTTTAATGCAAAGTGTAGCTTTAAATGTATGGAATATTAAACTATCTTGTCAGCCTAGAATAGTATAGCTGGATGTGCATGTATTGCGATCATATTTATACTAGTTGGCATTGTTCCAGTTTTCTTGGTTCCTGATACCAAATTTATCTGCTTTCAGGAAGTGGCGCTACAGCGGTGGTCCAGGCCGCCATCTGCGTGCCCAGAAAAGAGAAAGTGGCCATCAAACGCATCAACCTGGAGAAATGCCAGACCAGCATGGACGAACTTCTGGTAACGTCATTCCTCCTGAACACCTGTGCAAGTTAAAAAACGTTCAGCTCTCCAACGGCAGAGATTAATTTTGTATCAGGTTATCTTGACGTGTTTGGTCTAGTGATCTGATGAAAACTCGCTTACGAGATCATTAGCTGGTTGAGCAGTCATTACCTGCTAAATGGGAGTGTGATGGAAGGTGTAGTGGGAGGGGAGTTTCCCCTCGCCTGGTGCGTAGCACAGCGGTCTGTCTTTGAGGTACCTCGTCCATGGTGGAGCTTGAGGCTCTTTCTGCCTAAGCGGGAACCAAACCCGTCAGACCACTTCATGGCCGCGTCTCTTCTCGGTGCGTGCGTGTGCTACGTGACAGACCCTAATGTAAGTTTCTGGTGTTCAGTCACGTTTTCGGCTTTTAAGATAAAATAAAGCCTTTCCAGTTGCACGCGCACACATACCGTTGAGAGTGAAGCTGGTGGTCTGTGTATAGGATCAGCCATTTATGCAGTGCTTCTTGCAACATTTTTGGGGCGGGGAGGAGGGGGGTGTGGACTTTGCTCAAGGGCCCAGTGAAGATCTGGCTATTCTGCTGAGCATGGGATTCAGAAGGATGACCTTCTGATCACAAGCGCAGAGGCCTAACCCTCTGAGCCACGCACCAACTCCCCGAAAGGAGCAGCGTCATCCCAGATCCAACACACACTTAATTCGTGAAGAAATCTCTGCCAAGAATGTATGACCTGAATAGTCATAGTAGCTACAGTTGTCAGTAGGGAGTGGGTTTGGTTCTTATCCTTACATTTTGAGTCAAACGGAACAAAGTGTCCTAAACAAGAGCAAGATGAGATATGTGACAAGATGCATTACAGTGTAGCTGTACTCATACTTTGCAATTGACTAATGAAGCATCATTTCATTAAATTGCTCTCCTGTGCTCTGGATGCTGGTGGTCAAATTTGGTGGAAGTGTGTTGCTCAGTGGGATAGCGATTTGTACCCAAGTCCAGGAGGTTGTGGGTTCAAATCTCATGGTTGACAGAATAATCATATTACTGTTTGGCCTTTGGAAAAGACCCCAGCTGCTCCAGGGGCCCTGGCTGACCTCGCTCTCTCGGGCTTTTCGCAAAAGCTATGTTCATGCAACATAATAACCTGGATGTCTGGTCATGAGAAGCAGGTCTTAAATCTGTGCTAGATGTTGAGAAGCTGACAGAGAATCCTGCTGTTATGGTGACTGAGACAGGATGTCTACGGAATCCGTGGATGATGAGCCTGTCGTTGCCACAAACCTGTCATTCCTGATTCATGTGAACCGGTAAGACGGTGGAAGGGTGTGGACATCTTGGGGCGGTGCTACAGTGAGCCTTACAGAGGCGTTATGCTAGCTGACATAACCAGGGCTTGTAAAATCACTAGCCCAAAGTCCCGGGACAATGAAGTTTTCCTGTCAGGCTACCAAAATGTAACAACACCCTGCCTGATAGGCTATCAGAAATTATTATCCCCTAAATAAAATACAATTCCCTCCTTTGTTTGTCTTTTCAGTATAAATCAACAAAGTTTTGAGAGTAGCATTTAGTGGAAAATCTCACTAATCAAAGTCCACACGAGTAATATGAAAAAAGCGATAGATGACTGGGGAGTCGCTAGCTTGGGCAGTTTTGCGCGCTCGCTGCAGCTTGTGATGTACGAGGGGCTGCCATCACATCGAAGTGATGCTGTTGCTAGTGGGAGAAAAATTGTGAGGCATTTTAAGCATTCGCCACTCGCGTGTCCTCGCTTGGAAGATATTCCCATTGAACTACAAATGCTTCAAAAATGCCGCAAACAAAATGTACAGACAAGGTGATACCGTACGTTATATATGTTGCCAGTAGCGTAATTAAAGCTTTTTTGGTATAGATTTTTATTATTTGTATTTAGTAATTTAAAAAAATTATTAATATATAAAGTATAAATATTTATACATTATATATACATTTATTATGTCAATATAGTATAAAGTAAGAAGAGTTCTTGTATTGGAATCTGTATAGTGTATTGGCAGTTGAAAAAACTGAAAAAAAGAACTGAAAAAATGTGAATCGGCCCATCCCCAGACAAATTAGTGATCGATTAATTTTATCCATGGATGTTCAGCTACTGGAACTGTCTAAGGCAGAGGTCACCTTTTTGAAACTGAGAGCTACTTCACGGGTACTGAGCCATACGAAGGGCTACCAGTTTGAAACACCCCCCTAAACTTATCTAAACTTCATGTATAATAAACGTGCTTTAAATGCTTTTTTTTTTAAGATATTGTCATTTCCAAATCTATATCAATGCAAATGACTAAAGAAGAATAGCAACAGGATAAAATAAAATGTTAGATGCTGCTCACTGGTGAGTTGTGCTGTCTTTAGAACAGGTCTGCGGGCGACTCATGTGGTCCTTGGGGGTGTCCTGGTGCCCGCGGGCGACTCATGTGGTCCTTGGGGGCGTCCTGGTGCCCGCGGGCGACTCATGTGGTCCTTGGGGGCGTCCTGGTGCCCGCGGGCGACTCATGTGGTCCTTGGGGGCGTCCTGGTGCCCGCGGGCGACTCATGTGGTCCTTGGGGGCGTCCTGGTGCCCGCGGGCGACTCATGTGGTCCTTGGGGGCGTCCTGGTGCCCGCGGGCGACTCATGTGGTCTTTGGGGGCGTCCTGGTGCCCGCGGGCAGCTCATGTGGTCCTTGGGGGCGTCCTGGTGCCCGCGGGCGACTCATGTGGTCTTTGGGGGTGTCCTGGTGCCCGCGGGCAGCTCATGTGGTCCTTGGGGGCGTCCTGGTGCCCGCGGGCGACTCATGTGGTCTTTGGGGGTGTCCTGGTGCCCGCGGGCAGCTCATGTGGTCCTTGGGGGTGTCCTGGTGCCCGCGGGCGACTCATGTGGTCTTTGGGGGTGTCCTGGTGCCCGCGGGCAGCTCATGTGGTCCTTGGGGGTGTCCTGGTGCCCGCGGGCGCCATGTTGGTGACTCCTGGGCTAAGGAGTAATTTCTTTGTTTTCCTCTCAATGTCCTTGATGCTCATAGACTGTCGTGTCTCAGATTTGCTGCTTGTGTTACTTAATGTTGCCTTTGTCATAAATAGTGGCTGGTTTGCCAAACTTAAAATAAGAATGGCCTTTATCATTTGTTGTTACTATTATTATATTATTATTTGGTCTAGTCAAAACTCATTTCGGGCTACTAACGTTTGAAGCCTGATGGGCTACCAGGGATTTCAAAATTTTTCGAGCCCTGACAAGGGAAGTTGTCTTCACGCCCCTCAACTGGCTCCAACGCAGATCCTGTGGGTAAATAAGAGATCTCTGTACACTGCTGGCAAGCTCAGAATTCCTCCCTGGTTTATGCTACACTCTTTCTTTAACTCAGGCTTATGACATGATATATTTCCTTTGCTATTTACTATCAGAGGTTTTGGCTTTTCATTCTGAATAGATTAACTCCTTGTGACTAGGGCCAGAATGTCAATGTGAAGTGCCTTTGTTTGTGTCACTTTATATTAAATGATTATTTTCTATTTTGTGCTGTATATTCATATTAAAATATAACATCTTAGCACTCTGATAGTTGGATAATATAATCCTAAAAAGGAAAGAACTTTGAAGGATCCCCGATGTCTTGCTAGGATTATTCTTTTACTCTCTCTCCATAAGTTCCCTTATGTCAAACTCAATTCAAATGAAGAATTAGCAATTAAAAAAAATAGCAATTAAAAAAATATTTCCCACGATTGTGGTTTATTAGTTAATTAGTATAAATGCCATGATTTAGTCAATTTGCCCCCATGCTCCTCATTCAGGCAGCATAAATAAGATAAATCTGTCAGTCATGTCTTTTCTTGTTATTTTCGTGAAATGTTGTGCTTTATGTGACGGTGTTAGCATGGTTGCATACCTGGCACAGCTACCGGAGTGAAAATGTATTTAATTCCACATTCAGTCCAATTTTTTAGCATTACTTTTTATATCGTGCCTTTGTAAGTGATGGTTTTCAAAAGCTCAAAGGGTGTCAGGTGAGTGCAACAGATGAAGTTGTTCAGTTAAGCATACTTCTTTGACAAGGAATTTTTGTCCTGTGGTTCTGTTTGGCTGTGATTTTGTTGTTATTGGTCATAATGGATCAGTTACAGCTGTGGGAAGAGCACGGTAAAAATATTTGGTTTAAATTTGTTATGGTTATCCGAATCAATCGTTTATGTTTGTGAAACTGTGACAATGGCATAATAGCTACTACCTTTATAGGCGATGCTAATTGCATGTAAAATGAAGATATGAGCTTCATGTTGTCAGCCAGCAACATGGATTTACTAGCCATAAAAAATGCAAACAATGATTATGCTTTATGGCTTCATACTGTTTTGAATGACTCTCCAAGTTCTAGTTTATTAGGTAGCTGGTTTTAAGTATTAGTATCACTGTATCGTTCATTATTAATGCTGATGGTATTGCTAAGTTGCATTTTCTGCTGCGTGTTTTCACCTATGCTGCATTCAGCAGGTCACGACCTTTCATCATCTTAGCTAGTTTCAGTTCAGCATTGTTAGCAAAGAAACCATAATATTTTGTGTGAGTATTGGTGTAGATACATTACCACATGATTCTCGTAGGACTAATTTTGTGCTGGAGTAATTATTTGTCACAGTGCAGAAAATGGGACATTGGAGAATTACACAAATTAAATAGGCCCGATAACACAATATTGATCATTAGTTTACACAGTCTAGGTGTTGTGTTCTCAGCTGAGATTAGTAATTTCTCATCGTCATTCAGTTTTCTCTCTGTGGTCTTTCGTAATATCTGAAGCTAATTGGGAATAAAATGCAAACCAATGTTGTTTGTGGTACATGTGCTTCAGCTCTAACGAGAACCTGCGTTGAACACTATGCCACAATCTGCAATATATTTCATGTTCCTGAGATAATTAGGGGATGTAAAATATGATTTATACAGAGCTTACAGTTTTAGTTGGAGGTTAGACTTGCAAAAGGAACAGCATGTCTTATAAAAGTAAGTTGATTTACAAAATATTTATCATACACATGTGAAGGTTTGCTTTGCGAACTCTGTCTTCACCTTCTCCCTTTTGCACCCCCGCCCCCGCCTTTGCTTCTCCATTGCTCAGTCTGATGCGTTACCAAAGTGGTGGTCAATTTTCCAGAAAAGTCCTTTTTCGTTTGGCAGTATGATAATCCTCCCCGTTCCCCTCCCCTCCCCCAGGACACAGGAGGCCAGTTTTGATGCCGGCTATGTGGGGAGGGGTCTGCCAGGGATCACGCAGCAATTAGCTGTGGGCTCCAATTTGCTGACCACACTTCTTACCATCTGTAACGAGACAGCATGAGTCAGCATGAATGAAATCTGTAGGTCTCCATCGCATTGCATGTATAGAAAGAATTCATAGTTATTATTTCCCTGAAAGATGTTGTTTTATTTGATACTCTTTACTGTGCACCATCATTTGACCTTTGGCCATCTATCGACCTTGACCTTAAAATGTCCCTTTTCCTGTTTGCTTTAATGTTTACACTGATGCTTATGTCTAAAAGCAAGATGGCGATTCATGTCTACAGTGGCAGTTCTTTTCCTTTATGACACCAGTAATACTTCTGTGTTTTATGCTTCAGACCTTTTTGGGCTTTTAAGTTCCCCATCACTTCTTGTCTGTTTTATGACTGGCTATTTCCCAGTTCCTCTCATGTTAAGGCTGTTATTTTATCCAAGGGGAACCCAGTGACACGCCGGTGATTCCCTCACCCCTGTGGGGAGTGTGAGCTCGTCTTGTTCTGTTTTACTTTCAGCAGAGTGCATTAACCAGATGAAATCCAGGCTAACAGCGCGTATTTCCTCAGGAAACAGAGAAACCTGCTTTGAGTCTCCAACCTTCTGCAGCCTTTCTGTTAAGAAATATCTGCACCCTGTGCTTTCAGGGGAGTCTCCAGCCTCCTGCTGATGGATGGATGGATGGATGGATGTTCCTTCTCTTGCAAGCTCGGCTCATTCCTGTACCTTACCCTCTTCATGAAAATTAAGCGGTTTTCGGGAAGCAGGACCTCTGCAGCTCTCGAATCCCTTAATGTATCTCTAGATTGGCCTTGAGGAGGCTGACCAGAGTCTCTCTGTCCATGTTCCTCATGGGGATTGTGACCTACAGATACCTGTGCGTCTCTTACTGTCAGTGGCCGCTACCTTCAGGCCGGTCTGTCTGTATGCATGTGGTTGTGCACAGGGAAAGATGATGGACTATGGATAGGAATTGGTGGGTGGATGGATGGATGGATGGATAGATGGATAGATGGATGGATAGATAGATAGATAGATATAGTCAGAGTATCTTTTATTGTCAGCTTCAGTTATGATATATGATGCGTGGAGTTACACACCAAGCTGAAATATTGCTCTTGTTCATCATAGTGCAAATGGAAAATAAAAAAATGCAATAAATAGAATATAAATAATAAGGTACATATTTAAAAAATCATATAGATAAGACATTTTAAGAGAAGACATTAAGACAGAGATGGAACTATACAGTTGACTACCTGATTGATGGGGAAGATTGTGCAAATTAGTATATATTCAGTGTTGTTAGCCCAGAGGTGGATCCATAGATGCATGCATACTTTTATTAATATGAAGGTTTTCAGTAGCTCAACGTACACATTTAGATGGTAGAAAAACAAAAGAAGAAACTGAGTGCAAAGAATGTCGCAGATTTCTGGAGTAACGGCTCATGATTAGCATGAGGCAGTGGGCTGTACAGGGGATGACTGAATGTCCTGTGAGTGAACACGGTGACATTTCCGCGGTCCAGTCACTGATGCACTGGATCACAGTGCAGCCTTCCTGCGCTGACCATCTCCAGGTGAAAAAGCCATTGTTTTTTTTTTTACTGCTTGTGACTCAGCTCTTTAGTGACAGTGCTGCAACCCCCCCGCCCAAGGCATTAGAGTTTATTTCTGCAGCTTCGGAGGGACTTTGAGGCCAGCGGCCGCCTGGGACGCGTGGGATCGATGGGGGCGGTGAGTCAGCGGCGGCAGAATCAGCATGGATGGGCTCCGGGACGTGGGGGCGGGGTCTCTCGCTGTCATCGCGGGCTCCGGGGAGGCGACGGGGACAGCCGCTGCTGATCTCGCTGTCAGCTTTACCGCAGAGCCCAGGGTAATTAAAGCAGAGTCTGGGGGGGGGTGCTTGCTGGGCGGGAGTGTGGCACTGAGCACAGCCGTACCTCAAGTGCTTCTGTCGTCTGGTGTCCTGGCAACCAATTTAAAGCTACGGTGCTTCTTTTATTGTCTCGGGTAGCTGCTGTTTGATGGACTGTACTACTAATGTAGAACATTCTTAGGGAACATATCAGAAGGGAGATTTTTTCTGTTACCTGTTACATGCATTGAGCATCAGTGCAAGTAAATATATAGAAATCACATAGTGTGTGATGGTTCATGTACCTTCCCAACTCTACAAGGGACTCCATGACAGAGAAAGAAGAGCTTTTTCTCCTGTCATCTGTCCGCATACACAAATCTACCCTGACTCACCCTAGTTTGGTCAGTACAATGCAATGAAGGCTTCAGGTAAATTTAAATGTTTAACACTTCATCTCAGTGTTTCTTAATCCTGCCCACGGGGACCCCGAGTCAGTCCTCATTTTTGCTGCAGGTTTTTGATGTTCTTGATTGGCTGGCATCTGGGAGGGAGCAAGAAATGGGGCCTGTCTGGGATTCCCTAAGGACTGAGTTGAGAAAGTCAAGTCAAGTAGGTTTTATTGTCATTTCAACCATACACACAGTATATAGAGAAATGAAATAACGTTCCTCCAGGACCATGGTGCAACACAGAGCAGGACAAAGACAGAGCAACATCATAAGTGCAGACAGGACAGCATAGCAGTACAGATTGACAAGACAGACAAGACAACATACAGTGCAAATTAACAGTGGTAACATTCTGGATACAGTATTTGTTACTGTATGGTAGCAGCGAAGGTTGTTTGTGCAAAAATGTTGTACAAAAATGCCGTGGTATGATAAATAACAATAAATATTATATACAGATGTACAGATGTGTATGTGTGTGTGGGGGGGGATTGTGTTCAGTTCCGGTTCAGGAGTCTGAGGGAAGAAGCTGTTCCCCGTTCTGGCAGTGGAGGCCCGTATGCTACGGAACCTTTTGCCAGACAGGAGGAGGGAGAAGAGTGTGTGTGAGGGGTGTGAGGGGTCATCCACAATGCTGGTGGCTTTGCGGATGTTGCGTGTGGTGTAGATGTCCGTAATAGAGGGGAGAGAGACCCCAATGATCTTCTCGGCCATCCTCACAATCCTCTGTAGGGTCTTGCGGTCCGAGACACTGCAATTCCCGTACCAGGCTGTGATGCAGCCACAGAGAATGCTCTCTATGGTCCCTCTATAAAACATGGTGAGGATTGGGGGTGGAAGGTGCGCTGTCCTCAGTCTCCGCAGGAAGTAGAGACGTTGCTGGGCCTTCTTGGCAATGGAGCTGGTGTTGAGGGTCCACGTGAGGTTCTCCGTGATGTGGACACCGAGGAACTTGGTGCTCTGGACGATCTCCACCGAGGAGACGCCGATGCTCAGCGGGGAGTGATCTCTCTGTGCCTTCCTGAAGTCGACAACCACCTCCTTTGTTTTGTTCACGTTCAGGAAAAGATTGTTGGCTCTGCACCAGTCCGTCAGCCGTTGCACCTCCTCTCTGTAGGCTACCTCATCTTTCCCGCTGATCAGACCCACCACAGTCATCGGCGAACTTTATTATGTGGTTTGAGCTGTGCATTGTTGCACAGTCATGGGTCAGCAGCGTGAAAAGTAGAGGGCTGAGCACACAGCCCTGGGGGGCTCCTGTGTTCAGCGTGATGGTGCTGGAGATGTTGCTGCCGATCCTGACTGACTGAGGTCTCCCAGTCAGGAAGTCCAGGACCCAGTTGCAGAGAGAGGTATTTAAGCCCAGCAGTCTCAGCTTCCCGATCAGATGCTGAGGAACGATGGTGTTGAATGCTGAGCTGAAGTCTATAAACAGCATTCTAACATAAGTGTCCTTTTTATCTAGATGGGTGAGGGCCAGATGAAGGGTGGTGGTGATGGCGTCGTCCATAGAGCGGTTGGGACGGTATGCAAACTGCAGGAGGTCCAGTGAGGCTGACAGTAGGGACTTGATGTGCCTCATGACGAGCCTCTCGAAGCACTTCATGATGATGGGCGTGAGTGCAACGGGACGATAGTCATTGAGGCATGACACTGACGACTTCTTTGACACGGGGATGATGGTGGCGGTTTTGAAGCATGTTGGGATGACTGTGGTGCTCAGAGAGATGTTGAAGATGTTTGTGAGGACATCAACCAGCTGTTCTGCACATCCTCTGAGCACACAACCGGGGATGTTGTCTGGTCCAGCAGCTTTCCGCGGACAGCAGAGTTTTCCTCACATCAGCTGCGGTCAGACAGAGCACCTGGTCATTGAGAGGTGGGATGGACTTCCTCACTGCCATGCTGTTTTGGGCTTCAAACCGTGCGTAGACGCTATTCAGCGCGTCTGGAAGGGAGGCCTCACCGTCACAGGCAGGTGGAGATGCCCTGTAGTTGGCGATGGCCTGGATGCCCTGCCACATGCGCCGAACATCCCCAGTGTCTTTAAAGTGGCTGTATAGTTTCTGGGCGTGGGCACGCTTTGCCACTCTGATGGCCCTGGACAGGTTGGCCCTTGCTGTTCTCAGGGCAGCCTGGTCACCTGATTTGAAGGCAGTGTCACGGGTTCTCCATAGTCATCCAGGGCTTCCGGTTGGAGCGTGTGATGATGTTCTTGGAGATGGTGACATCCTCAATGCACTTGCTGATGTAGCCAGTGACCGAGGTCGTGTACTCCTCCAGGTTAGCAGAGTCACCGTAGGTTGCCGCCTCCCTGAACATGTCCCAGTCAGTGTGCTCAAAACAGTCTTGAAGAGCAGAGATGGCTCCTGGGGGCCAGATCTTTGTCTGCTTCTGGACGGGTTTGGCGCGTCTGACGAGAGGTCTGTAGGCTGGGATGAGCATGACTGACACGTGATCAGAGAATCTGAGGTGGGGGCGGGGCTCAGCGCGGAACGTGCCAGGGATATTTGTATAAGCACAGTCCAGCGTGTTCACCCCCCTCGTCGGAAAGTCCACATGCTGGTAGAATTTGGGGAGAACTGTCTTGAGGTTTGCATGATCAAAACACATACCCCGACGGACTGTTTATCATCGCTGGGGACTTTAGAGTCCACTGATGGCTCCGTACAGTTCTGGCAGCGCGTTGTTAGTATTAGCGCTGGGTGGGATATACACCGCGACTATAAGCACGGTGCTGAATTCCCTCGGTAAATAATAAGGTCTGCATCTGACTGTCATAAACTCCAACAGCGGTGAACAGTGGTTCGAGATCAGCGCAGCGTTCACACACCAGTCCGAATTGATAGAAACGCAGAGCCCTCCGCCTCGTGCTTTGCGGCTGAGAGTAGCTTCACGGTCGCTACGGTACAATAGCATGTTCCTAATAGCCGTAGCCGTAACTGTCTCTGGAACGCCGTCGTTGAGCCATGTCTCCGTAAAAACATAAGCTCAACAGTTCCTAAACTCACGCTGGGTGGATTGCTGGAGTCGGATGTAGTCCATTTTATTGTCCAGGGACCGGACATTAGCGAGGTAGATGGATGGGATCGCTGGCCGGCTAGCGTTACCTTTTAGCCTAGCATGGACCCCCGCTCGCTTGCCGCGCTTCCGCTTCCTCGCACACCGCTTGCGATGTCTCCTCCCCCGGCCGTCGGCATCAGGCAGCACCGTGGTCTGGGGGCCCGATTCGCGTAGCAGGCAGAGATCACGGAGTAGCAGCAGCAGCTCGTCCTCGAGGTAAGCTACTCGCTCTTCTCTTATCTGATGCAGGGTCTGGTGGTCATAGACATGCGTACCAGCTGTTCGGATGCAGATGTTGCCGGTGTTTGGTTTGGAGTTTAGATAAAAAACACACATTTGCACCAAAGTGTTGGACCCGGAGTGGCCGCTGCGACCTAGCGCACCGCCATCTGTGGACACTGCCTTTCCAGATTTCTCCCTCTTATGTGGGTTTCCTCCCAGAACTTCTGTCTTCCTGCAGTGGTGCCTGCAAATTGTTGCTAGTGTGTGCGCACCCTGTGATGGACTGCTTTCCCATCCTACCTTGTCCCTGTGCTGCCTGGGATAGACTCCAAGCTTGCAATCCTGTATAAGATGAGTGATTGGAAGCTGAATAGATGGATGGGACTAGATTTGCTCCTTCTTATTGAATTATTACTGTTACTCTGAGAAACCTGTGCATTCCTGTATCTCTTATGCTTTTCATTTTCTGAAAGTTAGTAATAATTGTCTTTTAACTTGTATTTCATGACGATTCAGTCTCGGCCTGACTTCCTCTGGGCTTCTAGGCTTCATGATCTTCAAACGGAGATCAAAGGATGCTTTGGGTTTCAGAAGAAGGCCGATGCCCCCACTTAGCTCACAATCTTATTTCACATGCCGGTTGTAGAAAATTCCATGTGGCTGGTGGTGATCAAAGGCAGGTTGGATTTAAACCGGGGGGGTGGGGGGGGGGACCACGTGTGAGTTTTAATCAACCCGTTGCCGTGAATGAATCAGCCAGGACGCTGCCTCTTCAGTTATCGGCATTTGGGATGGTTGGGTTTCACCATGAAACGAATGATCTTAACAGGATGGAAACAAGGGTGGATCATCTTCTCTGGGGGCCGTAGCCTGACGTCCATATTGACACTCAGGTGTTGGCGGTTTAACTGGGGTCGCTATTCCACTGGCATTGATGCAGATCACTGGTGTCTCCCTGCATTTCGACCAACCAGACGATGGCAACGAAACCAGCTCAGTTTGGTCACGCTTCTGGTCCCACTAGTAAGGAGGGTCATGTCAGCTTGGGTACGGTTCAGGTACGGCTTGCATAATTTATAATGGAACCAGTTTGCAGTACAGTTCGGTTCTTGGTGGCAGTGGAAAATCGCCATAAGTGAAGTATTAAAGGTCCCTGATGTTTGTCCAAATCCTAGGTCAGTGTTTCTCAACCTGGTGTTCTGGGACCCAAAGACAATCCATGCTTTTTGCTTCCACTCAGCTCCCAAACAATCAGCAACACCAAACAACTGATGCAGTTGCTTGTGGGAGTATTACTTACAAAAAAATCTTCTGAAGGCAGAATGTTTGATTCAGAGAGAGAACCAATCATATTGTTTAGGAGGATCAACTAGAGGGTGCCGGACCATGACATCTGATTGGTTGGTCCCGCTTCCTATAGTTGCTTGGACCCACCTCCTCTACAATCTGACTGGTTATCTCACTGAACCAATAATTTTTCCTTCTGCCCTCAGAACATTTCTGTGTAAGTAAAAGTCCCTTGAGTGGTGCAGCTGAGAGCTGGGAGAGGGCGAAAATACAGACTGGCTGGGAAACCTTGAGGACTGAGAAATACTCCCCCAGGTTGTCGCATGGGGTAGTTTATGCATTAATCTGACCCTAGATGGAAACCAGTGTGGTAGAAATTTCAAAGAAGTCGATTTATTTAAGAGTTTTGACAAACTTTATTGCCACAAAGCTTCGGGGGAACAGACACTCGTCAGTATTTCATGCATCTCGTTATCTGCTCCCCGAACAACAAATACATGCATCCTTTGTAGTAAAAAAAAAACGTGCCAGTGTGCAGACAGTTGAAGGAGAGGTCAGATATCTGCAGACACCATTGTCAGTTCAAGGCAGGGTCAACCTGCAGAAGCTGATTGTTCTCATCGTTTCACTACCTCATCTCAACAAGTTGTTTTCAGTTGCTTTCAAAATCAAAGTAAACTTTATTGTCATTTGGACCATACAATTCGAGAGTGCATAGGCTCAATGTGCAAACAAACAAACAAAACAAAATACTACAGTTGTTCTCCATCTTGCTTCCCCTGTATTCCCTTGTGCCCCCTCTCTACTTATCCTTGACATATGACATCAGCACACAAATGTCTAATATTGGTATCTGTAGCAGTTCTAACTTCTTGGATCAGGTCTGCACCTTTATCCGGTCTTTTGCAGGTTCAGCCATCACATGTTAGTTCCTGATAAAATGCTTCTAATTCTGAAAGTGGAAAACCCATTACTTCAGCAAGCTTGCATTATTGCATTACATGTTTAGTATAATAGCCATTTTAAAGCAGCAAATAATGATTATAATCATTGTAGTTAAATCAACAGTGTCATGAATTTCTTTGGTGACTATTGATTGAAATTACAATTGTATTTGCATTATCATAGATTTTTCTACCACACTGTATAGCTAAAATTATAGTTTGTTTTCCATTTTTCGTAATATGCTCCCTTCTCAGTCTCTATATTTTTTATGTATATGTTATGTGTATATGTTTGGGGTGTGTGCGTGTGTAAATTATGTTTATATTGCATTGTGGGGACCATTTTTCAAAAACTGGTGAATGCAATAAAAAATGAAAAACTCAAGAAGTCTCATTTAGTTTGGTTACTTATGGTTAAGGTTATAACTGGGTTAGGGTCATCATGTTGGGGTTTTGGTTTTGCCCATAGAAATGAATGGAGAGTCCCTACAAAGATATAATTACAAACGTGTGTGTGTGTGTGTGTGTGTGTGTGTGTGTGTGTGTGTGTGTGTGTGTGTTAAATGCTTTGTTGTCTGTCCCTATTTGCTTTCTTCTTGAATACTGGGCTAATCTGAGGCGTGTTCCTCTCCTGGTCATCTCCCAGTTGATGTCATGTTGTGGCCTGAGGGCCGAGCCGACCCAGCTGGACACTCCCTCCCAGCCTAGGGGGGGCTGACGGGTCCGGTCTGCTCTGGCCACTGACCACATATG
This sequence comes from Brienomyrus brachyistius, assembly GCF_023856365.1. Taxonomy (NCBI): domain Eukaryota; kingdom Metazoa; phylum Chordata; class Actinopteri; order Osteoglossiformes; family Mormyridae; genus Brienomyrus; species Brienomyrus brachyistius. Next base: position 23,984,550 of record NC_064533.1, on the reverse strand, counting down.
TGGGTATCCAGAGAGGCTCGGTCACCAGTGTGCAGTACATGGGTATGGTCGCTGCTGATGGTGCCTTTTTCTGTCTCTTGCCAGCTTTTTCATGCAGCTTTTCCCCACAGGCCTAACCTGGTCTCTTCCTTTTTAGTTGCTTAAAATTTCTTTTTCTTCGTTTAATTATCGATAGAGCTGTTCTATTCAAGCTGATCCAGCTGAAGACCAGCTGGGATCCAGCCAGGGTGGAATTAGTCACTGTTGGGCAGTTTCTTTCCCACTTTCTCATTTTGGGCTCTGGGCTCGAGGCCACTGCAGCTGACCGGACCCTGAGGGTTCGTGTAAATGAAACCAGTTTGCCAGAAATGCAACAGATGTCACCCAGGTGTACAAGTGCACCTATTTGTCCGGTTACTGCCTTTCTAATTTCATCTTTTTGGATGACAGACTGTATTGCCGTAGGTACATTAACCTCTGGCCTGTGTAGTTTTTCATAAGGCCCCCAATTTTTTTCTACGTTGCAGCTGTTGAACTGAGGGGGGGGGGATCGGTCACTCGATCTGGATTAAATTGAAATTCAGGCAGGATGCGAAAATATGGGACACAGCACTTTCTTTATCAGTAGGGTACAGTTCCATAAAATATGGGATGGATTGTTAGTAGAGGTCCCTGGGCTTCAGCCCGGGCGAGCCTGTGCATTAAAGCGCCCCTTCTGTAATGTGACTTAAATTACTCCCTTGTTTCTCAGTCCAGTGGTTCAGGGTGTCTGAATAAGGGGAAATAGCAAAGGGGATTTAATACTCGGTGCACTGATAGAGCCGTCAGAGCTGAATATAAAGCAGAAGATTGCAGTCTCTTCCCACAATGTTTTTATAAAAAGTGTGTGTGTGTATATATAGACACACATATAATTTAGCAGACGTTTTCATCCAAAGTGACAGACAGTTTTCAGAATGCAGGGTCAGGCAGTCTCTGGAGCAGTTGGGGGTTTGCTCAAGTGCCAGATAAGGAAATCTCTCTGCCAGCCGTGAGATTTGAAGGTGTATTATTGCACTGATTAGAATTTGTATTCCCCATCAGCGTTTCTCTCCATCGCTACAGAAGGCCAGATCAGGATAAGTAACTTAATTCTTGCAGCCTTGCAGTAGGTTTTTATTTATTTACTTTTTTTTTCATTCTTGTCGACGTAACGACGTAGCTTTGAAATCCTCTGTTTTCACCACGTCTTTAAGTGTTGCTGAATCGGTCTGGAAGAAATGGGCGTGAAGAATAAAAGGGCAGGTTTTATTTTGTGTAATTTTAACCCCATTCTTCCCATTCTGTACGGGCGGCCTACCTGCCGGGCCTTTAATGGCTTAACCAATGAAATGAGGCTCCTGTTCAGAAGACTCTTCCTGATTGGCTGGTGACGGTATGGCATATTAAATCACCTCCCCCCCTCTTCCAACAGAAAGAGATCCAGGCAATGAGCCAGTGCCACCACCCCAACATAGTGTCCTACTACACCTCCTTCGTGGTCAAGGACGAGCTCTGGCTGGTGATGAAGCTGCTCAGCGGGGGTAAGTCTCACCCATCACCCACCGCCTTCTCATTGGCTGCCCCTGCGTGCTGTATTTGGATGTGCCCCTGTCATTTGCACATTCCTCCAGCTGATTTCCTCTCTTAGACCCCCCCCCTCCTGTCTCAGTAGTACCCCCCCCCCCCCCGCCCTCCCAAACCCAAGTCCCCATGAACAGTAAGGTAGCAGTGAACATTGTAGCGGCTAAAGGAATTCCTTAAGGAGCGCAGAACACTTGGTCGCTTTCGCTCTGGACTTTCCGCTTAGATTCACCCAGCGCGTTCCCATGTGCCCTCTCCACCTTGCTGCCGGAGGCGAGGTGCCATGTCCGCCGGGTGTTTCTCTCCCCCAGGTGGAGGCGGCATGTGTAGTTCTTCTGTGGGTTATTTTTTTGGTTCAGCATGTGGTCAGGAGCTGAGAGGCAAGGAGCAAGACTTTGACAATGGTGGAGTTTTACACAGTGTATTATTATTGCCATTCCCATCCATCCATCCATCCATCCATCCATCCATCCATCCATCATCCATCCATCCTGTACCTGCTTATACTCTGAGCAGCAACAACACATTGTCAACATGGTCAAAAGCCTCAGGGCTATATAATTTTTTCTGGAGGGGGGGGCTTATTTGTTGTTGCTGTTGTTGTTTGTTTTTTGCTGTTCCGTCTCTCCGCCCCCCCATAGGACCATGTGTTGGATGGATAATGAGGATGGCTGGATAATGTTAATCATTTCTTTTCTTTTTTTCCCGTTTTAAAATGTATTTTTTTGGTATAGTTTTAAGGTGACTGGAATAGTCTCCCATTGTTTGTTTACATATCTGTGTCACTGCATGACATGACAGGAGTTTAAATACGTGACATGGTGACAAACCGATGTCAGTGTGTCAGATACAGTGCATCCGCAGTGTCTGAAAACACTGCTTCTTACTGTGCATCTTAGAACCAGAAAATAATGAGAGCATTCCTGTCTAAAAGTTTTAAAATCATATTAACTAGTAAACCAACTGGATATTTGGCAGATAAGTGAGTGACCCTGTATCTTTAGTATTGCTTCTTGTCCTACATGCCCTTAAATGGATACAGCTGAATAATAACTATTATATCGATGCATTGATGGGACGAGGAATATAGTTACAGCCTCTGCTGATCTGTGGTTTTGTTCTTGTTTGTCTTGTGTTGCATCCCATTACCCAAATGTATCTCACAGTCTTGTGTATTGGCATTACATAAAAACGATGATGCAAAATGCATGTTACACTCATGCATATATTAAACAGAGATCAGTAAATCTGCTGAATGTGCCTGTCTTTACTTAGAGGGAAAAAATCTGGTTGATCAGGGGAAATGAGAAAGCTATCGCCCCTAGGGGGCGCTCTCAGTGCCGCCTCTCTGCAGCTGGCATGGTATTACTCCCAGTGCAACATTTCAGCTTCTCTTTAATTGAGCTTCTGAGGCTCATTTTTACTGTGGTGTGTAATTAAATGACAGTGGCGTGGAGGAGATTTCCAAATGAAACCTCTTTTATTGGCTGCTATTTCCCATAACGAATACGGACGCAGGCCTGGATACACTGAGGTCTGCTTTTTTTCAACTTAATAGGATTTCCTAGCAAGATTTAAGTCAGGCCATTTGATTGGCCCGTCTCCATTCCTTGTATTCTGTAACCACTCTTCTAAGAATATGAGGAAACTATTGAACAATGTAGGCCTTTCAGCTTCTATGGATATTGCCATGGAGATGTATAATGCCATAGAAACCCCTTTATCTGTACATCTGCCCTGCGTAATTTGAGAAGGCTTTAATAATACAATACTAAGGTACTAACTTCCACCCAGTTCTTGTCCTTCTAAGTCCTTCCAAGTCAATATTTATTGGTCCAGATCACCTAATATTGTTGAATTAAATGCTTAATTAAGAATAATATAAGTCTACTGTCACTGTGTGGCTGCACTCAATAAGTAGTCAGGAAGATGGATGCATAGATGGATGAATTGGCTAGCTGTTAGGCTACTTTGTGTGTGTTCCACTCCAGAGTCTGCGATTCATTATGACAAGTAAGAAGTGTTAATGTTTTTTAAATTGCCTTTAACCACGTGGGTCTTGATATAGTTGCATTCTTCAATCACATGAAACTCTGAGACATGGAAATATCCAGACTCCCCAAAGTAGCATTGACTTGAAAAAGCACAGATTCCCAGACTGTATTTTTGTAGACATTTAATTTAATACATTTTTTTTCCATTGGGAAAAACCAGTTTTAACTACTGTCCTCTTGAACTGAAATATGTTTCGACTTCTTTAAATATGGCCCCAAAAGTTGCTTCTGTGCTTTTATAGTTATTTGAATTCCTGTGCTTCGTCCTGATTGACTAGAATGACTTAGGCAGGGATTCAGTTCGCAGATCACCTCACACTTGTCACAGTGGTATTACCTTTGTTAGCTATCTCTGTGGGCAGTGTGAAGCGTAGTGGGTTCCATGCCTGTGATTGGATGGCCACCGATTGAAATGGCAGGGTCAGCAGAGTGATTTCACCTTTGGGCCCTTTGCTCCACATTGTTCTGGGGACTGTCTGATCCTGCTATCTCCACTGTGCAGCACTTTGAATAAAAGCATCTGCTAAATAAATAAAATGAAAAGGTAACAATGACCTGTCTAGCTTATCCATGCTGATTTCACTGTGCAGAATGTAAATATCCTGAGTGCAGGGTTGTAGGGTTCTGGTATGGTTCTGGTACAGGTTGTGCTGAAAGAGATCCTTCCAGCGCTAGATCTCTTGCCTCCTGCCTGAAGTATTTATGTGGGATCTCTGTTGCTCATCTCACCTTCCCAGAAAAAAAATTGGCAGCAGTTTTGTCTTGTGTACTTTCCCTCCATGGAGCATGTGATTAGATCTCTAAAAGGTCAATAGCCCAGAGGGTTGGGGGTTCAGTTCCCATAACCTGATCTGTGTGTGGGGAGTTTGAATCCTGCACGTTTCTGTGAGGTCCCTCCAGGTACTGCAGGTTCTTCCCACAATCCACCTTTCTCTTCAGTTTCATTGCTCATTTGCAGAATTCTATTTTTAAGCAGTATTTTTAACTGTATTTTTCTGTCTTGGGTTGGGCAATGAAGCTGAAACACCTGGTTTTAGACTGCAGTTTATTATGGTGTTGGGCCTCCTTTTGTGGTAAATACAGCATCAGTTCAACTTGGGAGTGACAGATACAAGTCCTACACTGTGGCTAGAGGGATTCTGAACCATTCCTCTTGCAGAACAGTGGCCAGGTCACTATGGACACTGGTGGAGGAAAATGTTTCCTGGCTCACTCCTCCAAAATACCCCAAAGTGGTCAATATTCAGTTCTGGTAATTCTGCAGCGCATGGGAGATGTTCAACTTCACTTTCATGTTCATCAAACTACTCTGTCACAAGTCTTGCTGTGTATTTTTGTGCATTATCATCCTGATACATGGCACCACCCTAAGGGTACAATGTTTGAACCACTGGGTGACCACGGTCCTCTAGAATGGTTGGGTAGTCCTTGGCAGCAGTGTGCCCATCTAGAACAAGTAGTTGGGCCTAGGGAATGCCATGATATTGCAGCCATAACCATCACTGATCCACCCCAGCGTTGCAGTCTGGGTACGCAGCAGTCTGAGTGGTGAGCATCTCTGTGGTTTCCCCCTGTAACTGTACCAGATGTGAGAAAGACAGTGAAGGTGGACTCATTAGAGGACTATGCATGTTTCACATGGTCCACAGCCCAAGATTTCTGCTGCTGGCACCAATGAAAGCAATGTTCGTGTTTGGCACGAGTGACCAAAGGTTTGGCTATAGCAGCCCGACCATGAATATTGACCCTATGGAGCTCCTGACGAACAGTTTTGGTTTGGTGGAAATACGAGAGTCGATCTTTGCATTTAATTCTGCAGTAAGTTGGGCAGTTGTGGTTTCATGTTTTTCGGTTACAATCCAGGTCAATACCTGGACATCCCTTTCAGACAGCTCCCTCTTGCATACACAGTTACTCCTTTTGTGGTCTGTCCTTTGTGGTGGTATGCCGACATTACACTGGATACTGTGTCTCTGGATGCTTGACTTGCTGCCCTGGTCACACCAAAGAGATGTTCACTAACAATTTGTTCTCTTTTGAAGTCCAATGTGTCTCCCATTGCATTTTGTGGATTGCAATATTTTATGTACAGCTGTGCTGTTTCTCTGCCTATTCAACCTTCACACTTGGCTCAGATGGAATTAGAACTGAAGAACATATGAAATTTACAAACGAGAGGAGGCCATTCAGCCCATCAAGCTCATTTTGGGGAGAACTCAACAAATAGCTCAGAGTTGTTGAAATATTATCTATCTCTGATTTAAAGGAACCCAGGGTTTTAGCTTGCACTACACTAACAGGAAGACTATTCCATACTCTAACTACACACTGTGTAAAGAAGTGCTTCCTCAAATCCAGTTTAAAATGTTCTCCCCGCTAACTATTTGGCTGAACAGCAACCAGAACTGTTACAATCTTATATACCTGAATCATGTCCCACCTTAGTCTCCTTTGCTCGCGGCTGAACAGATTCAGCTCGGCTACAATCAGCTCAGCGTGGCTACAATTAGAAGATAAGCTTGCGCCAATGTGCATTGGAGAAAAGGTGACATATGAATGATCTTAGTGGCTCAATTAAAGCACACTGGAGTCATTGCTGTCTGTTTATTTGAGGCTAACCGCCAAAGCATTTCAGGTTTGCAACCATCTACCAAACAGTGACTTTGGATATAGTGGCATGAGAAGGTGTTTTAACTAGAAAAGGGCCAAGTCATTAAATTTCTCGGCCGTCTTTAAATTGCCCTCTATATCAGGGCCTGAATCATCATAATTTATACAAGTGGCCTAATCGTCTGCCATGGAAAGGTACCTTTTCGTTCCACACATTGTTGTCTTTCTCCTGACCAAATGGCATTTCCATAACATTTTTTCTTCCATTTATCAGTCCATGACGTCTGAGGATCTGGGAATAGAAGAGTATCCTTCGTTTTCTCACTCATTCCACCCCCCTCTGGTTTTGTCACAAGGGCTTTAATCTCTGTGAGATTCTCCCTCTGTAGCCCTGCAGGGGAATCCCTCACCACACCCAGACGTTCATACATCAAACAGAGATTTCTGCATATCAGGGGTGGGTCTAAATGATGCTTCTCCATGAAGCTCCAGCTCAGCCGGGGTCTGGTGTGCGCTTCCTTGTCAGTTAAGCGGGCTGGCATTCTACAGGAAGATCCCCAGGCACCGCATCCTGTTTTCAGTAAAACACACGTCCTGTCAGTTCATTGACTTGTTAATATCTCCTGCCTGTAAGCGCCGATGTACTTGATGAGATCTGTCAGTACAAATGAAGAACTGATTAAATTTTCTGAGGCGAAACTAATCCGAAAATTGTTCTTCTGTTCTTTTGATTAAAAAAAAAATATTGCTTATTTCTTGTCATGTCGTCTATTTAATCTTAACGTTACAAGCTTTTGGTTCAGAATTCTCGTTTTGCTTGTTTTTCCCCACCTACATAAGGCTATTATAATGGTTGCCAGTGGGGTATCTTCAGGTCCTCATGAGTCTTTGAGGGTCCTGTCTCTTCAGGTTGTGGTTTATTAGTGCCTCGAAGAATCCTCACTGGAAGGTGCCAGTGGTGAGCAGACAGGTGTCTTTCGTGTGGCTGTAGGTTTTTACAGTAGTTATTGTGCTGAAGCACAGTGTGGAAAAAGTGCAGATGTGGGGCGGTGTGTGCCTCCTGTGGTGACACAGGTGATCAGAAGGTTCACAACTCCGAGCTGGCAGATTGAGCAAGCCCCTTAACCCCCAGTTTCTCAGAAAATGGGATATGGAAGAGGGGTAGGTCTCGGCACAGCCGGGAAGCAGGAAGCAGCGGCCGGAGTGTGTTGACACATGTTTTCCGTGTAGCGGAGATGAGACTGCTGTGTAGAAAGGGGAGCCCCCTGGGCGAGAGGATGTTTGCATTGCATTTTACTGGAAAAAAATCCTTGACATTAACAGAAGATTTGCAATGGACACTGCTACTTGGCTATTGATATTGCTCTAGAATATACAATTACAAGGGAAGGACAATTAAACTGGAATTGGCCAATATAGTGTTTAAGGTTTGATGCCTATATATGCACAGCCTGGTGGCCAGTCTTCACTGACTGCACAGAAAGAGCTGGGTGTGAAGGTTGAATTAGCAGGGCAATAGCACAACTGTACATAAAATATTGCAATCCACACAACATAATGGGAGACCATGAAGGACAGATAATATCCGACAGGAGTAACTGTGGATGCCAAAGGAAGCTGTCTGTAAGGGACGTGCAGGTACTAGGAGAAACCTCAAAGATGTTCACCACCCAGACTGTTGCGTACCTAGAGTGCAACGCTGGGGTGGATCAGTGATGGTTATGGCTGCAATATCATGGCATTCCCTAGGCCCAACTACTTGTTCTAGATGGGCACACTGCTGCCAAGGACTACCCAACCATTCTAGAGGACCAGAGTGGTTTGATGAACATGGAAGTGATGTTGAACATCTCCCATGGCCTTCACAGTTACCAGATCTGAATATTATTGAGTCACTTTGGGGTATTTTGGAGGAGTGAGCCAGGAAACATTTTCCTCCACCAGCATCTTCTAGTGACCTGGCCACTGTTCTGCAAGAGGAGCGGCTCAGAATCCCTCTGGCCACTGGCCATGAATTGATGCTGTATTGGCTGGAAATCAAGGCCCTACACCATGCTAATAAATTGTTGTGGTCTAAAATCTGGTGTCTCATTGTCCAACCCCTGTATATCGTCATTATATGAGTAAATACAAGCTCTTTTTGTGAGTTCTCAGAATCCGCTGAGGTTACTTGGCAAAGCTCGACATACAATCCCAGGACATACTATCAGTCAAGTTCATCACCAAAAAGTGTAGCTGTATTTATAAAGTAGATTTCTTGAAATATAAAATTGATAATCTGATTTGTATGGTTTTATGATATCAGTTTATTAAAGTCTAGAGAATTAAATTTTTGTGAAGTGCTTTAAAAAATTTTCTTTTGTTCTATACCAATTTTTTTGTGTGCATGCTTTGATTTCATTTTGGTACATGAAATATTAGAATTTACGGGTGTTTAATACTGTGTTTAAAGGTTAAAAGAAGACTTAACTTTCCCCAAATGAGCTTGATGGGCGGAATGGCCTCCTCTCGTTTGTAAATTTCTTATATTCTTAATTACTGATTTATGACTTGTCTGAAAAAAAGGCAAAACCATCAAAGTGTAACCCTTCCCCCCTAATGGTAAAATTCGAAGTTAGCAGCTGGTGACCGCAGTGGGCATAGCTGACCGTGTTCTGACCGTACCTTTCTATGACTGCCCTCTTTCTCACCTTCCGTCTTCCCCCAGGCTCGGTGCTCGACATCATCAAGCACATCATTTCGAGGGGGGAGCACAAGTCCGGAGTCCTGGATGAACCAAGCATAGCTACCATCCTTAAGGAGGTCTTGGAGGGGTTGGAGTACCTCCATAAGAATGGACAGATTCACAGGTAGGTGTTAACAAGGCTTTGCTCCTCCTTTAACCTTCCAGTCCCCGCTTGATTCCCTTACAGACAATAACGGCAAACCATTAAACGATAGATGTAAGCCAACAACAATCTTAAATGGCCGAATAGTGTGCAATTAGCACTAAAGTGTCAGGTGGTAGTGAAAGCTTAGTGGGTTGGGACACTGGGACTGTGATGCGAATTTGTCTGCTTCGAATCCCAGGATCAGCAAGATGATGTCACTGTTGGGCACTTGAGCAAGACCCTTAACCTCAGTTGTTTTGGGATTGACTGTCCTTGCATTCTCAAAAAAAAAATCTTGCTTTGGATAATAGAACATAGAACTGGATAGTAGAACATTTTTAAGCATAGGACCCAGACACTGTCTTCATTAAGGATCTGATTTGTATTGGGAACAGAAGCTCTTCATCAGCCTTTCTATGCCATTGCTTGTTTGGTTAGCAACTCAAGTCAAGTCTCATTAGTCTTCAGTATCAAAGTGGTGCTCGATGTCACCATGACCCCAATAGGGATCGGGGGTTATTAAAAATCACGACCCTAAATCCAGGCAGAGAAAGCAGCACCCCAAGTACCACGGCACCACCCCATGTGTGGCGCATTGAGCAGAAACCTTAAAGGATGAGTTTTACTCTGGAAGGTTAAGTTGCCCGTTACTGTCTCCTTACTGCGATACTTAATTCTAAAATTTCTGAGTTGTCAAACGATTTAGCAGGTCTGTAAACATTCCCGATGGGCTTCCGAGAATCCATGGCAGCTCGAGGAAAAATAAAAAAAAAACTCTATACAAGCAATGGGTAGATTAACAGTAACTTTCCTGCCATGATTCGGTTTTACTGCTTATTTATCTATTTATTTTACGACGGAAGCTGCATAACTCAGTTCTATTTTAGTCTGTCATCCCCTCTAATGTTAAAAACTGACAAGAACCTTTTTTTGTGCCCCCAAAATGGGAGCATTCAGCTTCGCTTGACGTGAGGCTGTACCTACAGCTGAAGGTTCAAAGAGTGGAAGGAATTTGTGGATTTTAAAATTTTATTTATTTTGTTTTCCCCTAACCTAACAATGTCATTTTATGTTAGGATGTGACTGAGCACTTTTAAAAGTGAAACTTTTGGAAATGAAGGATTTCTTTTGTGAATGTCAGTTCCGTCATCGTTTCCTCGCTGCAGCCGTCCTACCCTGCCGGAGCAGCCGATGCCAGATTGTCCCTAAAGCATCTGGCTAATTATTCACCCAGCTGAAAGAATCCGGTTCCTCAGACTCTAATTCTGTGGGGGAGTTGAGGATTGACGTTCTGGAAATTTGATCTAGACTGAGGTTGTCCTCACTGCCTTTTTTACTCACCGAGAAGACCTTTCAACGCTCAGTTTATTGAAACACTACATCGGTTCCCATCGACCTTCCAACCTCAGACATCATGGCCCAGTCTGCTAGGTCGCCAACTACCCTCTTGAATCATTTTCACATTTGGACACCCCCTCGTTCGGCACGGAAGTCTTCCTTGATTTCTGCATAGGGAATCTCAATATGCATCATTGGCGTTGTGGAAAGTGTCAAGACCAGAGAGATGCACGTATGGTCATATGGAAACCATAACAGCCAACTGCCAAGATGGAGTACAGTGCTGCATTCCCTCAAGTTAAAATCCACAGCAGAAATCACTCTTTCCACCACTCTACCTCTTTGTCTCTCCGTCTACCTTGAATTTGTTGATGCTTTTCGGTTGTTCTTGACATTTTGGTTGTCCTTGAATATTCATGAGCTGGTTTTTAAGAGCCTCTCATTACATAGCCTTCTTCCAGCTTAGCCCACCCACCTGTCTGCCCCGGGGGACATGGAGGTGTAAATAATGCATTGCCCTTTAGCTTGCTGCAGCGGTCTGCAGGAAGGCGCAGAATCTCAATAAGGATACCTCCACCCTCTGGCCCAGTCCCTGTCTGGATGTCCGTGTAAATCAGCCACCAATCTGCATACATGCATTATCCTAAGATTGTACGGCAGGGCTGTTTAGTGAGCTGAGAGAAATCACGATGCTTTTAGGTTCTTGACAGTGGCTAGTCTGGGGTGCGTATTTTTGTATGTTGGATGAGCACCAGTGTTTGAATGAAGGGTCTCCCAGTGGGTAATAGTTGTTCACGAAGGCGGTGTGGCGACCGATGCGGGGGGGCAGCGGTGATTCTATTGAATCACTAATGGTTGGTTAAATTTGGTTTGTCCCTGTTAGGTGAGTAGACAATCCGTTTGGGTGGGCACTGTCCACCTCCTGGCTTCCCGTAGCTACAGAACTTGTCAAAACGCTAAGTGGAAGCGGAACGTGGACTTTGGGTACGTATCAAAGTGCCTTCCCCTTTAAATTCTGCTCTCCAGGCACTTATCACAGCAATCTCATGGCGCCATGGTAGTGCCGAATGAATCTGGGTTTCTGTTTTGCTGCCAGATCTTCCTCCCTGTCCTCCTCCACTCCATATTTTGCCTGGTGTGTAGTGGTGCAGCCCGCTTCTCCGACACTAAGCCGGATCCTGTCAGAGCAGGCAGTGTGATTCAGTCATGGTACTTTCCCGGGCCAATAACGGTTGGATCTTCTCCAAATACATTTGTTATGAAATATTTGTCACGACCCTGTGACTTTCTCCACCTCCTCTTTGACATGATGGTGAGAGAGTTGGGTGAGGGAACACCGTCACCCCCCCCCCCCCCCAAATGTGCTGGTTTATAGACTGTGTCCCTATTTTATTCATTCCCCAGCAGTTACTCCTGCTTGTCTATTCCCACATCACTGCGTCAGGGTTTCTGTAGATGGATGGTTTATCCCATGATACTTTTCTCTGGGTGTCATACACAGTGAACGGAGTTGATTTGGAAGTTGGTTTAGCTACTGTGCCAGTGTGTGCAGAGGCCTGTGCAGCACTAGTCAATAAAGACTAACTATCCATAAATAAGAAATAAAGCAAAACAGCCATCTATTGCACCTTTTTTTTTTTTTTACACATATTAGTTAGTATTTCGGCTGGCTAAGCCCCGGCCTCAGCAGAACGGTCACATGTCTGTGAGTCCTTGAGCAAGGCCCTTACCCCCCCAGCTCCAGGGGCGCTGTATGCTGGCTGATGCTGCATTGGGACCCCCACGCACGGAGAGCAAGATGGGATAAGTGAAGAGAAGTGTTCCAATGTACTTATGCAAATGGGAAAATCAAGGATTCATCATCGTGCCACTTTCTTCCACCAGCTATTAAACATTTCCTTTTAGTTTCAATTAATTTTAAGTTGTATTCTACATCTGGAATTTAAAAAAATATTAGTTAGAATTAAAGATCATAATTGCACATTAATTTACTACTGTGATTCACCTCGCTGGCACTACATGTGCAGTAAGAGAAAATTAAGAAACATCCTTCAGATCGGATTCGGAAATTCAGCAATGCCGTTATATAATGCATTTAATTTATTTAAATTTTTATATATCACCTGAGTTCTGAACCGTAGTTCCTAAATGAAAAATAACATTTTATTGAAATTAATTCGACCAATAAAATAAAATTTACAAAGCTAGTGTTTAACACTTTGAGAAAAATAATTTCCTGGAGTACTAGGTCTTCCTAAACCGAATCTTTCTTCATCAGTGATAACTTTCAAAATAATGCCATTAGTTAAGTGTATTAAGCATACAACAGTATGCACTCTGTATACAATGGACTTCAGACTAGTTCCCCAAATAATAAGCAATCTACGTTCTAAGTCATGGTAGATACCAAGATGCACTTTTAGGAAATAAGATTTTAAAAGTTGGGTGTAATGCTGTGGAAGGGATTTTACGGTTATAATTAATTTGTATTTTCAGTAGAATATTTTGTGAAGCATACTGCATTTTGATTGGTCAACCCATCAACATGTCTGTCAGGGATGCACATTAAGTTAATGTTACGAGGTTATTGGTTGTAAAAACTTGTTTGGGAGTTCAGTCCCTTCCCAGAATTTGGAACAAGCCTCTTTGGTTTATTTCACTATTATGTTGGCCAGATCACATCGCTTCTTGCCTGGGGGGTGGCCCTCCTTGCAGCAGACCTCGTTTACGGCATTCTAACGGTGGATTACCCAGGGTGGGGGGACTTCACTGCGACCACCATACGTGGCTTACTTATTGATGTGCATTATATCTTGGCTAGAACCAATGGGAAAGGTCATTTCTGCCTGCTTTTAGTGTCAGAATGCGCTGCCCTGCTCCGTGTGGTCTACCTGCCCTATCCTTTACATTTCATTTATTTAGCTTGACCTTTTTTCCAAAAAAGTAGGGCCAGGCGTTGAAGCAGTTTTGAGTTGAGGGCCTTGTAAAGAGCCCAACAATGAAATCATCCTGCTGACCCTGGAATCTGAACCAGTGACCTTTTAATCACAGGCACGCGCTGAGCCACACACTGCCCCCCATCACCTGCCCCCGTCTTCCCTGAAAGATCACCACATGGAGACATTCAGTGAGAGCTGAAAGATGCAGTTGTAATAGCCTTGGTCGCATGTCACAGTCCTCGAGCTGCTCTGTTTACTGCAAGGCTGCCCTCGGTGGCCGTGAACTGCTACTGCATGGGGAACTGAGAAACCTAGGAGTTCAGTCCAAAGGTTAATAAACAATGCGATAAACACAGCCTTTCCTTGAAGATCATGAAACACAGACAATAGAGCTTTTGTGAATGAGCAAAACTGTCTTAAAAATGAGTCCCGATGTTTCATAGATACCTCTTTTGCAGTGTGTGAATCACTGTGAACTGATACAATTAAAATGAATACTAAAACTAAACAGAAATTATCTCCAAATAAAAATACCAAAAATACTATCCATTACAAATAAACTATAATGAATATTTAAAAATATTTAAAAAGACTAACAAAATAGTAGAAATTAAATAAACAATAGAAATAAAAACCTCATAAAAGAGAAATAACCTTGCACACAAAACCTGCTTCTTGTGTGTGTAGTTTGAAGTCGGTGTCATTTGCAGGCATTGCATCACAGATTGTGAGATTAATAAGAAATTTCACAAGAAGGTGAAGGCTGCCTGGAATGTGTGTGCTAAGAAAGGCTAGGTTTGGCCCCGCCTTCCTGTGATGATGATTGGATGATCTGAGTGTGGGAGGCGGGCTCATGGAATTAGTGCCTGTTTTCAGGGATACAGGGAAGGGTTAGCATGACGTGATATGACTAATAATGATTTCTGGCTCGAGTAACATGTGTGGCCCAGGTCATTACTGTGCCCAGACAGATGGTGTTTGTTTCATGCAAGAAAATGGTTGAATTTGATGCCTCCTATTGGAAGAGTAAGGAACGGACATTCACTGTAAATGTGCCCCTTACATGGTGCGTGAAGCTGTACTGGATTAGACAGCCTAGCGCTAAGGTCAGTTTACAGTCACCAGTTCACTGGGCACGTGTGGTATTTGGACCACAGGTTGGAACCTGGAGAATCCGTAGGAATTCCCCACAGTAACAGGTGGGAGAACACAAAAGCATCACCTGGGTGGTGGCATAACTGGGAGAAAGGTGCAGCCCTGCCGGTGTGATGCCCAGCTGGCCCATAGTTCTGCCCCTAACCATTTAACCACTGATTCATCAGACTGCCAGCGGGATTCCTCACTACACAGAACACGTTTCCACTGCTCCAGTGTCCAGTGGCAGTGGCATTGCGCTTGGCATTGCGCTTGGTGATGTGAGGCTTGCATGCAGCTGCTCGCCCATGGAAGCCCATTCTATGGAGCTTCCGGCACACAGGTTTTATGCTGGGGTGCCTAAACATTTACACTTTGCAGTAATACTGCTTACAGCTAACCGGGGAAAATCTAGCAAGGAAGATATTTCACGAACAGGTGACACGCAGGTGTGTGTGTGTGTGTGTGTGTGTGTGTGTGTGTGTGTCTAAAATATGAGTGCAGTACATAGTGAAGTTTAGCTCTTGTGATACAGAAAACAATTCCAAGTTCTTTGCAGAGTCTGTCACCATGGCAACCATGGGCTGGACAATAGCTGGGCCCAAACACCCATGTGCCGAAAACCCGTGAGACAGCTTATTACCACAAGGGGGGGTCCCGTCAGCAGGACCTCGTGATAAGCAATTTCACCAGCAGCCTCTCGTTGTCGGACATCACAAAGACAGCTAATTATAATGCACCAAACGCAGATGCGGTCTCTGCCATGATTTAACGGAGAAATCCGTGAGGTTTCGACTCGCCAAGGCAATGCGTCTGTGACCGGATTGATAAGGGAGAAAATCAAAGGCGGGAAGTCGCGCTAAATTTGGGTGTAATTTCATCCTGAAAACTTTCTCGCGTCGTCATTCCCGTCTGACAAATTTCATTCTGCTGCAATTAAGATTCACATAATTTCAGAGCTTGGTTAATCTTTTCATTCAATTACGCATACAGTTCATTTGTTCACATATGAATGCTGAAGATAGTTTTGTTTTTTAATTAAACTTTGTGTTTCTGAAGGTTTAATTATTGCAAAGCAGGGCATCCCTTTGGATATCCATTATTTGGGGGCTTTTTGTTTGTCCCCCCACCGTCTTCCTAGAACTCCTGCTCCGGCTTCATTGCCTGCTCCCTAACCCACTTCTGTTCCTTCCTTTGACCTGAATCCCACTTAGTTTCCCTTTCTGTTCCTTTTTGCTGAAGCAGAAACATCTGTCCCTTTTTTTTTTTTTGCTTCTCTCTGCTATTTCTTTGAACCTACCTCCAAAGCCATCCATAAAGGTATCCGCATCCCTAATGAGGTCCCGTTTGCTGTTCATCCTGGAGAAAAATAAATTCACATTATTTTTTATTTCAGCAACATGCATTTTTTTTAAGAAAGCAGGGAACACACAATCCCTGGAACAATTGGGGCTAAGGCTGTTCATTGGTCAGGGGCCTGTTGGTGCAATCCCTCCGTCAAACCTGGGATTTGAACCAGCGGTCTTCCAGTCACAGCCTCAGCATCCTAATCCGCTGAGCTGCTAACTATACGCACCTACTTTTTATGTATGTTTGGCTCTTGTGATGGTTACCATCCATCCATGCATCTGTCAGTCTGTCTTCTAATCACATATCCAGCATAGGGTCACTGTCAGTCCGGATCCTATCCCTGGAAGTACAGGCCAAGAGGCAGGGTGACACCTTGCCTCACACTCGCATTCATGCAGTGAAATACTGTTGAATTGAAAAATGAGAGCCATCACTGCTCGCACTGCAGCACACTATTTCTCAACCCAGTCCTCAGAGACCCCCAGACAGCAGAGCGAAATACAGTAAAACTGTCACGTCGTCCCGCCTTTCAGCAGAAGTAACCGGTTAGGTTGGTGTCATTCCCTGCCTAACTGAGGTTACCCACAACATAACACCAGACATCACTAGTTGCAAATCAGTTCCTAAATTCCTGAAGGAAAGGTCTAACCTAGGGATACTGCCACTATTGAGTGGGTGGCGAAACCTTCTAGGTCGAGGTCAAGGCCAGGCTTTGGTCTGCAGTGTTTCTCCACCCAGTCCTCAGTCAGCCTCAAGTAACTCCACATTTCTGCTCCCTACTAGCTTCCAAGCAGTCAAGAACATCGAATCCTGGTGCAGGTGTGTTGGTACATAGGAGGAAGCAAACATGGACACTGTCCGGGGGTCCCCAAGGATGGGGTACACTGCTTTAGCAAATTCAGACTTGGGATAGCCTAGTACTTTCAAGCTCTATTCCAGAGCTGGTCACTACACACAGCATCCTAACGGGAAGTGGAGAAGAGAGTGTTTATTGAGCTTTGAAAAAGTTTACTTACTCCACTCTGAAGTCTTGGGGGGGCTGAAAATCCATGGTAATTGCTGCTTTTTACTGAAGTACTTACTGAATTCTTAAGGAGCTGTTTTGTAAATAAATAGTAAGTGAGCTGCATATATTTGTTTTTGTCTTGGCAGGGACGTGAAGGCTGGGAACATTCTGCTTGGGGAAGACGGATCGGTGCAAATTGCAGGTATTATGTTGGGATAAATTCCCTGTTTGCCCTTTTTGAGTGAAGTGCGCTGTGGCTTCTCACTCGTCAAGTGAAAATGTTTGCGATGTCACTGTGCCACTGCCACAGTCTGGATTGAATTGTACTCCCCCATTGTTGCTTTGCTCTTACTGAGTCTTATTTTACAGTCGTTTACCTGCATGTAACTAAATTGCTAATGTGAGGCACAATTCAGGCAGAATGTCTGCACTTAATAGCTGAAACTCATTCTTTTAGCAGTTACAGGGTCTATTAAGACGTGTCAGACTTTTTCTCCCGGGCCGATAGAAATACTGGCATAATATGGAAAAGATGATTAAACCATCTGTCATGAATACATTTAGTAAAGCCCAAAGGTATAATTTATCAGCGTTTTTTTTCCTGAGAAATTGAGAACAAATTCTTGATTTGTTATAGACGTTTCTTGTCTTGTTGTCCCATCCTTCAGTACAGTTTTCTATGTCTGTAGGATGTGTCCTTTGTCAGAATCGGCAAATACATTATAGATGTATCCATATGAATTCAGAGCCCAGCAGAGGTTTGTGAATAGGTTGCATATCAGTCTGCTCTTCATTGCTTCTCATTTATGAGCTTTTTGACGTGGTATTTAGGGTGATTTATTCGTTATGTTAGCTCATTATGGACAGAATCACCATCTCCATTTGAACTTTTTACTTTCTATGTTGGAGGTAAATAAAATATGGATTATTTTTTTCATTTAAGTATGTCGCTTTTTTAATTTATCTTAGATTAGGTGACTTTTTTTAGAAAATGATCTTGCCTCAGAATCCAATCACAGAAAAACGCTTGGCCATGTGACATTCACTGGGGAGGGGAGCACCCCCAAATCATGTAACTGCTTCCTTTGTTGAGTTTCACCAGGTTCTTTGTACGTTGTGTCTCTCCCAGCCGAGCCGACGCTGACTAATGATGTAATGGAAGTATTACAGGCTGATTTGGGGTAAATTAAGGACAGCTTTCCCTGCACAGCAGAGGTTTCTGTGGCGATGTTTTGAAAGTTATTATTATGGGGTGTTGGGGGACAGCAACCGAGTGAAGGGGAGAGGAAATGAAAAATCCTGCAGCACATAGACAATAGAAAACAAAATAAGCGTCTTGTCCACATCCCCCCCCCCCCCCCCCCCCCCCCAGGTTCAAGGGTCAGGTAACAATACTAACCATTTTCTTTTGGTCTGGTTCGTACAGATAGGATTATCACATACATGTTTAGTAATCAGAACCAATGGTAACAGTTTATTTGGATCGTCTGCATACAGAGGGTATATAGAGTGTTTGTAACTGTTCAACGGCTTTATTCCCCATAGAGGCAAGGAGTATAGGGGATCTGTCTTGTCGTGATTGGTCACATTAATGTACAATAAATTACAAAAATGTCATAAAATAGAATTAACTTTGAGCGATAACCAATCAGCAAGACAGAGTATACACAAGTAAGCAAAGTGAGGTGTTTGGATGAGATGCAATGGGACAAACGGCCCAGCCAGTCTCCTGCCAAAATACAAATGTGAGTGAGTCACGCATATGATGATCATAATAATATGGGTAAAATAGAATCTGGCACTATCATTTATGTCAAGTTACATATTTATGTAATGGACTCTGGACTTTGGGGTCCGACATGATGAATTCTACCGGGGGTGGGGGCAGGGATGTTTAAATATGGGGAGGTGGGCAGTGTTGCCTTTTGGGTGGTTTCCAGTATGAGCTCTGGCTTCGTTCATTCATTCGTTCATTCATTTGTGCGTTCTCGCTCCCTGAAACGTCTCTTTGTTTTCTGGTTCACTGTGCCTTGCCATTTCCCTGCTGGTTCAGGGATTCTGACCTTTAAGTGGAGAGGGAGAGAGAGAGAGAGAGAGAGAACGGGAGCAGAGAGTGGGATTTATGTTGCGGTCTGACGCAGGAGATGCACGGTGGTTTGCCATTGACGTTAACAGCCCTCGGATGACTTGGCCTGATTACAAAATGAAGTTTCGAGGCCGTTTTGATAGATGAGTTGTGTCTTCCAGATAAATGTTTGGCACTGTGGTCCACGCGGTGACATTTATTTGTGACGTTTATATTGCAGACCTACGTTATCGATGTCAGGTCATGTAAAATCAACAACCGAAGCCTTTACTCAAAGTTAAAGTTGAGAAAATGTCTCGTAAGTGACTTATTCCTATAAATACATGGAATGTGTGAGTGGGTTGAATTTATTAGTTGAGCGTGATGATTTGAAGCTGTCAGTCCTTTTCTACTCATGCTCTGCTACTTGTAGTATAGTATTTGGACACTTTTGGGTTAGATCCTTCACTACCAAGATCCCTTCCAGCATCCCATGACTTTATACTTTACGTCAACAGTTTTTAAATGCAGTGTATATTGTAAGAGTAACCTGGTTGACCTCAATGTCCAGGCGAGCCTGATTTGTGGGCCAGGTGTGCTGGTAGATGCTGAATACTTACTGTTCTGGCCTCAGTCATGTCTGGAGAAAATGTGATCCATTAATGCACCGGCATGAAGTTTCTGGAAGCTATTTTCTGGGACCATTTCCCCCCCTCTTTTTAAATACTGAGGTGAAAATTTTATTTTTGTTTATTCAGTAAAGTGTTACTTCTGCTGCACATCCTTCAGGTTGTACGTGCTCTTCTGCTATGTGTGGAATCCAGGGGTGTTGTGCTGCAGTATGGCATGTGACGCAGACCCCTGCAGATTAGACCAATGGTGTGTCGGCCCTTTCTCTGAATACCCAGAATGCGACAAGTTTTAATCAGTATTCCCTACACCTTAGCGTTGAACGAATGAGACCACAATAACAAGCCCCTCCCTGTCTCTCCTCCACTGAACTCTTTACCTCTCCCCCCCCATCCTTTGGCAGACTTTGGAGTGAGCGCCTTTCTGGCAACGGGCGGTGACATCACCAGGAACAAAGTGCGAAAGACCTTTGTGGGCACACCCTGCTGGATGGCCCCAGAGGTCATGGAACAGGTCAGATTCCCCATGTTCTAGCAGTGGTCTGCAGGACCAGGTCAATACTCACATTAGCATGCATACATATGGGTATACAGATGTGTACATGTATGTATATGGGTAAGTATCGTATCAAGGTCAATGTGTCGTTTATTGTCAGCTTCAGATATATGATACACGTCATACACTGAGCTGAAATACTGTTCTCATTGGCCATAGTCCTAATGGTATTTTAAGGCATTGACGTTAAGACATTGACAAAAGATATTTGGCATGGAACTGGATGATAAGAATGTGAAATTCTTATCAAAACAAACAGATATTACTTTCTGAGTTATGGGTGCAGTGTTAGTCCTTTTAACTGACCCAGTCTTGTGCTGGGAGGGAGGAGCCCGTTCAGCAGTCAGATAATGTTTGTGAGCCACACTGTTCTGGCTTTGAGGCTGCAGATGTATGCATGTGAAAGTTTGTGTCTACATATGTGAACTCCTGTATAATTCTATAATAAAATCAGTCCATTCTGTACTTTTGATACTACAGTGTTTATTCCCATGTCTGCAACAAAATATTCAGCTTGTAAAGAATCACGAATTTAAGTTTGAAAACAATCAAAACGATGTAGCTTGAAGAATGAACTTCTGTGTTCCTGCATTCTGAAATCAGATTTCCCGTGCTGCTGTGGCAGACTTACCCAGGAGGTGGGGTTGTGTGATTATTTTTTTTTTCTTTATGATAACCAGGCCAGGATAAACAGAACTGGCCGGTGGCCTGGGAGTAAACAAAACGTTTTGCAAATACAGCAGTTTGCAGACCCGCTCACTAGAGAATGGCGAACGAAAGGTGGCTGAACTGGCAGCGATGACAGCTTGGGTCCGTTTTCCATGCAGGTCAAGGGATACGACTTCAAAGCAGACATATGGAGCTTCGGGATCACGGCCATTGAGCTGGCAACGGGGGCCGCGCCCTACCACAAGTACCCACCCATGAAGGTCAGGCCGCGGAGGGTGTCTCTGTCCGGGGGGAGCCTTTAGTCTCTGTGCTGGTGGCGAATTTTCAAAGTATAGGATGTCAGGGGAGGGTCATTAATATTCATGAAGGAGGCACTACCTGATTGGCCAGTGAGTAGGATAGCAGGCAGAGGAAAATCAGTTTCCAGAAGGGAAACACTACCTGATTGGATGATAAATAGGATGGCAAAAGGAGGCTCATGAATATTCATAAAGGAAGTGCTATTTGATTGGTCGCTGTTGCACCACTTCCTTTATGAATATCAATGAAAATTTCCCTTGCCATCCTATGTTTCGCACATTCTTGAGCCGTCACTGTCAGGATCCGCGGGTGCAGACGGGCAGGCTGGCAGGAAGGAGGCAGGGAATGACGAAGCAGGGAGGCAGAATACGGGGAAAACAAGGGTATTATTAAGGGGGACGACAACTACGGGGAGAATGGGACATTGCAAAGATACTGACATCAATGACGGACAAAAAGCGGGGCAAGACGTGGACTGAAAAAGACAAGACATGCCAAAACAACAGGGTACAGCTGGGCATGATTAGGGAAGCACATGTGGATAATTGGGGGGCGTGGCACACAGGAGGATAATCAGGGGGGCGTGGCACACACGAGGATAATCAGGGGGGCGTGGCACACACGAGGATAATCAGGGGGGCGTGGCACACACGTGGATAATCAGGGGGGCGTGGCACACACGTGGATAATCAGGGGGGGCGTGGTACACACGTGGATAATCAGGGGGGGCGTGGCACACACGAGGATAATCAGGGGGGCGTGGTACACAGGAGGATAATCAGGGGGGCGTGGCACACAGGAGGATAATCAGGGGGGCGTGGCACACACGTGGATAATCAGGGGGGCGTGGCACACAGGAGGATCTACGAACCGGGCATGACAGTCACACGGCACACGGATTATTTTAACGAAAAGCTGCCTGCCGATTTCGTCAAATAGAGGTGCTCTGAGGAGGGTTGCAGCACATGTCAGGGACGTAGGAGAAGGTGTTTTTCTGGGCTGAGCAGATTGTCGGGAACCCGTCCCAGCCTGACAGGTTAAGGAGCAGCAACAGTCGTGGGAAAGTTTTGTGAACCTTTATTATCTGTATTTCTGCATGACTGACTCCTAAAACGTGGCTTGATCTTCTTAGTCATAATGAATAAAAGCAATCTTACTTAACCGACCACACAGGCATTTCACATTGCCGTATCTTTATTGAGCAGATGCTTTGAGCAGTCAGGGTCACTGAACACGTGTTTTAGTAGCTACTGTAACCCATTCAGTTAATGCCTCAGTGCAGCAGTCTAGGTCTCTCTCTGGGATGCCTTGCCTGTGCTGCTTTGCTGGGCTCAAAAACCTCTTTTGACAATGGTTACAGGAAGTGATTACAGCTCCTCTTTCATTCTCACCGTGTCTCTGGCTCCCCAAAAGAGGAGCCTGCATCACACCAGCTAGTACTCCGATTTTACATAAAATTTACTCTCCTGTTTCAGACCAAGCTAGACATATTCCATTCACTATTGGTCAAAACAGATGAGAAAATCAGGACTGTTCTGTCCTCTACAAGTAATGTCAAGGATTCCAGATTGGAATTAGGCCAAGGTTCTATATCACTGTCATTTTCTCTTTATCTCTTATATATCAGCAAAATTTAAAGCATACAGTGGACCATATCAAAAGTCTGACATCACGGAGGTAGTGGTGGGTGTTGCCGATGGCTGGTAGCCATGTTTTTCCTGCTCTGCAAAGGTCATAACCCTCCAATTCACCTCCACCCTCAATAATTATGATGATAATTATGATTGCGGCATCGCTGGCAGCGACAGCCGAGCAGCTTAGGATGTGAATTTCACAGAGACTGCACCTTCATGAAGATCTGACTGCACCTCAATAAGCTGCTTATATTTGGTGCCCCGCAAAAGTATATAATCCCTCTTTAAATGAGCAGATTTGCCTGAATTACTTGGAAACAGAATTTTTTTAGTTCTTGATTCTTATTTTGTTTTTATTTGCTGACAAGTAATTGATTTTGACTTTGAATATTTACCATGAGATACAATGGGTTTGCAGTAAAAAGACTGGCAGGAAGTCAGTGTTATTGTAATCTCTGGCAAATTTGATCATTTTAAGGGGGTGGGGTGCAGTATTTCTACAAGGCTTTGTTTTGGGGGGGGGGGGACTTGTTGGAAACAGGCAGGAGACCGGAGGCCTTTCCTGGGGGGTTTGACAG
Organism: Brienomyrus brachyistius; assembly: GCF_023856365.1. Lineage (NCBI taxonomy): Eukaryota > Metazoa > Chordata > Actinopteri > Osteoglossiformes > Mormyridae > Brienomyrus > Brienomyrus brachyistius. The sequence continues at coordinate 23,961,237 of NC_064533.1, read as the reverse complement.
GCAACCGCGGCTTCCCCCCTGGCCAGCATTCATCTTGGCACCCCTCTCCCTTGCTGTTCCCAGGTCCTCATGCTAACCCTGCAGAATGACCCCCCCTGCTTGGAGACGGGTGTCTCAGACAAGGAGATGGTGAAGAAGTACGGCAAGTCCTTCAGGAAGATGATCTCGCTGTGCCTGCAGAAGGACCCAGAGAAAAGGTGACCTCCAGTTAGTCAGCATGATGGATACTCAGTCACACACACACGCACACACACACACACACACACGCACACACACACATTCTCCTTGTACCTTTACCAGGTTGTTAACCCTCTGGGGACAAGAGCATCGTCAGCTATATCTCGCTGAAATCTTTATGTACAATCATGAAAAAATACTAAATCCGTAATCTTTCTTCTTTTGAAAATGTCCATTGTCGGAAGTATTAAAGTTTTTAAAATTAGATTGAATAGGCAAAAAGTAAACCAGAATAGCCGCATTAACGCATATTCAAATCGCATTCGCATGGTAATTTGTTGAACAACGTAACGGTGAAACGCGATCCAGATACATCCCCATCAGCTTCATGGGGGGGGGGGGGGTGTGGCCAGGTGTAAATGGCTCATGCATATATATATATGTGAGAGCTCCTACATATTCAATGGGAGGAGGCCAGAAATAGTGACGTGAGTTTGGTTTTTGTTATTTATTTATCCAACTGAATGTTACAACTACACCATTTAGTCACCTTCATGTAGCCAAGAATTTGGTGATCAGATATCTGGGATCAAAACAAACTGCCACCATTGCTTACTATGCACTTTTATAATGTTTCTGCAAGTGTTTCAAACTGCATTTTGCCATGTCTATACTTTCATGTCAAATTACAAACTTAATATAAATCTGACATATTTACAATATACATTCAAATTAAGATGAGTGCAATGCCATAAGAAATATCAGAAATTATTTATTTGCCATGAATTAAGTTTACGATATTGAACGAAATGTGTGACCCTGCCCCAGTCAGTGAAAGTGTGTTCCCTACCCCTACACCCCAGAGGGTTAAAAAGCAGTGTTTCCAGGATACTGACTAACACACATCTTAACAGCAGTAACATATATGGATATTCCCAGCTTGGGGAGGTAGGGGGCTTATCCCTGTGAGTGATGCTTATCACTAGGGGCGGGGCTCATCCCTTTGAGCAATGCTTATCGCTAGGGGCGGGGCTCATCCCTTTGAGCAATGCTTATCGCTAGGGGCGGGGCTCATCCCTGTGAGCGATGTTTATCGCTAGGGGCCGGGCTCATCCCTGTGAGCGATGCTTATCGCTAGGGGCCGGGCTCATCCCTGTGAGCGATGCTTATCGCTAGGGGCCGGGCTCATCCCTGTGAGTGATGCTTATCGCTAGGGGCCGGGCTCATCCCTGTAAGCGATACTTATCGCTAGGGGCCGGGCTCATCCCTGTGAGTGATGCGTATCGCTAGGAGCGGAGATTATCCCTGCGATTGATGCTTAACACTAAGGGCAGGACTCATCCCTGTAAGCAATGCTTATTGCTAGGGGCGGGACTTATCCCTGTGACTGATGCTTATCGCTAAGGGCAGGGCTCATCCCTGTGAGTGAAGCTTATCGCTAGGGGCGGGGCTCATCTCAACTAGTGATGTGAGCACAGTTGAGTCCAAGGTGTCAGTTACTGGGATCTGTGCCTTGTTTCTGTACTGGTGGTACAGCAGGCTCCTGGGAATATGGAATAAGGGATATCTTTTCCCCAAAGCCTATTCTAAGGCTTCTTGGAGCACCAGACTAAGTGCTGATGAAATCAGATGACTCTCTATCTTCTAAGCTGGTTTACATTCCGCGGTGCAGGGCAGTGATGTCCTATATTTTCAGCCCATCGTACGAAGCATTTCAGATTTTTGATGACTGGTTCAGGTGATTTTGGGGCAAAATTTTGTTACTGGACTGTGATATGGCTGGAGCAGCATCCATTTGAATGGAAAAAAATTTGGCTGGATTTTTGGTTCTGGTACAGATGGCCAGGAACATTCCCAATTTGACAAATGGGAGATCATGAGTGTCAGACCACCAGAGAAGTAGAAAAGCTTTTTGAAACTTACACATTTTAACACAGTGTTTCCCCATCTGGTCCTTGGGGACCCACAGACCTTTGGGAGCTGGGAGGGAGCAGAAATGTGTACTTTACTTAGGGAAGGCGTAAAAATGTGGACCGGCTGTGAGTCCACGAACACTGCTGTAACAGATTTGGCTTTGTGCTTTTTCAGACCAACGTCATCAGAGCTACTGAAGCACAAATTCTTCCAAAAAGCAAAGGTGAGTGCTCTGACCTGGCCAGGAGAACAGGAGTGTCCCTCACCGTTTAACGGATCAGAATCTCCAGTATCAGCCTGCCCATAGATTAGACGCCATCAGGTCATAGGATTACATCCACCAGGCTGCACCGGTGTCATACAGGGAATCGGGAACATTTCAGGATATGGTTCGGTTGACGGTGCACCAAATGATTTATAATCCTATGATTTTAAATGATCAGTAAACAGAAAAACCTTATCAGTCTTCCTTTGTGTTCATAATTGTAGCAGAAACTGTGGTGCATGCAACTAAAATATGAGTAATTGTGACTCTATTGTTCTTTTTTAAATATTTAGTATGAGACGCAGGGCCTTAAATATAGAAATCTTCAAATCACTACCAGTCCTGGGGGGTACTATAGAGCACAAAGAAGGATGCACCTTGGATGGCTGCCAGTCAACCCTCAGGGCACAGACTTCATGATTTGGAGTAAATCTGTGACATTTAATCTGTCTTTTTTTTTGCCAGAACAACGAATATTTACAAGAAAAACTCCTACAGAGGGCTCCAACAATTAGAGAACGGTCCAAAAGGGTAAGGGACCTGGCCAGCTAGGGACATCTCAGTCCACATAATGTGCTTTAACACAAAACTCGCAGTGCAGTACCAGGCCTGATCTTTTAAGAACACCCGCACAAATTCCAGAAAAAAGAAGGTTGGATTGCTTTTAGCCATCTGCTTTCTGCAGGCCCCCATCTTGGGTTCAGGCTGGGACGCCTGCCCTGCCTTGTGTGTCTACTCTTGTGTTTTTTAAAAATGTACCCACTGTCGCCAGGGCAGAATATGAGGAGTCATTATCCGTTTTTATTGGTCGACCAGTTTATCTTCTGGCGACCAGCAGTGGTTTGACTTTAATTAACATCGTGCTTAATTGCCATATGTAAATGGAAAAGTGTTATCTTCAATCAAGCAGATATAGTGCATGGATGGCTTTGCTTTTTTTTGTTTTCTTTAGCCAGTTAAAGTTTTACTGCTGTCACTAGGCAACAGACCACAGTCTAGTTATAATAATTCAGGATTATTAGTTTCAGCTTTATTATTGTAATAATAATTATATTGGTAAAATGAGTTGCCCTTAAGACTTGGCTCTGTTTTTACAGACATGCTCAGTGCTGTAAAGAGCACATTTCTCTGAGCAGAAATGCACTAATAACATAAAAGTGGACAAGGGAGGCTGTCAACATGACTGCAGTGACGTGTGGCTGCAGGACAGGGTCACTGCAATGCGAATGAGAGACCTGGGCTGTTTTCCCTCAGTTTAAGACCATCTGACATTTGTGTTTTGTCATGTATCGGCGGTGCAGGGCAGGGAAATAGGTATGGGAGTCCACAGGTAGGTGTAAAACACAGGATTTATTCGAGGGATAAACACAATCAGGAACACAGAGGACTAGCGAAGTAACGACGTTAATTACTTTAATGAGAGATACAGTAGCAAAGTATTAGACATTTGGATATGGAATGGAGAAATAGCTCAGAGATATAAACCCCGATTGATTCCTGTCAGAATAAATAAACTATTCCAATAATATGCAGTTAACAGCTGATTTGCTAATGGAAGGTCCTGTCACATATCAAGTAGAGGCAACCCAACCCCAGGGAGTGCAAATTGTGAAGCTATACCCCTTCCCCTCCACTGTAAGTTGCTTTGGATAAAAGCATCAGGTAAATGAGTAAAACTGTCTGCAGGGGTGTCACAAGAGATTTAAGACATGAGGGGCTGGGCCTTTACGGGGTGTGGGGGGGGTCTTATTTTAATGAAAATGTATGACATCACACTGTTTCAACAAAATAATGTTCATTTACTTGGTTGGGGGTGCTAAAGAACATTTTAAGAGAGCTAAAGTCATTAACAGAAAAGTGAGCCGTCTTTGGGGGGTACGTAAGGATGACGTGCCCTTACTCACATTGGTGGCTCTTGGCTTTTCTTTCGGGGGGTGCAAGGCGAGAGCTCAACCACTCATTCATCTAGATAAATAAATAAATTAAATTAAATAGTAAATACATTTAAAATGAATTATTTCATATTCATATTACTAACACAAGTCAAGTTTTCAAATAAAACTTTTTTTAAATAATAAAATTTGAATGAACTTAATATGTCCAGATAGCATTTTCATCTGACCAGTAGGGGGCGTGTGTGTGTTTAATTGAAAGGTGCGCAGGGTGCCTGGTTCCAGTGGGCGTCTCCACAAGACCGAGGATGGTGAGTGGGAGTGGAGCGACGATGAGCTGGATGAGGAGAGTGAGGAGGGCAAGGCCGCTGTAGCTGCTCTGCGGGTGAGTCCCCCCCCCCCACTCCAGACAATTATAACGCCCAGTGACCCCCACCCCCATCACCTCTGAAGAACTTTGTTTGGTCCTTCAGTACACCACCAGTACCTCACATGGCCTTTAGGGAGGCGATAGAGAGCAGGTAGGTTTGACTTGCCATGATTCAGCCAAGTGTGAAGACGCAAATGATTCACGATGCCCTCTGTCACTGCCGGTGACACAAGGAGAACATTTGCGCACATGCTCAGATTCGGAGATATGCTAGTGGGGTCTGTGCAGATGTAATAGCTGTTTTCACCCCCCCCCCCCCCCCACCTTTCTGTTTTGTCCGCTGGTGAAGGACCCCCAGGCCAAGGCAGTAAGCGTGCCCAGGCGACAAGTGCGCTTCTCCCAGCCCCTCGAGCTGCCCACTCCCAGGGTTGTTCTCTCCACATGGATACAGATGGCATTCCCTTTACATGGAAGAGCTCCCCCTCAGGCAGACAGGGGAGGCGATGCAGTGGTCAGCTAGAGAGCAGGGATTGGTCAGGAGGAAGGGAGGAGCCAAGGAAGCATTGGGGGTTCATAGATGCCAAAGGGAGCTCAGTGGTCAAGGGAAGGGCGTGGCCAGGTAGGAAAGGTCATAGAGAGCTAAGGGATTGGTTGCCTGGAAGGAGGGAGGGATTTAGAAAAGGTCTGATGCAGTTCATCTCCTCTCAGCAGGGCATGTACTCCACTGTATACTGGCAATACTTTTAGTAAGTTTCTTTTTGTAAATTTAGCCTAAAAATATTTTTCTTTCATACTCTTCCATACCGTTCTTTTTTTGTCAGACCTGATGTGTCTGCTAGTCCTGATTTATTCCCTCTTCATTTCCCAGGTAAAAAACAAAAAGTTCATAAAACAACTTTAGAGAGATTGTGTGGGAAATGGAACTCAGTCACCAGTTTATCAGTGCGCTGTCCCGACGTTGGGACCGAACACAATAACAGATGTGCCACTGTTTGGGAATCTGTCATCTTACATTTGTATCTCATAGAAAATTAAAGTCCTCTCTCCTTCAGTAAGGAGACCCCTTTAGGTGGACAGATCAGCTTTGTGAATCCTAAGGGCAAATATAAAGGAACATCAAACACGGGCGTCTTACACGCCAGACAAGAATTCTGCCTCTGAACCACTAAGAAACCTGTGGCCAAATCATTCAGGTTGATTCTTTTTAAATTGGAATTATTTTCTTTGGCTAATTGTTATGGTATTTTCTGAATGATTGAGCCAGCTTCCCCAGTGCATCCTGGGAAATGTCAGGAAAATGTGGAAATGTAGCACCAGGCTGGCATGTGACTGCATACTGTAAGACTTATGTTGCTAATTCCCAAAGTTGTTAACCCATGATCTAAAGGGAAAGGGGATTTTAATCACCAGTTGGGGAATAGCGCTGTGGCCATTATTTATATCTCCTGTTATCTGTAAGCTTATTTATTTTTTCGTCTTAATCTCTGTCCTGCCTCCATAAGACATTCGAACCATAGGAATGGCACCTTTAAATCAGGTAGCTGAGAACATGAGCTGCATAAATTTCTGTGTTAAGTTTGTTCACCAATTAGCAGAACTGCAAAGGTTTAGCTGAAATCTCACATGAATTGCATAGCCACAGTAATTATGACATCTGCCTTTTTGGACGGTGGGGGGGGGGTACACGTGATAAAATGGAGGGGCGACATGTTTGAGATGGGGTCTTGCCTTGTATAATATACAGAGGCCTTTTCACGGGTGGGGGGGGGGGGGGGGTCCAAAATACTTCGTAACAAATCCACAAATCCCAAGAGCCAGAAAATAATCATGACGTAAATATTGGCTAGCAGAACGTGGAGCGTACGTTTTAATGGAAACTGTGAAAAATGAACTCTTTGGACAATTTAGATGTTTTCTGCAATACAGCCGGAACTCAGGTGGGATAGAAGCAATTTCCAATAGACAATTACGTCTGGAACAATTTTCAGGGTAGGAAATTTAAAAGGCCACTTTATTTTATGTTACTTCCCCCCTCCCACTGAAGAAAATAAAGATGAGGGAAAATTGAAGGGGGGGGGGCACATCTGGTTAGAAGCCCCCTAACATGCCCAGGTTAGTGGAGGATCTAGAAATTTTTTCATGGGGTAGCAAAGGGGTGATGAGATGTTGCCAGATGTTGCCAGGGTGGCCCAGAGGGCGGTATGTGGGAGATCTCATATAAATAATAATTGTAATTCTATAGGTAAATGTACTCAGCAAAAGATCCACGGATAAATTTTTACAATAATTATTTTGTCATTCTGGTAATACACGCTGCCCCAAGTTTATGTTAGTCGACAACAGGAACAACAGCTCAGCAGTCATGCAAAACACTTTGTAGCTCTTGCAGGCTCTGCGCTACCCATATGGTCATGTCTGACCGCATTTTTTTAAGATGGCTTAAGGGGATAGTTCTTGTGCTGTGCAGCGAAACAAATATATCCAAATTAAGTGCTTTGCATGCTTGTTCTCAATGTTGAGAACAGCTAGATTCCTCAGACGGTCATCTGCCATTGTCGAGCGCAGGTGATTTATTTATTCATTTAGTTCTCCAAGTTGAAAAGCTGTGCTCACACCCTACAATCCCCACTGGCAACCCAATGCTTAAACATTATGGATTCCAACATACCGGTGTTTTGCAGCTGTTTTGTCATTACTAAAATGAAAACTAGCTCATTAAATCTAAAACGCTCCTGGAAATCTCGTCTTTGAACTCCGTTTAGCGAGCGAATTTAGCCTGCTTTTGGCTAACGCCACGGTAACGGACTCTCATTGTCGCCATTGGCATACAAGACATTGCCAGTTTAGCAAAAATTACATTCGTTACTAATTTAACTTCACCTTAAGATGCATCGCAACTCAGTCACTCCTCTCTGCACCAGCATGCAGGCAATTACGCTGCGAGCGGACGCTGCCGTACGCGTTGGGGTACCTAAGATTGCGTTTACAGTTACATTTCTCTCCATGTGTTGTTTGTTTCAGTGTTTGGAGCAACTTATAGACGTAGGGGTGGTTGTTTTTTTTTATGATTGCAGTTTTAGGAACCGAAAAGAGGGGGGGGCAGCTAGGGGGCCAAGACCTACAGTAGGGGGGGAAGCTGCACCCTCTTGACCCCCTGTAGATCTGTCCCTGCGTTAGGTAATAAAGGCAGAGCTCATAACTCATAAAGGGCACTTCGTAGCGTTGTAGAGTCATGCAGAAGTAGCTTATAGAGGAGTCAGTTCATGAGGTATAAAGATACCTGTTTATCCATAAGAGTGAATGAAATATCACAATGTGTCTGTATCTATATCTGTCTTCCAACTATGTATCCAGCAAGAAGGGTATTAATTAAGCAAACTCATATATTCTATGTGCATCTTGATTCTGCTTGTTCTGAACTGAGCAGGTCTGTTTGAAAGGTTGTTTTCCCCCAAAACAAAGTTTGTTTGATGTCCTCCTATGAGGACATATACTTGGATGGTGCGTATTTCTATTCTGGGATTCGGGATAGAGGACAGTCTTAGGAAATTATGGAGAAGGTAATGTGCTTTAAATATTTATGCCCAGGTTGTAAATTTCTGCCGGGAAAGGTCTGGTTTGGCAGAAACATTTGTGTGCTGGGGTTAGCAGTGAGAGAGGACAGCTCTTTTCCTGGAAGCCATCTGTATTTATACTTATTAAATCTGTGTTCTTTCATTCTTAAGTCTTTATATATAATACGTAGATCTTTATATACTCACTGTCAGTGCTGCTTGTTAACTAACAGAAGCGATCGCCTTACAATTTGTGAGCACTCAAATAATAAACTCTAACGCAGAGTTCATACACGTTGTGAAAGGACATGGAAATTGCCACTTTTACAGAGAAATCTGTGACTTTGCTGTACATGGAGTCTGAAGACAGCGACTGTCATTAACGGCACATTTTTTTAATGCATTAAATATGCTTTGCCCGTGATAGTTGTGCAGCTGGTCGTTAGCGTATGGGCTGGAGTGTGACGGATCTGCATGCAGGTCATTACTGTCCGCCGCGCGATTGCTTCCTGCTAGCTGGGTAGTTTTTGGCGGTAATAGCCTGTGTCCATTCTGACGTTAATCTGCAGACGGCACATATGGCTGTCTTTGCTCATCCATGCTTTAACTGTGTTTTTCTGTGACGCAATGTAACGTCGCACGAGGAAAACGGCTCCCAATGAAAGAGAGAGAAATATTCTACACTAAAGGTGGGAGGAGTTACATCTACTAATTGGACTGGCCAGCCTGTCGGCTATGTTCTGGAACTCGGTCATGTAGTAATACAAGTGAATAAAGGATGATAATGGCTGTGTTCCGAATGTCCACTTGTCCACTCACTCACTATATAGTGTTCACTGCATAGAACACTGACTAGGGGATAAGTGCAGGCAGCGATTGGTACATTTCAGACACTAGCTGGCTGTTTTCCTGCTGCATGATTATGCACCGGATATTCGTAATTATTATCTCTGTCGCATAAACAAACACCAGAACATGGACACTGACGTTGCTGTTTTTGGATAAGTACACGTTGTGATCGACAAATATCTTCACAACGTTGAAATAAAAATCTAATGAAACTTTACAAGACAAAGCTGTGCACATGTAACTGTATTTGCAACATACTTCACTGTATTGTATCTGCCTTTGCAAGCATGATGGGGACTGCAGCTATAACTTTGGTATTTTATAGTAATCTTAAATATACTGTACTAAGTGTGATTTAACGTTACCCATGCAAAGCAGTCAAATACATTGAAATAACTTGTTTTTAAAGCAGCAGTAGTCTTGCCACTGTTACAGTTCATGGGCAAGTATTTCATAAGCAAGCTACTTAACAACGGGTGACCGTTACAGATCAAACTGAGCAACCGTTCCGGGACCCACGTGACAGTCGTCATGGTGGTCTAAGTCAACCAATGTAGAGTACAGCTTCTGTACATTACATTTTGGTCTAGCTCACAACAGTTTTGTAGTGCACTATATAGCGAAAGAAATTTACAGTTGATAAATGGCCGATTCACTATATAGTGGGCGATTGGGCATTTCGAACACAGCTGATGATTAGGCTTTTTGTATATATCTTAAAATACATCTGCTTTTTATATGTATTAAAGTAATTTATTGCTTCTTTATATTAAAACATTGGCTTACCGTAACAGAATATTTTAAGCAGGCATGAGGACCTGGGACAGGATTAGCAACAGATCCTGTTTGGATTTTATTTGTCGGTATTATGGCAAGTTAGCTTCCATTAATTAGCATTTTCCTGCTAATATACACTCCAGTATAGTTATAATTCAGTGTAATTTGATGCTATATTTGACCTGCAGCCCCAGTGCCTAATAAATGCACTTGCTGCTATCTTTGATTATAATTATAAATTAATATATCAGATTATATGAGCTGTTATGAGGGCCGTAGTTCCCCCCACAAGGCCTGGTCACTCCTGCTTTGATTCACCGCCTTTAATTTTTAGTGTTGCACCTTTGAGACTAACATGCGCGTCCTACCTGCTATGCCTGACTCAGTGTTACAGAGCCTTGGAGGCATTTTACTATTTTTTCTCATGTCTTTCTTTGTTTTTCAGTCACCCAGAGTTAAGGAAGGACCACAGACTACAGAGGTGTGTCCTTCTGTACTTTTCTTACTGTGTAACTAGCCATAATCTGGATTTCTTGCCTGAGTAAATACAGGAAATTATCAACACCTTTTAGTAAATTATCGGCTTTAGTGACTAGTTGTACTTAGAGTCATAGTGCTGTTGCGATTGTTTAATGAGTGATTTGAGAATGACCTTTGTGTTCAACACAGACCTTGCAGGACATGGTTTCCCATGGGTTTAACAAGTATGGGTTTGTCTGTGTTTCTTGTTTTTTCCTTCAGCTCTTCTCATCAGATCCCCCAAGTAGCCATTTTCAACCAGTGGTCCAGGACCAGGCTCCTTTACCTCATGATTCTGGCCCGGTTGTCCCAGCTGCTGTTCCCCCCACGGCACCCACCCCTGCGGTTGGTACTCCTCACTGCCAACCCCCTCGCTTTATCAGAGGCCCAAGAAAAGCCACCTTCACCTGATTTCTCTCTTGATGGTTCCCTCTCATTCTGTCACTTGATCATTAAGTGGACAGGCCCTAACTCCATCTTTCTGTGTCTTAGGCCCCGGGTCCGGGTTCCGATGGTGCCAAATCTGCCATCAGCCTGGTACTAAGGTTGAGGTACGTCTCCATATCGCTTGCTTACAGTTTAATCACAGCTAAAATATTTAAGAATATGGTCCGTCTGCATGGGAAATGGCAGAAGACAGCTTGTTACATTTCTGAAGAAACAGCAAACTAGGCAGCTTGTTACATTTCTAAAGTTACAGAAAACGGGGCAGCTTGTTACATTTCACTTTTCACATATTATTCTATATTTACTAAAACTTTGTGTTTTGTGAAGACAACCCTGACAAATGTTTTGAGTGCATAAAATATTTTTGGTTAGCTGTAGTACCCTGTATGCCCAGAAGAGGGTGCTTAGAACCTCAATTCAAGTATTCGTAAAGAACAGAGAAGGCACCATGGAGGCTCAGGGGGGCCGACACCTGCTCTGTGTGTGGAGTTGTAGGTTCTCCTCGTATTGTCTGGGTCTCCCTGGATACTAGTTTTTTTTTTCCTATAGTCCAAAAACATTCTTTCCTGGGATAAACCAGGCTGTACTGGATAAGCAGTTATGAAAGATGGACAGATAATATAAGCAAGGATTAGAGACCTGTCATATGGAAACAGTGATACATGAGATTAAAATAGTGGAATCTCAAAATCACACAATATATTACAATTATTTTGTGCAATAAGTTTCCTTTTGCTGCATTTGGCACAGTGTAATGATGGTGTGATGTTACATATTTTCTCTCTTCTTTTTCTGTCTCCTAGAAATTCAAAGAAGGAACTAAATGATATAAGATTTGAATTCATGCCCGGAAGAGGTAAGTAGAGCTCAGTTAAAATTCCACCATAAAAATAACAAATGTCTGTAGCGTTTTATTACCCTACAGTTTGAAACAGTTTAAATCACAGTGATTTGAATGACTTTGTTCCATCTTTGGCACAAAGGTTCTAAGGTTCCCAATGGCTGATGCAGCAAGATTGCATGGAAATTCACCATTTGTGTGTCTTAATGACTGTTGAGTGATCTACACCCAGACTTTGCCGGCCCATAATGTCACAGCTAATTCAAACCCCAGTTCAGAAATGGACAGATTGCAAAGCAGAGGGCTGTCAGGCTGGGTGGGTTAACAGAGTGTGCTAAACAGGTCTCCACTGCGCTTCTCGCCTTAGACACAGCTGACGGGGTCTCCCAAGAGCTGGTCTCCGCAGGCCTAGTGGATGGCAGAGATTTAGTCATAGGTGAGTGGGCATCCGCTTACAGGCTACAACATTCTGCAGGTCATCTGCCGATAGCTGTAGACTGCACCTTAGAATGGTAATCATTCGCCACTAAGGCACTTCCCCAATGTTAGAGATCCTTATATCAGCTGATGTACATGTGTATATGTAGTATCCATCCATCCATCCATCCATCCATTTTCCAAACCACTGGGTCGCGGGGGGTCCGGAGCCTATCCCGGAAGCAATGGGCACGAGGCAGGGAACAACCCAGGATTTGGGGGCCAGCCCATCACAGGGCACACTCATATGATAAATATAAGTACAATAGATGTATAAAAATACAATAAATATTATTGTGTACAGGCAGTTCTTGACTGACATAAGGCATCCATTTCGCAAAACATTACCTAAGTCCTATATCATTAAAGACACCTTATATCACAAAACATGTAAGCCAAAAGTAGCTAGTTATACACACTGGAGAACGTACATTAAAATAAATGGAAAGACAAACTGGAAATTTACTAACAGATGTATGTCGCCTTTCTTGTGTTGGAGTTTCCATGAACTTTGTGCATCTCGGATATTTTTTGGGACCGTCCAGATTTTATGTAAAATCGAGAGCTGTCCACATTAACTATAGATGTATAATAACGAATAATGGGGGAAACCTCAGTATGTTTTAAGGTCACACTTAGAAAGATATTTTTTTTGTAGTGAATAACTCTACATCTTCTTCTCCCTTCCAGTTGCTGCTAATTTGCAGAAAATAGTTGACAATCCTCACAGCAACAGGAATTTAACTTTCAAACTGGTAGGTTGTGATACGTGAAGTTGCCAGTGCTTTCTTGCCATTTCTCCCAGACATAGCTGCTGTTTTATTTCGGTCTCTAAGTTATGAATCCTCTTTTGAGGTGCAGTTAGTTGCAATTGGCCTGATACCGAATGAGCGATTACATGTATGCACTCACCCACCCATTAACTTGTGATGCAGCATTTTCAAAAGAGCGTAAAGGATTATTTTTGAAACAGAAAAAAGTTGGCAAATACAAACAAACGTGTACGACCACAATGACAAATTATAAGCAAACAGTATGGACTAAATGACTGTGAATTACTGCTATTGTTATAATTGTCATTGTTTAATCTCTAGCGGGTCTCATAGGTAATACATGGATGTTTTTAAACTAGCTTTGGGTAACCTCAGCTTTCGTTCTTTCTGTCATGTTATAGAGGAAGTCTAATACCACATCGGTTTATTTTGCGGTGCAGGTTTAATGCTATTTCACAGCAGTACCTGAGTGCGACAGATGTGAAATATGAATTCATTATAAAGTTGGTGGTTATCAAAGTTGCAGACAAGTTGGACAAACAAAACCAGATTAATGATTTCACAGCTATTAATCCATGTTGTCTGAATGCAAGTTTTGCTTTAAGATGCTGTGGAACAAACATTAAAATAGTTCAAAGGGAAAAAAAGGAAAAAGTAACACCTGCAAGCTCATGTTTCTCTCTATTTTTTTCAGGCCTCCGGTGTAGAAGGGTCTGAAATTCCCGACGACGTAAAACTTATAGGATTCGCTCAACTCAGCATTAGTTAAACTTTAGTGTCCCTGGACAACCAGCTTGCCTGAAACAAAAATAGACATCATCAACCTAAAGAAACCACTACTGCCAAAGAAAAGAAAAATATCATATTGTCAACCCCATAGGATTTGGAAGCATCACGTTAGGAGTAGGATTGCCAACGGATATTAACATAGGAATTGTATATTAGTGTTTACAGTTATATGTTCTGAAGGATTATCACCATTGTCCAAAAACCAGATATTAGTTCTAGCCTTAGTTCCGTATTGGTTATCATTCATTAAATGCATTTGCACAATGTGAACTAACACTGGTGATCAAATTATGCCTTATCTTCTGAATTACTATTGACTCGTACTCACGGGGATGTGCCACCTACAGTTCTAATTACGGTGTTTGATCATGAACCGGACAGAGTGTGGTCTTGGCTGTGCTTGTTTTCAATCGGAAGAGAGCCTCGGATATGCCATCGAGTATCTTGTTCTTCAAAGCTTGGGCCGGGACCAATGGGACGGTAGTTGAAAGGTCTTGCCCGAACTTACGTGCCACTGATTCCTAAACCAGAACCGCCTATCAGGCACCGATTACAAGCTTAGAGATGTTTTATGTCTCGGTCTCGGGAGTGCCATAACGTGTCATATGCCAGAAGCGCTCACGGTGCTGCGAGGACCGTCATGCCAAGGTAAAGATCACATGTTTACTAGAAACCGAGCCCAGCTTGTTTGTGTAACTAACCCAGAGTCACAGTTGCAAAACCTCTGACACACTCCATGACTTGCTGTTCATATATGTGACCGTACAGCCTCCCTTCTGCCTTGTTTACTGTGAAGATGTTTCTCAGATCCAGCAGCGTGAGTGGAAACATCATGTGGAACCATGTTTCTTCATCTCTTTTTTTTTTTTTTTTTTTTGCGAGTTGTGTGTCATAGAAGTTTCGGATCAGCGCGTGTCCGTCTTAAGCTCCCCAATTGGAAGACCTAATATGCACAAACGTACATTTCGAATGAGTCTCATGTGCTCTCACTTGCTGGTAATCCCACTTAAACCCTTTCAGATCCGTGTTAGTTTTTCATGTCTGCCCGTGAATTTGATCGGATCCATTGTGCGTCCGCAAGAATTTCATTTGGGAGATTTTTGTCACCGTAGAAAACTTATGTGTGCCGCCGCTTGTGGGTCTGTGTAGTGCTCACCCAGCTGTGACCTCTGAACTGGCTTCTCAGATTCAAGTGCATATTAGCGAACAATTAACGTGGAGCGGAATGCTTTATTCATAGCGCGTAAATAACATTTTGGTGGTTTTCTACTGGCCGTTATACGCATTGCCTTTTGATCTTAAAATATGTACACTGTATAGGGGGTTGGTTATGGGCGTAGCATATAATTTAATGTTTTTCTGGGTTGATGTCATCATGGTTTAATGCAGAAAGCTTGTTTTCAGTTTGCGGTCTCTGTTTTCCTCACTGAATGTTCTTCGTTTAAGGTATAATGGGTAGTACCTCTGCTTAATCCTCTAAAACGCTAAGCCGGGTGAATCAATTAAACTTTTGGCAAGAGCCTAACTGAAACTCTGCTGTGCTTAAATTTGTTGACAACAGATGTCTTTTAAAATGTTTTGTCTTTACACACAGGCACGCATGCCCTGCTCAACACGTGCAGAAGATAAATATGTATTTATTTTTGTCAGTCATATTTTCTTTCGACATTAAAATTATCTGTCCTGCAACTCTTGCTAGCAGCCCAGATCTTTAGCCAGTTCCAGCATCGCGGAAATAGACCGATCTTGATTTTTGCTTGTGATTAGCTGGGAAAACGGGAAATCTGTGTGTGTTATGTTTATAAAACGATTGCGTGCTGCGTTCGGTTATAAACGCCAGGTCGATGTGGCTTTTTGACTCGATGCTGTGTACTGATGCACACTGTTCCATGTGAGAGCTGGGAGGTCATTTTTGCAGCCCACGTGTTTGCCTGTCGTCGTTATGCTTCTGGGATGTGTGCTTTTGTGCAGTTTGAGATTCTGTGTGGTGTTGTCACTAATTCTCCAGCACACAGCACAGTAATTAGTCTATTTGTGGATGCTCTTCCAAAGGCTATGCTGAGCATTTGAATCCCAAGCATTTCTGACTCTTGGATCATGGAGCTGGATTAAAATGTCAAGTAAAATGACTGTTGTCTGAGATCCAAGCTGTGAACTAGAGCTTGCAGTATATTCTTGCTTGATTTTTTTAAAAAGAATTGGCCGTTGAATAATGACTGTCTACTCTGCATTAGAGAACTTTAGTCGTTACTTGATTTTATTGAAAATAATTCTTTTTCAGCAGTACAAACTCTGAATCATCTTATGTATATAAATTGTACAAAAAGTAGTATTATTTGAAATGATTTGTAATGGATTAAATTTAATTTTCTAAGGAATAGAAATGAATGACCAATGACATTTCTACCAGTTTTCTTTTGTAATAAAAGGTAATCCCTTCCTCTAGATGTTACTGGGCAACACAATCCCTGTTCAAATTGAATATATAAAAATGTAAGTGTTATCTAAACAATGAAGAAAATTCAGTGCCATTATAGCCCTCCAGTAAACTAGTGTTTTCTTAACTGGATACTTTCCAAAACATAAGATTCTGTTAATTTGTTTTTATATGTATTTTTTTTTTCACTTTCAGGTCTCTTCCCCTTTTAGTTTCTTGTCTGATTGTATTATATCGTAAATGAATTCCAGTTATGTGCTGATGCCTTTATGTACCATAGAATATCACAGAGTATCAAAGCTGTAAAATATTTAGTTTTAAAATTTCTTTTATTTAAGTTTTAAGTTGTTGGTTCTCTTATTTGTTGGCTTCCCTCTTTTATTGGTTATGGATTTCAATGCATGTTCTGATGATTATTTGTTAATAAAGAATGGATTTATCAGCCAGCTATTTGTGGTTTGGTTCATTCAATCCACCTGTTATCGACGATTAAGGTCCATGAATCACATTCAGAAACTAACTTGTTTTTTTTTTTATAGCTAAGTTCTCCATTTACTCCTATAGTTATGTAATGTTCTATCTTGCAAGTGATGCATGAGATTTTCACTGTGTTCTTTGGAAAACACCTGACAATAAAACTTGAAACAATAAGTGACATCAGTGACTGTGTTACCCAGGAGACAGCAGTGGGAACTTCGACTTGTTCCATTGTTCTAGATTTCTCATGGATTTGAAGCTGGGGAAGTCATTCTTTCTAAGATGGAGTTCACTGAGACCATGTGTGATGACACCCGCCCCCCCCCAGAAGTAAGAATATAAACAACACCTGTTTGTCAGTGATACCTCCAGATTTCTTGAGTATGAATCTTTATGTTTTCATTGTAAAAGCCGTATAAAGCTACATTTAAGTGATTCTCAGTTCGGTATCTGGATTGTCTGTCCTGGTCAGGTTCAGATGGTTTACCAGTACGGGGCCCAGTATGGTTGTTTTGGGAGTTTGACCGAAGAGCGAAAGAAACGTGGCCACTGAGAGCTCAGCATATGTGGGACCTCTTTCAGGACGGCTGGAAAAGCTTCCCAGGAGGCGTAGAGGAGAAAGTAGAGTGAACCAGGACCTGGAGCAATCGGGGTTAAGGACTCAAAGGCTCAACAGCGGCGCCACTCTGCCAACCATGGAATGTTAACCAGTAACTTACTGAATTCCAACCACAAAACCTCAAAAATCAGTATAGTTTTGGCCATATGTGACTTTGCCTACTAAAAATACCATGCTTGCACATTACAAATATATACACAATACCACACTAGACACACCTACTCATAGAAATGTTATAAATGCATCAAAAATATAAAATATGGAATTATATAGTTGAAATGAAGGCTTCATTTTTTTCCAGTTCTGTCCTGAAATCCATAGAAAAAATGTATTGTTTCACTGTTAAACAATCTATGTCCATTTCTTGGACACGGGTCTGCTTCCACGACCATGTGCGTGGCGTCCTTAACTCAACTTAATGATTGATGCATTCTAGGTAATAACATGCATATCTTTGTAAAGTCTAAAGGTGCTATTTGTACTTTTATGCTCAATGAGGTTCCTAGGTTTTGCCATCATGCTGAAGTGAGCAGAAAAACAGTAATGAGCCTTAAAACACCTTCACCTCGTCATTAAACCGCTACAGTTATTGCGGCACTTTGAACCATCATGTTCCCTCCTGAATTCCCAACTGATACCTTGAGAGTTTTTTTGCAGGAAATTCTTTTAGCTAGCAAATAATAACACAGCTGGGAGGGGACTGATAGTTTAGCAGGATATTAAAGTGTGTTGGATTAAAGATTAATTTGAATATGCACTTTGGGTTGAAATTTCATTCCGAGTGCTGGCACAGCCTCACACCTCTGCCGGAGTCCCTGCGTTAGGAGCATGAGCTGCTTCGGAGAGGTCCTCGCCGCTATTGGGGAGTTTGGTGCTTTTCAGAAGCGCCTGCTGTTAGCAGTATGTATCCCCAACCTTTTCACAGCCTTCCACATGTTCGGCCAAGTGTTCATGGTGCTGGACGTCCCGCATCACTGCAACACCAGCTGGATTTTGAGCCTGGGACCCAACCTGACCGTGGACGAGCAACGGAACCTGACCCTCCCGAGGAAAGATGGGCAGTATGACTCCTGTCTAATGTTCACCCCCGTGTCCTTGGACCTGGACGAGATCAGGGAGTACGGGCTGAATGAGACCACCAAGTGCAAGGATGGATGGGTGTATGAGAATCCCCAGGGCAGCAACACCATGCTGTCAGAGGTATAATGCATTATGTCAGCCTTTGGAGAGCTTCTGCAAAGGACCAATGGGTGCCACAAGTTTGAATGTTATACTGTGTGATGAAATATATCCCCATATTGGTGGGCGTATATGTGATCATATTATCCTTAATCTGTATGACGGGTTGCCGTCCTGTTCAAAAAATCCCAGCCAATAATAAGAGCTCCTGGATCCTCTAAATCTGTAATATAACAAATTACAAATCAAAGCATTGACAGCGTTCACAGTCATAGCTTTATTACAAAGCCAGGAGAAAAGTTAAGCTAGCACAAAGCTTATCCTGTTGAAAGAGGAATTACTTGCCCCAAACGATCATTGAAATTTGACTGCAAATGCTCAATTTATAATTGCGCTCGATTGCACTTTTATCAGTAACCACTTGAATATGTTGTTCATTATTGTACAGCGTTATATAATCACAATATGTAATTTCTTCTGTATTGTTGATATTTTAGATAATCCATATTATTTTATATTGAAAAAGATTTACAAAAACCTGGGAAAATCATACCGATTATTACATAACCTTTCAAAATTGAATGTCAGAACTGAGTTAATATTAATAAAGTGGCTGTCTGAGAGCATTTGTATTTAAAATGTCAGGTCATCTAAAATTGTCTGTATTCACACTATTTAAAATTTTTTTTAGCCCCCTGCTAATGATTGGTCAGCCATAAATTAACCCGTTTAGCGTAGCTGAAGACAAACTCCATGCTTTCCCGCGTGTCCTCACAACACAAACGTTCGGTGTTAGCGGTGAGCCTTTGTTTTGTAAATGCACGATCCTGTGAAGTGACGCATGGTTGTTAACGCAGCAGTGGACTACATGCTTTTCTGTAGTGGCTACATCATTGACTGTCATTGCTTCCCTTCAGTTTAACCTGGTGTGTGACAACGGAGTGCTGAATGAGGTCTCGCAGTCTATCTACATGGCCGGGCTCCTGATTGGGGCTCTGGTGTTTGGCCCAATGGCGGACAAGTATGGAACACATAAATTCCAGCACAATTAACTGAGACCCACCTGCACATTTAAGTAACCTATAAAGTACTGATTATGCTTCCATTCATTTGGCTTTAGACAATGTTTCCTTTTGCAGTTTCCTATAGCAATTGGAAATAGCTTTTGGGTGAAGGCTCTCTTTGACTCCCTTCTCGTATACACATCGTCCTGATTACAAAATTGTCTCTTGATAACATATCTGAAAGCTATGCTAATAAATGTTAATATGTACATAATCACATTTTTGTGACGTGTGATAATCTAATCTCATAGTCCTGTCTATTAGGTGCTTTGTAAAAGTAAATGTACTGAAACATACTTAATAAAAGTAGCTACTGTATGCAGATAATCCAGAACATCTGTCTGGTGATTTATTTACTTGTGTACTTGATTTATAATACTGATCTGAATAGATTTCCTGTGAGTACAGGGACAGGAATGAGTAGGATTATGTGTGTTTATTTGTGCCTCTAGATACGGACGTCGGACCGTGATCCTGATCTCTCTGCTGCTGCAGGTGATCTTTGGAGTAGGGGCGGCCTTCGCACCAAACATCTACGTCTACATCGGCTTTCGATTTGTGGTTGGCACGACGATATCTGGGATAGGCCTAAACACATTTGTCCTAGGTACGCTGTCCTTACCAAAGTCGTTAACCGAGCTGCACGTGACATATGGAAGCCAGGAATAGAATTGGAATTGGCACTAACTTGTGATTTTTCTTATAATAATAAATTTCAGCTAGAATTTCTCACATTTCTAAACCCTTTACTTCTTAATATCCCTGTTCTCCATCGATCCAAATGGGACATAAAGGCAAAGAACTTGAATCCTGGAGTTATTAGCTTGTACACAAACATTAGCTTGTTACACAAAACATAACCCCAAAAGTCAACAAAATAATAGTAGAAAATAATGGAAGAATATAAATTGCTGATAGCTCTTCCAGATGCACATGGTTGTTATCAGGAAGCATGAGACTGACAGTGTAATGGAGTCCACTAATAAAGCGGGTCCTTCACTGCCCTCTCTTTCAGGTGCTGAGTGGTGTGGAGTTTCCAAGCGGACCTTCTGCACCATCATGCCCCACGCTTGCTTTGCCGTTGGCCTGATGGTGCTGTCGGGCATCGCCTACGGTATCAGGGACTGGAGGACCCTGCAGCTCGTCCTCAGTGCCCCTGTCCTCGCCCTTGGCATCTACTTCTGGTAAAATTGTGGAGCTGCTGTTCCTTGCAACCCGGCCTGGAGGCTATGCTAGGCATGGTTTTGGGTATAGAATAGTGGTGTTAATCGATTAAAAAATTTCACCCAGTTAATCACAATAAAAGGCTGTGATTAATCACAAGTTTAAAATGGTAGTAGGCTACTGGCGTGTGCTTTCTATAAGATGAAACAATTACATGTGTGGTCTTGGAACAAAGAAATGCATGACAAACTGGTAAGAGGAATCACGCGTTATTTATTATAACATCTTGGTTTGGTTCCAAATGTGTACTGTAAGTTGCTAACACAATTAGCAGCTATGCTTTTGGGAAATGTATTTGGTCTCTCCTTTTATTTTTTTAATTCTGTTTTTGAACGCATTTTAGAACAAACAGAAAACATGTAAATTGCATCACTTATGTGAATTTTGTAGACTCTGTTATAAGTATACATTATAAGTATAATGTTTTTTGTGCAAAAGTTAATATTTTGCGTAAAATATCTAATTCTCAGCAAACACAATTCCTTGGTGAGCAAAGCAAAAAGATACGTGAAATGAGAGTGTCAGGTTGCGCGGGTGCGAACGGGCAGGCTGGCAGGAAGGAGGCAGGGAAGGACGAGGCAGGTAGGCGGAATACGGGAAAACCAGGGGATTTATTAGCGGAGAGATGGTTACGGGAGGAACGGGAGGAACAGGACATCACTAACATCGTACTAACATCAATGACAGACAACAGGCAGGGCAAGACGTGGACTGAAATAGACAGGACTGGGTGAAAATAATCGGACACAGCTGGGCAAGATCGGGGAAGCACACGTGGATAATCAGGGGGCGTGGCACACACGAGGATCGGACGAGCCGGGCATGACAGAGGGATACAAAAATCACTGTGAGATATTCAGTCAGAGGCTGCTTCAAACACTCCTAACCAGCCCTGTACATGTATTTTACGCATTTATGAGTGACTAAACTTTTTGTGTGTCCTCTTGTCTTGTCTGAGGCTTTCACAAAAGTCCCTAAAACTCATTTAATTGTTTTATGCCGACCCTGTGATACATCGAAACCACAATGGGGAAAGTTGTGATGCAGATGGGCTGACTATAATTATACTTGTAATACATGCTTTGGCAAAATAAATTCCATACGTTCTGATTATTTTGCTGAATTTGCCAGCGGCTAAACATTAAGTATGAGAAATAACAAGTGTATTATTCATTTTATTTCTTTTCCATGAATTTTTGATGATAATTTGAAATGTTGGAATCTATTCCCCTTGCGTAACACAGATGCCTTGTTCTTGAAAGGATCCTTCCAGAATCTGTACGGTGGCTTCTGACCCAAGGGAAAAGAAAGCAGGCCAAGAAGCTGATTATGAAGGCGGCAAAAGTGAACAAGAAGGAGATCCCAGAATCTCTCCTGGATAAGGTAATATCTCGATGGATTCGGGTGGACAGCAACACTGTGCAAAGAATGTAAAAAACACACAACAGGGGCATACAAAACAGATCTATACAGAAGGAGTGAAACATTTGTTCAGGCACGATGTTTTATTATAAAAATATCCGTGAAGTATGTGTTGGGCTGGAGTTCTTTATCAGACATGGTTATTGAGTGTACAGTACATATCTTGTAATGTTTCCCCAGATAGAAGTCGAGCATGACACCAAGGCCCAGACTGGTAGCTTTTTGGATCTTATCAGAATCCCTTTCCTGAGGAAGCGAATGCTGACCATGAGCTACGTCTGGTGAGTTAGTTAGAGCAACACAAGTACACAAATCCCAGAAATCTTTCCGTTAGACCAGTGTTTCTCAACCCAGTCCTTGGAGACCCCCAGACATTCCACTTTTTCGCTCCCTACCAGCTCCCAGCCAATCAATAACATCAAATACCTGGTACAGGTGTGCTGGGAGCTGGGAGGGAGCAAAAATGTGGACTGTATAGGGGTCCCTGAAGATTTTAGACCAACGTTTGGCCTTGACCTTGACTTCGACCTTGACCTTGACCTCGAAGACGGTTTCACCAGAGTGAGTCCTTCTATGCTGGAACTCAGGAGTCGTAGCTCCCTGGGTTTGACCTTTCCTTTGTAGATTTGGTCCTATATCATGGATAGCCTCAGTTAGGTAGGGAAGGTCACCAACCTGGCCTGTTACGTCTGTTGATAGGTAGGGAAACATGACAGTTACACTGTTTCTCTCCACTCTAGTTACTGCTTTTCAGTGGGTGGCAGGGGGTGTTTCTAGCTATTGAAAAAAAAAAATTAGGGGCTAAGTCAAGTCTTTTTTATATTTTTTGAAGGATGACTGGCATAAACACCAACATACCCGGGGCTTTAGCTGTGAGTGATTGGACATAACGATGCCCATGGCGGGTGGTATCCTTGTCTGCATTTTTTTCAGTGCCAACTGTACCCGAGCTATTTTAAAAACTTGCTAATACAGTGTCCTTCAGTGAACAAGGGTTCTCCAGCCCTCTCTTAAGAGCACTTAACACTTAACTTACCCTTATATTTAATTTATGGTAATTTATGGTAATGTTTGCCATTTATAAAGTGTTTAACTTCATTAAGTTGTGTTTTATTCGCGCACATCTCTGTAATCCTTGACATATCTTTTGAAGATTCTTTAGATAATTGTATTTATGCTGTTAATCAAGCGGGTGGCGTGTAGCTAAGCTGGGAAGGACCAATGATGGGAAAGTCACCAGTTTGAATCCTTCGCTTGGCAGAGGCTTTTATTGATGGGCCCTTGACCAAGGCCCTTAACCCCTGATTGTTCCAGGGGCTGGTTGACCCTTCTTTCTCAATTGTATGTCACTTTGGGTAGAAGAGGCTACTAAATAAATTCATGTAGATGTAATCAAGTGACCGGTAGAGAAAAAAAAAACAGCATTTAAAGGGTATGAGACTGTAAGAGTGTTGGGAACCCAGTGTT
This sequence comes from Brienomyrus brachyistius, assembly GCF_023856365.1. NCBI lineage: Eukaryota > Metazoa > Chordata > Actinopteri > Osteoglossiformes > Mormyridae > Brienomyrus > Brienomyrus brachyistius. The sequence goes on along the minus strand of NC_064533.1, from coordinate 23,937,704 downwards.
TCTGAACTCAGTCCTTGGGAACCCCTGGATAGTCCACATGTCTCCCTCCTCCCTCCAGCAAACCTGTACCAGGTACTCAGGTGCTTCTCATTGGCTGGTAGCTGGGGTGTGGAGTACAAATGTGGACTGTTTGAGGGTTACCAAGGACTGGATTGAGAAACACTGGTGAATCCATCATATTGACGAAACCTGAACATCAACAGCGATTATATTTTGGTTCATGCAGTTAGAGGGATTTATTTGGTCAAAGTCATAACATTTGAGAGATAATTGTGCTTCTCCTTCCTTGGCTTGATCTTACAGGTTTGTGACTAGCCTGGTGTACTATGGTCTCAGCCTGAACGTGGGGAGTTTTGGCCTGGATATTTATCTCACGCAATTCATCTTCGGCTTTGCCGAACTCCCTGCCCGTTTGGGCAGCATCCCGGTCCTCGACCGTTTCGGAAGGAAGAAATGCCAGAGCCTTGTGCTGATCTTCGGGGGGGTGGTCTGCCTCCTCATCCTTGCTGTTCCGGAAGGTAGCTGCCCAGAGAAGTCCTCCTAGTGCACCTTATCTTTAATAATTTGGTCAAATTTCTTATTTGCATAATGTGTTTACCGATAAATCACAAATGTCTGATTTAATAACCATCTCATTGTTTTAGCTACTTTAACTACAAGTAACATTCAATTCATGTTTATATAGTATGCATGTGCAGGCAAATATTTTATGAAGCAAAGAACTCAGGACCAGTTTAACATTTAGTCTTGCTTTCCAGGACTGCCTGTGGTGGTGACCATCTTGGCAGCAATCGGCAAATTTACTCTTGCTGCCTCTTTCTCCATCGCATATACGTACTCTGCTGAACTGTACCCGACAGTCATCAGGTCAGGGAAACATCTACCGTCCAACTTGAGTGCATTCTTTATTTTGCATTCTGTTTTCATGTGGTAATCTCTTCTCTCTATTTGACTATCCCTGCCGGCCCCTGGAGGATGGGCTCCCCCTTTGAGTCTGGTCCCTCCCAAGGTTTCTTCCTTCTAGGGAGTTTTTCCTTGCCACTGTCGCCTATGGCTTACTCACTGGGGGCTTTGGGTGAGGATGCTGTAAAGCGCTTTGAGACAATGTAATGTTGTGATAATGCGCTATATAAAAATAAATTTGTTGTTGTTGTTGTTGTAATGCTTTACATTAACTGCACCTTCAAAATGAATCAAAATGCATTCATAGAACATTCAGTGCACCTTCATAATGCATTCATAGAACATTCAGTGCACCTTCATAATGCATTCATAGAACATTCAGTGCACCTTCATAATGCATTCATAGAACATTCAGTGCAGCATACAAGTGCACCTTAACATCCTAACATCCCTTAACAGCTTTGACATACATTAATAACAAACATTACATGACTATACAATTATAATGTTTGTTATTAATGTATATTACAGCTGTTAAGGGATGTTTGGATGTAAAGGTATACATACATGATGTTTATGAATGATCTCTGAATACTTAATGAATACATTATTGAGGTGCACTGAATGTTTTATGAATGCAATATAAAAGCATTATGAAGGTGCAATTAATGTAAAGCGTTACCTTTCATGTTTTATATGAATTTAAGTGTTCACGTTTGATTTGGGGTATTTTGTTTGAAGGATTGGAAAAAAATACAAAGAAAAACATCTTTGGATATTCCTGGCATGGACATGAAAACAATGGCGGTTAAGACTGTTTATGGAGTGACTTGGTTGGTTTCATGTGGGTACATATATAAACTCCTGGAACATCTCTGATTCTCTGCTCCAGGCAAAATGGCGTGGGTATGAACTCCATGGCAGCCCGTGTGGCTGGAATTTTGGCTCCTCTGATCCGACTTCTGGAGGTCTACCACCACTCCATCCCCATGATCATATATGGGGTCAGTCCCCTGATTGGCGGGGCACTCTGCATCCTGCTGCCCGAGACTCTGAATGCGGAGCTCATGGATCACACACATGCCTTAGCGGATGAGGAAGTGTGAGTTCATTGTTAAAAGATTATTTAAATACAGTTTTAGTAATTGAAGAAGATAGAAGATTGCAGAGAGTAATTCAGGTGACATGGCTACTGATGGTACTCTTTATATCTTCAAAGTAATTAAATTAAATTAACAAAAAAACAGGCAGATATGTCAGCCATCTATGAGATCTTGCAAATTGAACTGGGCCACATTGACTGACTGGCTAGAGGATTGGACTATGACTCAGTGAAAGTTTATGTACTGAACTGATATAGTAAAAAAACTACTGTATAAAGTCTAATAAGATATTGTCTGGCAAGATCTGCCAAGGCAATAAAAGGGAATTACAGCTGGGGTGTTATTTAGTCAAGCACTGTCTTTTATTGTAGGTCCTCAGAAAACCCAAGGATTGAAAATGGACTCCTGCACAGTCAAGAACTGAAAGAAGTGCAAGTAAAGATGACAAAGTTATAGATGTTCTTTGTAGGATGTCATTGCGATGTAAACTTCCATAATTGTTTAAATTTCTAAAGGTGTATAGCTTTTGTGATATTTAGTTGCACTGTTTAAAATCCCTGTACTTATTAACGCATGCATAGCTTATATTAAATGTATATACATTCTTCAGGGGATAGAAATAATTCATTTACAATTTATAGTACATACTATGTGCAAAGATCCTATATTTACTACATATATAAGTGTGCCTCATTAAAAGAAGCCATTTGAAATATACTGTTCCACTAAAATAGCTAGTTATTTAAAGTCATATATTTTCTTTACCATATTTTTCATTTAAGATATTATTTATGCTTGAAGAAAATAAAAATACTCAGCAAAGATCACACGCTGTTCTTACAAACTCTTTTTACAATCAGTGGCTGAAGGTGTGACATGACGAACTTATCTTGGACAGATGTGATCGTATGTGTGGCGTGATGTGCATTACACACGGGTACAGAAAGGCTTTAAGTAAATCAGATATGATGTTGTGATTGTGACGTGATGTGCATTACACACGGGTACAGAAAGGCTAAAGTAAAACAGATGTGATGTTGTGATTGTGACGTGATGTGCATTACACACGGGTACAGAAAGCCTTTAATTAAAGCAGATGTGATGTGATTGTGGCGTGATGTGCATTACACACGGGTACAGAAAGGCTTTAAGTAAAGCAGATGTGATGTTGTTAATGTGGGGTGATGTGCATTACACACGGGTACAGAAAGGCTTTAAGTAAAACAGATGTGATGTTGTGATTGTGACGTGATGTGCATTACACACGGGTACAGAAAGGCTAAAGTAAAACAGATGTGATGTTGTGATTGTGACGTGATGTGCATTACACACGAGTACAGAAAGGCTTTAAGTAAAACAGATGTGATCTTCTGATTGTGATGTGATGTGCATTACACACGGGTACAGAAAGCCTTTAATTAAAGCAGATGTGATGTGATTGTGGCGTGATGTGCATTACACACGGGTACAGAAAGGCTTTAAGTAAAGCAGATGTGATGTTGTTAATGTGGGGTGATGTGCATTACACACGGGTACAGAAAGGCTTTAAGTAAAACAGATGTGATGTTGTGATTGTGACGTGATGTGCATTACACACGGGTACAGAAAGGCTAAAGTAAAACAGATGTGATGTTGTGATTGTGACGTGATGTGCATTACACACGAGTACAGAAAGGCTTTAAGTAAAACAGATGTGATCTTCTGATTGTGATGTGATGTGCATTACACACGGGTACAGAAAGGCTTTAATTAAAACAAATGTGATGTTGTGATTGTGGCGTGATGTGCATTACACACGGGTACAGAAAGGCTTTACGTAAAACAGATGTGATCTTGTGATTGTGGCGTGATGTGCCTTACACACGGGTACAGAAAGCCTTTAATTAAAGCAGATGTGATGTGATTGTGGCGTGATGTGCATTACACACGGGTACAGAAAGGATTTAAGTAAAACAGATGTGATGTAGTGATTGTGGCATGATGTGCATTACACACGGGTACAGAAAGGCTTTAAGTAAAGCAGATGTGATGTGATTGTGGCATGACGTGCATTACACATGGGTACAGAAAGGCTAAAATAAAACAGATGTGATGTGATTGTGACGTGATGTGCATTACACACGGGTACAGAAAGCCTTTAATTAAAGCAGATGTGATGTGATTGTGGCGTGATGTGCATTACACACGGGTACAGAAAGGCTTTAAGTAAAGCAGATGTGATATTGTTAATGTGATGTGATGTGCATTACACACGGGTACAGAAAGCCTTTAAGTAAAGCAGATGTGATGTTGTGATTGTGACGTGATGTGCATTACACACGGGTACAGAAAGCCTTTAATTAAAGCAGATGTGATGTGATTGTGGCGTGATGTGCATTACACACGGGTACAGAAAGGCTTTAAGTAAAGCAGATGTGATGTTGTTAATGTGGCGTGATGTGCATTACACACGGGTACAGAAAGGCTTTAAGTAAAACAGATGTGATGTTGTGATTGTGACGTGATGTGCATTACACACGGGTACAGAAAGGCTAAAGTAAAACAGATGTGATGTTGTGATTGTGACGTGATGTGCATTACACACGGGTACAGAAAGCCTTTAATTAAAGCAGATGTGATGTGATTGTGGCGTGATGTGCATTACACACGGGTACAGAAAGGCTTTAAGTAAAGCAGATGTGATATTGTTAATGTGATGTGATGTGCATTACACACGGGTACAGAAAGCCTTTAATTAAAGCAGATGTGATGTGATTGTGGCGTGATGTGCATTACACACGGGTACAGAAAGGCTTTAAGTAAAGCAGATGTGATGTTGTTAATGTGGCGTGATGTGCATTACACACGGGTACAGAAAGGCTTTAAGTAAAACAGATGTGATGTTGTGATTGTGACGTGATGTGCATTACACACGGGTACAGAAAGGCTAAAGTAAAACAGATGTGATGTTGTGATTGTGACGTGATGTGCATTACACACGGGTACAGAAAGCCTTTAATTAAAGCAGATGTGATGTGATTGTGGCGTGATGTGCATTACACACGGGTACAGAAAGGCTTTAAGTAAAGCAGATGTGATATTGTTAATGTGATGTGATGTGCATTACTCACGGGTACAGAAAGCCTTTAATTAAAGCAGATGTGATGTGATTGTGGCGTGATGTGCATTACACACGGTTACAGAAAGGCTTTAAGTAAAACAGATGTGATGTTGTGATTGTGACGTGATGTGCATTACACATGAGTATAGAAAGGCTTTAAGTAAAACAAATGTGATGTTGTGATTGTGGCGTGATGTGCATTACACACGGGTACAAAAAAGGCTTTAAGTAAAACAAATGTGATCTTCTGATTGTGACGTGATGTGCATTACACACGGGTACAGAAAGGCTTTAAGTAAAACAGATGTGATGTCATGATTGTGGCGTGATGTGCATTACACACGGGTACAGAAAGGCTTTAAGTAAAACAGATGTGATGTCGTGATTGTGGCGTGATGTGTATTACACACGGGTACAGAAAGGCTTTACGTAAAGCAGATGTGATGTTGTGAATGTGATGTGATGTGCTTTACACACGGGTACAGAAAGGCTAAAGTAAAACAGATCTGATCTTGTGATTGTGGTGTGATGTGTATTACACACGGGTACAGAAAGGTTAAAGTAAAACAGATGTGATGTTGTGATTGTGGCGTGATGTGCATTACACATTGGTACAGAAAGGCTTTAAGTAAAACAGATGTGATGTCGTGATTGTGGCGTGATGTGCATTACACACGGGTACAGAAAGGCTTTAAGTAAAACAGATGTGATGTGATTGTGGCGTGATGTGCATTACACACGGGTACAGAAAGTCTTTAAGTAAAACAGATGTGATGTCGTGATTGTGGCGTGATTTGCATTACACACAGGTATAGAAAGGCTTTACGTAAAACAGATGTGATCTTGTGATTGTGGCGTGATGTGCATTACACACGGAAGTTGAATTCAAATATTGTATGGTAAAGACTTTTTGATTATAAGGTTACTGTTCTGGCCCTCGAGGGTCAGGATGCAACATAGTTTTGAGATTTCCCTGCTCAATCCATCTAATTACCAGGTCTAATAGGTATCTCTCAGCAGCAAATCTGTAAACTGTTTTGCTAACTGATCCCCCAGGAATGGAACTGGGAAAAGCTGCTGCATGATAATGATACATTTATACTGTGTAGCTATGCTTCGATATATGATTTGATAAAATAATTGATGTAAGATTTGTGTACTTTGCTGAATTTGCCAGATGCTGAACATTAAGATGGAAAATTACTTGTATACTGTTAATTTTTCTGTCTTTTGTTTCTTTTTTACAGCCCGGAAATGAAAGCAGCGATAGTGGATATGACCGTGTGATAAATATCGTTTATCCTTTGTCATCTATTTTGTTTTCGTTGACATAGTCATGTTGACGTAACTGAATGTAACGTGTTTGGGCCGATGGTCACGACGCATAAGCTAAGCTATCTGGAAAATATCTGAAAAGGTGTAATAAAATCAAGGAAATTACTACTGACCAGCGTGTGGATACACAGCATTTACATAATGATGTTAAACTTCAGGACAAACGAAAGACCAGTTTAAAGCTCAGAGTTTATCACCATTGCGCCTCCTGGGGAGTTTCATACCCTTCATTTGTACCTGCAGCTCATTGACTTAGAGCATGACCTTTGACCTTTTGGCTGCCATGGCAACACCTGTGAAATGGAATCTGGGCTGTACTCGCACATTATGTAGTCCACTATACAGTGAATCAGCCATTTCGCAGTACTGTTTGAATTCTCAACTGTTAATTTCATTCAATTCATAGTGCAAATCACAAGGTTCTCCAAAATGTCGTGTACAGAAGCTGTACCCTTCATGGTTGACTTACACCATCATGTACTGCGGCCTGTCACATGAGAGTCAGAAACTATGTTTGAGAAACTTTACTTCGTCTGAACTGCAACCATTAACCGGAGTTCAGTAGCTTCCTTATGAAATACTTACCCATGAACTATAACAACAGTGGCAGGACTACCGCTGCTTTAAAAACATGCGCTATTTTAATGTATTTGACTGCTTTGCATGGGTAACGTTAATTCACACTTAGTACAGTATATTTAAGATCCCCATCATGCTTGCAAAGGCAGATACAATACAGTGAAGTATGTTGCAAATACAGTTACATGTGCACAGCTTTGTCTTGTAAAGTTTCATTAGATTTTTATTTCAACGTTGTGAAGATATTTGTCGATCACAACGTGTACTTATCCAAAAACAGCAACGTCAGTGTCCATGTTCTGGTGTTTGTTTATGCGACAGATATAATAATTACAAATATCCGGTGCATAATCATGCAGCAGGAAAACAGCCAGCTAGTGTCTGAAATGTACCAATCGCTGCCTGCACTTATCCCCTAGTCAGTGTTCTATGCAGTGAACACTATATAGTGAGTGAGTGGACAAGTGGACATTCTAAACACAGCTCTGGATTCTATGAAACCTGAGGCCGCGCACTAGAAAGGCCGGCCTGGTGTTTGGTATTGTAGAAAGTTCCTACGGAGTGCGGGTGTGTGTACGGCGTTCATTTCTGTGTGTCTCTATGTTGGGTGAATGTGTGAATATTTGTTTATGTGTGCATGTGGGTGTGTGCGCCTGTTTGTCTATATGCATGTGTCAGGTTGGGTCCTAGACTCCACCTGAAATAACATCTTGGGCTCTATTCCCCCCCCCCGCCGCCACACTCCCTGCAGGTGGATGAAACCCCCGGCCACTGGTGCGTTGGTGGTTCTCGATGTCTGGGGCTGGATGCTCGGGTGGGTACTGGCTCACTCCCTAGCCTTCCTGGCTCTGTTGGGCCCCTGCTGGGGGGTGGGGGGGCCCTTGGATCTCTGGGCCCGGGGACCGGTCTGCCCTGGTGTGGCCGGCCGCCGGCGGAGCCTGCGGGTGCGCAGCCAGGGCCCCCTGGGGCTCCTGCACTTCACTCCTGCACCTCACTCCAGAGCTCTCCTTTGCCCTTTTCTGGGTGGGGGCTGCAGTACTCCTTGCGGTGGTCCTTCGGGGGGCCCCATGCCCTGGAGGGCCTCTGGATGTCTGGGGCCCAGGTCTCCTCCATGTCTGCTTCATGTCCTGGGGGGGGTGGGTCTGTGGCTCCCCACACACACTACTAAACATTTACATGGAGAAACCTTTTGAACACCAGCGCGCTCACATACACAGGTGTACAAACTGGTACTCACAGACACACACAGGTGTACAAACTGGTACTCACAGACACACACAGGTGTACAAACTGGTACTCACAGACACACACAGGTGTACAAACAGGTACTCACAGACACACACGGGTGTACAAACAGGTACTCACAGACACACACAGGTGTACAAACAGGTACTCACAGACACACACAGGTGTACAAACTGGTACTCACAGACACACACAGGTGTACAAACAGGTACTCACAGACACACACGGGTGTACAAACAGGTACTCACAGACACACACAGGTGTACAAACTGGTACTCACAGACACACACAGGTGTACAAACAGGTACTCACAGACACACACGGGTGTACAAACAGGTACTCACAGACACACACAGGTGTACAAACAGGTACTCACAGACACACACAGGTGTACAAACTGGTACTCACAGACACACACAGGTGTACAAACAGGTACTCACAGACACACACGGGTGTACAAACAGGTACTCACAGACACACACAGGTGTACAAACTGGTACTCACAGACACACACAGGTGTACAAACAGATACTCACAGACACACACATTTTACATTTACATTTACATTTACAGGATTTGGCAGACGCCCTTAGCCAGAGCGACTTACATAAGTGCTTTGAGACTCTGCAATGAATTTCCGATGCTAGCTCAATAAGGACCCAAGCTATGAATACTATCTCTGAGAACTCCATTGAGTAGTGCAGAATTTTTTTTTTTTTTTTTTTTTTTTTTTTAAACACACACCAGAAAAAGAATCGAGTAAGAATATAGAAGTTCTACGTCAGGTATTTCTGAAAAAGAAAAGTTTTGAGTCGTCGCTTGAAGACAGTCAAGGATTCAGCTGTTCGGACATCTAGGGGGAGTTCATTCCACCAATTAGGTGCCAGGACAGAGAAGAGCCGAGATGCGTGTCTTCCTTGTGCCTTGAGGGGAGGTGGGACCAGACCACACAGGTGTACAAACAGGTTCTCACAGACACACACAGGTGTTCAAACAGGTACTCACAGACACACACAGGTGTTCAAACAGGTACTCACAGACACACACAGGTGTACACACAGGTACTCACAGACACACACAGGTGTACACACAGGTACTCACAGACACACACTGTCTTTATCATCTGTTGCTTCTAAACATGTTCATTGTGATTCGTACAGATGTTGGTTATTGTTTTCTCTCATCAGCAGGTATTGAAGCAGATAATCTGTGTTTTTTTTTCGTTTCTCTCCCTCTCTCTCTATCTCCCTTCTTCTCCGTTTTCTTCCTTCTTTCCCCCTCTCTCTCCCTCTCCTTCTCTTGAGGAAATAAATAAATGTAAATAAATTAATAGAAATAAAGCAGTCCTCCGCAGAGGGGGGGTGGTGGAGGGAAAAAAAAGAAAGTCCCAGCTAGCGAACAGGGATCAAGGTGTCATAGTCATACATCTTGTGATGGTAACCAGGGCTACTGACCTGTTGTGGCAAAGTTCTTTTAATGCAGGGGTGTCCACACTTTTTCAGCTTGCGAGCTACTTATATTTTAATTATATATTATATTATATTTCAAGTCAAAATGATCTACCTACTATAAAAATGCGAAAGATATATTTATTTGTAGATTTACAGAGTATTCTTTATTATTATTGTTTATTATTATTAATTTCTGTTTGGGATAAATAAAGCGTTTTTGAATTGAACTGGATTTTAGTTCTTTCACCTGTCTCTTCCTCAGCTCGCTTTGTCACAATGTCCCCATAACATGATAAATTATGTTTTTTTCTCTTATGGGGATCGGTTTCCTGGTCCCCATAAGGGAAAACTCTATGTTATAAAAATCGGTGACTGCTATGAAAAATGTTTTAATGCAAAACTCTTGTATTTTGTTTGTTACTTATGGTTATGGTTAGGGCAGGGTGGGGGTTAGGGTTGTCATAGTTAGCGTTAGCATTTTTCCCATAGAAATGAATGAGCGGTCCCCATAAAGATATGTTTACCCTACATGTGCGTGTATGTATTTATGTGTGTGTGTGTGTGTGTGTGTGTGATTGTGCATGTCTCCTACCATGGACTCTGGTGTTCTCCTGCCTAGTGCTTCCTGGGATACACTCCTGGTCACTCCCCTTAACTCCAGATTTGAGAATAATTTGCAAGATGGATAGACCTCATATATAAATACATATTTAAGTATTTGATGGAAATGAAGTAGTGAATTCAAAGGCAAGGAACATGCAAAACATGAAACAAAAAGGTTTTATTTAAGATTATGTCAAGGGTATTAACTGAAGATGTGAAAATGAATGATTCATTAAAAACTTTACAATGATCATTGCACTTTAATATTAAAGATTATTCAGGAGAAAGCTTTCGTTCCTGCAGTGAATCCCACATTACAGTCAGTCATTCCGCCAATCCTGTCAGGATCTCACAGGTCTTCCCAAGTTGCAGTTTACTTTGTCCATATTTGGTCTTTTTTACGTCTTACATCACTTCCAAAATCATATGTAATATTTCCTTTTGTAGTTGTCCATCTTTAATTACACTTTAATTATGACCATGACACACTGGACAAGGCACATGCCAGGAGTATGCATTAAATTAATGAAACCGCGAATACGTAAATGATTTTCTTGTGCGTTTTTGCTGTATGGGTAATATGGCTGATTTTCATCTGTTGAATAAAAAAAACGTATGTATTTTTTATTTATTGTAATTATGCAATATGCTACCTAAAAGATCTGACATAGTTTGATCAGCTGGTATAAATATAAAATAATAAGATGACCAGGGTGATTTACGTCTCTTGAATGTGGAATTATGACGATGCAGTCAATCAGGCACTGAGATTAACAATCTGGGAAAGATAGAAGATGTAAATAATCGGCATGAGAAAATATTTGCGATTTATAATTCTTTACTTTCTTGGATAAAAACAGGTTGTTGTTTTCCCAGTATCCTCACAAACAATTCTTCTATTTGAAAACTGAAGAATCCTCTTTAACTTAAACATGTCTATTTAGGTAAAGTTATTTTTAAGATTTAGTTCTCTCCGTTTATTTTTGTTTTTTTAGTTTATTTTAATCTGTGCCGTAAACTCACCGAATGAAGAGTCAGAGTTGTCATCGGAGTCGGTTAATTTCTCTTTAGCATCTCTCCGAGGCTGCACTTTTGTGGGATTACTGTCTGCACGCTTCTGAATCCAGCGGTCTTTGTGCTGCTTATACCCAAATCCTTCATCGTAATTCCCTTTAGCTCGGAACAGTTGCTGATAATGGAAAATGCAGTAAAACTCCCCATACAGAGCAGCGTAGTTTTGAATACTAGAGTAGAACAAAGGACATAGATTTTCGTTAAAGTTCTCTGGAACTGAAAAGAATTTGTAGAGAAATATAGGTTATTTCTGGATCACTTGTAACAGACAGTTACCATGCCCTCTTAAATCTGTAATATGATGACAATTGCTCAATTAAACTCAATTAATAAATTATTTTGACTTTTAAGTTAACAAAATAACCAATAATTCTAGTAATTTGCAATCTGAAAAGAATAGCACATCTTCATAGCAGACATCATTATCTAAAATGTACATTTTTTTGAAAACAGAGTCAGACAATTTATGGAGCAATTAGGGGTCGAGGGCCTTGCTCAGGGTCCCAACAATGATATCACTCTGCTGACCCTGGGATCTGAACTGGTGACCTTCTGATCCCAGGTACAGCATTGCTGTGTTATAGTTAATATATTCATGCATTGTAATAAACCAGCAGCATCCAGTATCCATCCAGCCACAATAACTGTCTGCCTCGTGATTACATTTTAAGGCGAGTTTCGTGCTGGAGGGGAGCAGCCCGCCACCTTTATTAATTAACACTCCCTGCTTTTTCATTTGGACCCGGACGTCTCACCTCAGCTTCTTCTTGCAGTGCTTGCAGCAGAAGCAGTTGCGATGGAAGATAAATTTATCTGCCCCGATTTTCTCCATTGGATATACTGGCTTGGAACAAGCAGAGCACATCTCCCTCGCCGGTGAAAGAAACTACAATTCCAGAAAATATTCAAGAAGATTTCACCTAGACATATAATTTATTTCCACTATTTTTGTGGGAAAAAAATAAAACAGTGAACTTATGAACTGGGAAACAGTTTGATGTTTAAATCAGATTTTTTTATTGACCTTGGGTGATTCCTATACATAACTTGGATGCTGTTAGAAATGCAGCATTGAACACCTGGGAATATTTAGATGAGCTATTGCATCTTCTTGTAAGGGAGTTTGAGTGTCATTATAAGTTACTGGCATGAATACCAAAAAATTGCAGATTGTAAATCTGTTATGGCTGTACAATGTGGCTGCAGTGTAGCTGTTTTGTAACAATAAAGGTCTTTATGATATTCATCTACAACCGAGTGTGTGGAAAATGTTTTCCACTGACATACGTCTCCAGTGATTCTAAGACAATCTCAAGATGTTTTTAATGTCCAGCAGTTATGAACAGAGTCAACTCAAAAAACAAAACCTCATTTTATTATTAATGATTTATAAATTAATAAATTAGAACAGGCATCATAAATCCCAAAGGGTATCGATACACAATGAAAGACACAGATCCTGCTGAAGAATCCAGGTCCTCCATCACCAGTATCTCCACCATTCTCCTTTGGGTGATTCCTATCTTTCTTTTCTCCTTCTGAAAGCACCCGCGTTATTTCTTCTGCATTCTCTGCTTTCCTTTCTTTTTCACACTCATTTCTTTCATCACACTTCACTTTGAAACAGCACCTCTCCATGGCCTACTTTCCTTTTCTTCTTTCCCATTTAACAACCTATTTCCTACCGAATCTGTCCAATACATCTTGCTTGACAAATGAGCTTCCGCAAGTGAAGAGCTGCCTTGTAATGAATATTTCAGCCTCAGGTCTGTGTTTTTCCTCTGGATTTTAGCTTCTCACTAAGGAGTGGAAAGGTTGCAATAACACTTTGTTTCCCATTTATAAAATTTTGAAGAGCTCTGAAGTCAAAATTCATTTAATATCTTATTCTGTCTTCTTACAACATACACATTTATCCTGTGAGGAATTGCTACTTTTACTGGGGATAACACATTTTTTTTCTCCCAGTTCACTAATGAGGAAAATATTTTTAGTATTTTATTTACCAGTACCTGGTTACACAATCATTTTTCAGCTGTATTTGTGATCCTTATATTTTGTTGACTGTTTTGGTATGAATTGTACTCATTGAAGTGGTACTAAGTGCTTATGGTGTGATTAGATTCTTGGTTTGTTAGATGTCGAATTGCTCCTGTTCCAGAACTACTTAAATTTGTATCTGCACTTATGCCTTGTTGTTTCATCTGCTATTTGCCTCACTTGTTCAGCACCTTGGACAAAAATATCTGTTAAATGCATGTTTCATCATCTTGTTGGGCCTCACAATTAACAAGTTTGAAGAAACTTCTGGGCCTTCAGGAGAGTTATTGGTGGTTGGTGTCCATCTCAGAGTCGTTCATTGTTTTTTAACAAGTCTTCTCCATGCCACATCAGCAGGTACTTTGCTAAGTCCTTCTGGCTTGGGTGGAAGAGCGGGTTTTTGTGTGGAAGGCTTTTGACAAGCCTTGGGTGGGAGTGGAGTTGGACTCTGAGGGTTAGTTTTAGAAACAGATATATGAAGTAGATCCTTTGTGGTTTCTTCTGGTCTGTCGTCTGCAGCAGGTAGTGCATCAACTAATTTGGTAGTTGATTGTTCTTTCATAGTTGTTGCTGAAGGAAATAAGCCCATATGTACAGATTGGGTAACAGCCTGCTTATCGCATTCTCTGTAGGACAATCTCCCCCTCCTGTATATCATTGCAGCTTTGTAGTCACCTCTGGAAACATTCATGTTCGATTTCTCCAAAGACTGAAGAGCAGCCTGTAGACCACCTCTTACAATTTCTTTTTCTGCTCGTTGTTGTTGCTGTCCTGCAGCAGACTGTAACGATGTTATAGCTTTTCTGACATCTCCTCTCAAATCAACTTCCGCTTCGGCCCGTTCTTTTGAATCTTGAACTTCTTGGTCTGACTTTGACGGAAGATTTTGAACAGCAAGTATCGCGTGCTCCTCGGCTGTGTCTACACGAGGAAGTTCACATTTTTGACCAGGGTGAAATATCTCATTGGTCTCTTGGTCCTTTTTAGAGGAATGACTGCTTTGATGTTCTGGTCCAGTCTGTTCTTTTGTGGGATACTCGAAAGGTTGCCTCACTGTTGCCTCACATAAGGAGTCTTCTTTGTCTTTTGAGGTGATTTTTTGCCCTAGTTGCATGATTTCATGCTCAGTATCACTCTCCGGCTCAGCAGTGTCATTCTGCAGCTTCATTTGTCTTAGGTGGACGTGTTTCAGTTTTGCCTGCACCACACGCTGAATGCTCTTCGCTTCAGCCGTTGCCAGAAGGAGACTTTTCATGGCGGCTGCTAGTTCAGAGTTCTGTCTGTCCAGTTCCTTCTCTTGCGCTTCCCCCCAGTTGTCCGTCTCACCTTTCATTTTTTCCTCATGGACGTCTGCTCTTGAGCTACCTTCACTTTGCTCAGAAGGTGATGGCTCCTCTATTGTGACATTTGAAGAGCCGGGTTTTCTTAAGATGACCACATCTGTGGAGGTATTCTGACATCTTGCCCTTTGATTTATAAGGATTTTATTATCTAACATGACCTTTTTCTCTCTCACTTTTGAATGGTTCACCTTAGGTTTTATATGTTGACTTGTCTCTTTACTTGAACAGGAGGACTTGTTTGCATCTCCAAGGTCACACAATGCACCTGCAAAGGTAACATTCTTTGTTATTGACACACTTGGCTCCACTCTAGGATCCAGAGACTGCGGTTCTGCATTACTTGGCACTACTTCCACTCTCTTTGCTGAAATTACTTGGTCACTTCTCTGTGCAAGGCCATGCTTATCAAAGGAGAAATGAGCATTTTCTACTGAACTATGGTGACTGGAGCCTACAGAGAATGGCAGGTTTCTGAGGTTCTTTGCATCTGAACGTGAAGGATCTTTGACTGTTTGTTCCCATACTTCTGTCTCTTGTTCTACTGGTCCTTTACATTCACAGTCCTCTTCTGAAGAAGGATGAAAGTTTCTGAGGCACTCTGGATCAGCCTTTTCTTCAGGTGAGAATATCGAAGGTCTGTGACTATGAAGAACTTCAGTAGGATTTGTGACTAATGGGGTTTCCTTCGTTACGATAATTTCTTCACTTTCCGTTTTCTTTTTGCAAATATTAAGTAAATAAACAGTCATCCCAACATACTTCTGCTCTTGTTCCTGCATTAAAATTCCTTTTGCCAAAGCCTTAGCTTGACTTAGGAAGCCCTCAATTATATAATAATATATGGTTTTTAATTCATTATCCCAGGTTTGTATAGATGGAATCTGTTGAAATCTTAATTCCAGATTGGTAACTTGGAGTCCATGTTCATCCTGCCTTAGCAGAGCTATCCTGGAGCCCAACCTTTCCATGCGCAGGAGGCGCTGCACAATCTCCTGTATACCTCCCTCAGCAGCTCCTGCTTCCTGGATTTGTGGCCCTTCATTATTTATGAGGTACTTGGCAATTTTCACACCCCCGTGATCACTGTCTTCCAATACAATTCCAGGTGAATGAATAGCATTAAAATGATAAAGATGCCTTACAGTGTCTCTGAGACTCTCCATCATAACATCTGATTCTGCCCAGTTTCTAAACGAGATCCCATCAGCTGCTACTGATTCCAAAATCCAATGCAGCTCCTTTACATCTGTATTTATTTTCTCATCTTGAAACCTCCTGTTAGTCATGTCAACATCAGCCGTGTCGGAAACCTGAGTTCCAGAGAGCGAACTGCAATATCTCGCATCCATGTTCAGGCTGTACTCATTGTATACTGTCTTCACAGAGGTTTGATTCTGAGCTGCTCCTTTGAGGGAGTCAAAAGGTTTATTTTTCAACAGTGAGAGGGATGTTCTGACGTCTCTCTGATCTACACCTCTGTTCACCTTGCCGGAATTCCCTTCACTGCTGATCTGTTGTACCTCTAAGGGCTGATTTTTCATCTGCAAATTGTTTTTCTCAATATTTGTTACCATTTTCTGTTGCTTGTTAGTTATGTAATTTCCTGACGATGTTTCATGCCATACTGAGGATGTCACATCACATTCCTCCTGGACCTCTTTGTTCTCAACATTAATTTCTCCCTGGGATTTACTGTTTTCCAGTGGCTTCGGTTCAGATATGAGCTGACTCCCTCCCCTACTCATAATTTCCTCTCTAATGACCTCATGAAACTTTTCACTTTTCTCACTACATGTTGCTGAATCATGGCTGTCAGGTTGACCAATGGAGGACATGACATCTGTTGCATCCTTGGGAGCCCTAGCTGATTGGCGTTCAGGATATCTGTGTTTGTCATGGGTATTTTCCAAAGATAAAGTTTTAGACGTAAATTCAGTGTTACAAATCTCCTCTTTTACGTCACTTATAATACTGGTATTTACTTTACCTTTGTTTTTACCATTAATCATGTCAATTTGACCATTTTCCAGGTCATTTTCAAAATGTTCATCTCTGCTGTGAGTTCTTGAATCATTTGAGAGTCTTGCATCCTTTTTAACAATTAGCTTTGATTCAAAAATGTCACTGACTTGTGCTTTAACATTATTATTGGGTAAGATACTTCTTTGCATGGCTATCTCCCTTGTGATGCTCTCCGAAGCCTCTGTTGAATGATTATGAATCATATCCATTTCATTCGCAGAGACGTTGTCCATTGTTAAGCCAAGGTCACTGCCAGTGTTTTCTAGCACGTGTGTCTCAAATTTCCATCTGCAGGTCTTGACACCATCTGTTTCAGACATTGACCTTGATATATTTGCCTCAGAGGGTTTTGCATTAACATTATCACTGGCCACTGGAGGATTTTCAAAACGGCGATCTGCCATTTTAACATTATCACTGTAATCATCTTCACTTGTTATACATATGACCTCCTCCTGTTGTTCTCGATGCTTAAATTTGTCCAGTGGAATTGTTTCAAACATCCATTTGTAGTTTTGAACGATGCCATTTATTTCCACTGCCTGCCCTTTGCTTATTGACGTGACCTCATGGAAATTTCCTGAACGATCTCTAATAGCAAACAGCGGTATGTTCTCGAAAAATGTCATGTTATTTCTTACAGCACCACTTGCGACATCTTTAATTTCTGTGTGCTCTTTACTAAACTGAGATACACTGTTGAGGGAAAGGGCTTCGAAATGCCGCTTGTGAGATCTAACAGCAGATTTTTCTATCTCGCAGGGCTCAATTTTGGTTACTCCCACAGCCATTTCTTTGTTGATGCTATCTAGTGCGCAAGTTTCAAATATGTGCTTTATCTCCAGGACAGTTCCTCTTTTATCTTCCGGGATGTTTACTGTCTCAAGGTGGTTAACTTCATAGCTGTCTGCTGAAGTTTCCGTGGGATGAGTTTCAAGGAACCACAGCAAGGAATGACTGTCTCCCACAGCAATATCCTGCTTATCTAAAGTAACATTGATAGATTTTCTATTCAGTGACCCAACATCCATGTCCTCAATACAAAAGCATCTGTGCTCCTTCCGACTGTTAAACGTGTCATTAGAGGTTTGTAATTCTTTTCTCTCAACCTTACCTCTCTGGGTTTCCGCTAAAGATATCCCTGGAATTACATGGGCCTCTGCCAGATCTTTGTTCAAGATATCCAGAGGCTGAGTCTCAAATAGCCAGCGTGTCTTTCTGACAGTGCTGCTGGGGTTTCCACCTCTACAGGCGGGCTTGATCTCATTGACGTTCACATCACCACTTTCAAGCGCACAGCAAGGCTCCATCTCTAACAGTCTAACAGTCCTCTTGACATCCACTTTTGTCTCCTGAGTTGCTTGTTCAGGGTCATGGTAGTGTTCAACCCCCACAGAAGTGCAGAGACCAGGTTCATCCAAAGGCTTCACCTCAAATAGCTGGCATGTCTCTTTCACGTCTCCACAGCTGACAGACTCTGCCATCATGAGCTTTCTTCCATCAAAGGGTAATTTTTTGTGGAAGTCAAGTGATTGCATCTCAAACAACTCCATGGTCTTCCGAGTATCTCCTTTGATGTCACTGCCTTCTGAACTTTTTGCTGTCGGGAAACATTCAGTGCCACTGGGTTCAGTAAGATCAGCCGTGTGAGAGGTGCATCTGACATCCATGTCACAAAGAGCCTTCTCCTCGAGCCATTTCCTGACCTCTTGCATATCACCTGTTTTCTCTAGTAGTGTCCAGTTCTCAAATATCCATCTCAATATTTGTACCCCACCCTCATATTTAGAGTTACCGACATTTACCTCGCATTCCGAAGCAGTCTCCTTCATTACCTCTCCATCTATGACACTGTCCACAGTCTTCAACTCTGGATGAATGTGTCGAGAAAGCTTCGCTAGCTCACATTTCTGTCTCTGCAGGGAAATCGGTTCCTGACGTACAGTCACTTCAGGAAACGCCTGATTTTGATCACTTATCAAATTTAAGTTCTCTGTTTGAGTTCTGGTTGGTTCAGATGGGACATTGTTGGCATTCAAATGAACTCCACTGGATACTTTGGAGTTCTCAATTTTTTGGGCGTTTTCCGACATCTTCTTTGGGAACAGAAGGGAAGCATTTATATCTGTAAATTTATTTTTCATTTGTAAATGATTCGATACATTTTCAGTTGTAAATGTGATGATGTTAGTGAAGAGGTCATGCAGATTAGACGATGCTGTGTCTTCATGTGAGTACAGAATGTAACATACACAGCACAGCAGATCATCCTCACTTGTATGCTGAGACCCTCAAACATTAGTTTAACTCAGTATCATTCATAATATTAATTATTTGGGAATCCGCAAAGAAACTCTGGTTTCTCTGGTTTCAGGACCAAATTCACTTTCCTGGTCTCTTTCCTGGTTCCCTCGTACCAAACACGTGTCATCTTCTCCTTCCCAGTCTCCCATCCCATCCCAGATCTTACTCCCAATGAAAGGTAAAGTATTAATGATCAACTGCTCACTGGGAATTCTACAGAAGTGGCGATGATCCACATGCCCGGAACTTAAATTTCTCATTTCAGGGACAGAAATAGTTGTTTCTCATGTATGTTGAAGCAGCAAAGCAGCTGTGCTAATATCAATTATACGTATTGATTGATATAATAATGTACATCCATCCATCCATTTTCCAAACCGCTTATCCTACTGGGTCGCGGGGACAATAATGTACAGTACTGTGCAAAAGTCTTAGGCAGCCAAAAAAATTACGTTTAAATAACTGGCGGGGTGGCATGGTGGTGCAGTGGTTAGCACTGTATGGGGCGGCATGGTGGTGCAGTGGTTAGTACTGTATGGGGCGGCATGGTGGTGCAGTGGTTAGCACTGTTGCCTCACACCTCTGGGACCCAGGTTCGAGTCTCCGCCTGGGTTACATGTGTGTGGAGTTTGCATGTTCTCCCCATGTCATCGTGGGGTTTCCTCCGGGTACTCCGGTTTCCCCCCACAGTCCAAAAACATGCTGAGGCTAATTGGAGTTGCTAAATTGCCCGTAGGTGTGCATGTGTGAGTGAATGGTGTGTGAGTGTGCCCTGCGATGGGCTGGCCCCCCATTGTTCCCTGCCTCATGCCCATTGCTTCCGGGATAAGCTCCGGACCCCCCGCGACCCAGTAGGATAAGCGGTTTGGAAAATGGATGGATGGATGGAATAACTGGCTTGTTGGTGTAAAACTATGCTGTTACGCCTGGCAAAATGCATCAGCTTAGCCATTTCAAAACCTCTGCTAAAATATGTTATTTCCAGCAACCATACAATACACCCATGCATTTTCTGACCTGAGCACTAGCCCACCTCATATATCTATTCAATATCACGTTCACTTTTTAAACTAATTAAGTTAATTAATTAAGCGAGCTGGGGTGAAATTTAACAAATACATGGAATGGTTTGGGTGCCACTGAGGAGAAGTTTGGGAACTGAAGTGGTGTTCATCTAGCCATCCAAGTAGATATCAGTGACTTTTTGGAGAACAGAAGACATTTTTACCAGTTTTTATTGTGTTACTCGTAATTTTCATATGTTATGTTAAATAATATTTTTTTATTCTAAGAAAATGTGCACTTACTACCCAGATAAATAGTTTTAAACGTTTCTTTTGAGTGCCTAAGACTTTTGCACAGTGCTGTATGTATTGAATCCTTTTTCCTCTGACTATTCACTGAGAACCATGTAATGTACCATGCTAGTGAATAGTTCATTTCAGTTTTACATGCAATAAATACACATAAATAATTGTCTAATCCAAAAGTGTATTAAAATTATGCAGAAGTCCTTCACTATTTCTTCAAAAATCACTCCCAAACTGTGTAAAATCACTAGGAATTCTGCAGTTTCAGAATTCCTACATAATATGCGTAAATGCATTAACGCATATTGTATTGTACATGCATATCAAATACACCCCCTCACTGTGGTTCATGGTTAGCTGACAAATGGACACATAATACATGATCTTGGGACAAGGACTTTTATCTTACCTTTTTCAAGT
This sequence comes from Brienomyrus brachyistius, assembly GCF_023856365.1. NCBI lineage: Eukaryota > Metazoa > Chordata > Actinopteri > Osteoglossiformes > Mormyridae > Brienomyrus > Brienomyrus brachyistius. The sequence goes on along the minus strand of NC_064533.1, from coordinate 23,916,872 downwards.
TAACTCTGTTTCCTGAGGCAGTAGCGTTTTTTTCAGCCACAGTAACCTAGTGAAGGGGGAAAAAGCTTTTATTAAACCCTCTATGGAACATTCACAATCCAATAATATGGTGTTTTTGTGTAATCGAGGCGACCCTTTCTACTTAATTGTTCAAGAATTTCTGAATAATACATAACCCCACCCACAGTGTAGTGACTGTTGCTGGCCAAGAGGGGACCTCAAACCTCAGGGGTACCCATGCAAATTCATGGTTTGAGTGGTGGTAAACCCCACCACAGTCTGCTAGTCAGATGCACACGTGTTGGTTTATTTTCACATTGAGCTATTTATGGGTATAAAAAACATTGAAAATGTTGTTGGAGATTAGGACAAATGAACTTTCCTTTAGTGTGTTAGCCTTGCTGTGGTGCCGGCAGTGACTCGCCTCTCTCGGGGGGGTTTTCCCAGTGTTTGCCTCTGCCACTCTCGACAAATAGAGTGCAGAAATGTCTCTCACAGAAACGGACTTCTTTAGCTCCTCAGGAATTTCTCTGAGGTCGATCAGGGATCTCCACTTGTCATCTGCAACGAAACAGAGAGGTGTGATAAAAGTACGGCTTTTAAAGTTACAGTAACAGAAAGGGTGCTGGAAGAAATAGTGATGATTTAGAAGGGGCTCACAATCAAATCTGTTTGGGTTCTTAGGATTCCTGAACATTATTCAGCATCGAACAATCAAGGCTTTATTTGTCACATGCACAGTGAGGCTGATTTATACTTTGGCGTTGAATTGACACCGTAAGTATACCGTAACCCGACACCGTCCGCTGTAGCCTACACCATAGCCTGCATGCATGTCCCCGGAAATGTAGCTACACGTCACAGCGAGGCAAACCGCAATAACTGTCATTGGTCCGCTTAGTAGCATTTTTTTTTTATGGGAGCAAAGAAAGCATATATCCCAGCTGTACTTTATTGCTGATTGAAATTGAAGTGCTATTTACAGCATATGTAGCATAACTCACCCTATGCATCGTAGCGACAGGTCTACAAAACGCTCAGGATGACAGCAGCAATTTCATTTAGCTCCATTAAGTTTATTTGTACTTTACAAGACTAAAAAAGTAGAATAGACAATAACTTTAGAAGGGAAAAAACAGAAAAAGTGACTTTGTAGTGGCATGAGATTTCTCCTAATTTTGTCTACGGCAACACAAATATAACCAGGACTTGATAAATAGATGATGAATGGATACTTTGTTAAATGTTTTTTTCAGTTTCAACTGAGTGATCCAGTGGTTGAATATATTGCAGGGTGGGAAGACAGTAAATATGACATCCAAAACCTATCGCTTTTGCCGGTGTAATTGCTAAGCAACACAGACACACCAGCGCACAAGTTTAAATGCCATGTAGGTCACAGCATTGGCTTGACCCACCGTATAAAACTGTATAAAAGCCTTAATACTCAGTAAAATGTGCAGTGAAGTTCTAGGTTGACTGACTTCGAGACAGGGGACAAAAAGTATACAGAGACAAAATGCTAAACAATAAACATTATACAGTAATCAGAAATAATCAGAAATATCCATGAATTGTGTGCGATTGTGTGACAGGCAGTAGTGCATGGAGTTAACTGGATACCACCTGTCACTGTACTGCAAATCTGTGGAAACATTATTCTAAGGAACTTCCATGTTATTTATACCTCTCAGTTTTTCTCCCCCTAATTTCCAGTATTACTTTAAAGTTGAATAAAGCTCCGATTTGGTAAACAAGCACATTCTCAGTGTATTGGAGCTGCAGTCGTGGATGCCAAACAAGACTGTCTGGCAGCTGGTTTTGTAGCAGGATAAGGCCCTGCTCCAGTTAAATCCCCGGGGAATCCTGCCTATAGGCCTGTGACAGGTAAATTACCTTGCGACAGGAAAGCCGGGGGAAATGTAAAACTCTAAACTACCGGATGTGCGGTACGGTGCCAAGATCTCAGGCTGCCAGAAACAGTGATGCTTAAATTATTTTTATATTGGTGTAAAACTGATTTTATGTCTGTTTCAGTCTCTCTTCTCAACTGACCGTAGTATTTGTGGTTAGCTAAATGAAGTTCATGTATTAAATAAGCTGCTGGTGATTTAACAAATTTATGGAATGTCAGAATTCTTCTAGCTGTCCATAAAGAAACTTTTGTAAATTTTTAAATCCATTACTGTTTATATGTATGCATTCTAATGATCATTTTAGCTTTTCTGAACAAATATGCATATACTGCCCAGTTAAATAGTCTTAAACATAATGTTGTTTGGGGGGCTAACGATTCTCTCAGTAATTCTCTCAGTACATTCAGATTATTCAAGACGCTTTCTACATATACTTGCACTTGAGTTTTAAGTGTCTGAGTTGTAAGGCAAAAAGTTGCAACTTGTGTCACCTTGATTCTCTCCCCCCCAAACCCACACAAACACACACACACAAACACACACACACACGCACAATTTTAGATATTTAAGGGCCTCTGTCAAGTGCTGGACCCCTTGAATCTAGCCCCAATCCCCCCCATACTACCATGAAGTCTTATCTCTCCCCTGCATCATTTGACAGTTGTCACCATTCTTTAACACTTTTTTTCATTACTTATAACCACTTAATGGCTGGGATTCATTAAAAGAAACATTCAGTTTAATTCATTGTAATGTTTCATAGCAATTTAGTTTCAATCAACTCGGCTGACTAAGACGACGCTTAACGGGTCCGTAATGAACCCTTCGGAAATTAGCCAACATGTTTAGTATTCTGCTGCGTATGGAATGTGCAATGCAACACCCTACCATGCAAAACTATTCCAGCTCAGAACATATGAAAATAAACCTCTGATGAAAGAGGATCCATCTGATGCAGTGGAATGAGAGATTGCTGTTACCAGCTGAGCTATGTAGAGGGTTTTGCACAGTGACAACTGCCCGTATGAATGATCCCCACAGCCGGAGCTCAGATCCTCAGCTGCCGGAGACGCTCGGTTTTCAACCGTTACTCAAAACTATTCATATTTTGACTCATTTTAGAATATATCTAACTTTCAATGTCATCTTTAAATGCAGATAATGATGCTAAAAAGCAGAGTAGTAAGTTAATAAACTTAATTAAATTATTATTATAAATTATTATTAAAGTAAATCTTAATCATACAGTGTAAAATATAACTATGTGAATTCTTCAGCTGTAATAATAATAGTAATACTATTACTATCTAATGACTATGATCCACCTATATTCAAACTGCTTTTCTGTTTTTTTGTCGTTACTATCGTTGTTGTGATTTTGTATGTGTGCCCTGTGATGGACTGGCATCCCATGTAACACATGCCCTGTCTCTTGACTGTATCTAAAGCCCAATATCATCATGACCCCTGATCAAATGAGCAGTCCTGGAAGTTGGACAGATGAAGCTTTACGATGACTGTAATGTTTACTACTACAGCTGTCTGCCAGCTCCGTGACTCCTGAATGGGGTAACGCGAGTCTACAGGGCAGAGAAGTCATGCCGGCGTGGGCAGGGCTGACATGCGACCTGTTACCATAAACATGCCAGCGGAATTATAATAAACTAAGAGTTATAATAATAAAGTATCTGAAAATCACCCTTTAGCTTTTGTGAAGTACGAAAGCAGAATTTAATAAATGTATTTGGCAAACTATTTTTCATTGTTAATAGTAAATCTATTTTTTTATTTTAAAAATTATATATTATATTAAATGTAATTATATATGCATATATAATTACATTAAATGTGTGTACATGCATTTATAATTGCTGTAATAACAATAAACATGATAAATTTTATGACTATACATTTTCAAAAATGTCCAAAATGTCCAAAATTGACATTACATGCTGAATTATTAAAAATACCGATTTATATGGGATGTAAGTTTCCATCAGTATTCTTCATGCCAGAACACATGCTCTGGTCTGTGAAGTATCACGACTTCAGGACTTCAACAGGACTTCCCCATTAATCCTCTCAGCGGTTACAGCTTCATGTCTCAACGATGATCACATTATAATATGTAACATTAAATACTCACAGAAAGCAACGACTTGTGGTACTTGTTCTCTAGAATGTCCACTTCACCTCCTTGCAAAATTGGACTAAATTCCTGCAGTTCCTGGTCGTGTCTGCAGGGAAATCTCACAGGCTGACACAGCCTTGCAGTCTAGTTCCGATTCTCTGCCGACTGTTGACTTTTACATTAAAAGCCACTCAAATGAGACATACCGGCTGTTCGGAGAGGACTGTCACTGATCGCAAAGTGAGCCACTGGGATTTGGGAACTCCCCTGCCTCTAAATAGCAACATTAGCCCCTTTGTGATGTCATGATGGGCCAAAAGGCTCTGCTGAAGTTCAGCCAGATTGGCACCGCACACGATACTGGCTTATTTCCACGTCTGCACTCTTATGGCCATTACGGCCATTTACATCGTTTGACATCATTTTAAACAGGTAGATTACCTTCCCTTATCCACTCAGTATCTATCATAGCATTATGCTCATTTTTAGCATTCTGTATGAATAATGGCTTTAATATTACACTCATTTATATCTGCCGGTATTTTATGACCCTGTTAAAGTGGGCAAAATGTCTCCCTATGAGAATATTTGTCTCTCCATTTCTTTATGATTTCTCTCATCCTTAATCTTCTCCTATACTCTGAGTAATGAGCAGCTCAGAGAGCTGAAGAGCTTCTCGAATGAGCTGACTTACAGAATCCAACAAAACAAAAGCATTGTGCCATTCTCAAGAATGACCAGGTTCAAGTGGATTATGAAATGAAACTTTGAAGGGCCTTGATACTTTCAAAGGTGAAGCCTTAATCTTCATAAAGTTTTCGATCATTTTTAAAATCCATTACATTATAATATTATAGTATACTGTTCATTCCTCCAGTCATTCATTCATTTTCCATACTCGTTTATCTGTTGCAGTGCCCTGGGGAGTCCGGAGTCCATCCTAGGCACCATGGAGGCACCCAGGATGGGGTGTCTGCCCAATGCAGGGTATATTTACTGTATTATATTATCTTTATTGTATTATATTACATTACATATACTTTTTATATATGTAGCATTCGTATGATCGTATGAATAAGGATTTTCAGTACAGAGACCATCTGATAGGTATCTCCAACACCCCTGCCAACCTGATCCCTTGAGGATGCTATCAATCAGTTTTTTCTCAGATATAGGTCAGGTCAGTAGGGAATGGAGAAGAAAGAAAATCTCATTGATCAACTGGTGCCCAGGGGACATGTGCCACTGTCAGGGACATTAGGGCAATTTTTTCCAAATCAAACTAATTGTTGGTACCGTTAGCTAATAATTAGCTGCCTTATTGAAGGGTAGCTAGCCTTTAAATAAACATTAAGCTTCTGTGAGATTGCTACAATTGCATAGCTAGCAAAACACTCACCCAGCTCACCCTTCTCTTTCTTTGCAAGATCTATTCCACTGTCTGTCTTCCTTCTCTCTGAGGGAATGTCTTTCATCTCCTGTAAGACAAAGAGTCATGGCCAGGAATGACGTCACCTTTCTGTTTAAGATGATTTTAGAATAAATATATCCAAGTGGTAGTACCTCTTTTGTACTACCAAGAATAGTTCAAACAATCTTTTTTTTCTGTGATGGTCTATATCTAGAACAATATGTGATATATTAACCTTGTTTACTTTCTCACTGGACCCATCCTCATTGGCTGTAGTGTTAAGAGTATTTTGGCTCTCCAGATTTGTTTTCAGGGGTGCTGTTTCCATGTGCTTGGTGGCAGTCTTGGTCATTGTGCTCTTGATGATGATCTTCTTGTTCTTGCTGTTCACCGGCTGCTTCTGCGGCTCCTTCTTTAACTCGAAGAGGGCTCTGAGAGCGTTGATCCCAGCAACCTCGCTCTGTGGAATGTGCCCCAGCGATCGACAGCGAGAGAGGTTGGAGCCCTTTGTCGGCGCTTGAGCCTTGGTCTTTTTCAGGATTGAGTCCAGTCTGCTCTCCGGTTCATGTTTCGACCCCGAAACCTGCAATGTCCAGAGATGTGACAGACAGACATGCAGTGTGGAAAATGAAAGTGGAAGCTAGAGTCACACACTGTCACCACGCTCTAGGAGAAGTCGCATAGCTATGCAGCCATAATGGACTTGGAATCATACTTTGTACAGCTAGCCAGGATGAAGAGCTTAACTAATTTAATTAGCTTAACTAGCTATGATGAAGAGCTTAACAAATTCCATTAGTCTAGCTAGCTATGATAAAGAACTAAACTAATTTAGTTTTTAATGGTATTTGAATTATTCATAATCAATCCATCCATTTTCTGAATCTGCTAGTCTTATTGAGGGTCATGGGGGTTCCTGTCCCAGAGGCTACCGGCGCAAGGCAGAGAACAAGCCAGGAAGGGGCGCCAACCCATCGCAGGGTACACTCACACCCATTAATCACACATGCACTTATTCATAATACATTTTTTAAATGGGTTAAAAATGGCTATATGTATTATTTCAGCTATGGATTTACTTAAAAAATGCATATGTAACATAAAATATATGTATTTAATGAATGGATAATATGCCGGCTAAACCTTTTTGTTAGTCTCCACTGCTTCTGTGGACTGTGGAACTCCTCCGATTTGATACCTTTTAAAACAAAAATTTGGTTTAGGAACAATAAGACATATTTTCGTAAATGCAAGAGAGATTAAGTGAGTCCCCAATGTATCTTTGTAGAAGAAAGTCGCCCTGCCCATTCAGATGCTCACTGGGACACGAGCTGAGAGACGGACTTCTTCCTCTCCAGAAGCACCTCATCAGCCCAGGATGTTGCAAGTCCTGAGGAGGAGATGCTTCTCAAGGACTGGGTCTTCCTCAAGATGCCCTTTATTTCCATCTCAGGCCTTCTCTGATCAAAACCCTGGATGAAAAACCTCCCTTGATGGGACATACAAAAGGAGAGAATAGTGAAGTTTTCCACTTGAAGAGCATTTTTTGTCTTTGAGATGAATCTGCCAGTGACATAAAATCAGGCTTCCTCCTCATATGTCACAGTACTGGGATACTACACTCACCTCATGTAATCCAACAAAGACCTTTAGTGAAGTTTCCAAAACTGCCTAACAAACCACAGTTTTTTTTTCTCCAAATACATATCGAGTGAGTTTTGGAAATTAGATTTTTTGCTGGGGAGCAAAGAACAATTCAAACGAAATCAGAGGTGACACAACTTGAGAAGGTTGATGTTTTGGTTGACTGTCTAATTGTAATAAAGGAACCGAGTTTTATTTGTTATTTCTGATAGCCAGTGATAGGCAGACAGCCCTATCTGTGTCCGTCCTGTTGCAGCGTTTACTGAGATAAGCTGCTGTTTAACTAGGTGTATGTTTCCCTGTCACAGTACTACCCCGTGACGTTCAAGTGTTGCCAGAAATGATAACGTTTCCTTACACCATTTGATCACATATAGGTTTTTGGGTTGTCATACTGATTCCCACAATGAAAAATCATGTGTGTGTAATGTAAATAATGTTTACATAAAATTTTGTAAGACAGTAAATTTATGAATAAAACATGGTGACAGCTTGAATTTCTGCAAATATTTTTACAAACATTGTTTTTTATATTTTTTACATCTTAAAAAATATTTTATTAAAGCCACTTCAATGAATGAACTATCGTTTTTAAAGGCATCTCATGTTAACTATAATCTGCATATTCACAGGAGGACCATTGCATTATAGCTAAACGTTGGAGTCTTTGATCATTTTCCTACAGAGAAAAAGAGATGCTGAATTATAGGCACCTTGCGACAGCAGCATTGAACCTTTTCAGTGGAGAAAATAAATAATTAAATGAAATGAAGAAAATGAACGAAATACCTCGGTGTAGTCCGGCACCTTGCACCACCCGCCGTGATCAGAAGAAATGCACCACCCAGCTTACGGAAGCTGTCGGCAGCCCCACGTTTGAGAGCGGGCAAAGTTCTCACTTTATGGTTTCCCAGGCCTATAAGGAAGCTGCAGGTGGCAGCAGATCTACAGCTGCTGACTGTCTCTGTATCTAAACGATCATGTTCATAGCAGCAATTTAACTTGCCGTCGCGATTCTCGTCCGAGAGAATCAAGCTTCTCCACTGGTGTTCCCCATCCACGACACGTTGACTGGCACTTACAAGCTACAGGAAGTGGCCGAATCAGGGGAATGAGCGGAATGTTTCTGGAATGAGCTGGAATTGGACTCTTCTGCGCAGCAGATTAGGAAAATACCTTCAAGTCTGTGTGGAACTGTAGTCATTTCCATTGGAAGGTTCTGTGTGGTCAGATGGACCTTAGGGAGATGCGCAGCAGTGTCGTGTAGCACCATTCAAAACCCTGCATTTGCAGGGGCCCCCTGTTGGTCACAAAGTCACTCAATGGGGGAGGGGGGCAAGTGACTTTTTGAGCGGGGACCCAAAAACCACAAGCCCTCCCCAGGAGATCAGTGACTTTAACATACGTGGCTGCTGAAAATATGTGTGTGGCAGATGCTAGATGGTGAGAAATTGTCTGGCAGGTCTGGAAAGGCTTAAGGCTTCAGCATGATCTCCTGAAATAGCAGTATCTACAGGAGCACTGACTAGCGGTCACTGACTCCTCACGTCTGGAGCTACAAGGTATATTGGAAGTTTTCCTTAGATCCGTGCTGCTTATTGAATGTCGTGATTACACTGTGATTCGATTTACCTCGTGTTATCAGTGTCACATAGGTGGTTATGATCATAAATACTGCGGCGCAGCACTCCTAGGCTGGAAATGACATCTTGTGGAATGAAATATGACTTGACGTGTATCACTTCGAAGAGGGTTTAGTATCCAGCAGTTCGAGAAGGTATTAAATTCTGGCTGTTTTTCTAATATGTTTCTCAGGTTGTTTTTGTAATGCAATGACGGTGTTAGGAAAACAAGTGGAGACGAATTCACCCCCCAGCGAGAGAGGGTTAGGGCTGTGGATATAGGATCTAGGGTTTCATTAGTTACTTTAATGTTCTTCCAAAACTCCATGGAAGGTTTATAGCATATCATAAAATGATCTTTCAAGGTGATACATAAGAACGAAAATTGATTTTTATAAATGAACAAGGTTTGCCATGTTCCTCTTTTTCTTCGGAATATAGACTTAGCTGACCTTCTGCATCACGATGTATATGGCCATTAAAATTAGCTTTCTTTTAAGGACCTTTTGATTATGTGCCTTTCACATACATATCAGAGTGACTTTCCTTAGGCTTCTGCCAGTTAATGTTGCATTAAAAACACTCTGGGCTGTGGGAGGTGAACCTCACATATATTTGTATCTGTATAAATGGAGAACACCTTACTGTCCTCCTTTATTTAAATACTTTATTTCTTCCGTCCAGGTCGTGTTGTATCTATTCTTCGCACCAGTTTAACCTTGAGTCTCTGACCAGGCATCCATTATTATTACTTTTACCTTTTTAACCTCATTTATTGCTGTTTTCTAAATTCGCAACTGTTTTTTAAGACGTGACCGTGACCCATACTACGAAACAGGATTACTGGCTTATCGGGGTAACTTGTCGGATTTAAGGTAGTCTGGGCGAAATGTAAGTGAACGAAGATTAAGTCCATTTAAACTGCGGTACCTAAAATCCGACAAGTTACCCCGATAATTAAGCCGGTAACCCCGGTTCGTGGTACAGGCCATTGGTGTATTCTGTTTCAGAGGCAGGCTATTTACATAGCCAAATCGAAAAAGAAAGAGTTTCGAGTCCAAAACTAAAGTACCTAAGTATCAAAAAAAAGTATTTCAGTTAGTCTGGCACTTTTAGGTACTGTAACTCGCCCGGAAAAGGAACCAAAAGTACGGTATAGACTGGTACAGTGTTAAAGTGCCGTAAGATAGCAGTATGTGGTAGCCTGTGCACCGCCAGGTGTCTCCTACCGTATGATGAAATACATATTCACTGTATAAAGGTTAAAATGCACGGTAATTTCTTGTCATAACAACGCAGATGTAATCATTTGCGCTGTTAGGACAAGGAAATTGCAGCGCGTATCATACGGCGAATGGTTATAACTACAGCTCCTTTAATAACTGTTTATCACTCTGTGGGTTGGTCATTCTCTCCCTAGAAATGTAAGGCGAAAAAGGGAAAGGCGTTAATTTAGGGGTGTTTCGTTTGTGAAAAATTCTTTAAGTTGCGCAATTAACGATTTAAGAGACATAAAATAGATGGGCATTAAACAGATGAATGTTTCACTTTAATAGACCTACTTTGACTCGAATGTCATCAATTAAACTTTTAACACAATAACCGCAGATGTGCACAGCTAAAGCACCAGTCAGCGTTTGTCTTTCTACATAACAGGACGTTCCTCCAGAAAGGCCCGGCCTATATACCCAGAGCTTCCTGGTCTCCAGGCGCCCCCTAGTCCCGTGCACGCGGTCGCAAAGTGGATGACTAAAATTTTTTAAAATTTAACAATATCACCCCCTAGTGGGTCTACCGTTTTTGTCACTCTTTTGCATCCTTGAACAAAACATAAAAAAACGAAATCTATATTGAATACAAAGCAATGGTTTAATCTGATGGCGAATCATTTTGCATAGCTCTTGCAATTGCTACATTTATCTGTATTAATTTCATAATGCTATATTCTATATTCTTACATATTTTATATCTTTATTTATACAATACAGAATAACATTTAAGAATAAATGAAGTCTGCTCAGCAGCCGGAGGTTGTCAATGGCCCTAGCTTTAAATGAGTGTAGATTGGGAGACGTCGCACCGTGACAAAACCAGGTTAACGGCACTAATGCATGCCTTCAGCAGCACCCAGAGAAACGCGCACAGGCTGATTGAGGATGACTAGGCCATGTTGCAATCATGCGAAAGCTTTGGCAGGAGCCTAAGGAAACAGATTTTTTTTCCTCCCTGTCGACTAAACCTCATTTATATACAATCTGTGGCAGGCATTTATGGAAGAAAGAAATACTGTCTAGAAAGTTTCCTTGTCCTGGCTTTATTCCCCCCCCCGAAATTCTTCCTGGGTTCCTCAAACTACTGAGAAGATAAAAGGGAATGTGTAATGAGTGACCTTTGACCCCAGGCTTGGCTGTCTCTGAGTGCAGGATCCCGTCCCTACAGCTGAAGTGATTATGGGCTTAGAGGTATGTGTGAAAGGGAGTGAAAGTAAGGTGGGGGGGGGGGGCTCCTGAAAGGAATGTACTGAAGGGCACCAGAGGTAAGCTGACATTGATGGGGGGGGGCATGGGGGTTGGGTATCCTGGGAGTGGACCATGCCTGCTGTTTGTCTGTTTCTTTAATTAGGCCTAGCTGAATGGCTTGCTTGAAAATAACGATGTCATCAAAACCATGATAATCTGGGCCAGTTAGCTGAAGACCCTGAAGATCCAAATCACAAGGTGCTGCGGCTCTTGCATCTGCGTCCCATGACTAAAGTCGTCCTTTTTTTTGTGAAATGTTGTGTGATCCCATTCATTTTCCACCTTGGCTTACCTGCTGCTGTGACATCATAGGGGGTCTCGCAGATCCCGTACCGCTTCATTACTTTTGAGGAGCTAGAGGGGAGTCACAGCTCATTCCAAGGGGAGCGAATAATATCACACCCAGTCTGGATACATAGAATATTCAGGAAAATACTTTATATTTCATTGTCTAGGTAATTTTTACAGCCTCTCCTGCTGCAAGTGGTATTCTGGTGTGCCTTCCTTTATACGCAAACATGATACTAAGTGGGTGTCGCTTCGACTTTTACGTGGGACTTGCTGCTCATTGCAGGAATCACTGGCATCCTGTAAAGGATAGCGAGAGAGCGAGCCAGGATTCCGGAAAGCGGGAGCCAGTCGAGGGCAGTTCACATGCTGGAGTGTCGGGGGTATTTTTACCCCGGTGGCTCGACGCCCGGTATGGATCTCGCCTCCTAGCATCTTCCGGAGATGCCGTGTTCTCTCCCGGCTGTGGGTTTGCCCGTTGGCCCACGCGGCTGACTCCCACCCGCCCCCGCGCTGGTGTCTGCGATGTCTCTGACTGGCGGCAAGCCACCAGCCCGCACCCCCAAAGCCCACACACGCTGCGCTCATAACCAGCCACCTCTGTGCCTCTGCTTAGACATCTAATGTGAAAACCCACACTTTGGTTTTGCTGCCTCGGATTATAATTAGAAATTATTTAAGTAATTACTGATCACAGATTACTTATTACCGGCACAAATACACCTGAAATTAATTTGTCTTTGTTGCATTTCATGTGTTGAGAATATTTCTATAATTTAATCACTAAATCAAAACAATAATTACTCTTCACTGCATTACTGTGTGTTGGTATTTTCAATATTTATGAGCATATTGTTGGTTCTTTGCTGCAATACTTATGGTTTTATTTAATTATGTTTGTTTGCTGTTTGTTGATCTAAGAGGGTGTTTGATCATTGTCAAGGTGTCAACGCTGAGTAGTACAAACACCGGGGCTCGTCTGATGCTTTGTTCAGCATTGCAGCCTTATTTAAAGTGTACTTTTTTGTGCCGAGTGCAACAGCAATCATTGACCAGCAGAGGGAACCTATTTTCCATCTACCAATGCTACAATACAGTCTTCTTCAGCCTGTGTAGTGCCCATAGAGATGGTGTTTCCATTCGGTCAGATCTGATCTCAGCTCTGTGCAGATTTTGATTTTGGAAGATTAAAATGCTTAATAATTCACACGGTGGCTCAGTGACCGTCTCTGTAGCCTCAAATCAGGGTTTGGGGGCTACATTCCATTTCCCAGTTCTGTGCTCTCTGTCTGTACAGGAGTTTCTCCCTGTGTTTGTGTCGGGTTTCCCTGGGTACTTTGGTTTCCCCTTACAGGGCAAAAACATGTTTTCGGTGGTCTCTAAATATTCCACTGTGTGTGTGTGTGTGTGTTGGGGGGGTGGGGGGATGAGGTGATTAAAAACCTATTATTTTGGCATTGTGGGAGACTCAGTTTCATAAAACTGTGTGACTGCTATAAGACAACTAAAAATGCCAAAAGCCTTTACAGTTGAGGTTTGGGCTGGGTAGGGCTTAAGGTTGCCATTGCTGGGATTAGGGTTTTCCCCATAGAAATTAATGGAGAGTCCCCACAAAGATCTGTGTGTTCACATGTGTGTGTGTGTGTGTGTGTGTGTCTGTGTGACATGCACGTCCTGTGAAACACTGGCACCCCCTGCTGTGCATCCTGAGTCTGTGCAGACTCATCACAACCCAGTACTACATAAGCTATGGGAAGATGAATGGATGGATGGGTTGGTTGATTGATTAATTGATCGATTTGTTAATTGATTGATCCACAGTATTGTGAAACATTTGGATCATTCCGTTTTTAAGCTATGGTGAATAATTCTTAATTAATGTCTATCCACCTAAAATGCCACATCAGTAACCTGCTGAGTGCATGTTGAATGACTAAAATGGCACAGAAATAATAACTATATGTTGAATAATCTGGCGTACCCATGACCGTGGGCTAAATGGCATCATTGTGTCCCTGAAGCACAGCTGTCTCTCGCTGAATGGGACCCGGACTCTCTGGCACCGTCGGCGCCGCGTCGGCGCCGCGAGCCTCCCATCACAGCCAACTCCACCCACCCTTCCAAAGCGGGTCCCCAGGTGGCGATGGAGAGCAGCACGGCATCACCGCGGCAACCCCAGCAGGAGCAATACAGACCCCGTGCCTTGGAGTTGTGGGGTGGGATGAGTAATGGTTCCCGTGGTAAGGACGCCCCACTGAATCGGGGAAAGGGGGGGTCTGGCGTTATGCTACCACGAAGAGACGCACCATCATGATTCACCTCATCCTGGCTGGAGAGAGAGGACACCTGGGGTGTCGTCCTCAGTCCCAAAGGCTGTTATTCATCCTATGGGGGTGGTGAAAAACCACATCAGACAAGCACGTCTCCTAACTAACAGGATATGCTGGAACAATATAATCCTGTAAATCAATAGCAGGTTTTGAGAGCACCCCCTAGCTGTGGGTAAGTACAGTGCCACATGAACAGACTCTGTTATGTTGGGGGCCCTGGCCAGCTCTGTGAAGCATATGTATGTGGGGGCAGAGGGAGAACTCCAGGAAAAGCCCTTCTCGTCAGGGTGGGGTGGACAGCTTGGCCAGCAGGTAGTAAAAGATGTTTGTTTGTTCAGCTGAGGTGGCCGAACCGGACTGGGAGAAACATGAAAAGATCTTAAAGCTTAGGCCACCTTTTAAACAGCCTTTAGTATGTTTTTACAAGAGAATATTTACCTAAGCAGTCTGGTGCACAGTTACCCATATGGAATTTGAACCTGGACGCTTTTGGCCACACACACACACACACACAAAAACAAACTCAGTTTACACCCGCGCATTAGATTATGTGATTATACACATTTCCCATAATCCACCAGCTCACTGGCAGGGTCACACTTAGTGAAGGGAGGTTAACTGCTCTCGTTAAAGTGAGAAGGTGTGAAGATCAAGGGAGTGTACTATGGGGGCCCCAGGAACATCTATTATGAGCTCAGCGTGTGTGTGTGTGTGTGTGTGTGTGTGGGGGGGGGGGGGGGGTGAGCATGGAGTTTATAGAAGTGTAACTATCTAAGGGGGGGGGGGGGGGGTTATTCATTATTGTTACCCAGAGAAAGCTTTTTGTCTAGTATGGATTGTTTCAGAAAGCTGACAACAGCACCTGAACTGGACCACCCCCCAGACATGGCGCTGTTTTGTAACCATGGGAGCAGCAGAGTAGCAGTGAGTTAGCCTGTTGAGTCACCGCCCCCCACCCACTCTGGTTTTTACTTCGATCTCCAGCCTCCTCTGGCAGCCAGATCCTCGACTGATAGGCGGCGTCCTTGCCACTGTTCCATGACGGTGTGCCGTCACGGTACGCCGCGGCGGAGGTCACATCCACATCACGTACACTTCCTTTCTCTGCTGTGGATGTGCGGATGAGTGGGAGGACGCCCGGTCCTCGGCTGCCCCCCTGCCATCATATACTCCGTCAGATCATGCGTACTTAACCCGCTAAAGTTGTATTCAGTTATCTGAATTAGTTGATCTAGGTGAAATATATTTAACGTATTAAACGATCAGTCCCGCAGCTCTTCTGATATCATGGGTGGTCATCTAGTCATCTTATCGCCAGTGTGACATATCTGGGTATTCATTTACTCTTAGATCTGACAAATTAGCCGTTTGAAAGTTCTTAATTAATGTCCCTGTTGGTACTTGGTTACTTAGTAGTGTTTTTACATTTGAAAATTAATTCTGTGAGTATATCGTATCACACATGCGGTGGACTGGGACTGGAACCTTCAGTTCCTGCCTTTTTATATGAGTTTTTCGTTGTTGTTTGTTGCTTAATTATAATTCCTGTCACTTGTATGTTTTGCCCACGGGCACCCTGAGTTAAACAACACTGGCAAGTAATCTAAATTCATTATTAAACTAAACAAACAGTGCTTAGCAACAGCACAAAAATTCGTAAGATAATAACGTGTTCTAATGCCTTTCTTACGTAATTGGCCACAAATGAAAAACGGCGTAGATCTATGTGCATAGACTTGCGGTTGTGCACTGAAAATAGATGCAGTTTGTTGTTGAAAAGTTGGAAGTGGAGGTTAACGGCATTTGCCCAGATTTTTACCCGCACCCTGCAGTACATCAGTCTGGGTTTGAGACGCTTTGAGACGAGAATTATGGAAAATACGGCTTCAGGTTGGCAAACAGATTGACGGGACAGATGCAGTTTTGGAGGCAGGAACAGGGGTTTTATTCTAACCCTCATGTTGTTATGGGCAGGACGGCTATCGGAACAGAATATAACTGTAGCAGAACTCGGAACACTTTACGGCAGTTATGTACAAACAACCTACCAGAACTATTTATGGTTCATTGCCAAGCATGAAGTACAGCAACATTATTACACAACACATAGGAGAATCACTTCACAGTACAACATATGCAAAAACTAAGGAGGTAGAATAGAATACAAGAATACAAATTTACAGAAAACACACTGCAAGACGTCTTAAGAGAATAAAAATTAGCATAAAACCATGTGCAAAAATGCAAAATGCAAGGGAACTATATGGCAGTTCTCACTGATTTAAAGTAGAATCCCGTAACCCCCTTGAGAACCAGAACATTACAGTCAATTTCTCTCTCTCCGTCATATACAGAACACTAACGTATATTATTTTCAATTATTGACTGAAAACTGCTGAATAGAATTTTTTCCTGGACCATACCCCTTCCCTCCTGTTTTCACACGAACATTACAAAAAAGCATAACCCTCCTAAAACATCCATCCATCCATTCATTTATCCGTCCACACATCCATCCATCTTCCATAACTGCTTATCTAGTTGTGGGCTACAGAGTACCTGGAGCCTGTCCCAGAATGCACTAGGCACCAGGCTGGCTTCGGAATGGTTCGTGCCTGTTACAACATGAAAAATAAATTCTGCTTTATCTAAAAGCCTCAGCCATAAAATTCATAAATAAGCAATTTGCTGAAATGGTGCAATTTGCTCAACGTGAATGTGATTAATTGAATTTACTAAAGGCGTGACCACTAAAAATAAGATTTGCTAGCGTTTGATGAGAGCACAGATAACAAAAAGTATTTATATGTACATACTGTATATACATATACAAGGCATTTGTTATTTAATTCAGTGGACTGCTTGTAAAATCACCTTGCTGTTTAGAGTGAGACTGCAAAGGTAAAGCCAGAGCTGATGTTTTGAAATGAAATGATTGCACTTTATTGATCCCCGTGGGGGGAAAAAAACCCTCCTTTCACCTACCACATCTTTCTCTCCGTAGGGGAGAGCAAGCTTGGCAGCAAAGGGCAGCCACCCAGGGAGCGGAGGGTTAAGGGCCTTGCTCAAGGGCCCACAGACAGGCTGAGAGAGGGCTTGAAGCAGCAACCTTCCAAGCACAGGCATAAAGGCATAAAACCCACTGATCCCCACTTCCACACATTTTATTCAGGTTTAGCTGCTGAATTAGTGTTTTTAAGTTAATGTTGCTTATCTAGCTATGCTCACAGTCTCTCTGCTTTCTGTTAGGGACAAAACATTTCCTGGAACGAGCATGGAGGCGATTAATTCTTAGCTCCTCTCTCTCTCTCTCTCTCTCTCTCTCTCTCTCTCACTGTAAGCTTTCAACCCAAGTCTGAAAACGCAGCAGGGTTTCCTACTCAGCAGAAGTCGGAGAGGGAGATCAGGTGGGGGGGCTGGATGCTGAAGTAGAGGATTGTATTGTTGACCTTGCCTGTGGAATCATAGTCTGGCCCAGGGCAGGCGTCAAGGAGTGGGCTGTGAGCCAATGAAAGGAGAGCCTCTTATCTGGCCTGTCGTTTTAGCCCCGCCCTTTTCTGCGGGACACCAGTGCAAATAATGTGAGTTTCCAACCACGTGTGTGTGTGAGAGAGGGAGTTAGGTTGAAAAGGAGCTTGTTCATTAATCGGCGCAGAGCTCAGAATTTCCCTGCAAGCCTTTTAAACTGACTTACAACTGCTGCGTCTCCAGGGGTGAAATTGAATGCTTGTCTTCAAACAGTCGAGGAAATTGAATTCTTGTCTTCAAACAGTCTAGACAAATTTCTCTTAATATGAATCGTTGTTGTGCTTTGACGGTACATGTTCTTATTCACAGCATGAGTAATCATAACTGTGAAGGTTTGAACTTCAAATTCATACTGCAAAATTAGCTGTAATCGAATGGTGATAAGGTGTAAAGTCTGGGCCAATTTTTTAACCTAATGATCACTAATGCATGGGGACTTCAAGTGCGTAACGTTTGTTCTTGTTGGTGATAAAACTTCACTTATCCATAGTTCCAACGCATGTGAGTTTTGCTTGTGCCAACCATGGCTCGCCTATGATTTGCTTCTGAACCTTTTGTCATGTCCGTCCTGTTCGTTACACTTGGCCCATTGTTAGGGTCTGTCTTGTTGTTCATGTCTGACCTGTTGACATCAGCAGCCATGATTAAATTAACTAAAACCTCTTCGCCCTGATTGGACCCAGCTCCAGATCTGCCTGGTCCCTTCATTGGTCGAGGTCTGTTGTGCTCTTTGCTGTATGTGTATGTTAAAAGGTTTCTGTTCTTAGCAACTAGCACAAGTATCTGTGGGCCTTTTGTAGCTGAGTGCACCTCAGTGCCTGCTCTAAACATACTCTGTCAGTAGATGGCAGGATTCTCATATGTTGCAAAGCCCCATTAAAGCAGTGCTAACGTGACTGGCCATATATAATCATTTGGTGCCATCTAATGACACTGGTAGCCTTCATCTACGACATACTACAAGGGAAAATGAATGGAAGCTGTACTGAAGGGCCATCTGCATTTTCATGGATGCCTTTGATATCTGACGTCCCATTCTAGAAGGCTGACTCCTTTATATTATACAGGCAACAAGTGATGATTAACAATGTCCCGACTTTATTTTAAAGACTTAGGCTACAAGGGCAATAAAACAGAGAAAACAAGAAGAATATATTTGCCTGCTTACAGAGAACGTGCATGCCCTGTTCAGTATGATGTACAATGCAGATGCACTGCATGAAGAAAGGCTATAACTCAACCAGAGATAACTGCACAATTAATTAATTCCCAGATACATAAATCTATGCAGCTTTTTTTTTTTTTTTTTACCACATCCAAAGTGACTTTATTACTGTATTATTTATGCATTTTCTTTTCAGTTTTGCATCTCACCCATGAAGCATTGAGGTAATTTAAGTGACAAGCTCTGGATCAAATGTGAGCTGTGGATATTATTTTTTATTGAGCTGCAAATGTCTTATGTCTTGTAACCCTTGACTTTACATTGTCTCCTGTAACAGCAGTACATTGCACCGAGTCCAAATGCCACCATCTGGGCCACAAGGCAGAAAAAGAATCTTTGATCTCAAATTTTTAACACACGGATGACAGATTTGAACCCAGAACCCTCAAATTATACATTGAATATGCCTCAGGTAGATAACAAATTTCCTCAAATGAAGAGGTTTTCCTCTTAATGGCCAGGAGATGCTACTGCTTAAATGCACAAAGCCAGACTCCATGGATCCATGACCCTCGATGAGCTGTGTGTAAGAACCAGGTGAGACAGATATGCAGTGAAAGAGCATAGCGACCCAACCTTGCATCCTGTGAATATTAATGCATTACTTGTCTTCACTGTCATGTTGCATGCCTCATTGTCCATTGTCTATTCATTCTTTATTTATTCACTGTTGTTCTTTGCAGTGGGCGGCACTAAACAAGTAGGCCTTCCAGTGCACTTGTAGGGCACAGCCAATGAGACATCTTGAATCTTGTCCTGATTCTCATTGGCTAGACCTGGTTTGTCAGTGAGGATCTCCCTTGGGGTTCGCGACATAATAATAATAAATGGTTATCTTGGCAGCATCCTCCACATGTGTATGCTTAACTGGCATGCCGAATTTCCCTGTTTGGTGTGTCATAGAACACAAATGGGATGCCATGTCAATGTACGTGTAGATGACGGGTGTGCTTCCCATAGACCGCTGAGGAAGTCCTCTTATTCCCAGCTAGTCCGCAGATGGCTGCCTTACTGCTGTTTTAATTCTACCCCGGGCTCTGTACTTTGAGTCGGCAGACAGGGCAGACTCTATCAAACGATTTCCCCGTTGTTTTTTGCCACCCCCTGGGGTTGTGCTAGTGTGTCTGTGTGCGCAGCGATCGAGCAGATCCAGGAAAAAAGGAAAACTTCCCGCACCTGTGTGGTTTTTAAGCATTTAAAAAGGAAAAATAAGGACATAAAAAAACAAAGGGGAAAATGTCGACTGCATTGTGATTTGTGATACTTGTGATTATGGCATTGATTTTAAGCACCATCCATCCATCCATATCTCTCTTAACTATTCATCTTGATTGGGACTAAGTCCAATCCAAGCAAAATGAAAAGGCAAAGGAACCATTGAAAGTCATCTTCAGGAAAATATAATTAAGGTACAGACCAAAAGAAAAATGCATTAGTTAGCGTCTTAGCTTTGTGAGGTGATCGTCGACCATCCAGATCATTGCAATGTCGTGTGTTAAAGATCAGATACGTCAGCTACATTTCACTGATGAATGATTTGCAAATTCACAGTTCTAGAACGATGGCACGACGTGTTATATCCCAATTATGGATATTGTGAATATGAATGATATGACTTATCTTGATTGATAAATAATAAATATGAATTAAGTGATTTATCTTGTTTTCACGGGTTGGCTTTCTGTACTGCACTGGGTCATGTTCTGCACAATGATTAGAGATGATCATCAATCTTCCTGCCACCCTTTATGCAATGTGGTTGTTGTCTGGGAGGAGGGCTTTCGAAGGTTCTCCGGTATGAAGGAGTATTTGGAGGTCATCCAGAAAGTACCTGTGACTTCTTTGGGGTCATCCTGAAGGCCACGTCTTTTGGCAAGATTTTTTTTTTCCATGTTAATTATTTTTTGCATAATTATTTTTTGTATAGAAGATTTTCACAGGCAGAAAGAACACAGGTTGGTCAGACATCCTTCATAATAATAATAATAATAATAAGAAGAAGAAGAAGAAGAAGACAAATCTAAAAATTGAAATAATAATATTAAACAATAATAATAATAAATATGTTAGGCTCTAAATCAGAGGCAAATGCCACACTAGCATAATTAGTTATGAACAAGAGGAACCTTTTGCTAATTATTAACATTTTCGTGAAACTAATATGAAATTGCATTTTGATGTTAGGATGCGAATCTTTTAAGCCCCCAAAGACCCCCAAAATCCTAGCCTGTGTGCTCACGTTCGAGGCTGTAGTGCAAATTAGTGTGTGGTTCTGCTTGTCTGGAGAGGTGCAGCGAGCGGGCATCCCAGAACGACTCCAAGCCCAGAGCAATTGCTAGCATCGCCTAGTCCTGAATCCACCTCAGAATCCCAGGCTGATTCTCCATTCTAGGTTAACATCGCTAGTGGGGATATCAAATAATTATAATTCAGACAGTGCAGACGTAGAGGGGTGATGGAAGCAGTAAAGGGTGGGGACAGCATGAGTTTAGACTGTGATAATTCATTGTTTCTGGAACATTATTTAAGCAACGGGGCAGCGAGTACACCAAAACAAACCGAGAACATAAAAGCTCAGCGACGCTCTCTCTGAACTTGGAGAATTGTTTAATTCTCTGGAGTGCTTTCTGTTTTCTTCTTCTCTTTTGGTCTGCTCTGTGTTGAGAAGAAGCTGAGAATAATTACTGCGGAGTGACCGGGGAGATATTGGTTTTTAAATGAAAGCCCTGGCAAACAAAGCGTTTCGCGGGGGCTTTTCCTGTTTTAACGGATTCCGGCCCCGCCGTGTTTTCTTGACGCCCTCGTCTATTAGCAGAAACTTTCCTCTCAAGCCCCCAATCAGCATTAAATTCATATGTGACTAAACTAAGTTTCCTATGGGGGAACTTTTCTGCCATAGATAATCTTTTTCCTCTATATTTATTTAATGCTGACCCTATCCATCCATCCATCCATTTTCCAAACCGCTTATCCTATTGGGTCGCGGGGGGTCCGGAGCCTATCCCGGAAGCAATGGGCACGAGGCAGGGAACAACCCAGGATGGGGGGCCAGCCCATCGCAGGGCACACTCACACACCATTCACTCACACATGCACACCTATGGGCAATTTAGCAACTCCAATTAGCCTCAGCATGTCTTTGGACTGTGGGGGGAAACCGGAGTACCCGGGGGAAACCCCACGACGACATGGGGAGAACATGCAAACTCCGCACACATGTGACCCAGGCGGAGACTTGAACCCGGGTCCCAGAGGTGTGAGGCGACAGTGCTAACCACTGCACCACCATGCCGCCCTAATGCTGACCCTATTGTACCTAAAAAAAAAATCTAAAGTAAAAGTTAATTTTAGAGAAACTGGATATGTATGAATCTAAATCCATGAAATTTTTTATAAAAAACATGTATTTAGTTGTGGTTTGGCTGTCCATGTTAGTTAACATTTCGGAACGTTAAAGTCTAAAATGATACAGTGAGGCCGGAGGTTCTTGTGATATGGGGCAGTTCAACATTCATTAGGACATAATGGTATAGCTCTTCCTGAAATTGTTGTGCCTGTACATATAATGCCTGTGTCTGTCAATACAATAGTATTCAGGATGATGTTAAATGGGGGGGGGGGGGGCGTCACTGTACTCCAGGAACTGCAGATGGAATGTTGGTGTGTGTTACCTAGTCCTTTGTTACCGACCTGGTAGCGTGTGGCTCCGAGAGTTAGTGGTTGTGATCAGACGGTCGCACGGCAGAATAATCACATATCTGTCGGGCCCTTGAACAAGGCCCTTAATCCTCCCCCAAGCTGCTCCAGGGGCCCAAGATAAATGGCTGACCCTGTGCTCAGACCCCAGACTTCACTCTCGACCGTGTGTATGTGAGTTTGTGTGCATCTCAAAGGAGAGCAAGATATAAGGGATATAAGTAAAAAAGCGTTACGACGTACCTGTACTTGTGCACGTGGCAAAGCATCGTTACATTTTACGGGATGTATGGGGCACTGCTGACATCACATGAAACAAAAGGGACATGTTTCTAGAGGAGAGGCAGCCGCGGGGGGAGGA
This sequence comes from Brienomyrus brachyistius, assembly GCF_023856365.1. Classification (NCBI taxonomy): domain Eukaryota; kingdom Metazoa; phylum Chordata; class Actinopteri; order Osteoglossiformes; family Mormyridae; genus Brienomyrus; species Brienomyrus brachyistius. The sequence goes on along the minus strand of NC_064533.1, from coordinate 23,894,201 downwards.
TGAAAGGGCACAAGGCACTAGATTCCTGAACCAGGTGCCTGCCCGACACCTCAGTCGCACAGACAATAACACGCACCACCGAGCGCGCTCAGAAGGAGAATTAAAATACCTGAAAAGTGGCTATTTTTAGCGTTATAGGCAGACACGGCTGTGTGGCAATACGGTTTCCATTATTTCTGACGGTGTCGCTCACAGTAGTAGCTACAACATTGTAAATGGAGAAGGTCTCTCTACTGGTTGACAGCTGACTGTGAGGCGATGATCACACCGATATTTGAAATGATCGCTCTCGTCTGTAACCAAGCACCCCTAAATTAGTTTTGTTTACAATTAAGACGAAGGCCATACGTCATAAAACAAACACTCGACTAGACGTTCAGCAAAATCAGCAGTGTGGGACGACTGCGAGGGATATTGTGCAGTTGGAGAAGGCTGAGAATGAGGCCTTCGTTCTTCAAATCATATGGCATTTTAATAGCCAGGTGATTACAGATAGCGATGATGCTAAGAGGCGCTACGGCAACCGAAGGTGATTCTGTCAGCTAATTGCACATCTTACTCCTCAGCTTGTATTTGGACTAATTAACCAGAGCAGATGATTTAATTTCATGCCAGTAACATTTTTTAAAATATATGCAGAAATTAAGACATTATATCTGAAAGCAATGTTCTGCTGCAGAAATGTATTTATGCCTTTAGAAAACTACTGCAGCTATGAAAAGACATTGTGATTGTGTGAGTGAGTGTTCACCCAGTGATAGACTGGAATCCCATCCAGAATGTTCTGTGCCCTGTTCTCTGCGACTCCTGGGACGGGTTGCGGGTTCACCATGCCCTTGCTTGTATAAGCAGTTATGGATGATGTATAGATGTATTAAAATATGAATTATGCTACATGTACATGTTTTTTCTTCTTGAATAATAAAAAAAAGACTCATCCCTTAAAGGTGAGCATGTGCAAGGGAATTCTTAATCAAGTCCGTCACAAATCCCCTGGGATTTCCTGCGGACGAGTCTTTGTGTCTGAGGCCGTCTGGCATTTAAAAAAATTCTTTATCTTATCAAGGAGACTAAATCTGGTCGATGACTTTGTGTGATTTCAGATGGGTTAGTGGCAAATAAGGCCTTCGTTTGCATTGCAGTGAGGCACAACAGAGGATATAAATAAATACAGTACAAGTCTTCATAAACCATAAATCACTGATAAGTTAGTCGCAACCTCGGGTCTGCGGGTGATTTCTGGAGGTGCCATTTTCTGCCATCACAGCTAATTCTGATTAATGCCTTGCCGATGCTGTTACTGCAGCTGAGAAGGATTACACAACACACTGTACACCATCCAAAATAAATCATCTATTGATTTTGGCATGGTTTAAGGATGCACAAAGGATTAGTATTTTGAAATTCTGATTTGCTGTACCTGTTTGAAGCTACGCATGCATATAATGTCAGACGCTGACAGTGGTTTGTTCAGTTCCGTGGGCATGTCACCTGTCACCTGACCCTTATGTGCATAAGATTCTGGAAAAGCATTCTGCATAGCCCTGTATTCAGTTTCACTACTTTCAGGTCTTCCTACCTACTGCAATACAGTGCATCCTGCTCCAGATTGACTACAAAGCTATGCTCTTGAATGAATATCCATTTACCATTTTTATAATTATAGGGGTATAAAATTAGCCTATGCTAAATTACAAGGTTTTGGGCCGGATGAAGGAAAAATGAAAGTGTGGTCGGAGATGCTTGCGGTGCCCATGGTGGCTGGGGTCAGCCTCCTGTCCGCTTCCGTATAGTCGTCTGCGGCATTCTGTGGATCCTGTTTGGTTAGGGTTTAGAGGGGCTGACAATGGGCTGATGGCCTGGTGAGATGCCATCCCCCCCACCCCCCTCCCCTCCCCCCTCCCCCCTCCATCCCCTCAGACCTCCCACCACGGAGGATGGACTCGGCTGAGCGGTACACGCTGTTCCTGGCAGGCAGACTCGCAACGCGGGCGGTTGCCGAGGTTTCACGTCTCGCAGCGGGGGTGGCGGGTGTGTGGACACTGTCACCCTCTCTCTCTCTCTCTCTCACGCTCGCCACTCACCTGCCCGTCACCATGGGAATAGCATGGCAGACGGCATGATGTTCATCACTTGTGGCCGAGAAAACGAGCTCCGTCTCACAGTATGGATTTCACCACATCTTTAAAATCATCTGCTGTTCCTTCTGCTCGCACGGTCTGCCAAGTCTCTGTTTGCTTAGAACTAAAAACGAGGTCTGCTGCTCTATAAATGTCCCTTTAAAATACGAGTTCAAAATCGCTCCTTTTTTTAGATTTTGTTAATTCAGTTTTTGTCAGGAAACATCTAAAGTGAGGCCTGTTTAGTCACTGCAGGGATTCAGGTTCAATCCCTTAACCACTATGCCACCTAGTGGACCATTTTGATGCAACGTCAGATGGCAATGTCCTCAGTACAGTAGGGTTGGGGGGAGGTCTTTCACTTCCTACAGAAACCCAGTCTGAGTTTTTCGAGATGGTGGGGGTGCCTTCAGGCAGCCTGCTACTTCATAGAATGCACAAGGACGCAACGTGGAAAAAGCATGTATCACTCTGAGCATGTATCACTCTGAGCATGTATCACTCTGGCTTTGGCAACACAAAGTGCCGTATTGACTCCATATCAGTCCTAAAATAATAATAATAATAAACACTAAAGGACCAACCTGCTGAGAAGCCTGGTGCGAGCGGCAAACTGGATTACTGCTAGATGACTGGAGGGAGCGTGAGGGGAAGAGTTCAAGAGGGCAGGACGTCATTGCGGTAGGGGGTGCAAGGCCATGTGATGCTTTGAAGGCACGTAGTACTACATGGACTTAGTCACCCACTGTACGAATGCAAGGTTGGCCTTATTTTTTCCTCTGTGGTGCCCCCTACTGGAGAGACTGAGGATTCAGCCACTGCCTGGTATCAGGAATAACAGAGACATAACCCAAATTTACAACAAAAAAACCCTTTTAAAAATAAACACTTACCTCAGGCTGCCTACTGAAAAGCTCACAATGTAACCCAGACTTCAGAAAACAGGACTGATTATATTATATGAGAAAGGGACTTCTTGGAATTTCTCGCAATATCGGGTATTTTGTCTTTGTACCTTAATTTATTCTGTGAAACCGCAGAACCGCAGCCCTCGCAGTCCACATTTTGATACACGCTTTAGCAATCCTAAGTGCAATCTGCTGTTAGCCTCATTTATATGTTATGTTATTTAGAAATCTTCTAAGCATGCTTTTCTTAAATACTCATACAGATTAAATACTCACATCAAGGACACCTGTGTTCATATAGTTCGCAGACATCGCACTTCACCCGTGTATAAGGTCAAAACTGGACCTACACAGAACCTCCTCAACTCCTTTCTCATTTCCCAGCCAAGCAGGAAGCTTCATCTACGTTCTCATAACTCCATGAAATATGAAGCAACTCTCTATTGGATGTGTATAAAATGGATATGTGGAGGTGTGACACCGTTCAGGCAGGCTTGCCACGGCTTCTTGGGGTTGGAAATGTACAAAAGATGCTCAGATGACATATAAATTATAAATGAAATCTCTCTGTACACAATTATCCCATCCAATCAATTTCCATACCCTCTTGTCCAATGCAGGGTCATGGGAGACTGGAGTCCCATGGAGAACCCAGGACGGTGCCATCGCAGGGCCCACTCCCACGGGGGCGCTATAAAGGGCCAAATCACTAAATCAGCATAATTAAAAGGGCTCTAAAACATTTGCGATATAATTCGATCGGTCTTGGTTGGATGCTAAATATTACTATGCTTTCATTGGGCCCAAAATCTCTAGTAGCCCCTCTGCAATGTAGTATGCTAATCCTCCTGAGTATGCTTTTGGAGCGTGATGGGGCTACCAGAGTACTCAGAGAACATGCAAATTCCACACACGTACAGCTGGGGAACACACTCAAACTGCGGTCTCCTGAGGTGTGAGGCAACAATGCTAACCGCTACACTACCACGCTTATGAGCGACTGAATCATCAATAAGTATATTTTGGGGAATAGAAACTGTTTATTTAATTTAATCCCAGTTACTCATTCATTGTTATTATTTTTTGCTGTTAACCAGGAGGATTCAGTGGTTTATTGTTTACAGACTGTAGCAGCAACCAGTGACTCCAGTGTATATGAGGCACAGCGCAGTTTGGGGATCAGATCTGTGGCAACGTCCCACATGGGGATTCAGCTGCTGAAACCGATTAGTTCTTTGGCTTTGACTCGTGAAGGTGACATCACTGCCAAGGTGGACCTCCAGTGGCCCAGTGAGTCTCATCCATCCATCCATCCATCCATCCATCCATCCTTCTGAGTGCTTATTCTGGTCGTGGTCGCAGGGTGTTATTGCGGCAGTAATTTTACCAGCATCTATTTAAGGTTGACGAATGAATAGCCTACTTTCTATACACACAAGCATCTAGGTCGCTGTTAACAGAATAAATACTGTAAATTATGCAAATGAACCACACAAAGAAATATATAAGTCAGATTGGATAAAGTATCTCTACTGTGTCTGTAATGGTTACTGATTCTCCTCATTGACGATATGTTCTAAATCTGGCCGTGGGATTTTACTGATATATAAACTGAAGCTGGCTAATGCAAACCTCCTGCTGTTTCTCTGTTTTTATTTTTATGTGTAGGGTTTCACATGAGATGTCACCTTGTTAATATCCCTAATGTAAAATGAGAGTAGTGGAAAGCCATGGTGTACCCAGTGAGCATTACAGGGAGGCAGGGGGGGGGGAGTTGAATGGCTGGTGTTTCCCCGAAGACTCAGACAAAAGCCGTTGCAACCCTGTTTACCGAATTTTTTTTTGTGACCCTAGCAGATGCTTCTATTCTAAGAGACACATTTCTGAGAAAGCTGGATCAGGCAGTCCATGGGGCATTTGGGGGTCGAGAACCTTGCTCAGGAGGCTAACAGTAAAATGACCTTGCCACCCCTGGGATTCAAACCCGCAACCTTCCAATAACAGACTAAGCATCCAAACCCACTGAGCCACATATACCAGCCCTCATTTAACCACAGTGTCCAAATGTGAGTTTTTATTGTATCTGCATTTGTTTACCTTCATGTCCGAACAAAATTCCCTATGTTAGTGCAAGGTTCTAAATACGGAGCGATTAATTGTTACTACATGTCAGAATTGGGAAACAAACTTGTTATGATGTCACTCTGTTGACAGGCTGCAATATGCAGAGCACTGCCTTAAGACGTGATGTTAGCAGTACGGTGATGGTCCACCTCCCAAAACAGGGTTCTGTGTATTCTCATCAGCCTACTCCTTTACTCATTCTTCACGTCTAAATGTCAGTGTTATTTAGAGTATTTTTATATGCTGCTGAGGTTCAGCAATTCACATCTCTCATTCCATACAGACCACTCCATTAGGTCCTGTTCTTCTGACATGAGGACATTTAACAATCTCATGAGGTTTGTCAAAGTATAATAAGGTATTCATGGTCATTTTTATCAAAGTTAATTGTAATGAAGAATAAGATCCTCTACTTACATTCTTCATTATCAGTGTACTATGTGCACTCCACTCATATTTATCGGTGCACCCACTCCTCGTTTAGCAAAAACCTTGGTTAGCAACCATTTGCCAATACAACAGTAACAAAAAACCAAACATTCATTTTCCAAACAATGTGCGCATTTGTTACAATATTTGTTACGATTGATAACTCATGCTGGAGTCAGAGAGATCTCTGAGACAGAATGTACAAAATGCTGTTAAAAATGTCCACTCCATGAAGGTTTAAAGAAACCGAGTATGGAAGGCTGAAGTACAGTAGTACGCGCAGTCGCGCTCACGCTCCGGCTACCGTGATTTTCACTTAGCGACCATTTCGCTTAACTACCTGGCTGCTGGAACAGTACTGTAGTTATGTACATCCTGTCGGGCCTGTTGTGTCTGCAGTGCTGCAGTCAACCTCTCGTGTGGGTGACACTTAACGCAACGGACCCTCGAGGAAGCAGCAGCCACAAACATGGGGATATTCAATTATCTTTGCCATTTTCCACCCTGTAAATATGTATCATTTTGAGATTATGAGAGATTATGTCAGGATCAACTGTGACTCAGAATGAGGTCACCCACTGACTGGGGTGTTTGTTCTTGTAGAATGAGTGACTCATGCAAATTGCCAGTAGATGCTGTCTTGTCATCGTTATTTATGCCGCTATTATTTAAGGAGCCGTCCCACTCTTGAGTAGATCTGTAATAGAGAAGTTTGATGATGTCATATCACATTAAATGATTATAAAAACACAGTCCATGGCTGTCTAAATGTACAGTCATTTCTAACAGTGTACAATGTACATCATGGCTACAGCTGTTCATGAGTTTGCTAGCAGTCTCCCACTATTGACTGGAAACTTTTACCCTTGTGTTCAATGATTTCATATTCACCCCTGGTAGGACATTTGTCACATGACCCAGCTTTCATCTGGAGTTACATATTTAAATAGCCATATATGGGGAAAAAATGCTAATCAGGTTTTAAAGTGTGGAGGTTTCAGCTTGTTCAACCATTTGGGGGGCATTAAAGGTGCTCGTCATATTGCCTCATTGAGAAAAAATGAGACAATGTCTGTCATATTACTGTCATCAATGTAAAAACATATGAACATATGAAATCCTCACATTTAAATACTGCAGCAAAAATAATTGGCTGCATCCCTACAAATAACTGCAGACTTGGTTGGTTTCCTGGTGCGTTTTTTTTCATCTTCCAGACCTCATGTGCCCCTGAATAATTCTGCATTCTAAATAAAGTAATAGATAAATAGTGACCTTGAAGCTGCACAGCTGTGGAGAATGAAAGACAGTATCCAGGGCCGGTAATCCGTATGCATTCATGCCACGCTGAGAGAATATGTTTTCATCTCACTGCGTTCATAAAAGACTGTATGCTTTCCACTGGACAAACAGTCCTGTTTATTTGTGGCTTGTGTTCGGAAACATTTCCGAGGAGGAGCGAGACATCTGAGAAGTAATCTTACTATGCCAAAAAACCTCACCCGGCTCTTTATAGAATGTACATAATGTTAGAAATTTCTCATAAAGTCCCCCAAAGGCCCCTAAGGTAATGAAACACAAAGACAGAACAGCACACCTGAAGGTATGAACTCCATTCAGTAACACTGGCCGCAATTTAAAGCATCTATTGGTTATTTGTAAAACTTCATGGCCTCGTGCTAAACAAAGTCCTGAAAGAAAACCTGGTCTGATTTCCAGTTTTAGAAGACTTCTAGTAAAAACCACGGTCAGCTGCTATATTCCGGAAACCTTCTACAGTCAAGTCCGAAGAAAAGACGTTGTGGTATTGTATTATTATCTCCAGATTAAACATTTTACCACAAGCAAATCAATTTTGAAAAGCAATGCTTGGTTGTTTGCTTTTGGTCTTCCTAAAACATGATAGGTCCTAGAGATGCATAGACTGCTACCAAGAACAATTCTCCAACAGAGGGCAACGTCTGCAGCGTAAATGGCGCAGCAATCGCATAAGCTGGAAAACCAGAGACAAAAACAACAGGGATGCAGTAGCTAACGCTGCCTGGACCGTTAATTAGCCCAGTGGTTTGGAAAACAGTCCGTAGGATTCATGGCTCCAAAGTGCTTCCTACCAGCTTCCTGAAAGACCAAGGTGGGTGGATTAGCCTTGCATAACAGCCCTATCTTTTGTTCATTATCCTATAACTGTCCAGTGAAAACAACTGCTTTAAATAGCACAGAGTGCAAATTTAGCAACAAATGTCCCAGCCTCACCAATACAGCAACTGAGACGGCAAATTCTGCTGTGTTTGTGTAGCTCCCTTTGTAGGGCTTACATTCGTTTTGCATCCATGATTAATGGTCACTGTTATGTTTTTCAGATACAAGTCTGACTTTGTTGCTAAAGGCCATTTGCCATCTTTTCAGATTTGTCTAGCCATAAAGCAAAGTGCGCATAATCCGAGGTCATCATCCAAAGAGAAATGCCATATTTTTATGATACTAATGAAATCCACAATCCAGAAAATCATTGTCCATATTTCAGATCACAAAAACTTTGAGAAATAAATGATCATTTTGTGATTCTGAGGGTTAAAATGTATCATTTAAAATAGCTAAAAGTTGCAACCATCCAGCAGTTTTACGGAGTCTCAGGTTAGTTCCACAGAATTTGATGTGAAATTTCTTACACTGGTTGACTACTTTGCTGACAGCCACAGGACACCTCACTGCTTTAACCTACTGGTATTTATTTGTTTTTAAACCAGTTTAAGTCAGTCTTCTATGAGTTTAGCTAAGTATTTTTCTGCTTCTGATTATTATATTACAGCTGCATTCATTTTTAATATAGTGTCACTACATGATTTTTTTAAAGATGCAAAGCATTTTGTTTTCGGGTATTCTGTGATCATGCCAGCAGTGCTACTGACTTTCTTAAAAATTGCAGTTTTACAGAAGACAGGGCAGCGGGATAAACTTTCCAAAAGAAATGGAAACTGACTGCTAATTTGCACTATATGGTTTTTTGGATTTACATAAAGCAACTGTAAACTGCATTTATCCATGTTAATTTCCTTAAGACTTACAAGCCTGCATTTTGGCCTCTGAATGGGGCAGGGTGTATATTAATATAGTTAAGTTACATAAAACGGCCACATTATATTAACTGAGGAGGTGTAAAAATAGCCAAAATATTACACACCAAGTCATGATCCCTCAAAGCAGTTTAGAGGCCACGTGAATAATAACCAGAGAAAATGGTAACAGTATGAAGCACACCATGACCTGCACTGGACATGGGGTTATGGATGAATGAACAGAACCTTCTGAAGCACACTGTGACCTGCACTGGACCTGGGGTTATGGATGAATGAACAGAACCTTCTGAAGCACACTGTGACCTGCACTGGACATGGGGTTGTGGGTGAATGAACAGAACCTTCTGAAGCACACTGTGACCTGCACTGGACATGGGGTTGTGGGTGAATGAACAGAACCTTCTGAAGCACACTGTGACCTGCACTGGACATGGGGTTGTGGGTGAATGAACAGAACCTTCTGAAGCACACTGTGACCTGCACTGGACATGGTAGACCAGGTGAATGGACAGAATAAGCAATCTAACCGTACATTCTAATAGAACTTACCCTGCTCAACCTGAAAAAAAAACTCATATTTTGTGTCAGAAATAAAGGTTTGCATACTGGATAAGTAATACAGAAGATGGCTTGGTGTATTAAATATACTGCATAGTATTTTTGGCTCCTTTCCCAACATACTCTGACATTGGTCTGCTACCTCTATCCCACACAAATGTTGAAAAGTTTTGTATTATTTAAGTGGTTTTTCATAGGAATTAATCTAAAAACTGTTTCCTAACTGGTTGCAATGTGCTCTTTGACGTCAGATGTCCGCATGTTATTTTAAATGTGGGTTAAAACGAGTATAACGGGAAACCACAAGAACATTTTCTGATCCTAAATAATGTTAGGAAGTGGCTAACGGGCCTAATGCGTGCTTCCACTCTTGGTATGAGAACCGCTCGCGTGTTTCAAACCAAAAGATACCTGAGGCAAATAAGTGACTAAACACCACGTGAAATGCAGGCGGCATCTGCGTTTCTCCAGTAGCACCAGGATACGGCTGGCGACATAAGCATACAGAGAACAGAAGCGGACTTGTTGACGACATGGTAAAATATTATAACGGACAGAACAACCGCTTCTACTGCGTACCTCGCTCCGGTGAGTGTCGCATGCATCGCCAATATCACATGCACCCGCGCGCTGCAGCTCTGTGGATTTATGACCTCGCGACGCCGGTCAGCTGGTGAGACCTCCGACATGTGACCCTCCGTAAGGATACTGACGAAAACGCATGCGCAACAACATGAGCTGAGCTGTGTGGCGTGTCACGGGTATCCTTGGGGCTGAAGTTGTGTGTTTCGTCCCGTAGGTTAATCATGCAAATAGTTATTTTTATACTTCCTGTCTCACATGGTACAGCCAGTCTCTGCATATGTTACTTCACCTTTGGTCAAATATTCTATTTTAACAGAACACGCGCTGTTAGTTAATGAAAATCGTATGCCCAGGTTTCCTCGCGTAGACTGAAGACACCCACTTAACTGTCATCTCTAAGTTAGTCGTATTGTGCATGTAGATGTGTTCGGCAAGTTATTTCATATTTTCATTATCATTTCTGCTTTTCAGATGCACTGTCCAGGCCTACAGTACCTGTTAAGAAATTGATCTCGTATCGGGTACGTTAAGCATGTGGTGTGCTCCATAACTGCTGGGGAAACTCTGGGGATTATTCGCTTCAGGTGGAAAAAAATGAACCAGGGGTAAACAGCAGAATCATCCATCCATCCATCGTTTCCAAACCGCTTATCCTACTGGGTCGCGGGGGGTCCAGAGCCTATCCCGGAAACAATGGGCACGAGGCAGGGAACAACCCAGGATGGGGGGCCAGCCCATCGCAGGGCACACTCACACACCATTCACTTACGGGCAATTTAATAACTCCAATTAGCCTCGGCATGTTTTTGGACTGCGGGGGGGAAATCGGAGTACCCGGAGGAAACCCCACGACGACATGGGGAGAACATGCAAACTCTGCACGCATGTGACCCAGGCGGAGACTCGAACCCGGGTGCCAGAGGTGTGAGGCAACCGTGCTAACCACTGCACCGCCATACCGACCCCACAGCAGAATCAGAGGTCATAAATTAAGTTGGTGCCCTGCTAGATTTGATTTCTGCTGTGATGTGTTCTACTCATTAGACCACATCACAGAACCTCTGTTTGAATAGTTTTGGGGCACTACCTGCTCCCCTCCTTCCTTTTCCATGACATTCGACAGACTCGGCCAAACTTCGCAGGATGAAGCATGGGCCAATTTTGTCCTGTTACCCTATTTGTACACTCTGTAGTGCTGTTGCCAGGGATACGGGCACATCCTGGAACACCTCGTAGGTCATTTAACAGAATGCCAAGTGTATTCGTGCACCTCACGAGCAAGCTGTTATTTCGTGAGTCCCACCAGCAAGTTATCAAACCACGAGCCTGTATATTTCGACATATAGTCTTGGCTACGTTGTTACACTTCAGCAGTAAATTGATAAGCATGTACGATGCTCCACAGTGCATTAATATAATTAATCACTGTTTGTGTACCACAGTTGATCTGCCTACTGGTATTCAATTGGAGTCATTTCGGTAATAATATACGCTGTAAAACATGACGAGAGTTTTTCTACTCTTTTTTTGTAATTTTATTTCCCTCTGTATTTTATGGTTTGATGTTTTCTACTCTGTTTAGGGGTTATTGGAAGAATAATGTACACTTCTACTCTTGTAGCCCTGCATACCGTTTCTTGTGTGCTGATGGAAAAACATGCTACATATTTTTCAATTATTTTGCTATATTATGTAGCAGCAGTCGATTTTCTCAATGTTGCATGAATCTGGCTCTGTAATTCCCTGTTGGAAACCATTGTAACAAGACATATTGAACAGCTTTAAACCTTTTTTTTATATGTCTGCGTTTGACTGCTTTTATGGTTTTTATAGCAGGTCTGCACTTGAGAATGTCATGAAACTGCTACATGTTATTTTTACTAACTGTGATAAGATCGTTTGTCTCATTTTTATTGGCTATTAGAAAAGGACAGGGCAGTGAAGCCTGCTGATTGGACAGCACGGGCACTCCTGCCCCTACATATACTCAAATGGAGACGCAGTAGGGGGTCATTTCAGGTCTAAGTGTAATATACTGCTGTGTTGAACATTGTGCCTAACAGCCTCCTTTAGCTCGGACCACAGTCACGATTTACCACATCCTGTTGCCTTAGGCCGTCACATGTAATGAGAATTGACATCTTTACAGAGCACATCCAAAGTCAAAGGGGGTAGTGTGTTGGTTAGCGGAGTTATGGTTCTGTGCCTGTGATCGGAAGGTTGCTAATTTGAATCCCAAGGCCAGCAGGCCGAAGTTGCCATTGGGCCCTTGAGCCAGGCCCTTAACCCCCAGCTCCAGGGGCACTGCATGCTGCCTGAGCCTGCTCTGGGACTGCCATGCTTGGTCTCACCTGTATATGTGTCTGTGCGTCTCATAGAGAACAATATGGGATAGGTGAATAGACAATTTCCCCATGAATGAGTGAAGTATCACTATTCTATATACATAAAATGCATCAAAGTCTACAATTTCAGTGCAAAAGAATTTGCCTGCTGGAAAACTAGCACAGCTGGAAGGGGGGGGTGGGTCTGAAGGTTTACATGCCCCTTTTGCCCGAATGATTGAAAGTGCGCCTCTCGATAACTACCTGCATGGAATTGCCTGTAGTTATTCCGATAAACAAAGATCTTGCCAAATTTACCGAGGCCCCCCGATCGACATAATTATCCGAAGCTACACTCTCCAGTTGGCTTTTTTTTCCGAAGCCACACCCCCATTTCACTTGCGCCCTCAAAAAATCTCGGTACTGTATTGACCATAATTATGACGGTTTAATAATTTATGCTGTTCCTGTAGTAGTCGCTTTCTCCGTGTATCCATGCTGTCAGCGTGTTTTTGCGAGCAGTCTCAGCTTCCTCAAACAATCCACACGCGCTTTTAAATAGCTTTATGACCTGGGTCATCAAACTGAATTAGCCGTCAGCTGACTTAATGTTCAAATAAAAGGCTGTGATGCATGATAGGAGGGCAGCTGGAAGAATGCCAGCGTAGACAGTTTTAAGCAGAATAACTCACAGGGCGCACGAAGAACACTTTGACAAATACGCGAGTATGTTCAGCATTTATTTAATTGATCCACAGTAAATACAACTCGTGGTTATGGTCAGTGAATAATGTTGGGTACGCTAGTATTTGGAATTGTATCGATCATCCGCGAAGAGCTGCGATTAGATATACCCTTGAGGACTGGGTTCTGGGGCTGAATGTAGAGTGTATCGAAATCAAAATAAAACACATTTAATTTGATTTAAAAAAAAAATTCTGATCAGCATCATTAAAGTTTATCAGGTGTTAACCCGAAATTGAAAAAATTAGGAAAGGGATCAGAATTCATTGAAATGTGGTAGGCAAGGCATAGTGTGCTGCTCTGGGGGTGGCTATGTGGTATCACATCTTCAGGGTTGAACATTTCATTCCTGTCTCTAGGTGATTTCCTCCCGCAGGCCAAAAATGTGAATGAGGTGAATTGGTGCTTCCAAATTGAAGTGCAAATTTCTAAAACTCACTGAATTTGTTGTTGTTGAGATGAAATTGCCCATGACCTTAAGTCAGACTTCCTCATCATATGTTAGAGTATGGGGATCCCAAACGTCCTCATGTAATCCAATGAAGAATATTCATTTGATTTCTTCAACTTTATTTGAAGCACATGAAAAATGCGTCCTGGGAACAGAGGTTTGGGAATTTATTCTTCATTTGGTCATTGTCACTGTGTGTTCATAATTTATGATGGGCTGATATTTTGTGCCGTGTGTTCCTTCTTTTGTTCCTTGTGCATTCTGGGATAGGCTCCAGGCTCACCATGTCCCTGTACTGCATAAGCAGTATGGAAAAATGGATGGATGTAGACAAGGCGTATCCCATAAAAACACCCACACTCCCTCGGCTGTCGGGCCTCCTCCAGTGTCTCCAGCCCGACCAGCATTTCTTCTACATTCCAAACCAACAAAGCACATTCCGGAGCATTTCTGTGAGTCGTCCACTTCACCACGGCGACAAGGGTCACCGCCAATGTCCCTGAGTCACTTGTCGTTATTTTCGACACTCTAAAAACGAACGGGGAAACAACTGACTTTATCACATCCTTTTATCGAATCCACCGTTTTTAAAGAAGAAAAAAAAATTGCCCGTAGATAAGATTCCATTTCTATGAACTTGGAAATCAGCTCACAAGGACGTCCAGATGCCATCGGCAGGGAATTGCACTGGCGAGAGTTCGGCAGGATGCCGGCATCTTGTGCAAATCGATTGCTGCTTGCTCTGAGTCCCTAGCGCTGCCGTGGCCTGCTTTATCTGGAGCCAAGAATGGGACTGCTGCTCTTATCGTAAGCCCCTTAACAGACCCTGTCTGATTAAATGATGTGTTAATTAAAGACCTCATCTGGCACCTCTTGTCTCTGCAATTCTACCTGCCAGCGAGGGAACATGAGTGGATCGAACCATTCTATTGAATGGACCGAACCATTCATTTGGCAGACAGCGTATGGAAAATGTTTGCATGACACCCGTCTTGTATGCTTAATTCAGGAACGAGTGTTCATCATTTCAAGCTTTACTTATAGAGATCTTTAAGGAGTAAAAGTGCTTTAGCAAGAGATTGTGATTGTGTTAAATGTCTTCACATGGCATGCAAGAGGTTTATAGCACAGGGCAGGTAACATGTACACTGTAATATTATTCATTCCTTTGCATTTTATTCATTTAGCAAGGACTTTAATGCTAAGTGACATGTGTTTTTGGAAAAGCTAGGTAAGACAGCCCCTGGAGCAACTGACAGTTAAGGGCCTTGCTCAAGGGCCCAATAGTGACATCATTCTCCCAACCATGGGATATGAACCAGCAAGTTTATGCTCAAAAGCACACCATCCTATCTCACTGAGCCACACACCATGCTTGGAAACTTTCTGACTGTCGTTAACAAAGGCATAGCCGTGGGGAAATAAAGTCGAAGGCTCCGGAACCTGCTTTTTTCATGCCAGGATTCAAGAAGGCAGAGCAACATTAGCTGCTTGTATTGTTTGTGGCTTCTTTGGGTTCCGCCAGTCTCTGTGGTTGACCGCACAGAGACCCGTGGGTTTTATCCTTGAGACACGTTCCTCTGACATTTCCTGCCTGTGGATCTGTGGTTCCGCCTAGGGGCACAAGGACCGACCTCATCACAACGACACCATTCATTAGGTCTACCATCCCCCCTTCAGCTCCTCTGAATGCGAGCACCAAAGAACAGCAGAACAAAAACATAGGTCACGGCCTCGGGACGTGGCCGGCTGCTGCGACTCTTTGCCGTCTCCATCCAAACTTCTTTTAAGCGGTTTTATTTGCATATATTGTTTCTTTGGGCCAATCAGAACCTGGTGTACACTTGCTGGTGGAACGAGGCCCAACCCTCACATGGGATGGGGAAGTTCTATGAATGGCAGTTTCAGAAATGTAGTTTCTTCCAGGGAACAATTAATTGAGCAATTAGCTGGCGTAGTGCTTTGCCAATACACTTGAGTATCACACATGTATGTGATGGCAGTGTCTTGTCTTGTGTAAACTGTTCATATTGTATCAGAGGTCATGGGTCAAAAAATGCCCATAAAAGACAATGGTCTCCAACCTTATTTACAGTGACAGGTACTTCTGCAAATAATATTGTGAAGAGTTACGTGTTTGATATAACAAGATTTAAATTGGGGTGGGGGGTGGTGTTGACACTAAATCTTGTAAGATGGTTATTGTGGGAAGGTGGGGGTCCAAGAGGTCTTTGAGCTTTGTTCCGGTCTTATCCATGAACACAGAAACATCTTACATGTAGCCCAGAATATGAGGAAATGGCTTTGTGGAAATTCCGTGGACGTATTGGTAAGAGAACGGGATCGACTACTTATTGTTTTGAACTGGTTTGGATCAGGGTTCCCGGATAATCTATTACCATCAAGTACATGTGCGGTGTGATCATTGATTCTCTGTGGTGGAATAGTAATCACTGCAAAACTGTAACAGCTGGAAACATCTGCCAGCGCTACACTAGTTCTGGAATAATTCTGTTTTTCAAAAGCAGGATAGAACATAGGCTTAATTTTTCCATTTATTGTGGACTACAAAAACAACCGCTACAATGTTGTCATTATTCGGTAAGTGATGATGACATTCAGCATGCTCTGCTCATGTGTTCCTCCCCACCATTGTTAGCCCTGTTTCTCCATTGTTGCTAATGACAACACGAATCGCACGTAGCTACGGAGATGGGTCCGGAATGTAAACAGGCAATCAGAAATGGGCCTTGGGAAACGACGGGATTCGCTCATGCATGATGGAGCTCTTTGACACATAGACACACTAGCGACTCCCTGGTGTCACTAAGGTGACCTTACCTAACAATTTGCTGCTCTCATCTGCTAGGCCACAAATTGACACGGCAGCTTCCAGTATGATCGTTCATGGCAGATGATGGAGGGGCTGCCTGTGGAACCCCTCCTTCTCCCATCACGTAGTTCTTTATGATTATTGTCTATGTTTAATGTTTAGTGCCTTCTTTTATATGTATGTTTCCTGTTAACACGGTCTTGGGGTTTGGCTGTCAGACATTGTACTGAGCATAACAGTATCAAAACTTTGACTTTGATTTTTCACGCTGCAGACTTAGGACATAAATCTCATCTGAAAGCAAAGGGTATGTGGGTGTGTAGTTTAAGCAGGGTTACATCAAACCAAATTGTCATTCATTCACCGACTGGGAAAATGGAATTGGCACTAACCTCGTCGATCTGCTGATTGATCGATCATTTGATTGATTGAGGAATCTGCATAATTGGTCTGGTGAATGGAGATTTATTCAGTGTAACTGGACTGTATTATCAGGGGTTGTAAAATGGAGCCCAGTAGCTGTTTATGGCCTTAATGTGGCCTGATGCTGAGTTTTATTTCTTGTTATTTTCTAATTTGTTTGTTTCTGATTTGATGCAGTAACAGCCTGTTCTGCTTCTTGGGGCTGGTTTTGTATGTGTCACTCAGCCCATTCTCTCCTGAAAAAAAATCCCATCCTGTCTGGTTGAAACGTCAAACCCAGCTGTCTAGATGTACACCTTACTGGGAATGGAGGACTTATAGGCTGCAGAAGGGCGCCAGGTTCGTAGACTTTGGTGATTGTTTTTACATTTATTAGTAAACGTATGCGTGCGTCCAAGTGCGTGTCCTGGGAGAATCTGAGGATTGGGTAAGGCCACAGGGGAGCTTCTCGGTGTGACTTACCTACAGATGGTTTGTGTGGGAGGAACCGGCTGGTTTTCTGAGCGTGGTAGGATCACACTGCATTTAGAAGCTCACGGTTCTCAGTATAAATACCCGCTATTATGAGTCTGTATTACATTATTTTTCTTACAGCTCTGCTAGAGCCTTAATTGGCTCTTATCCTTGAAGCGAGCTGCAGGGTAAGCTTCCACAGAGTCTCTGCTGAAGGTGAAGTTATTCCATTAGTGGTGAGAGAAGTGGGGTCTGTGAGCACAGAATATGGCAGGAGCAGCATTGCCTTTGGTTGCTTAGTTAGTTCCCTTCGGGGTAAACTGGGCTATAATTGACAAAACACCGTTAACCCCTTACTGGTCTTGTTTTACCATAAGTTCACCTCAGTGCAAATGTCTATCAAATATGAATTAATACCTCCTGCAAACTAAGAAGCATTTTTGTTTTTTAGTACGAGTCCATTTAAGGGTGCAGAAGGGTAGATGATGCTGATGCCCCCTGACCACCATGCCAACATGGGAGTGGATCCCTGGCAGGGCCTGACCACCATGCCAACATGGGAGTGGATCCCTGGCAGGGCCTGACCAGCATGCCAACATGGGAGTGGATCCCTGGCAGGGCCTGACCAGCATGCCAACATGGGAGTGGATCCCTGGCAGGGCCTGACTAGCATGCCAACATGGTAGTGGATCCCTGGCAGGAACTGACCAGAATGCCAGTATGGGAGAGGATCCCTGGCAGGGCCTGACCAGAATGCCAACATGGGAGAGGATCCCTGGCAGGGCCTGACCAGCATGCCAACATGGGAGTGGATCCCTGGCAGGGACTGACCAGAATGCCAACATGGGAGAGGATCCCTGGCAGGGCCTGACCAGTGTGCCAACATGGGAGTGGATCCCTGGCAGGGACTGACTAGCATGCCAACATGGTAGTGGATCCCTGGCAGGAACTGACCAGAATGCCAGTATGGGAGAGGATCCCTGGCAGGGCCTGACCAGAATGCCAACATGGGAGTGGATCCCTGGCAGGGACTGACCAGCATGCCAACATGGGAGTGGATCCCTGGCAGGGACTGACCAGAATGCCAACATGGGAGAGGATCCCTGGCAGGGCCTGACCAGTGTGCCAACATGGGAGTGGATCCCTGGCAGGGACTGACCAGCATGCCAACATGGGAGTGGATCCCTGGCAGGGACTGACCAGAATGCCAACATGGGAGAGGATCCCTGGCAGGGCCTGACCAGAATGCCAACATGGGAGAGTATCCCTGGCAGGGCCTGACCAGAATGCCAACATGGGAGAGTATCCCTGGTAGGGCCTGACCAGAATGCCAACATGAGAGAGGATCCCTGGCAAGGCCTGACCAGTGTGCCAACATGGGAGTGGATCCCTGGCAGGGCCTGACCAATATGCCAACATGGGAGTGGATCCCTAGTAGGGCCTGACCAGAATGCCAACATGGGAGTGGATCCCTGGCAGGGCCTGACCAGTATGCCAACATGGGAGTGGATCCCTAGTAGGGCCTGACCAACATGTTAAAATGGGAGTGGATCCCTGGCAGGGTCTGACCAGTATGCCAATATGGGAGTGGATCCCTGGTAGGGCACGAACAGTATGCCAATATGGGAGTGGATCCCTGGTAGGGCCTGACCAGTATGCCAATATGGGAGTGGATCCCTGGCAGGGCCTGACCAGTATGCCGATATGGGAGTGGATCCCTGGTAGGGCCTGACCAGTATGCCAATATGGGAGTGGATCCCTGGTAGGGCCTGACCAGTATGCCAATATGGGAGAGTATCCCTTGTAGGGCCTGACCAGTATGCCAATATGGGAGAGTATCCCTGGTAGGGCCTGACCAGTATGCCAATATGGGAGTGGATCCCTGGCAGGGCCTGACCAGTATGCCAATATGGGAGTGGATCCCTGGTAGGGCCTGACCAGTATGCCAATATGGGAGTGGATCCCTGGTAGGGCCTGACCAGTATGCCAATATGGGAGAGTATCCCTTGTAGGGCCTGACCAGTATGCCAATATGGGAGAGTATCCCTGGTAGGGCCTGACCAGTATGCCAATATGGGAGAGTATCCCTGGTAGGGCCTGGCCAGTATGCCAATATGGGAGAGTATCCCTGGTTGGGCCTGACCAGTATGCCAATATGGGAGAGTATCCCTGGTAGGGCCTGACCAGTATGCCAATATGGGACAGTATCCCTGGTAGGGCCTGACCAGTATGCCAATATGGGAGAGTATCACTGGTAGGGCCTGACCAGTATGCCAATATGGGAGTGGATCCCTGGTAGGGCCTGACCAGTATGCCAATATGGGAGTGGATCCCTGGTAGGGCCTGACCAGTATGCCAATATGGGAGTGGATCCCTGGTAGGGCCTGACCAGTATGCCAATATGGGAGTGGATCCCTGGTAGGGCCTGCCCAGTATGCCAATATGGGAGAGTATCCCTGGTAGGGCCGGTTTCACCTGAAGGCACCTCATGGATAAGACAATTACTCCTCTGTCCAACATAATAGCTAATGAAAGCTGAGTCATCTTCAGAGAAGGAACCGGAAATAGACAGGTGTAATAGAAGGTTAACAGTGAATATTATTTTATTTAAGACACTGGGTTGATTTTATTCCTCTAAGCTTCATTCTTGTGACTTTATGTCTTCTTTCAACATTTTGATTTGATGCCATATATTTCTCATTTCCTCTGTAAGGCTAAATGTTTTCTCCTGGTTCTGAACACATATGGCAAGCCCTGTGATTTCATGAAGATGACCTGGACACACACTGCCACCAGTTCTTTTCCCTCAGATTTATGTTGTAAATGTTGGATTCAAGTAACTGTAGAAGTAAACAAAATTAAAATAAAGCCTTGTTTTGTGTGGTTCTGTGTGTGTCTGTAAGCTGGTATACCTTACCTTGTGGGGACAAAATGTCCTCCTGACGTGATGAATACCCGTTTTTTTATATTTTTTATTTTAAATAAATTTTATAAAAATCCATGACTGCAATGAAAAAAACTAAAAAGGGCAAAAGTTTTGTATTCTGTTTGGTTACTTATGGTTAAGGTTAGGGGTTGGGTAGGGTTAGGGTTGGGTGGGGTTAGGGTTGGGTAGGGGTTAGGGTTTTCATGTTGGGATTAGAGTCTTCTCCATAGAAATGAATGGAGGGTTCCAACAAAGATATAATATCCCACACAGGGTGTCCCCTGCCTCGTGCCCTTTGACGGACTGGCATCCCATTCAGGGTGTCCCCCTGCCTCGTGCCCTGTGACAGACTGGCATCCCATCCAGGGTGTCCCCTGCCTCATGCCCTGCGACGGACTGGCATCCCATCCAGGGTGTCCCCTGCCTCATGCCCTGCGACGGACTGGCATCCCATCCAGGGTGTCCCCTGCCTCATGCCCTGCGACGGACTGGCATCCCATCCAGGGTGTCCCCTGCCTCGTGTCCTGTGACGGACTGGCATCCCATCCAGGGTGTCCCCTGCCTCATGCCCTGCGACGGACTGGCATCCCATCCAGGGTGTCCCCTGCCTCGTGTCCTGTGACGGACTGGCATCCCATCCAGGGTGTCCCCTGCCTTGTGTCCTGTGACGGACTGGCATCCCATCCAGGGTGTCCCCTGCCTCATGCCCTGTGATGGACTGGCATCCCACCCAAGGTGTCCCCTGCCTCATGCCCTGTGCTGCCTGGGATAGGATCCAGGCTCACCTCGACCCTGCATCAGTTAAGCCTTACAGAACATGGATAAATGGATGGAAAATGTAGCCTGAATAAATATTTTGTTCTTTATAATACAAATGCAGCATCTACATTTCAAAACAATGACAAAAGTGGCTGGCTATTTCGACTGAATGAGGACAATATCGCGGTATCGCATCTAGTTGCTAGGCGGCTTTCAGATTTATGCCTCGTGTGGTTACGCTTACAATATTTACCCAGGCGATTTTTGGGAAGGGAAACTTTGACGATGGCACAAAGCAGAGCCCCCGCTGGCTCTGTAATCAGCAACCTTCGGATGTAACTCCATATGTTTTACAGAATTAGATGCCGTTTTAAATGCAGAACATCTGTGTTTCGCCATGTGATGGTCTCAAATGAAGGCACTATTTTTCACTGCCCTGCGAAATTCTGAAAGCACACATACACATTTAATTTGTGTCTCGGTCAAAACAAATCAAGACAAAGTTAGCAGATACTAAAAATGTACATTTATTCAGCAATGTGCTTGTTAGTAGTTTTTTATCTTCGAGTAAAATCATTTAATCATTTAATGACACTTAAAAATAACGGCACTTAATGACAAATCGCAGCGTCTTTACCTGTTAATTGGTATCATGGATCACAATGTGATCATGTGCTAATTACAAAGCACATAGACATACCGGACATATTGTTTTGTGAAGCCTGATTTGCCTGATGCCTTCTTTAAGATTATCATAATGATTTCATTGTATATTTAGCAGGCAGCTTTGAAGTCTCGGTCGACTTGGATAGGTAACATGGCAGATAAGTGGCTCGGCTTAGTTTAGATGCCCTAACTGTATGGTGGCAGTGCCCAACCCTCCAAAATACGATCCTCACCTGTCTAGAGGTGTCCGTCCAATAGCAAACCATCTCACTGGCTCTGTCCCTGGCTCAGCTCTGCATTCAGGGACAAGGGACACACTTGTTAGCTATCTTGATTATCCTGGTCAGGGTCGCAGTGAGAAGAGACATTACCCCCTTATTATATGCATCAGATCTGACAGGCGCAGAAGCGCCGGAGTCGCTAAGGGAACGAGTTGTCGGCACGGCGACGACCCCCGACTTCTGTTACGAGCTTGTGACAGAATGAATGTAACATTATGGGAGTTCTAATGCTGCAGTGCATCGGTGCCATTTCCAAATTGTATATCTCTGCCAAATGCACAGGCGGTCACTTGCATACTGGTGCAGAAATGGAAACAAAGGGTCTTTCTATCTGGGATTAAACTGGCGCTTTGTTGGGGTGCGGATATGTGTGTTATATGACACATCATTCGAGATTCTCCACACTTCTGTGATTTAATGCTAAATGTCTCCACTGATGCATTTGGTTGTTTATATTCGTTCTGTTGCTTCCAGGTTTTTTAGTCATGCATCAAATTATAGCCAGCACTGGTTACTCAGGTATTCTTGGGAAGGTTAATGAGTTTATTTCTAAATTAGAGATGTAAAGTATTCCTGTTCCTCCTGCAGCCTAAAACCATGTGGTGATGTGAATTCGGGTCTCTGCCCTGCAATGAACTGGTGTCTCGTCCAGGGTGTCCCCTGCCTCGTGTCCTGTGACGGACTGGCATCCCACCCAGGGTGTCCCCTGCCTCCTGTCCTGTGACGGACTGGCATCTCATCCAGGGCGTCCCCTGCCTCGTGCCCTGTGACGGACTGGCATCCCATCCAGGGTGTCCCCTGCCTCGTGCCCTGTGACGGACTGGCATCCCATCCAGGGTGTCCCCTGCCTCGTGTCCTGTGACGTACTGGCATCCCACCCAGGGTGTCCCCCTGCCTCGTGCCCTGTGACGGACTGGCATCCCACCCAGGGTGTCCCCCTGCCTCGTGTCCTGTGACGTACTGGCATCCCATCCAGGGTGTCCCCTGCCTCGTGTCCTGTGACGTACTGGCATCCCACCCAGGGTGTCCCCCTGCCTCGTGCCCTGTGACGGACTTGTGTTCTATGCTTCCTGTGATTCAGGTTCTCTAAAGGTTTGTACTCGATAAGTGGTTGGGGGATGGAAGGAAGAAAGGAAGGAAGGAATAACTAATTAATACATCAATCGATCAATCAACCAGTTAATTAATTACAGTTAATTGAGGTGTCTCTAGAGAAGGTATGGGTTCAATCCTTCGCACCACCCAAAACACACATGCCATTGAGACACAAGGAGGGAAAAACAGGGAATGCAAAACCAGGTTCATGTAAACCTGTCTGAAGTTATATGACATGAAGTCACATGATAGAGCTACGAGACAAAAGTAACGGGTGCTGGGACATCAGACGTAGCAAAGTATGAAAACAGTATTAACATTGAAAGCTACACCCAGTGCCCCTTCTGCGGTAACAGAACTGAGAGAGACTCAGACAGAGTGGCTAACCTTATAATTAGCCAATGATATTTTTTTGAATCAGTCAGTAAGTGATAAGGGGGCACTCTGGGACCAATCAGCTTTCAGCTGCCTTGTGTGGCCCCGCCCCTCTATACACCCCTGCTCAAAGGTTACCTTCTTCCACTCTGCACCCCTTGACCACACAAGCCCATGAAAATGGGAACATTTTCAGACATTCTCACTAGCATGTTTCTCTTAATGTGCGATTTTCCGTTTCCGGGATTGAGCCCTTAATGCTGAGTCACATCTTCATGTCTTAGGAGAGACAACAGGGTTTTTTCCCCATCATGAATATACATAAGCCAGCTTTCTCTCTGATTGTTTTTCTCATCCGTTTCAGGATTAATTAAACGCTGGTCTCTCAGTGCCCAGACGGTTACACTTTACTTAAAACATTTGGCCTTTAAACCCACACTAATTAAAAAAATCCAGCCTGACGGACTCCAGACGCAGAGCCCTCTCCAGAGAGGGATGCAATACATCGAATGATTTAAAGTAATGTTCGTTTGGTATTTTCTCTTTAACGACATTTTTCCTTGTTCTCAATCAGGTCCCTCTTGGCCTCCCCCTCCCCCCACATCTGGCTCAAAGAAATTATGTTCATCGTGTGAATATTGTAGCTATTATCTACATCACAAATGAGGACATGCTAAATGAACCTTTTTAAAATGACCAAGCTCTTCAGTTGAGGCTAAGAGGTATAGATGGTTTGGTGTGAGACGCGTTTCCCTGATTGTTGTGTCAATTCTTCTATGCCTGTTACCAAGAAACCTTAAGAAGTTTTTTTTAAAAAAACATATTCACCCCTTGAGTCTTTAAGGTACCAAGCATACAGGACATGTGAGTGGTTAGCCTAACAGAGTGGCCTGTTGCGGTACTGTTGTGTCGTTTGCATTTTTAATGTTCTGCTTCTGAAGGCCTGTTATGGGAAAATGTACCACGTAACTCTACATAACGGTTTAATATTTCAGGAGGCCCCCTGCTCTCTTGATTAGCTCAAACGAACGTGTGTGTGTGTGTGTGTGTTTTTTTTTTGTCTCGCATGTTTCAGCGAGCGTGTGACAGTGCGTATTGCGTTTTGTTCCGCCGCTGTTTCGTGTCGGTTGCATGTTGTAGACACAGCTTTCGCTTCTGGCTTGAATAGAGATATGCTGCAGTGACTGTTTTGATTAGATTTCACCAGAGGGCAGGGACAAGCTGGAGGTGAAGAGCCTGCAGCCAGCGCACCTGCTACCAGCTCTCCGGGGAGTCGGACCCTCTGGGTGAACAACTCGCTTGGATTCCAGTTGCAGCCGGAGCGAATGAAGGCTAATGACTGGAGAAGGACAGCAGTCACTTTCTGAAGAACCCAGATACCCAAACTGCTACTTTTTTTGTGGGAAATAACGCAGTGTTGGTGCCAGTGATGAGGGGGAGGGGCACTACAATGTTAATACCGGGAGGATGAATATATATACAGTGAAAACTTGGCAGTGAATTGGAAGCCTTGGAAAGCTTGCTGAAGGCATATATTGTCTACATTGTCTATGAGCAAAGGTAGTATTTCATGGGCAGAGACAAAAATCAGCGTAAGTGGGGTAGGCTTCAAAAGTAGTGACAGCCAGTCACACAATAGAAGCAGCATTGTTCTCTAACAATGGAACTTCTGCTTGAATTCGGTTTACAATAATCAAAATTGTTGTTGTTGTTATTATTATTATTTATAATAATACATATTATTTATTTTCAATTTATAATTTGCAATTGATATAATTTTAATTCATATATAAATATTCTGAACATAGAGTTGTAGTATATCGAATATAATTTATTACTTACGGTTTGTTTGTATTTATTTATTGATAAAACCTGTATTCAGATGTATCATCAGACATTTAATTTACTCATTGCCTTTTGTATTTGAGTGGCTGTGTTTACCGCCCCGAAGCTGCTCTCGCCTAATGTAGCTGCTGATCTGTGATGCTGAGGTTTGATGAATGGCTCTATATCTAACACAGCTAAGAAGGGCAAAGGTCTCCCTCCCTCTCAGTTCTCCTGCCAGCGAGGAGTCGATATTTACTGACCTGTCGCTCAATACATTGGGATGTTATAGACCTCATGAAAATATATATGGTAACGCTTAAGTTTAAGGCCCGCTTATATTAATAAACTGGTACTGACCATTTCATATCATTCAATATAGGAACATTCATTCGCAAGCAAGTTTACTACGATCATATTTTTCTCCTGGTATTTACAAAACAGCCTGTAAATGACTAGCGAATATAAAGCAATGGGTTAGTAAGCATACTGAGAAATGAGTTACAATTGAACATTTACAAGCCCATCTATCTATC
The DNA here is from genome assembly GCF_023856365.1 of Brienomyrus brachyistius. NCBI lineage: Eukaryota > Metazoa > Chordata > Actinopteri > Osteoglossiformes > Mormyridae > Brienomyrus > Brienomyrus brachyistius. The sequence continues at coordinate 23,868,710 of NC_064533.1, read as the reverse complement.
CACCCATTTTCTGAAACCATTTGTCCTATTCAGGATCGTGGGGGGTCTGGAGCCTATCCCGGAGGCTACGGGCACAAGGCAAGGAACAAGCCAGGATGGGGGGCCAGTGCATCGCAGGGCACGCTCACACACGCATTTACAAGCTCTTTAGTTAAAGGTTTATGAGACAGGAGTAAGATATTTTTACAATACATTTCCTACCTTGATTATAAGTGAATAATTTTCTTTACTAATATAATATGTAATGATTAATGACAGTTTACTGATCGTTAAGGAGCATTTTGGTATAAAAAAAATGTGATGTAAAACAGTCTTAATCACAGTTGTCCTACGGAGTTTTTTTTGCATTTGTTCAAAAAATTCGTTTCACTAGTACTACATCAGCTACTAGTACTAGTACTACATCAGCTAATATACATTATCTTGTCACAGAAAGAATGTGGGGGGAATAAACGCTTCCTCCTCGTGTCCTAATTTTCTATTTACGCGCTTGGAGTCATTAACATTCCTCGCCGAGGGGAAAGTGGGGCGGAGACATTGCAGCTAGCGGCCGCAAATTAATGCACGCCAATCTGCCGCCGCGTCACCCTCTGCATGCTCCCGCTCCATCTACAGCGCCTGCCCGCTTCCACCCGCTTGGGCTTTACTCACTGAGACACCTGCCTAGCCCAGATCAAGATATTAAGGTCACGCTCTCTGTGATGGGGCGGGGGGGGGGGGGGGGGGGGGGGAGCACACTAACAAACTGACCGCCACAAAAAAAAACACTGGCAAGAAAAATTAGCAACGTGCTAAGAAGGTAATTACTTTAAAAATAAAATTTCTTAATGACATTAATTACACTAAATGTGTTGAGGTACTTGAATTTTTTTCTTAATCGCATTTTCTGAATTTAAGGTGATCCAGTGTTATTATACGTGCCTATAGATTAAGTAATTTCCCAACAAAATTAATAACTATTTTGATTTCAAAGATGGGGTTGGATTAACAAACCACCCAACAATGAGCTGATGAATGATACTGAAGCCGATATTTTTGTTAGATTTCTATGTGTTTGCCTTTTTACTCTCCTTCAGCACATACCAGTGTGAGAACATCTTAACGTCTATCTATCGCTCTCTCTCTCTCTCTCTCTCTCTCTCTCTCTCTCTCTCTCCAGTGTCTGCCTCACTGCAGGCTCTAATTATCTTCTCCCCCCGCTGCTCCTTTGAGAGGTCAGCTGGCTGATGCCTTTGGTGCCTGGCCGTCCCCATCGCACTGCCCTAGAACCGCCCTCGACTCCACGCTCGCCACCGCTACCCTGTCCCTGCCGGCGCCGACGAAGAGATTAGCTACCGTTCTCTCAACAATCCGCCTTCCCTGCTCCTCTAACGTTTATGCAAATATACAGACCATACAAGGGAAAAAAAACCTTAGGACATCCACCAAAGCTTTCTTACCCTTCTGTGTGTTTTAACACTCTTCCCAAAAATGAAATGTTTATAGATGCCTGTGGCTTAAGTCAGTAGGACAGGAATACTTCAAAACTATGACATCACTGTTTGGAATCCTTAATATGTGACTTCATCTTGCGGTCTTTACCCCAATCTCTATTATTGACATTGCACTAAATGTACCATAATCCCCTCCTCGCAGAAAGCAGAAAAGTATAAAAGATGCTGTAATGCTATTGTATAATTTAATATTGATTTTTTTGCGAGGGGTTAATTGAGAGTTATCTAACAAAAAAAAAAAATGGGCCATCGACAAAGCTCTTTCTTATCTGATCTTACCTTTTCTTGACGGTCATGAGTTTTTCATCAATGTCGGAGCAGAGCACTCACTAGGGAATGCTGCCCTGTATGCAAAGGAAATGTATCTCATTTATGCAAAGGAAATGACACTGACATTCCTACTGCTGAGTCCGTGGCTGTGCGCACCCCTGGGCCGGTGTCTGGGGCAGCGCAGTTCCCCGAAAACCATCCGTCACCCCTTCAGAGAGGCACCCCAACATTGAACTGGGAAGTGGTGCTCTCTGATCTCTGGGTTTAAAGGGTCTTATTGGACCATAGACATAGAAGATCACCTATTTTAGCTAGGTCTTACACTGAAGTCAAGGTTGAGAAGATTCAGCAAGAGGTGTAGCCTTCTGCGAGTGATTCAAAACACACAAAAATCAGTGAAAATGCCACAATTGTCCCAATCATTTTTTAAAATTGATTGTAAAAGGTGTTACGAGATTCAGTATATGCAGTTGGGAGACAGATGGACAAATTTGTGCATTTAAACCAAGCTTTCGTAAGGTTTCATAAGAAAAGACGAGGTTAAACCATCAGAGCTGCTTCTCCGAGGCCGCTAATCGTTGGGCTGCACCTTTACCTGGCTGTTAGGGGGACCTTGCACCTTGTTTGATGTGCCGATCCATCACGGCAGGAGCGAATACCATTTACTCCCTCATGTAGTTTTGTTCTTGACAAGGGTGGAGCCATGGCGGGTCGCCTAAGGACCTCGTCCCCATGCGGGCGCCGGAGCCAGTCGCCGGAGCACTCTCGTTCACGGCAGTAGCCTCCTCATGTCGTGTCATTCCCTTCCCCTTTTCGGTACAAAAGAGCCATGCCTCATTAACATTAATGCTTGAGCACATCGCTCTCCCAACTCCCTCTGCACTTCTATATATAGACCTGCAATTTTTACCCGCTCGAGGATATGAGCGAGGACATTAAGATACAATATAAGATATCTTTGTGGCTTCGGTGGAGCCTTACAGGGCTCCAGAACAGGAAGAAAACAATGTAAGAACCAACGCACTTATGCTCCGAACAGCATTCTCCTTTAACCCAATCTTCGGCTGAAAGATGGGCGCAGTGATTCAGGATTAAACTTCCCTGCTCTCTTGCTTTTCAGGGGGAAAACAGATTGAGTTAATTATCCCCCTGCTTTTTCATTGTTTAGTGTTAATTATTGGGACAGCCACAGAGATAGGAGAGCCATCTGTACTGGGACCCGACCTGCTTCTTTAATGATATTATTGTACATTGTATTGTAGCTTTAATCACGCTACTGTCACACGGGGCATCTAATGCACGCCACTGAAACGAACATATTATTTCTTTCTGTTATTAAAGGCATATTACGGTCATTTGTATTACTTTATACATCTAGGTAGCTACCGCCACTTTTCATGCCTGTTAGCAAACCTCTTGATTGCCATAAAGTATTTAAGTGGGAAGTCATGCAACAGTCATCACCAGTATTGTGCGTTTTGTAGTGAGCGATATTCAGTTGAAAGGAAAAATCTGAATTTGTTGCTTTGTTCACTCAGGCCAAAGAAAGTGGCTGCGATTTTAGTGGCATGCAGTGACATTTTGAGTTTACTGTAGAATGAATATCTCTAACAAATGTATATTTTGTTTTTTTTCTTCAGTTTTTCTAGTTGCTCGATGTCAGTGTTAATTGCCTTTTATTAAAGGAGCTTCAGTTCAAATCCTGTGTATTTTAGACAAGGCTTTGGCAGTTTACTCGGTGTTCTACTGTGGGATCGTTACGCACATTAGCTAGGTGATCGGGTCTCTCTGTGTTTTGCTGTCAGTCGGAATAACTCGTTGTAATAAACAGCAAAAATCACACAGCAGCGAGGCCATGTCACTAGTGAAAGCGTAGCCCAGAAGGGCTAAACCGAAACCATCTGAGTAACATCTCACCAAGCTCCCTCCTTGAGGGCCCGCAGAGACGAATTACCGACTGACGGATGTCCTGAGACGTTTGGCTCAGCCCACAGCACACGGCCTGATCTTAAAGGCCTGGACTAGGTCAAGGCATCACGCAGACTTTGTATCCAGCCTGTACCATCTGCATGTCACATCAGTCATCTCGAACTCAATTAGGCGCCTTTTCCAAAGCGTCTAACAGCCCGATAGGGACGTGTGAGCGGCTCGGTAAGAAGAAAGATTATTTACGTTGTGTTTTCCCCTCTAATTAATTCACAAATAGTTTGCTATCGATCGTGATTTCTAATGCCTGTGGGAAATACTGAACAACAACAAAATGTTCAACATTTATCTCCGACCACAGTCAATAGCTATACTTGTGTCCTCCTTTTTGTTTAATATTTTTAAATTGCCCTTATTTTCCGCTAGACTCCTTCTCATGGCTGACGGTCGCATTATACCCTTGCCTTTGGTCAAACCTTTGATGCGATTAGAGGATTAATCAAACGGGATGGCCTGTGAGTCGTCTCACCTGCCTTCTGCGGACCATCTGTTAGCAGATTGGCTGAACAATGGCTGCTGGCGGGAACAATTAGAAATGTCTAAACGTCAGCTCAGGGTAATCGCCTTTGGCGGTGCCATGCTGCAGGAGGCAGACGGGCAAGGTGGGAGGGGGAGGGTTTGTTCAAGGGTGGGAAACGCACAATTGTTGGAGCAACAATCTGTCTGCCCCCGCAGAGCTGCTAGAGATCAGTTAGCCACACATTGAAACTTCATTTTGATAAATTTCACCCTGCAGGCTAATTGTGTCAAAAATTCTGTTGCCCTCCGTTGTGCTGGTAATGAAAAACATCCTGGTCACCTGATTCCTTTTTCCTATCCACTTCCCACCTCTTCCAAACAATGTCCTCAGCAACCTAGATTCATATCAGCCCTGTGGTTACCTAGAGCAGGCCTTCCTGCGGTACCATAGCCCAGCTACACCACAGAAGGACCTATGTGACCCCACCCATTCCATACCCCTGCCAGCGTCATGGCAACTCCCACCATGGAAACAGGCCTGGTGCACTGTATATGAGTGTCACATGACATGTTTCTACATCTCTACTTGTGTGAAATGTAGTGATGTGCACTAGTGGGCAATACTGTGGAAACACTTTTTAGAGATCGCAGAACTTTATTCCACTGTTGCTCCAGTTTATGTAATTGTCCAACATAAGATATTTGTAACATTCTTTGATTGTTTATAAACATTACTGCCAAAATTCATGTAGTAATTTTTAAAGCTTAATGTGAAAAATGCTGGGTGTTTCCACAATTTTGGCCATTAGTGTAGAAGACAGGACGCCTCACACAGAAAGGTAAAGCCTGAAAACCATGGGCTGATTCTAGGATTTGACCCTAGTAGGGTTGCCACTTTCAATCAACTTTCAACCGGGGGGAGGAATGGCGGTCTCAACTATAAAATTTGTACAAAGTGTGTACAAAAATATCCCATTGGTTCCGGGATAGGCTCCGGACCCCCCGCGACCCAGTAGGATAAGCCATTTGGAAAATGGATAGATGGATGGATGGATGGATGGATGGATGGCTGTGCAAAAATATCTGACAAATCACTAAAAAATAACACACTGTAATAATAAAATTGTAATATTTTTTTATAGGGGGGCAAAAATGAAACAAAAATTTGAATTGCTGAAGCCCCCTAAAATAAGGTCTAGAATTGCCTGTGATTCAGACCTGTATCCTGATAGTTATTATGTGACCCCCCCAAAGCAGTGTGTCCCCAGAGGCCCCACTTTCAGGCTAATGTGACTAACCCAGCATCCAAGATGACATACAAAGAACAGGCCATGGAACAGAGCGAGAACATGGAGTGTGGATCCAGATGGTAGTGACAGACTGAGTCTTACAGACAGGAAGGTGGAGGCAGGTAAGAGTTTGATTACACCTCTCTTCTCCTGGGATGCATGACAGGAAGGTGTGCATTTCTGTGGTAGCTGGCAGTGGAAATCCCTCCTTCAGAAACAAAGCCCCCCTGGGGGGGGAGGCTCTTGGGGATTCCTTTTGGGAGGGGCAGTACACAGGACTGACTCCTGTCGCTCCACTCACTTTACTTTCCCGGTTTCATTGTTGCGTTGAACCAGCTCTCTGGTAGTTGATGTTCTGGCTCAGCCCCCTTTTCTTAGGCTACACCCACTGCCTGGGTGGGTCCTATCATCTGCTAGTCACAAGGTGAATGCTCCACCCATCATCTCAGGCTCTCCATCCTGACTCCAGGTCTTCCCACACCATTTTTCATAACCCAGTGCTCCACTGGGAGAAGGTCAAGCCATGCTATGGTATTTTCACTGGCTGAATGACTCACATTCACAATCTGGATGAAAACTAAGTTTTTAACTAAAACTCTTCCGGATGGTTCCTCTAACTCAGGCTTGCACTTTCAAACATATTAACATTTTAGTTTCTTTTGATTCACCCAAAAACCCGTTTCAGGCCACATAAATTAAACAGCCAGATATTGATAAGATATCGTTCCATATGTAACTTTTTCATCCATCCATCCATTTTTTTGCAACTGCTTTCCTGTTCAGGGTTGCAGGGGGTCTGGACCAACCCAACACAGGACACACTCATACACCGTTCAGTTACATATGCAGTTTGGTAACTCCAGTTACCCTTAGTGTGTTTTTGGACTGTGTGGGGGGGAACAAAAGGAAACCCCAGAATAATTCAGGGAGAGCATGCAAACTCCACACACACGGAACCATGGTAGAGACTCGAACCCAGGTCCCCGAGGTGTGAGGAAAGAGCACTAACCACTGCACCACCACAGTGACTGGCTATTTAGCTTGCAATCACAGTGAATCTGGAGCCTATGCACAGGTCACGTGGCAGTGGACCACTCTTGATGGGATGCCAGCCCGTCACAGGGCATACAAGCACACACAGTTCAAAAACACCAAGTCGCGTAAACATCCTGTTTTCGGACTGCTGGAGGAAACTGGAGAGCTGTGCAAATGCAGAAAGAACATCGCACACAGAACCAGGGATGGGATTCAAACCCTTGTCCCAGGAGGTATACAGCCACACTGGCCCAAATATAGATACATTTTTCTATCTGAATTCTATCTGAATTATGATCCAGTAAAACTAATTTCAAAGCAGCATATTCTCTGTCCGTAAATGTTGTGCTGCTTGCATAACACAAAAGTAGCAAGAAAACAAACCACTTCAGATAGGCAGGCTGCAGTTGGAGGTTTGGCTTCTTCGCCCTGCTCTGAGAACCTTAATCCCGACCAGCTCTCTGCATTCCTTCCTTATCACTGTCCAATCTGCTCGTTTCAACTCTAATGAGCTCTAGCCCCCTGCCCCCCCCCCACTTTCTACTTTCTTTAAGCATCTGTTTCATGAAACGTAATAGTGGTTCGGTTTAGATCAAATCATATATATGATTGTTCACTTTTGATTGATCTTGCAGGTGCAGGTAGCTGCTCCCTCTGTTACTTCCCTCTTAAGATTTCTCTCTCTTCTCCGTAGTCGGTGTTAGTGTGTGGCTCAGCAGGTTAGAGCGTTGGCCTTTTGAGTGGATGGTTACAGGTTCAAGTCCTGTGGCTACCAAAGTTACCCCCCCCCCCCCCCCAACTACTCTGGGGACTCTCGGACCCCTGTTTTCTTGAAAGTGTGTATTGCTTTGAATAAAAGCATTTGCTAAATCGATAAAAGGTAAATTGCTGACGTCTTCTCAACAACCAATGCTTTATTTTCAACCTACTATATATAGGCTTTTGTCCATCATTACACAAAGATAAATATTGAATGCGATTGTAAGCATTTTGTTCCCAGTTGACTAAGTGATCTTGAGCTTGTTTGCCTTTTAATGGCCAAACACATCCTTTCAGAATGAGTCATGTTTCTAACAGTATAAACAATTGCGTACGCATGTTAGTCTGTAAAGTGCATTACCTTCTTTTTTTAAAAGGCCGTACTCGTTTTTTGAGCTTCATTCTCTGCCTTTTTTTCATCTGTTAAATGGGCTTTCAGAAAACGACAGAAACACAGAAACCACTAAGTTCAAAGTATGAAAGCAGCTCTCTCAGCTAAGCTGGGTCCAGTTTTTTTGTTTTTGCAAGACGAAGTAAGGCGACACCTTCCTGCACCAATGAACACCATCAGGAACTGCTTCTCAGAGCTCCTGACGGCCATGTGTGCAGACTTTTCAAGGGGCAGGTGCTTCAACAAGGAGGGTGTGGCCGGGGGGGGGGGGGGTTGGGCTGGTCTGTTCGGCAAATTTTCATGATATAAAGGTTCCTCTCAGTACATTTTCGCAATGGGGGAGTGGGTTGCGGGTGATCATCGGTTACCGAAACCGAGCACTTGGAACTTCAAAGGCGGCACTTTCATTTGTTCAGGCAAAAGGGGCAGCTGCTCAGGCACCCCCAGCCCCCCCCACAATGTGTCTGGGTCCTGATGATCCAAAGCTGTTGATGGAGGCATGGAACAGGGCATGGGCTCAATGCCAACCCACACAGACTCCCGGTTTCCCCCTGCGTTCCAGAGACATGCAGTTGGCTATACTGGCATCTCTGAAGCTGCCATACTGTGTGATTGATTGCACTGATTCCTGGGTTAGGGTCTAGGTGACATGTGACTCTGTACTGGGTAACTAATGTGGCTCAGCAGGTTGGGATGCTGTGCCTTTGATCAGAAGGTTGCTGGTTCAGATCTCCTGGTTTACAGGATGATTTCTCTCTTGGTCCCATAAGGAAGGCCCTTAACCCCAATTCCCTCTGGGACTGCTTTCTCAATCGTATGTTGCTTTGGATAAAAGTGCTGGCCAAGTAGATTAATGCAATATTAAGCTGTTGGATGATGGTATTATTTCATACATGTATACTTCTACTTACCGTATTAGTTTGCGTTGAAGTCTGCCTATTTCCATATAGTACACTGAATGGCACTTGAAATCTTCTATCTAGAAAAAACAAAGTGTATTTGTATGTTAAGATATAGAAACGGCAAAGTAGATGTTCTTAATGTTCATTGTTGATTTTCTTTTAGCTGATTAGGCTTGCAATTTAAGATTTGTTGGAAGCTGATATCTTTTTGGTATGAAATTCAGTATCCGGAACATCACTTATCAGCTTGAAGGCTGTAGAAGGATACATGTTTCCGACTCCCTAACATGAGTTTTCTGGTTGCTGTATTTCTCTTCTGTCCCTTCTGTTACCATTATAATTTCTAGGTATTGCAGCAGTTTTCTGCCATGACTTGGGCTAAAATAATTTTTAGCATGAATAATATTTTAAAAGGCCTCATCTTAAATATTTAATGTGTAAAATCCAAGCCATTTTTTGTGTGTGTGTAGAAAAAAATATATTTTTAATTTTAAATGTGAATTATTTAAAAATGTTATAACATAGAATTTTATGAAATTGAATGCAATTAATAATAAAGTGATTATCACGCATCCATCCGGCCCCTTTCTGTAACTGCTTGTCCTATCCAGGGTCGGGGGGGTCTGGAGTCTATGCCAGGGGCTACAGGCACGAGGCAGGGAACAAACCAGGATGGGGCACCAGCCCTTCGCTGGGGATACTCACACACCATGTAATTACATATATATTATATGTTGTACGGTAAGTTAGACATATGTTGCAACAAATGTATTTTATCCAACATTAATGCAGCGTTAAACATCTTATTTAAACCAGACAAGAAAAAAAAACCCAGTTAATAGTGAACTATTAATGCGAGTTGAACATTACAGCGTCGCATTCAATCCTGCATTTGTGCTTTCGGGCATTGCGCTGCAGCTAATGTCTGCGGTGAGTGCAATAGCATCTCTGCTCTGTGCATTACACCAAAGAACCTCATGACCCTGCGGGGGGTCGGGCCTGACGGGTTGGAGGGGTGTTGGGGGAGGGAAGGAGAGGGGCGGGGGGCACTTTGATGGGAATGGAGAAGCTGGCGGTACCCCCGGTACCCCCTCTTTAATATTTATCCTTGGGAGGCACACCAGTACCTTCTGGCCCCGTGAAACAGACTCCTACTAGTTTATTTATATGGCTACTCATCATTTATTAAAAAGTCAGTCAGTGGGCCAGCACGTCGCGGGGGGGAGGGTGGGGGTGCACGGGAAATGGCGCGCAGTCCTCGTTTCATCTTCCGGGCCATGTAGCCCCCCCCCCCCCCCGCACATCCCCCAAACTTTGGGGGGGGGGCACGGAAAACAAAGACCGTGGCAGAAATCCCCCCACACCCCCTCCATACCGTCAAGGCGTCGCTCCCATTCTGCCAAAAGCAGAACACGATGGCATTGATTTTTTTTTTTTTTTTTTTTTACGACCCCCCTCCAAAGGCAGCCACTTGCCATAATAGCCCACATCAAATGCCACACAGCGATGCTACACTTCTCTTATTAGTCTGCCTGTCAGGCCTGCTCAGGCTCAAACCTGGGCATCAGAATGCACCCCTCATGCCGGCCGTCTGATGAAAAGCATCGCAATACTTCCTGCAACTCGGACACCAGGCTCTGATTGGTTAAGCCGTCCCTCCTTCTGCTCAGTGACTCGTATTCATTAAACTGAAATTTTTTTGTGCGATTTTTTTTTTTATTTAGCAAGTGCATCTCATCTTGTGGAATCGCTGCAAAAGCCCAACAAGACGCTGGAGTTTTTATTTTAATTGTAAAACACATGCTGATCACATCTAGAATTCACTCTCAAATACATTATTCAGAAGTCAGACAGTAACCTTAGTACCTTATCGAGCTCTTTCCGGCACCTTCAATCCGGAGCCTGTGAGATTCTTTCCAAGGTGTTTGCAGTTCTTGTTCAAAAGATGGGTTGTGGATAAATGTTCCATAGACATTTTCTGAGGATGGGCTGAAGCGTGACACAAGTTCCACGGGATCTACCCAGGGCTCCTGGGGAAACGTTTGGCAGCTTATCCATTGCTGATAGTGAGCGAGCCGGCTCAGATTGATGCTGGACTTCACTTAATAAAAGAGCCCTTCCAGTTGGCCATGGAAAGCCCAGTTTTATAGGAAACCATACCAAGGAGTTACAGTGGAAAATAAAGTTGCTCTATATTTGTACACTGTGTGATTTGTTTTTTATCAGCATCAATTGTCTTTTGTCACAGTCTCCTGTCTTGCACTGTCTTGTCCTGTATTGCACTGTTGTTTGTCTCGTATTGCACTGTAGTTCCTCCTGTATCGCATTGCTGTTCTGTCCTGTACTTCACTGCTGTCTGTCCTGTTGCCCCCCACGCACCTGTCCCCTCCCCTGCAGCTGTGGCATAATATTTTCGCTGTGCTTCACGCAACATTTGACAATAAAACATTAAACTTGAAAACTCGTGTATATAAACCCTTATATCCAGCTCCCCTGTTGTTGCACTGTCCTGTGTTCTGCACTCTAAATACTGTAAAAACCCTCCGTGGTCCTGGGGGAACATTATTTTGTGTCATAGTTTATCTGTATATGAAGGGAATGAGAATAAACCCACTTGACTAGACTTGTAGTTGGTATCCACTGAGTGCTAGAAACACTGCCAAAAAACAATAACAGACAAACAAACAAATAAATAAATATTACCCTGTCTGGGTCATTATGCTAATTAGGATAAGGACTGCACCTGCATGAGTTCAACTTCACCCAGTTTTGGGGGTAAAGGCACTATCCAGTTAAATTAACGGGCTACGTTTAACAGCTGAGGAAAAGGCTTCAACTTCTGTCCATTGACAAGGTCCTTAATGTGGGTTGATAAGGTGGATAACCAGCTGTAAAAACAGACAAGCGCGTAAAAGAGCTTAGCCGGCAGGAAGCAGGTAGAGGCGCTAAAGGTCATGACCCCTTAACCCCCAAAAGCAGCTGGCTGAGGCTGCTCCAGGAGGATTCCTGCGAGAAACTCGACAAAAGGACATTTCGAAACTTCACTTACCGATTTGTTGAAGTATCCAGCTGAAGAAACCGTCACTGGCTTTAGTGAAAATAATCACAGGAAATCTGTCTGCTGCTGCTCAGTCTATAATTATTATTAGGGGACCAAGCATGTAGTGCTGGATCTCTGTTGTTTATTATTATTATTATTATTATTATTATTGCTGTTGTTATTATTATTATTATTGCTGTTGTTATTATTAACAATTAATAAACTTGATATTGACTCAGGGGATTTATATAAATGACAGTCCTCCAGAACTTTCTCTCTTCAGGCTTCCTAGTGACATTTTCCATAATGTGATGCTGTATGTCACCTCCCTCTGGTACCTTCATATTTTCTAAGCATTATGGTCGTCTCCGATATGCTGGGTATCTTCAAAATTGTGCTATTTGTGCATCGAGTGAACATTCAGGCTTGTGCCCTGAATAAAAGCCACTGTTTTGACCTGTAAAAGTGAAGCCACGTGCAGCCCAGCCGAAGCAGGAACTGTATGTCAGGAGCCAAGCCGGTGCTCTTGCTTGCTCTGTAGAGGCAAACATTTGCGTCAGATGGAGTCTTAGGGGATCATCTCTGGGTGAGACACAAAGCTACTTCATGGGGACCCACTGAATGTGTGTACAAAAGAAACATGCATTTTTTTCCAGAGAAAGCAGAGTCAGAAAATCCCCGGAGCATTTCGGGACTGAGGGCTTTGCTCAGGGCCAAACAATGACATCACCCTGCTGACCCTGGGATTTGTTCAGGCCACATTCAAATCACAAGTGCAGAATTCTAACCTGCTGAGCCACGTACCACCCTCAGAGTTATACCAAAGAATTATGCGTTGCAAAAAAAAAAAACAGTCTTCTGGTCCAGTGCCCTCCGTTTGTGGTTCTTCATTTGTGGCTAAAAGGCCTGGTCCCAGGGGACGTATCGCCAGTGGAATATGAGAAAAATGCACCTCGGGTAACAGCGGGCAGTCAAAACAGCATCTACATCGGCCGTCTTTACAAGCATCAACTGACCTCCAGCTACATTTAAATCATAAACTATTCATAAACTGTCTAATGATCCATTAGTGACATACTGCGTTGGTAGTGGCTGTCGTTTTCGGTCTGTTTGGAGCAAATCTGATTGTGAATGATCTTTTCCCGGGGACACTTAAATCCGTTAAACTCTATGTGTTGCATATTTAGAAGTTGCGTCACTTTCTGTTTCTGTGATCGGTTATAGAGCTCAAATCTCCAACATGTTAAAAGGCTTTTTAATTTTTTTTCCCAGTTAGCATGCTTGTCTGGGAAGCTTTTGGACCATCATTAAGAATGCCGAGATGAACAATCAAAAATACATTAATAAAAGCTGTAATTATATCTGTGTTTTTTTTTCTTTAAATGAAAATGTGATGCTTTTTTCAAGCGAGGCAAATGACATGAAATGGTCTTTCACTGAGTGCCATGATTCGATATCAACTAATCATCTGAATTTTTACACTCTAAATGTAATGTTATATCATTAGCCGAATTTCGACATAAATTGCGAGGCAAAAAAACTGTATCATGAAATGGGCAGGCCTTGCAATTTAGAATAGAAATGAAGTAGCAGAAGGTTATATGCGAGTATATCATAAGCAAAGTGGACATGTCTGTCTGCCACCACCACCCCCGCCGCCCCAGCCATGGTTGACTGAAAACCAAAGTGGCAATGAATGCGAAAGTGAAACTAAGTGACCAAGAGCGTCCCGAACGGAAGGCCAACACGCCAGGAAATTCATCAACAACTTTGTTATGCTCCTCCACCCCTGCTGTTCCTCCTCCCTCCCGGGACTTGAAATAGCGCCTTAAAAATGAGGCAGCTCTGCAGAAATACACTTTAAAGGGACAGAACAGGACGGCGTTTGAAGAGACCGCAGCCTGGCTGGGCCTGTGACCGTGGCTCCTCATCATATTGTACACTCAGGTCTTGCTTAAGTGTATTTGATTCATAAAATAAGTTTTTTTTTTTGCATGAATTGAAAATTAGACCTACTGAACTGCTCCGTCCCGAGAGCAAACTATACTACCATTTCCCCTGTTGGTCACAGTATTTACCGTAAGTTATCTCCTGTCATAGCAGAGACTAAGCAAGTTAGCATGTGATCTGTGGATGCAGAGGGGCGCTAGCTGTATAAGAAGGGCTGTAAATGCTCCCAGCTGTCCAGACGTGGGGAGGCATCTGTCTGTTTTGCACTAGGTTCGGGGGCGTGTGGTGTACCTTGGTGTAGTGTTTCGGGTCACGGCCCAATAATGCATTGGCTGCATGGGAGTCTAGAGCATATGGCTTCAGAGGTCAGAGATCAAGGGTCATCTGGATAAAAAGGCCGTGCGTCTGGCCGGGTCCCACCATTTATCATTCTTTGTGGTCCCACCCTGATCATCTTGATTACGGTGAGCACCGAAAGGGGCGTCGACCATTGATAACAAAAAGAGGCAAAGCTGGTGGCCTTATGGCCAATGAGAATACTGCAAATATGCAAGGAGCAAGCTTTATTTTGGCCAGAAATGGCAGACAAGGTCATGGGGAATTGGGGAAAGGTCATGCATTAAGTACGAGACTCCATTTACACTCGTTACCAGACAGTCCTATTTAAACCCTGAGTAATTTCATTGTCTGTTTAAAAAAATAATTCAAAATATGGTCGGAAAAAAAAAGAATTATTAAACATTGCAATTATAGATGGAGTCTATTATCGAGCAGGACAATAGGGGGCAGTGTAGAGATTATCCATTGTAATTGAAGTTCTCTTTCTTGTCTCTTCCTGTTTGAAGAAACCTTCTCATGATATCAAACCTAAATTCAGTGGAGTGACACATTTTTAATAAGGTAGAAATCCACCACTTGGGTTTTGCATTATTCTTCACCAAGTGTCGTAATCATACATATTTCACGTTACCGGGATGGCTCTGCCTGATTAGCATATGAAAAAAGTGGCAGTAGCAGAAATGCCTTTCATGTCACGGCGGGCGATGCAAGTGTGGTCGAGCGAAATGTCAGGGGAATTTAACAAGTAGGCAGTTTGGCAGTAGGAGGTGGAAAACAGACATAACGGGCATGTTTAAGTGTGCGTGAGTGCGTGCAGCGTTAAGGGGGGTGATCTCGAACCAATGGGTGTGATGACCTGTGGACTGTTATCACAGATACCTCTGCTGGGAGTAGACTGACTCTAACAGAGGTAACTGGATGGATTCCCTTAATCTCAGACTTATATGCCCACACGAAAGCAAAAGAGACGATAACAAATGTGATAAAAGCGCAGCAAGGAGCAGCACTATCTTGCAAACATATATCAGAGCTGAGAGATTTAACAATAACCTGCAAAATAATAAACTACTGTGGCTCCAAGGATGAGACTACAAACAGCAGAGAAATGCAGCAATAATTCCCAAGCTTCCTTTTCATACTGCTAGATAAAATGGATATTAAGAACATTTAATCCTCGGTCTGATCTGTATGCTCTATCAGAGGCCGTTTGTCTAAAGCTGTGAATTAACGAGATCTATCTATTGTATACCTGAGGCTATCTAAGAAGCAAAACCGTCATGTGATACTCACTTTGTAAATTCCTGCTGAGAATTGCGCTATGATAGTTATATATTGACGGTATTACATTTACGAGCTTGCAATAAATAACGAACTGACCAGTTTGCGAGTTCAAGGAAGGTTCACAATAACACACATCCACGGTTAATTTAACCCTTTTATACACGATTGAACATGACGTGACTAGCCTTAAACTGATTGTGAAAAAACAGTAACTCTTTCTATAGGTAAAAATCTGACTCATGCATATGTGGGGGGTGATGACCTTTGTTGTAGGAATCCAGTCCTATCTGTGACTAATTTAAGAACAGCGATTATCACATTGCACCGAACACTTGATCTCGGTGTTTGTATAGGGAAGTTGTAAAGAGATTTAGCCTTGTTCTCTTTTCCATAATTCTGGTTATAAGCTTCCTCAAGGGTAATACACAAGGACCCCTCATCGACAATAGCCGGGGGTGCTGCTAGAGCTGCTTTATGGAAGCTTTCGCCCCCCCCTAAATATGAATATACACTAATTCGTTAAAATAGTATGTTCTCATTCATTTTCATTAAAATCAGACCCTCCTAGCAAAGCCGTATCCCCCTGTATGTGTGAACATGGCCAATGATTCAGATTCAAAGCACTTAAGCACTATGCTGCTTCTTGGCTGCACTGTAATTTTGTAATCAATAAATAAGATATTGTTATACATTATAATAATAAAAGCTCCCTACAAAGGAATGCATTTTTATCTATGAGTTTAAAACTTGCATGTATCATTACTGGTTATGCATGCATCTACCTGTACAGGGTACAGCCTATCACAGGTGGCATCAGATGCACGACTTGCACGCCCATCACTGGATACATGTGTGTCCCCTCACACACGGTCATTTCTCCTAACTGCGGGGGGAGACCTATACAGCATAGGGTGAACATGCAAACTCCATGCACACATCGCCAGGGCCAGGATTCGAACCCCCAAATTTGTTGCACGAGGCCACAGTGCACAACACCGATTCTTGGCTAGTTATCGATCCCTACGGTATGTAAATATAAAACATTGTTTGCTTTCCCTGTAGCTGTCATGTAGCTCCATGCTTGGTGGAAGAAAAAAAAACATCTCCAGATGTTAAGACTAACCAGCTTTTCAAAATCCATTTGTCTAAAGCTGTGTGTTTTGCAACTGGAAGCACTTTTTCATGATTGTTTTTTAAGGGAGTACGTGTTGGGGCGATGGGGAGGATTATACTAAAATAACCACTTCATGTCCAGCCCTCTCCATCAGCCAATCGTAACAAGAGCCCCTGCTTCTCCCTAAGAGGGATGTTGATGTTATGTTCCGTTGTCTGGTATCCGTCCATAAACAATAAAGGCCAAGAAGCGGAATGCGAAATTGCCGCGCTGATTTATTTCAGATTTTTAGTGTTACATGATGATGGGTTCTCTTAACCCCTCTTGCAGTATGTTTACATTGCACTACATGTTGCACTGCAAAGTGTCTATGTATTTGTTGTTATAATTGTAATTGTATTTATTGTGTTATTGTACTTGTATCTTAATGTGTAGTGTGACCTGTGTTCATGTGTCTTAGCAGGTTAGGCATCTATACCTGTGATAGGAAGGTTGCTGGTTCAAATCCTGACCTTGGCAGAGTAGTCACATCACTGTTGGTCCTTTGAGTTAGGGCCTTAACCTCCAGTGCTCCAGGGGTGTTGGATAAATGGCAAGAACTTGTGCTCAGAACCCAAGCTTCACTCTCATCACCATATATAATATCTGTGTGTGTGTGTGTGTGTGTGTGTGTGTGTGTGTGTGTGTGTGTATGTTTGCCTAAAAAAAGAGGGTGGATTTTTATTTGCCGGAACAGCATGCAGAGCATGATTTTCACAATAAGCTGATTGTTTACTATGCATAAGGTAATAAACTCTCTTTAATCTCCTGTATGTCAAACTTAGGAACTATAAAACTATAAAAGTTCTTTTCTTACTTTCAGACTTAGAAGGTGTAGTTATATGCATGCATTTTATTCATATGCAAAATGTGTATGTTTTCTTCAAACCCACTGCCTTCTTGCTGAACCAGCCATACATTTTGCGCGTTGAATCCCAGCGATTAATATCCCAGCCAGGGTGTCTGTGTTCATGTCCATTTGAGTTATAGCTTAATGGAATAGCTGTTCTCCCTCAAGCTCCTTTGTGGAACCAGTTGGAGCAGATTCTGAACTTAGGTGTAGACAGCCAGCTTTGTTGTGAATGGAAAGGCTGGTCCTAGTATCATATCAGTTTGTAGCCATCACAGCCCTGCAGGATAATGCATAGTGTGGTTTTTAAAGGTATTGGCACCTAGCTTAATAATATGCATTAGAGGATTCTGGGGCACTTGATATTGGCAGGTGTAGGCATCCTTGACACTGGCCAATCAGGGGAAACCTCGAATGTGACAGTTGTGAGTATCCTTGACACCGGCCAATAGGGGGACCCTTGAAAGTGACAGTTATGAGTATCCTTGACACTGGCCAATCGGGGGACTCTTCACAATGATAGAAATGGGGATTCTTGATGCTGGTAGATTGAAGCACCCACTTGAGCTATAGATTTGTCATAATCAAAATAAAATGCATACATTTTATCATAAAAGCAGGCATTAAATTACTCCAAATTAGTGAAAGTCTAAAGTCCATCCATCTTCCAGCTACTGGGGTGGGGGGGCAGGGGGGAGGTAGGGTTGCACCTGCTATAGGGCAAACAGCCAGGAGAAAAAGTGGAGTATCTGGAAGAAACCCACAGAGCCCAGGGAGAACATTCAGGGGAATCCAACCAACCCTGGAGGTGCAAGGCAACAGTGCTGCCCACTGAGCCACTGCACCACCCACAGGTCTAAGGTGTTAGACTAAAATAAAAATCGGGCAAACAGTCCCTGTGGAAAAAAGCTATAAACTGTAGAAAATTCCTGCAGTGAGACTATCGGCTTATTATGCTAGCTGTACTCTACCATTTAGCTTAGCAGTGATGGTTTCACTGTCTCCCTGAGCTGATCTCAAGTCATAACTTGTAGATAATTATCAGATTGGCTAGCTATCACGGATAAAATAATGTGGGTTTCAACCTGGGTATTTGCCCATTTTACACTTGTTATCACTTTTGAATGCTGGAATAATAGCAAGAATTTCTTTACTGAAGACTATACTGAGTAAACACACTCATTGGATACGCTCTTGGTTAATCAGTTTGTTAGCCCTACAGGCACTTCATATTTGTTTAGGGTGTGTAGGTATCCCTTGGTATCTCCCTGGTAGGATGTTCTTAATTTGTGCCTTAACTATCTTAGAGGGTCATGGTTTCACATAAGTGTTAGTGTAACTCCTTGTACAGTGCTGGTTAAACTTGTGCCTTGGCATTCACTTGGAAGCTCAGTCTACTGGACAAAATAAATGTAATGTAATGCAGCCCATTACATTTCAGTGTAGAATTAAACTTCCGAGTGTCTGGGTGAGAATGTGTTTTTTTTTTTTTTTTTTTTTTTTGTGAAGCTGTTAAGAAATGTAAAACTGTATCTTTGTTAACCCTAAACTTTCACAGGAAGTGCAGAGCCAGGATTGTCTTGGGATAACAGTGTTACGCATGAATATTCAATAGCGCGATCCAGACTGGCAAGCTGTCATTGGTGCACTAAAAATGAGGCATCCTTCACATGAGAAGTGCCCCCATCCACAAGCCAGCATATGCTTCTGAATAAAAGGTCATGTTTCCAATCAAAGATTATCAAAGACTAACGTTAAATCAAATCCCTAAATTACCTTCAGAATCTTCAGGAGCTATGGCAAAAATATGTATAAATGTGTGTCATACATAGATAGATAGATTGGCTGGACCAATCGGGATGGAAAGATGTTGCATAGAGCACCCCTCTGTGGGAGTCTTAACCAGGACTGTGGCTTGTAATGTCATTTTGTGTTTCCATAATCAATCCCAGGCTTCCCTGTTCAGTGGTTCCCTTCTTTCTGAGGAATTTTCATAGACATGTTCTCCTGACATAAATAGGCAGGTTATGTTTGGTACTGAAAGAGTGGGAAGGGTTTGTGGTGATTCGACAATTGTTTAAGACACATTAGATCACGTTAGTTTTGTGTTGCACTTTGCTAATCAGCTATAATTTGTTTGCTATTAATCAACACCTTCTCTGAATGAATTTTCATGGAAGATTTGTAGTTAACAGTGACAACCAAAGCCAGGTCTCTGATATGTGTGTTGGCTGGTTAATGCATTTATATCACTATTCAATTTTGAACAAATCTTTTCCATTAAATGTCTCATAATGTTTACACATATGAACAAGGATGGATTCCTTATGTCAGTAAGTGAATTTTATCCTCGATACTGATTAGTTATAATAAATGTTACCCTAAACCCCCGAAAAGCCTCAATTAGAAAACAAAAAATTCTGTATCAGAATTGCGAATCTAAGAAATCTGACATTTTTCATCTATACTTTTATATATAAAACATGCACTCTGCTATCTGGCGGCTGCAGCCCTACAAATCACATGCATAAATGCATCTTGCTCTTGAAACCAAGACTGCAAGGGCTGCGCAAGCTGTGTGTGTATATTTCCATTAATTAAAATTTCGCACATGTATGAGCGCCGTGCTGTTGGAACAGATGATAAATCACCAGCTCCAGACGCGTATGAAAATAACGGTGATGTCAGTATTTTTTTGTATGCTTTCATCTTGTGAAATCGTCGATTTCTCTCCCTGTCAGGGAATGAGCGATTGCTTTAAAGTGACAGGGACACATTTTCATTTACCGCCGTACTTAGTGCCATTGGTATTTTTGAATTTATTTATTTTTGCCACATTCTGTTGAATACAATCATACTTTAGGTTGAGCTGGCAGTTGATTAACTCTATAAATATCTCTATGGAATTAAATGTTCAATGAGTTAATTCAATTTATTCAAGCAAAAATGTAATGCTAATAAATTTAATCGGCCAATTACGTGTTGGCAGCTTAAACAAATAATATTTTAAAAAATTAAAAAACCGAAAGTGTAAAGAGAAATATTGCTAAATGCTACATGTGCATATGCTAAAAAAATGCAATATTGTATTCAAAAAATGTACATGTGAAATAATAGCATTGTTCTACAAAACATTTAGTGGATGTGTAAGATTGCTCATCTTAGAAACTGTTCCTCCAGTGAAATAGATCAGTATTTAATGTCCCTTGAAGAAAAAATGCCTTGAATTTTCTCTAACTGCTAGAGGAAGGTACTTTGATGAATCAAAGATATGATATTTTCTTGCTAATAAAGGTAGTCAAATAGTGAACATACTGTAAATTTGTTTGTTAGCCAATATATTTATTCAAAATATTTGAGTGTATTTTTAGTAAATGTTAATTGAGAAAACTTTTGACTGCTAATATATAATGGGATGAAGTAAACAACAGAAGCACCAAATTACAACTTATTATAACAGGACCACAATGACGTCTACAAAACCACAACACATTCAATGTAGCTGAAGGATCGAGTAACAGCCTGTGGTCAGAGGACAGCACTGATGACCACAAGGCCTCAAGATCATCATTAGTGTAGCTGAAGGACTGGGGACAGTGATGATGTCCACAAGGCCTCAAGATCATCATTAGTGTAGCTGAAGGACTGGAGGACAGTGATGATGGGCACAAGGCCTCAAGATCATCATTAGTGTAGCTGAAGGACTGGAGGACAGTGATGATGGGCACAAGGCCTCAAGATCATCATTAGTGTAGCTGAAGGACTGGAGGACAGTGATGATGTCCACAAGGCCTCAAGATCATCATTAGTGTAGCTGAAGGACTGGAGGACAGTGATGATGTCCACAAGACCTCAAGATCATCATTAGTGTAGCTGAAGGACTGGAGGACAGTGATGATGGGCACAAGGCCTCAAGATCATCATTAGTGTAGCTGAAGGACTGGAGGACAGTGATGATGGGCACAAGGCCTCAAGATCATCATTAGTGTAGGTGAAGGACTGGAGGACAGTGATGATGGGCACAAGGCCTCAATTTATGGACCTATATAGTCAGATTTATGGACTTCTGAGAAAGCAAATGAAGAGAAAGCAGTGATACCTTTAATATGAATTAAATTACCCTGCATCATTAAAAAATTCTTCCTGGGGAATCACTTGTCATCTGTGTCAGAGATGCATGTACAGATTATTTTCGCGCCAGTGTTAATTTCAGGCACTTACACCATAAGTCCATCTGCGCTCTGATTAGATAATTATGTTTTGTGCTGCGAGGATGGAGTACAATAGACCACTGAGAGCAAAACATCAGTTTGCCTGGAAAGCAACTGTGGCACATAGTTAGACAGCCTCTGTTATAGCCCAAAGCTAAAAGTTCTCTCAATTTAAAAAGCTCAATGTACAAAAAAGTAAATGCTGAAGTAATATGACTGGCTATTTGAAGTCAAAATGGGTAAGCAAATAATATATGGATCTTTTGAAATCTGGATAGCTAATGTGGAAAACAGGATGTTACATATCACTACGTGGATGTTTTCAGTTGACAACTCAAGATTATTGAAAATAGCAGGTAAATATCAAAATATCCACCCCTCCATTAACCTTACCACTCATTCAGTACAGAATTGTGGTTATATTTAAATATTTGGTAGTCTCAGTGGGTAGTACTGTACCCTCACACCTCCAGGATTGGATTGCACAGGTCTCGTCCAGGTGAATCGACTTCACTAAATTACCCTGCAATGGACTGGCATCCCACCCAGGGTGTACCCCAGCCTTGTGCCCTGTGCTGCCTGGGATAGGCTCCACCCCCACCTCCCCCCCCCCTCCATCCCACAATGTTGCACAGGGAGAATTCCACAACCAGGATAAGCAGTTGGAGGATGGGTGGCCTTAGAAACTTCACTAATTTGAAGTCATTTAATGCCTGATTTCACACAAAATATGAATATTTTATTTTACATGCGACAAATGTAAATCTCAAGAGGATGCTTCAAACTGCCAGTATCAAGAATCCCCACATCTATCACTGTCAAGGGTCCCCCAGTTGGCCAGTTTCAAGGATACTCACAACTGTCACTTTTGAGGGTCCCCTGATCTGCAAGTGTCAAGGAAGTCCACACCTGTCAATATCAAGGATCCTCTGATCCGTCTGTGTCACAGATGCCCACACCTGTCAGTTTCAAGGGTCCCTCAGTCTACCAGTGATAAGACTGACCGTAACTCTCTACTGGAAAAGCAGATAGAAGATGGATTGATGTATAAGATACAGACAAAAAGACAGCGCTGAGAAAACCACTGCCACATGTGATGTCACAACCGGAGCATGGCCAGATAGCACATGGGTTGGTGGAGAAAAGGATGCTCCTCACCTTCATCCCCGGGGGCTCCATCACAGCAGCAGCCAGGCCTCCCACCCATACGTTGTGGGACGTTGGCCCGTTACTAACCTCAAACGGTTCTTCAGATGTAATACCTGGCTTTCAAGAGCCAGTAACATTGTCCTTTAACACGATTAACGTCTCTCAGAACCTCAGGCCGGGCTGTGCTCAGATTATTCTTTTCAGTAGTTGGTGGCTAGTAGCCGCTCACACTGCCCTCACCAGATGGCATCTACATGTTGACACTGTGGCCTGCTGGTTTGCTATAGCTCTGTCTTCTCTCTAGATTTCAGGACCAGACTCCAGAGAGAACCACGGATGAGTACCCCAGGGTGAGTACTACAGGGTGAGTACCACGGGATGAGTACCACGGGGTGAGTACCACAGGGTGAGTACTATAGGGTGAGTACCACGGGATGAGTACCACGGGGTGAGTACCACAGGGTGAGTACCACAGGATGAGTACCACGGGATGAGTACCACGGGGTGAGTACCACAGGATGAGTACCACGGGATAAGTACCACGGGATGAGTTCCACAGCAGCTGAACCTTAGCATCTATCATGCACAGTTCAGGACCCTCTGGATATAACTCAAATAATAATAATACACATAGAAATAAGCTTTAACTAAATATCCATCCTTTCAAATTCCAGTAGCATATTATCAGCCGGGCCCCAGCATGGAGTGGAGTCTATGCTCTATGCGGGGGTGATTCTAGGATTTGACCCTTTCAATTCCAGTACATGAAGAAACATGGGACACCATCAAGTGGGGGATTAAAAAAGAAATTCAGGAGGGCTGAGACAAAATTGGGGCATGTAATGATCACCTAAGTAGGGTCTAGAATCACCTATGAGCGATACAGGGCACCTGGCATGGGTATACCCGAGATGGGATGCCAGCCCATCACAGAGAAGTTTTCTTAAAGGAGAATAGGGTCTTAATGGATTATCGGTTTCTTGTTTCATATTCACAGATTTCGTGTCCGACAACCAGGAATGCACCGGATCTGAGAAACATGGCCGCCCGCAAAGAGCTTTGCAATCATCGATAGGAAGCGAGTGGCAGGAGAGTGTGGTGGGTACCAGTGTAGCCTTACACCTCCAGGGCTGGGGGACCAAGCCTACCCTTGGCACTGTCTCTATGGGCTTTACATGTCCTTCTCATGTTTGTCTGGGCTTTTCCTCCTGCAGACCAAACAGGCTGGTGTTACTAAATTATCTATAGTGTGCCAATGTGTGTCCTGGGCTTGCAGGAATTGCTAGCAAGCTCACTCAGAGCCTGTGGTATGGAAAAGGGATGGGAAACAAACCTGCTATTGAGCCACACCTCTGCGTACCCATTGCTGCTCTTAAGAGCTTGCCCTCAAAGCCCCTGAGCAAGGGATGCAAAACAAGTGTAAGCTCTTAGGTCCTGCTCTAGGGGCTCCAGGCTACCAAGGTAGGAGAAGGACCTCTCTGTGTGTAAAACATCAGTTTTTTATCAGTTGCTGCAGAGGACTCACAGATGCAAGAGGTCAGTGTCAGTCAGTGGCTGCATCTTGCAAGCAGAATTGAGGATCCACTCTGCAGGGTAACAATTCAGGGTCATTTAGAGAAGCCAACTGTGCACTGGGCAAGTAGTGCAGAAGACAGTGTGGTAAATACCAGCAATGAGTTTCGACTCCACAATGAAGATATACTGGCTTCCTGTGTGGGTTGTCCCCTGTCTTGTACCCAGGGCTGCCTGGGTGCTGAATTATTGTATTGATATAGATGTTAGAAGAAGCTGTATGAATGGAAAATTAAGATGTATTAGGTCACCAGCTGGACATAATGATAATATTTAGTATAACATTTAAAACGGGTATTAAGCAATATATAACTACTGACCAGGAATTTTTGGATTTTTAATATGCAGTATTTGATGATTAACATGCGTCCGGTGTTAGGTTATAGCTAACGGTTTTAAAGTATCATGAAATACATCGCAGTAATAGCTAACAGTTTTACAGCATTATGAAACCAATCATAAAAATTTACAATTCCTTCATTCGTTGTCCATTTCACTCAGTGTTCTTTCATGTCTGAAATCCAGATATATCTCAGAAGCTCATCTGTGAGTGTCTGAAAACTCCCGGAGAACATTAATACACCTTCATGTGGCCACAGAGGGTTATTTAAGGTCAAGACAACTGCGTATCCTCAATAAACATCAGGCGGGAGAGATTTACAAACCGAAGGCCTGTGTGCCTTATCTCAGCGGCCCGCCGTAAATCGTAACATGAAATACAACGTTAAATCCACCAGGTGGGTATTTACGATGGAGTGTGTTTTGATAAGGAAGCTCATACTTCCTTTTTTTCCTTCCTTCAAATGAGGCTTTGCTTTGCATATTTGTTTATTTGCATTAGTTTCTACTACACAACCACCCCCCCCCCCTCGGAAAGATGTACTTTTTAGGTGGAGGTCATGCTAATACCAAACCTCTGACCTCTGAGCCTAATAATGTACTTAGTTGCAAGACAGGCTCAACTGGGTATGGAAAACAGTTGCAAAGGATGGGTGGGAGGGACAGGAGTTTTATCAATGCTTTGGGGGGGGGGGGACAAAAAGCAGGTGTTAAGGGTTTAGCAAAGTGAGTTAGATGACAGACCAGAGGAAACAAGACCAGAGTCAGGTTTACAGTGTGCAACTGGCCTGTTAGCATGAGAGGAGAACAGGAAGGTAGCTAAGTTACGATTAGTATCTGGCTTCAGGTGAAAGCAGAGGTTCATCGCCTGATTTAGCCCAACCTTGGGGTGTCCACCAGGGTTCCTCAACATGGACAAATGTGTCTGTGCCAAGATTGTGTCTGTGGTAAAAAAAAAAAAAAAAACTATGAAAATGCTTTTGCTGGTATTTACATTTTTTCATAGTGTTGTACAACCAGTGCCGGTCAACCCATTAAGCGAGGGGGCACCGGTGAAGTAACAGGCGGCACGTCAGGAAATACACCTGACCCTGGAGGAGTCACAGTAAAGTGCAGCTAGTACGGTCACACCACTGCTTACCTACCTCATCCTCTGCTGGCGATCTGGGGTCGGTGAGGTGGTGAGGTGAGGTTTCCAGGAGACCTTGGAAGTGAAGGGACATTTCAGTCACTTATGGGAGAGCAAGATAGCAAAAGGTGGACGCACAGAATCCCCAGTCACTGAAGGAGTCCCCCAAAACAAACAAACAAACAAACAAAAACAGTACAATGACAAGCAGCATGAACCCTGCCATCGAACCCATTGCCATTAGCAGTCCCTCCACAGCCTCCTTGTTCCCTGTGCATTCTGGGATCTGCTCCCGGCTCACTGCAACCCTGTGCTGAATCGGAGTTTATGGGATATCTTGGCATGGATGAAAAGTACATATTACACAGTTAAGCATAAAAGCGTGGCAGAAATGGTGATTTTGAATACCGCATGGAGTTAACCAATAAAAGGATGGCCTCTGCAGGGGTGTGTTCAAGCTATGTAAACAAAGCATTTACGCTGTCAAAAAAAATGAGGCGGGTGTTATTGTGGCTCAGTGGGTAGCGCTATAACCTCTTAGCTTCTGGTTTGATGGTTCAAATCCTGTCCTTCTCTTGTACCCCCCGTTTTATCATCACGGGTCTCATGTCATCCTTGGTGAAAGGATAGATATGAAAGAAGGTCCCTGTCTGGACAGAAATGGGTTAATCCTGAAGTGAGGAAGGAAGGAGACAGAGCTGCATATTTGTGAGGTGGCACACACATAAATAATTCATAGATATCTGTCTCCAGTGGTGTATTTTTCACTAGAGCTGGGTAAATACTTTTAGTGTAGCTATTAATACCAGCCAAAGGAAATACATGGAGAGCATGCAAGCTCCACAAACACGCACAGTGAGGACAGGATCCGAACCCCTGATGTGATGCAATAGTGCTGCCCACCGAGCCACCTAACCACCCCCAAACGCCTTTCCCCCTTGGTCCTTTTCTATTGCTGATAAATGATAATATATTAAATATTTATGTTAATGCGATGGATAATCAAATATTAGCAACTGTATGCTAATCCTGGGCTCAGCATGTTAATAAGTAAGAGTACATGAGACACAATATTTGTGGCTGAAATCAATTATAAGTATCTCTATGTAAACAAAACGGTGATATTACAATCACAGTTACTGTTCGGCTGCTGCTCTTGCATCAGCATTAATCTGTTTGTAATGCAATCCATGGTGTTCCAGTCACCCTACAGCTGGTGTTCACATTGAGATCGTGCCATTAGGAACTGAACATGTGCAGGAAGGTGCTCTAGGCGCAGTGTTTACGTTGAACAGGAAAGCGTCACTCTTACTTTTTTCCAAGATTAACAAGTTCTGTTTCTCTGTTTAGCCTAAGCTGCGAAGGACTTCCCAACATGCTTCTGACCCCTGTGTTTTTTTATCATAATTTAGCACCAACGTTTTTGTTTCCTGCGACGGGTGCATTTTCACAGCGGCTGACGGTGAGCGTTATGCTAAGGCCGTCATTTTAATGCCGAGGTGCAAAGACTGCATTGACGACCCTGATGGCGGTTATTGGGACAGGTTTAGATGGGAACAAAATTCAAGGTTGATGGAAAAAAAATAATCAGTCGTGATGCTTTGGGGAGAATGAGGTGGTGAAAAGGATCCGTGGGTTAGGATGCGATGCCTCTGATCAGGAGGGTGCTGGTTCAAATCCTGGCAGGATGAATTCATGGGGTGGTCTTTAAATTGCTCCAGTGACTGGCTGACCTTGCTTTCTCTGATGTATGTTGTCTGCTAAATAAGTGTGATGTACATCAAAGGGTGATTATAGATCTTAACACTGATATGTATGTGTGTGTGTATGCGTACACACATGCAGGTGCTGAAGAAAAGGGCCCAACTTGTTAGCCCTTGATATGCCAGTGGCTATGCCCCCCCCCCCCCCCACTACAAACAACATTAAAATGTTTATTGCCAGCTAGCTAATCACAAATTCAGTGTCGCGAGCCTTAATCCACTTCCTAATGAATATTCACGGTTTATTAATTCATTAGACACAATTATCTCTGCGATGTGGGTCAGAGCTAAGGCATGGACTAAATCCCGCTCATAGTCAGTAATATATTGATTTTTCCTTCACTTGAGGAGTCCGCTGTTAAATTGCTACACATGTTAACAAGCAGAAATAAAAAAAAAAAGAGAGGTTGCAGGTTCCCGTAGCACCCTGGGGCCAGTGCACGACAGCCATTGTTTGTTTGTAGATGAGACCTGATGTTCCGGTTCTATCCAGTTCAGGTTCTGGCTATATCCGGTTCAGGTTCCAGTTCTATCCGTGGAATAAATGCAGGGAGGCTTTGGCATCAGTCATTTGGTTCATATAGTTTTTTGTCGTGGTCCCACCCAGGGGCAAACGGGCTCTAGGATTCGTCCCGCGGGCTGAACATGATGGAGGATACTGCCATCCGAAAGCTTTCTGACTGTCACACACATACAGGCAGACACACAGATGCACAAAAATAAACAGACACACAAGACACATGATTGCACGCACACACACACGAACAGACACACACGTATACTTTCATAGGGCCACGCAAATACAAAAAACAGCACTATGCATACATGCACCCTCGCACACACACACTTACTCATTAGAAATGTTGTGACCAGCGCAGCCTCCAAGTGACTGAAATCGCTGCTATTTGGTGTTTTAAAGTTAGATAGGATACAAATAGAGAGGAAACAAGAGCAAGCCTCATCCCAACCTCCACCTCAAACACATTATCCCCAGAGACACAGCTGCGGTCCCCCTCTCCAGGGTTGGGGGTTAAAATCCCACCCTGCCCCCTGTGTGTGTGGAGTTTGTGCCTGTTTCCTTCCACAGACCAAAAACATGCAGTTGGTGTCTCTGAGCTGCCCATAGTGTGTGACGCGTGTATGAGTATGAGTGTGCGTGTGAGTGTGAGTGTGCATGTGCCCTGCAATGTACTTGCATCCTGTGCAGCATGTCCCCCGCCAGGTGTCCTGTGTTGCCTGGGAAAGGCCGCAGGCTCACTGTGACCCTGCACTGGACAAGCAAGTATGGAAGATGGATAGATGGATGCGAGCTTCTGACAGAGAATCGCCAGACCTAATTAATTGCACTCCGAGCAATGGCACCATGCCAGAAGGCCGTGGATGTGTTTTACTCCCTTTCCACAGAAAACACGACCTCACATGCAAAGTTTTTCAAGTGTGACGCCCCACCTCGCATCAGCGGAACCTTGCGGACTCGCTCTCGCTGCGGGCGCCCTCTCCGCCATTCCTGTTCCTCTTCTGCTTTGTGTCGCCTGAGTAATTAATGAGGCCACAATGGCTGGCCTAAACCTTCTAGTCTGCTGGGCAATTCTGCCACACAGCAAGGAAAATAATAGTAATAATAAATGAAAAGAGGGAAGTCTCTCCTTTTCTGCTCACATTAACTCTGTAGCTCTCCTTCAGGTTCTCTGGTATTGTTGTCAAGGTGAAATGTGATGGTAAGGCTGTTGCCATGGGGAAATATTGTGTCTTTTTCTCCAATAGCACATGGTCTGTACCCTTAAGGGGATCTGCTACCTTTGCTCTGTGCCTGCGTAGATTTTTACCCCCCCCCCCCCCCCACCCTTCCCCAAACAACAGCGATTTTATGATGAAAGGGCCCCAGGCTTCGCCAAACACTATTTCCTCTCTGTGTTAATCCTGGGAAACTCGTCTTGTCATTCTGTATCGTTGCATGTTCTAATGTTAGAGTTCTAATGAGCTTCAGAGAGACACAACCTGTTTTCAGTGGAATCTGTGTGGATTCTGTTGCTAACTTGGGCTTTTTTTAAATTATGAGGCGTATTTTATCATTAGTGACGACGTGGAAAAATTAATTAGAGATGGGCAGCACTGTGACCTCAGTCCTCCAAGGTTGTGGGTTCAATTCCCAATCCTGGTTTGTGTGGGGAGAGGTGTGGCTAAATATTATGGGCCCCAAAAAGCATATCATACTGGGCCCCCAACCTAGACCAATCCAATGATGTTCTAATTTACGGCACCCCTGTGTGTGGGTTTCTTTCAGGTCCTCTGGCTTCCTTCCGTAGACGAGAATCGAGCAGGTTGGTGAATCGCCCAGAATTCCCATTAGTGAGGCTATGGCCTGTGATGAACTGGCTGTGTGTCCTTGTACCCTGTGCATTCTGGGATAGGCTCCAGGCCCAATGTGACCATGACTGGATAAGTGGTTATGGAAACTGGATACATGGACTGTCTACCTTTGGGCTATCTAGGTGCTCAGTAATGCACATCATGTCCCATTTGAAGCTCTGTATGCTGCATCTTCAACTGGGAGTCTGATGTCCCCTCTTAAAATACCACAGGGCGCATAGCAGCAACAACAACCGTGTGCGATCAACAGCTGTTCTTAGCCTCCACAATGCATGTCGAGACTCTCGTGCTGAGAAAACCATACCTGGGAGGCTAAGGGTCAGCGTTAGCCTGAGAATTGATAGGTCACTCCTATACATGGGATTTAATAAGCACAATGTGATTGGTCAGAGCACAGAAGGGGGTGCGGCAATAGTGGTGGGGGAGTGCCCAAAGTTTTTATTTGAACTCATCTGGTCCATTGCCTTTTGTAGGCAGCCCTGTGTAAATCCTGAATGGCAGCAGAAATGTTCCGTTAACGAAGCACAGTCGAGAGGCTGGATTTCATCATCTCCCCACTGTCGAGACCATTAAGCAGTTCATTGTATGGGTGTGTGTCCCGAAATTGATTCCATTGGCCGGTCTACGGTCACCATGTGCTCAACTCATCCAAATTCTTGGCCTCTGTAACAGAGAGATTTGGCCCCAGAACATCTGATGGCCAGGGCCAAGATTTTCAAAAGGGGGCATGGGGTGGGAGGGGGGAGCAGCGGCATTACCGGGATGCGATGCGGGGGTGACAGTAATAGTTGCTGAGTAGCTGCACACCACTGAAAGCAAAAAACACACCATCTACGCTTGGACAATATGTCCTCATTGTTATTTTTTAGCATCTTCAGGTAAATTTTTTTTTGGGAGGGGGGGCACAGGAAGTCATGCTTTATGTAGGCGAAACAGAAATGCATCGTCAGTAACACATCATCCCTTCCCAGCATGCACCAGCACCATTCTGTGCTATTTATGTCAAGTCCCGGCTGACTAACTTAACAGCACGCTGGAATCCACGGTGGGTTACTAGCGTCCGGCGAAGGAATGCAGGACAGGAAGGCGTCACGCCGGACCTTACGTCTGGCCCCCACCCGGCTCAGAAAGCTGCGTCACAGGCTGCTGCGTGTTGAATCACCGGCTGGCCGTGTACTCACCATTTCTATTTTAGGGTACAGACGCAGACGCGTATAAACTGAGAAATAAGGAAGTACGGCAGCTAATGGGAAACAGGCCGGCCGGTCACATGGCTCGTTTTCCTGGAAAGGGATGTAGCCTGACTGTCAGTGGGGTTTCTGTTACTGCTGCTTGCAACAGGCAGCTTTATACAACACGCTTGTTCTTTTGTTTGTTTTTTTTTTCTTTGGGGGTGGGGGGTGGGGGTGTGGTTCCTGCAAAAATCTAGGCGGTTCTGTGCTCCGGCCTGTCCGTATGGGGTGTAATTGAGTCTAATTTAATTTCTGCTGAGATTTTAACTGTAGGAAGATGTCCTGGGAAAGAGAGTAAATTTGAAAGCCATTAACCTCTTTATCCACTTCATTGAAAATGCTGAAAAATAAATAAAACAAGAAATGTTTTTTTTTTGTTATTATTATTTTAATTTTCTCCCTGGAGGGGCATACAATTTTACACCGCGTTACCTCTGTGTTTACAGCCGAACACTTCGGCACTTAATAATAAATCAACAGTCCTCAAGGTCTGTTCAACCCTATTCTAACCCTGACACACGGTTATACACGGGCACGCTTGCATGTAATTGTATGTATTGCAATTACCAACAAGCAAGAGAATTACTGGTTAACTAGGCTCTTGAACCGGGCAGGAATAAGGAAGCTGGAGTGACACAAAGCTCGTCTTTGTTTACGGTATGGCTCAGCTACAATTAAAGCCCTAATTAGTGGTGAGACGCTGACGTTGTCCAGGCTTGTTTTTTCATTTAATCTCATTCTGTAGTTTTTCTTTCCCGTGCTGGTGTCTAGCAGACTCGTATTTTCGTATTCTGGGGGAGGGAGGGGGAAAGGGGGGTGGTAGGGAAGGCATGGACTTGGCAGCATCAACAGATACCAACTGAATCACAAAAATGCAGATCCACACTACAAGTTCCCTAATATGTGGCTCAGTGGGTCAGGACATCTGTGACTAGAAGGTTGCTGGGTCAAATCCCAGAGTCAGAGGAAAGTGGGCGGTGACGGTTTGTATCTTTCATAGTTTTTTTTCCCTTTTATTTTCTGTGTGTTGATTGCGCACTTGTTTGTTTGAATGAAAAATATTGAATTAAAAAAAAAAATCATAAAAAATAGATAAAGAGCAAGGCCATTAATCCACATTTGCTTCAGGGACTGTCTGACTCAAAAAAATTCCAGTCTGACTGTCTGCTTACTCAAAAAAATGTATTTTGCTTTGTATAAAAGTATCCGCTAAAATAAATAGAAAACAAGTCACTTTTTTTCAGAAGTGACTTGAGGACATGAATGTCAGTCATGGTTTAAGGGTTTACTGGACTTGTTTCACCCCCGCTGGTCTTTCACATCCCCAAGAAACCAATGACGTGATTATAACCATCACTCCCATAGAGCCGCTTATTCCCCTGAAACATACTGATTGATGCAGCCCAATTGCCAGCCCTTCACTGAATGTTCAGCAGCTCCCCAGCTGCTGTTCAGACCAACTTGGTCCAGTTCCTAGTTTTCAACTGTAACAGAAGCATTAATTCTACATTCGCAGATTTGGACTTCTACCTTAATTGCAGACTCTATGGTCCGGCTCATATTAATCTAAACTGAAATCACAACAAACTCATCCAAGATCTACTTGACTTATCGCACCGAACATCTTATAACTACATACAACATCTACTTATAAAATCTAATAAGTGCCATGCCATGTATACCATGTGAATCTCACCAGAGAATTGGTCTTATTTTCGGTTTTATACCATAGCTTGATACTTAATATTATGTGCATGTTTATTAATGTGTATGTATTTTTAAGCTTACAACTATATTTATCCCAAAATAATCTGCAATTCTGAAATAAAACTAAAATATAAAGGATTTGTTGAAAACTGATAAGTGATGTCACTGAGCCAGTCCTCATGTGTTGTTGTAACAATCACACGGCACTGAGTATGAAGTCACCGCTGCCATGTGGCAGCAAATCCAATAAACAGTACTTTTAACAACTCAGCACAGAAAAGCCCAAGGACCAAAGCCGGCTCCTTTTGAACAGCAGGCTGAAGATGTTAAGTCGCACACATGCACTGAACTCAGCTTTGATTAACGGGGCGACAATCCTCAGCCTCCCCAGGGCCGTCATCCCCTTTGGAACACGGAGGATCTGAATTTTCTTTTCCGCTTTCAACAAACGGCTGACACGTTCACAGAGCCAGACAGACACCTTGATCTCCTCAGCACCACATTAAGTGGCCGATTATGGCAGCCCTTGGAATGGGTATTTACAGTTTATTTCCATCCATCTTTTAACTGTTTATCCAGTACTAGGGTAAGTCGGAACCTATGCCAGGCAGCTCGGAGCGCAAGGCGGGGGGACACCCTGGATGGGAGGCCAGTCCACCACAGGACATTTTATTTCCCTAAAAATACAAAAAAAAAACTTGCATGGGGAAGTTTTTTTCCCATCAGCCCTTTGCAAAACTTTTATGGACTTTTATTTATCACTATTACAACTGACAGTCACTCGCTGTGAGTATTTTCTGTTCCCACTCCAGGAACTTAATGCCGCAAACAATATACTCCTACCCAGAATTCCATGCCACCTCGCAGTACACCACGTTTCCAAAGCAACGTCGGCATGCTACAAAAATAAATAAACAACCATCCACATCTGAAGGGGCCCATGAAGTAGAGACCTTTCACCTAGCATTAATTAATTAATATTTTGCCATAAAGCTACTTCACTGATGCTGTTTTCGTGTTTTCACAATAGCCTTGGTGGTGTATGCGAGCTGGACCCGTTTTCATCTTGGTTGACCATAAATTAGCCCTTTCGCCGCGGCTTGCCTGGTCACTGGTGCCTTTTGCAAATGGAAAACATTCGGGACTCTTATTTCACATATTACGAGACGTCTCGCAAAGCAAAGTCCTTGGCACTGTTTTTAAGGGAGGCTCTATAATGTATTCAGGTCGGATTCAATGGCTTTGGCAACACGTTAGGGATCCCCTGCAGGGCTGCTCCGCCTGTGAGAAAGAAGCCGAACAATCGCGGCGATTCCGTGTCAGTATTCCTGCTTTATTTCGCTTCAGTGTCCCCTGCAGAAATTTGTTCTCTTCACGTGGTTACGGAGGGAAAACCAGGCACCCAGAATCAGGGAATAAATCTGAGTCATTCATACCGGCCTGTTGACGAAAACAGTTTGCTTGTAGCCCTTGTGCGAAGGGCTAGCTATCATTAGCCTCTTAACTATAGTTATTGTTGGTATTTGGAAGTACGTGGACCGGAATTCGCAGTCTAACTTGTGCGTAGACGACTGTTATTCAACACTTAGCGAAGATAACTGACGTGCAAGTCGTCCGCTGCCAGATTGCAGCCTCCGATACCCAGGCACACCAGTTAGCACACTGGATTATGTTCCTACAGGTGTCGCTCTGCTGCATGGGAGGTCACAGGACTCAGTGCTCCCTGGGGTCTGCACATGGCAGCCACCTGGGGGTGCTCTGACGGAACGACTCCCCGCTTGTATGCCTCACAGGGCATCCCACTCACATGCCTTTCACACTTCTGTTTAACCCCCCAGCATGCCAGTGCACCCGGGGTCAGCATGCCGCTATATATTTTTTGTGCATTTTTTTTGTCCTAAAGATGCCGCTGCGTATTTTTGCTGCAAGATTTCTTCCTCTGATTTCCTTCCTGCAGTCCAGAAAACACGCAGTTAGATTAACCGGCCTTAATAAATTGCCCATGTATGCATCCAAGCGAGCATAGGCCCTGTGATGGACTGTCATCCCATCCAGGCCGTCCCCGGCCATGAGCCCCGTGCTTCCATGGAAATGTTCCAGGCCCCCGAAGGCCTCGGACTGGATAAGCAGTTATGGAAGATGGATGGTTGGATGGATGGATGAACCTGCGAAGGGCAGCCTGGGATGAAGCGCTGGAAGAGTTAGCGGCACAGTTAACGGAAAAATAAATTAAAAGCCAAGGCGAGATCAGCGGCTTCCGGTTCTTTTCCAGCTCGATGCACATGTGCATCTCGAAAATAACATCCCTGCGTCTCTCTGCATGTGGTGTCTTCCCCTGTGATTTTTTTTTTCTTTCGTGTGACCTTTAGACTTTGTTCTGGCTGACCCTGAGGTCAAGCAGCCAGTATGTTAATGAAGCCTCGCCGTTGTGACTGAGTAGATTCAGATGGAATCCGCAGCAGCAGAGACCCTGGCAAGGCATAGGGGAGGGGAAGGAGGAAGGGATGGGGTGTTTGAGAAAGAGATTAAAACCCCTGAGGCCAGTGAAAGGGTAGATGTTCGGTAATGATTTTACAACCATCTTGTGCTTTTGGAATCATGAAAAAAGGGGAATGTTTGTCCTGGCTGCCAGAGATTCATGCATTTCGGGGGGGGGGGGGGGGGGGGTGGGGGTGTAGGACAAGAGTTGAATCCACATGTTTTTAAAGTCATACCACTTGCCCCCCTAGGGGGAGAAAGGATGTCCCACCAGTACTGGGCAAGCAGCTAGCTTAGTCCACTTCCAGATATTTTAGAGACAGCATTGGTCAGATGCCTCTTGGTCACTGTGAACCCTTGCTACCCCCCCACCAACAAAAGTGCCTTTTCCTGATGATCTTACATAACCTGCTGCCGTGATATAGCGCCATGGTATTAAAAGCACCGCCTACGACCCAGGACGTGCCGCAGCTAACCGTGACTCATCGGACGCGGGCTGCCGTGTGAGTGAGATGTGTCACCTGGTAACAAAGCCAAAAGCCAGGAGCAGCACATAAATGGACCGAAAGCAACCGGCCCGCATGTCTGCGGACTTATAAAGAAACGACAGATCTGACTAACACCTTAAAATGCTGCGCTGTATCTGTCATACATCTTTACACACGCTCACAAACATCGGCCCACATAATTCTGGTTAACTTTATTACGTTAACAATATTACGGTGTTCTGGTATTTCACTGGGTTACGGTGTACTGTGTCGTTCATACACCTTTTTTGTTTCTCTGGCCTCCCTTGTCAGGTTATCAAGTATACTTTCTTTTCACTTTCTTTTAAAAAGCGTATCCAAGCACTGTTTACATACTCCCGCGGGCAAGGGTAGGGGAGATAATGAAGGGGATCGGCTGTCAGGATGCGTCTGCGCCCGGACCGGAGCTTGGCAAGGCAGGAAGCCGTGTGGGCAGGTCTGTCTCTCTCTCTCTCTCTCTCTCTCTCACTCTCTCTCTCTCTCTCTCTCTCTCTCCGTCATCGCCTGCGTCAGACGCCAGAAGGGAGTTTTCCACTGACGAAAAAGGATACGATCCCGAGCAGGCTGGATCAGACAAGGGAGCGTTTCAGCTGCTGCAGATCTCATACAATAAGCAGGAGCAAAAGTCAGCAGTCGGTGCAAAGGGGGACGTATTCCGTGGACCTATTCTTACGCACTTTTGTGTCGGATCTGTTGCCCTCTTTCCCCACTAATGGTGAACGGGTGCCCAAACTCCTAGTAAGTAATTTGCGGTATACGAGTTGCCTCGATGTTACGCGTTAATTTTTTTTCTACTCCTGTTGGCCATCGGCCAGGTAGTTGGAGCGGTTCTTTGCTCTGTGTCTGGAGGGTTGGATAATTGTTTTTCGGAAGTTTGGATTTGTCGATAAGACTGAGATCTGTTTTAACTTTTTATATGTATTATTTATATACTGGAAGTCTGACAAGCGCGAATACCGATTGAATTTTATTACAGACCATTTGCATTTTGAGGTTATTTTATCATTTAGATTTCTAAAACCCAGTTAGACGTTAGATTGTTACATTTGTAAATCGTTATCTTATTAAGTTAACATAAATCCCATTTACTGCTAGTTATTTGCAACATTGCAATGAAGCAGAACAAACGCAGTCTCTACAATAGTTTGTATTCAACATTTGATCCTTTGTTATTGTTAGCTCTGATTAATTTTAAAAACATTCTGTGTTTAACATTGTTTCGGTATTGCAATGTTTTAATGGTCAATACTGTGATGTGCCCCGTGTGTGCAATAAACTGATTTATTGTTCGCTTCTCTCATGGGCTCTTGTTACACCGGGCAGTTCTTGGAGCTGCACGGCACAGCTGATTGAGGTCGGCATTTAGCGGGACAGTGTTGTAATTGTAATTAGCATTAATCACCAGGGGTGAAGAGGTCAGCAGTCGAGGGATCGTGCTGCACTAGCAATAGGAGGAGCACGTCGTGATCTGACGCCCGTCTTCATGATATGTGCAGCTATTTTGATATAATGATACGAATTCGTTTGTGGCGCCCGGTGTTTTTACATAGTGACTAAGTGAAATCTATTGTTTGTATCTAAGATTATCCGACCGCTAAAACCATTCATTGTAAACGCCAATTGTATGTTGCATTTGAAGGTGATGTAGAAAAAGCGAGTGATCGTGTCTTAGGAAGGTGAAAAAACGTGTGC
The DNA here is from genome assembly GCF_023856365.1 of Brienomyrus brachyistius. Taxonomy (NCBI): domain Eukaryota; kingdom Metazoa; phylum Chordata; class Actinopteri; order Osteoglossiformes; family Mormyridae; genus Brienomyrus; species Brienomyrus brachyistius. The sequence continues at coordinate 23,831,344 of NC_064533.1, read as the reverse complement.
GTGTGGAGTGGTCTTCAATAATAACGGAGTATGGAAGCGGCTCTCGTGAACGCATGACCACCGTTTCACCGAGTCTCCATAGGCTCGCCGTCATTCGCTGCTTGTGATGAATTTTTGGTAGAGGACTATCGCATTCCCTGTAATGTGCAGCCCCTGCTTGGTTTTGGAGACCTCTGCATGCTTTTTTTCCTCCTCAGAAAGCCACGGATTAAACACAACCCGTTTTTAATACCCATGATCTGGCCGTGGTATATCTCGATCTATGCATGTAACGGACGTAATTATGATTAAATTCCTAAATCGTTTGGAATTATAAACAAAATGACTTTTGATTCGCCTTTTGATTGATTTAGAATTGTTTGCTCTAAAGTGACCGTTGATGACAGACTGTCGCCCACACAAATAGCAATGTCACGCTAGTTCTGCATAGAAGTTTATACTGAGTTTGCAGAAGTGGGATGCTATTATTTTTGACAGCTTAGATTAAAACATCCAATACGCAACCAAAACAGTGTTTTCAATCGCCGAAGCTTGTTTGCGTTTTGTATTTCGAACGTGTAAGATACAAAACAAGCACAAGTTACATATTTACTTATTTATAAACAGCAACTTCTACGGACCTTTCAATTCGAACGGTAAGACTGTGTTTAGCTACATAAAACGTGAGAAGTTTTACATTTAGAAAGAGACGTGAAGATAAAATACATAAATGCAGATATTTTAAACGTAACATTTTTTAAATGTATTTTGAGTAAAGTCTAAAAAGGTGGTTACGTAGGCCTCCAGGAATGGCTTAAGATAGTACAGCCAGAATGCCAATTTTATTAATAATGTATGCGTTTGGTTTCGTTTTTGTGAGGATTACATTTTTGTTCTGCCTGCACAATGATGGGTACTAAGTTCAAACACAGATAAGCATTTCCCACCGGTGTCCTAAAGTGTCCAACGGATTGCTCAGAGTGTAATCGATTTATTTTTCCAGAGTGATCATATTCCTTGAAATCTCTGCGTTCCTTCCCTTATCCAAATATTTTGTTTCTGGCATTAAGGGGGATTTCAGCAGCGTAATGTCGACCTCGCAACCTGTGACACTTGTGTCGTGTTTCACTTCTGTACCCGTAGCAGCTGGTTTTTCATAGTGACAAACGGAGATTGAACTGCGATACAGTTTCTCGCAGAGTGTAATGCTATATTTTTGCTCTGCACTGGTCATCCTATATAATGACTTGAGGAAACCATTAGAATGTGGCGGGGGGTGGGGGTGGGTAATGTGCACCGGATATCGTGCTGATGTACTACGAACCTCTCTTTGTAAAGACGATTAAGCAGTATAATGTTCTTCGTCTTTTTTTCTTTTTTTTTGGGGGGGGGGGCTTAAATATCAGGTACTGGCTAGTCAGGCCGCAGTGTGCTACTTCTGGACTGTTCACAGCCGGAGCCTAGTTGGGGAAACTCCAGTCCGTACAGGAATTCACAGAAGGAGCGGAGCGGGACGGCTGTCCTGAAATAAAGTGCCAAGTCTCGTTATCCTGGCGCTATATCTTACTGTGTCTTTAATTGTCCAGCACAGTTCTTAACATCGAGGAATGATGATGGCGGAGTCTCCCCCCCTCCCCCCAAGGGGCAGGTTTTTCCTGAACCTTCCTCTCCACAAGTTAGGAGGAATTGGCAATATTTATCACCCAGGAAAAAATAGTGCATTTTTAAGCGGGGGGGGGGGGGGGTTAATTATCATTTATTTTAGGCCGTGTTTTACCTTGGAATAAAAAATGCTTTGGACTAAGGACATGAGCAGTGATGCACCTGATGAAGTCTCCCCCGCCCGCCCGACCAGAGACGTAGGAACGGGGGGGCAATATTTAATTTGACTTAATTCAACTTATCCATAAACAGAGTATTTAAATTAAGTTGTGCCCCCCCAAGTCTCAAACTCTCCCTTACGCCTTTGCCGCCGCCCCCTCCACATACACACCCACACAATAAATACTTTCTTTCTTCTTTTCTCTCCAGAGAGTGTCTCCTTGTTTGTTATAGCACAAAGCGGGAGGGGGGCCTCGGCTGCAGCTTTACTTTCATGCCTGGCGTCTGTTTGAATGGAGGCGGACTGATCGCGCTGAAAAGGGAAGCATCTGGCATTTAAACGCCATCGAGGGGGCAAACGGCGGTTTCGGTCGGCGACGGACATCTTAATCAGCCGTCCGTGCTGCCCTCCGGGCCCTGGTCGGTTCGGGATTTGAGGCTCTTTGCCAGGTGCTGTTGGGATGTGATGGGATATGTGGTGGGCTTTCCCTGGATTTCTGGGTTTTCTTTTTTAGCAGTCTGTGTTTTTCTTAATTTTTCTTAAGTGGGGGTATCGTTGCATGTGGCGTTAATGTTTTTCTTTTAAAATATACATCACGATGTACAGAAACGCATTTATCATGTTTTAATTCTGAAGCTAGAGGGAGGAGCTTGAAGTCAATTTGCATTTCAGCTTGTGATTCGCAGGAGCGAGGAATATAAACTCCGTTTTACAGGGGCTGAAACCCATCTGGGTGAAATATCATTTGTGCTCGGCCAAAAACAGTGGGCGCCTGAAAGGAATTCCCATAGATCTGAGTCATTTTATTATTTGTATAAGCCCACCCCCACCCGTATAAAACAGGTTGAGGCCAAGTTTAAAAAAAAAAATCCCCGCACCCTAGCAGAAGTGAGCCAGGAAAGTTTTTAAAATAAATGGCTTTTAGTTAACTTAGTAAAAGATTGTTGTTCAGTGTAACAAGCGACCAGCTAAGCGGGTTGACTTTGCGTGCTGATTCTTTGATAATCCTTAAATGCTTGAGAGAAACATTTAATTTTATAGTTTGGACCTTAGTTTTCTGTAACCTGGCTTTAAGGCCCGCGTTGAGCTACGGTGGATTTGGAGCAGAGTGGAGTGCTGATTGTTCCCAGTGTGCAGGGGACGGATTCTGGGCTAAAGGGAGCTATTCAGGTAATGTGGTAATTATGGGTCATGCATTTCACTCACCCATCCATTAAAAGAGGCACATTGTCAGACGAAAAAAAAGAGGAGAACTGCAAGTCCCAGTAGCTCCCAGGGTAATACGATGCTGCTCTCGCGTGCGATTTAATTGCCTCCCCATGTGATGGGTCTGTCTGCCATGCAAATCTTGCCCTAGCAGTTCACGGCCGTTTGCGTTTCTCCAGGATGTCAGTTTGTATGATTTAGTCTAGGGTAAGTGTTACAGAGGTTCCGTTTCCCCTTTCTTACTGCCTCAAATCTTACTACGAGTTAAATGTAACATAAAAGTCTTAACATTTATATCAATTAAAAGAATTATTTTCAGATTAGAAAGTGTAGATGGGGAAATGTTGCCATTTAGTTGTTTATATTTCGTTGATATCGTTTCCTAGGCTTTTTTCCCTGTGGTTTTTATGATTTGATTACTGAATGTCTCTGTTTAGTGGCCTGATCTTACACTACAGCTTATTTCTGTTCGGTGGGTCACTGATTTGTTGCTTTCATTGTGGACCCCCCCCCCCCCCCCCCCACTTCATCACATTAAGGTCTATTTCCTAAACCCTGTCAGTACGGATTTTTGAACAGTCCCTCAGACGCCCCCCAATCTGCCCAGTGTGGCTGTAGATGGAACGCTACTAATACATAATTCATAAAATGACAGGATGGGGATGGGTGGTGGGGGGGCGGGGGAGACCTTTCTCTCTGGCCGCTTTATGTTGCACTGGAAACTCTACATGTGATGGGCTTTACTCCACAAAGAGTGAGAAGGCAAATCCCCCCCCCCCCCCCGAGGCGTTCACACACTCAAACCTGCTGCATTATTGCCCTACGAAAACACATATATTTTCCTTATTCTTTCCAGAATTGGTACACTACACCACAAAAGGTGTGGGGGTTTTGGTCTGGCCCAAGCAGATTAACCCCCCCCCCCCCCCCAATTGATTCTGCCCATCATGCTGCGTTAACAAATCAATTTGTCAAGTGGTTCCTGGCCAAAAGATAACGACCTACTACTGCCGATAACCCCCACAGACCCTGCCTCATCTAGGGCTTGATTATAACATTTCTGCTTAGCTAGGTCTCCCCATTCACCTCCAGCGAGCGAGCGAGGGAGGGAAAGGGGGGGGGGGGGAGATGCTGAACGTCAATGGCCCCTCTGTCAAGCTAGAAGAAAATGAAGGATGTGCACCTGAATGGAAGCCGCATGTCGCATGACTCCAGTGTGTGTGGGAAATGGCCACTACGTCCATGTGTACTGGAATTAAGATAAGGCCCCTAAGGAAAGTGTGAATGTGCACGATCTAATCGTGTGCTAATTATAACATTATTAATGACATCATTATATTTTATCTCTGATTACCTGTCTTTATTCGAACTAGGGAAAACTGACAAGGCTAGTTAAGTGAACTGGGTATATTGTCACTAAAGTCATTTAATATAACCTGTGCTGAACATTTGTTAGTATCTGTAACATTAAGGGACACAAATGTTTCCGGTAATTTCCTGAAATTTGGTGCTGGCGGTAGGATATGAATTGTCTTGAAATGCAAAGGGTTTTTGGTTCCATCTTATTGCATGCGTGAGATGAGATCATTTCCAGTGCTTTGCTGAAAGTCCGGCACCCTCGGTTCTCGCTGTTCTATGCAAATAAGCCTTGGCATCTTATCGGAGCGGCGGGGTCAGCGGAACGCGGCCAGCGGCGAGTACGCCACCTGGGGCTCCGGGGGGGGGGGGGGGGCGCTCCATCGCTTCTCGGAGAGCTGGCGGAATTGGGTGGCCTAGGAGTGTCCGCGGCTACTATGCCTTTCTTTTTCCCCGGGGATGGTGTTTGCTTAAGGAAATCTGAGCAAATGTAAAGCCGGTGCCCCTCCCAGACTGTAAACTGGTCCATGTGTCGGCGAGAGCAGTGAGGTCAGCATCTGCGCCACATTGACACGCGTTGGCCGACTGAGACCCTGTGCCAGTCAGGAGCGGATGGATTATATCAAAGGTCAGTGGGAAGAAGACAGGCTGCCTGTGTGACTCCCTGGGGGGGCGGGGATGGGGGGGGGGGCTCCTTTTGCAGCCTGGTGTCATTTATCAGACGTACACTCATTTTACGGGTTGTTGTTATTATTTCTGTTGTTTGTTGGTTAAAAATAAGCGTCATTTCCCTGCCAAGGAAATACAACTTCTAGCTAGTGAACAAAGCATATTATAACGTGGAACGGAATGAAGGATTTTTGTCACATGCAAAGTTTAGTCGGGCTATAACCTGCAGTGAAGTGAAAGGTGGTCAATTAAAAGGTGGTCATTAAAACAGAAATGACAATAAGAAAATAAAGGGAAAAAAAGATAATTGTATAATAAATATGAACAGCAAGTGAAAAATTAGTGGGGGGCAAATGCAGCATTGCTCGAAGTGTGTGGTTCGTGTGTAAGGTGCAAGTGTTAAATTGTAACACTCTTTGAGATAAGTGTTCCGTTAAATATATTGCCAGAATTCATCTGACTGCTAGGTAGTTTGCATGCACACATTATAGTAGTGTGCTGGGGTGTGGGGCTGGTCGGAGGGCAGGGTGTGTTGAAAGAACGTTTACGCCGGGCCAGCAGCTTCCCTTCACGTGTGAGCGTGGCAGGCTTCAGCTGTTGCATAACGGCTGCGATGTGTGTACTGATTAGGGCAATGTGCACTGGATCCGAGCGTTCTTAACGAGCTCGCGTCAGGCACGGAGAACCATGCTGTCGCGTCTGCGTCAGAAGGAAGATCGGGAAGGAGCCACTGTGAAACATTTCATCAGATAATGACTGACTGACTCAACAGGATTCACAGCACACATTTATATTGATTATGTATATAATTTATGTATATAACTTAAGTTGTGCAAAACAATCAAGACAGATCAACACCCCTAAGTAATTCCGCATATGTAAAAGTACTTGGTGACTAAAAAGAGATTCTAACTACAGACGCTACACTACTTAGGAATGTGTTGCGTTCCAAACGGCTGTTCATAACTTGAAATGTTCGTAAGTCGTTATTCAGCATCATTTTAAGGGTATATACAAATACGAAGAACTAGGATGCTGGGAGTACGAAGGTTATACTGCTGCAGAGGTGGGAGTAGCAGCCAGAAGTCGTACTAGGCAGAATTGGTGCACAGGAAAAAAAAAGATTCTGCGGACAGGAAACGGGAGCCCAAGGAACACAGTTTGGACTTACAGTCCTCTTCGTTCATATGTCTGAAAGTTCGATGGTTGAAAGTTCGTAAGTAGAGGAGTGTCTGTATATGAACGTAAAAGGTCAGTTTTGTTTAACAAGACTGTGTTGTGTATAGATTCACTAAAGTCAACATTCTTTGCAGTTAGCATATGACAACCGAAGAACAAAAGCTCACTCAAGTTTGCAAGTAAAACTTGCTCAAGTTTGCAAGTAAATCCCATTTCTATGGATTCAGTGAGTTTTGGGAATGTAACAAAAGTTCTTTGCCAGATTACACGTGGGCTGAGTGAATTTTGGTTCCCAATACTTGAAAGTATGATGATATGATGAGAGCCTGGTTTATGCCATTGGCAGTCGAAAATATTGACTTGAGTGATTTTGGAAGTTTGCTCATAGGTGTGGTCTTTTGATTGTGTAAGATATGTTTTATTGACTTCTACATGACTATTGTCTTCACTCTTACAGCACATATTGTTATTGTCTTCACTGAAGTAGTTGTTTATTGGCTTATTTATTAGGGACAATGCATACTGATAACATTGCTGTAAATATGTCAGTTAGCCAAAAGGCTAGCTTTCATCTGTAGTCCCAGAATTCCTTTTTTTTTATAAAAAAAATACTCCTTCCCATCCTTGTTAACAGATTTCCCAGTAACGCCATGAGTGGCCCTTTGAAGAGAAAGTTCAGCGAAGTCGACGAGGACCGCTGCTACTCGTCATCCTCACCCTCCTCACTCTCCTCCCCAGCCAGCTCAGAGTGGGACTCCGATGGGGGGAGCTTTCACTCTGACACCTTGGATTCGAGGCCTAGTGCTCCCAGCTCCCCAGAAGCTCTCGTTCCTAGTGAGTATCGGCAGTGCCCAACGAGGTGGCCTTTTCTGTGCCTTTTCTCATAGGTGTCCTGGGTGACTATCCAAGATAATGTCCAGAAAATAATACAGAACCGTGGGAAGAGGGGAACGAGAAAATCAAAGTAGTTGTAGCAGTGCGACAGATCATGGCGCCACTCTGCCTTAAATGTTAAGTATTGCCACCAATCTTCCGCTGCTTATCCAGTACAGGGTTAGAGGCAAGGACAACTTTTAAGGTGGGGGGCATAAGCGGGGTCATAATTCATACAGGGAGCCAACCTTATTAGTAAGTTAGTAATGCGTTTTCAATTGAGTCATAGAGGAGGGGGGCACTCCGGAGACCAATGAGCTTTCAGCTGGGGCCAGTGGCTCTGTGGCTCCTCCCCTGTATACGCCTGGTCAGATGACCCTGGAGCCCGTCCAAAGAAGCACAGGGGACACCATGGAATGGATGCCAGTGCATCATAGGGCTCAGTCACACTCCCCGAAGTAATGCGTACTAAAAAGTACCAGTGATTGCTTTGTCGGCAGAAAGAAAGAATCTATGTGGTTATAAAATGTATCTGCTGTAGTGGTACATTCTGCCCTCTGCTGGTGAGTTGAAGGGAAGGGCGACTGCCATGGAGTTCCCAGGAGGGGAGGGCAGGCAGCCAGTGGGCAAGCCCAGGCCGAGCGCCAGCTGGAATAGCAAACGCCTTGTGGGCAGCCAGCTGGGCGAGTGCCCAGCACAGGTGCTCGAGAGGGTGACCGGTGGACTAGCAGGGCTATAGTGGAAAGGTGTGTGTGTGTCTGCATGTGGAAGGAGGTGTCAAGGAAGAGAAGGACACTTGAGGACACACTGGGGGGTGGGGAGGGGGGAAATTTATGGATTAATAGAAACACTGCAAGGGTAAGATGAGGAGAGTGGGCATTTTCAGTCCGTCATGGTGACAGCATGAAGAGTGCAACAGAACTCTTGCAACAGCCCCCGCTCCCCCAAGATGCAACATGTGAATTTCACATAGCTTAAACCACTTCAGCTTCTTAGCATGGTCCATTTGAATACACTAGATAGGATGTCAAAGCTTAATTAACAGCAACATTTTCTTATAGTAAACTGACATTCCCTGAAGTTTTTTTCTGGCATCTTAGAAAGCAATCGCACTCCAGACTCCATCTTTGAGGAACCAGTGGGTTAATCAGCAATGTTGGGATTACTGCCAAGCTGAGGCCCGTGGGACGAAGGGGGGGGGGGGAGGCGATCTCAACAACTCATCCCAACTGCTGTAACCAGGGGGAGGAGGTTCACCTGCTGAGGGTCTGTGGCGCCGTGTAATTTTGGACGGTCTTTTGAATTACCATGGAGGGGCTAACTTTAGCCAGAATCATAGGATTGATGTCCTGGAGAGCTGATTGCTAGAGATTCTCAAAGGCTGACAAACAGAGTTTCCTTAGTTTTTTTAATTATTATTAAGAGAAGCAGTTTAGTATGATTTAGTTTAATTAATTTGCTTCCACTGTAGGGCAAAAGGATTAAGCTTGCTAGTAGCATTTACATTTTGTTTATTTAGCAGTCAGACAGCTAGAGCAATTAGCGGTTAAGGGCCTCGCTCAGGGGCTCAACAGTGACATCACTCTTCCGACCCTGGGATTTGAACCGGCAACCTTCTAATCGCAACGTTCTGAGCTACTGTGCCACACACCGCCCCTCTGGTAAACGGGGACAGTGTTCCAAAAAAAGTTTTGGGGTTGGATTGAATGGTGATATCTGAGACCATGGACTGAGACTGCAGGATACATGTCTGTAATGGGATCAGAAAATGGGTCAACGTGTCCTGCATGAACGTTGATGGGTGATATCAGCCTTAGTCAATTTATGGGATTTGTTCGGTAGTTATTGAATTTACTTTCCCGATATCTATTCCGTGTTAGTCATTTTGGAGGTAGTCATTTCTTGATCTCACGATGACAAAGAGCTTCAGTTAGAGTTAAATTAATTGTTTTTATTTATTAAGCCACATGTCAGGATTTATCTGTAATAGCAGTAGAAATTCACAGATTTAATTTGATTGTCTTAAGTGACAAATGGTTATGAATTTCATTTGCTAGTTATTCTAAACCATGATTGTTGAAGATATGATTACGCTGCGGTTTGAAAATTTGCATCATTTTCATGTGAATCGAGAAGCTACATGGTTGGTCATGCGTTACACTCCATCTAGTGGCTGCGTATGGATCTGCAGTGGGGCAGCTGCGTAGCTGCAGCCTCAGTAATCAGGGGTTCTGTTTGTCAGATTAATCCTGACATGTGGCTTAATAAATAAAAACAATTAATTTAACTCTAACTGAAGCTCTTTGTCATCATGAGATCAAGAAATGACTACCTCCAAAATGACTATAATATTTCTGGATTTGATGTTTTGAGGTTTGTTCATCATCAGTGGAACATTTTTCAGGAAATCATATTCCCTCCTCACCTTCAAGGAAAACCTCAAGCCCCCAGAATTGTACAATAGTTTAAATTCAAATAAACAAAGTTTTTTTTTGGGGGGGGGGGAGCCTCAAGACTCATCCTGTCCGTATGTTCTCCATGTTCCCTAAAGGCTCTGGATGTTGTACTTCTCTGTACCATTGAATAGACTTATCAGGTTCTTGCTTTGCTGGAAAGTGCTGCGTAGCTCATGTTCCTTTGCTGTTTACGCTTGTATCTGGCAATTCTTTGGAAGCTCAGCCTATCCGCACTTGTCTAGTTCACTCCTTAGTGGCCTTATCTATGTGATGTACTTCACACAAAATACAATAAGTGTAAGTTGCCATGGTGACCAGGCAGAAAGAGGTAATCCAAATATCTTGCCTTTATTTCTGTCGGGTTGGGCACTGACGGCCTGCTTCTTGACCCTCTGCAGCCACGTCCATCCTGAAGAAGGCCAAGCGGCCGCGGAAAGGCGCCGTGCAGTTTGACCAGGTGATCGTCTACTACTTTCCGCGCTGCCAGGGCTTCAGCAGCGTGCCCAGCCGCGGGGGATGCACCCTGGGTATGGTACGCGAGCACAGTGCCTGTCACAGGTACACCCTCGCAGAGTTCGCCCTGGAGCAGAGACACCTTCGCTGGGAGAAGATAAAGGACAGGTTGAAGGAGGAGAAGCTCGAGGGCCTGAGGCAGAAGGTAAATCATACTGTCCTCCTCTTACCATCTTCCCTTCCTTTTAAGCTGCCTAGAAGGCTTATTTGAACAAACCAGGCTTGGAAGACTTGGTCCTCTACTTCAGAGAGTCCTTGGGGACCTGCAGCCGGTCCAGATTTTTGCTCCCTCCCAGCTCCTGGTGAACTGTCTGTGGCTCCCTGAGGACTGGATTGGGAAACGCTCTACTTGCTTGTTGATTTAAACCTGGAGGTTTTAAGGTTCAGTCAAGATGATAACAGGGTTCCCTTGGCCAGGTTCTGTCATAGTTACTGTTGTGCCTCTGAAGAGGCAGTCACTTGCCAAAACAAGTTACTCTGATTCTTCATGGTCCGTGTCTATAAAGATTGGTTGAATTTTGCAGTATTGCGTTGACTCTAGTATCTAAGAAAAATAAAGACGTTGCTTGTACTGGAGTTATGTATCCTTAAGTCTTTAGCTGTGCTGGTAGGAATGAGATTTTGAAACCAGCACTTGTGCATGCTGAGTAAACAAGCTTTTAATGCACCTCTGATTAGTGACTTTATTGGGTCCCACTTGGTTGATTCCACAGACACAAATAATAACGTTGGTGGCTGGGGGTGGTGAGTGATCGGTTCAAGCTCTGGCCTCGGCAGAATAGTCACATACCCGTAAGCCCTTGACCAGCAGTTCCAGGGCCGCTGCGCGTTGACTGACTGCGCTGTGACTCCCAAGCTATGGAGAGCAAGCTGTACCTGTTGGAGATGGCCCGATTCACGTTATTTCAGTTCAGATCTGATTCTGATACACAACTGCTGATACCTATACGGATTCTGATACAAAAGGTTTTTTTTTATTTATTTATTTAATAAATATATTTATATATAATTTTAAAAAAACTATGCCAAAAAAGTTAGTAATGTACTGTTCCACCTCATTTGTCGATCTTGTTTTAAGCATTTTTGAAGCATCTGCAGTTGTGTATCTTCCAAGCGAGGATACACACGTAGCAAATGCTTAAAATGCCCCCCAGCTTTTCTCCCACTGGCAACAGCATCACTTACACTTAGTTGCGGTAGCAGCCCATCGTGTATCGCAAGCTGTAGTGAGTGCGCAGAACAGCCCAAGCTAGTAAATCCCAAATCATCTATTGCTTTTTTCATATTACTCGCGTTGTCTCACACAATTGTTTGCACTTCGTTTAATGGTATTTTCCAGTAAATGCTACTTCCACCTCTCAAAACTTTGTTTTTTCCAAAGACTGCTACTAGTTGTTTTTTCAAGAGTAAAATACTCCCGGACCGTCACCCTCATATCTGATGTTCTTGCACTCCTCCTACTGCAAAGGGTATGCACATGACGTCACAGCGGGCGGAAGTCACTGCGCGAACACTCACTGAGTGGTAAAACAACTGAGAGGCAGCGTTAGCGTTCAGCTTGAATGCCGCTAAAAAGTATCTAAAATGGGAAAGAGCTGTTGTGCTATTGTACACATTAACTTATCAAGACTGCCGAAAACTAAATAAGTAATTATCAGACGTGGATGGGTCACATATGGCTGATATCTGATCTGTCTAAGAGGCATGGATCTGTGCCCATACCGATCCGAATATCAGATCGATGCACCTTCAGTACCTATGCTTGCACATGTGCAAATAGCAAATAACAATAATAAATAATACTATTCTTATTTCCAGTAGTGGTTAGGAATTTAAAAGAAAATGCAGAATTTCCAATTAAAATTAAACGGTGCTGTCAGTAGTGACTTCCACAAGGTCTGAGAATTGTTCTGCATCCACAAAACGTTACTTTTTGTTTGTTCTTTATTTCATGCCCCCTTCTCAGATGCCACCCTTGCTTCCGTGCTCAGTTTCATCTTTGTTCTTCAGGAAAAAAGTTCAAATGTTGAAAACGAATCCCCTTCGAGCATTCCTGAATCTGTCTTTGCATGGCTACCCCACAGCTAACAAAGAACGGCACCCAGGACTCAGAGGAGGCCAGCAAGCTGACAGTGGAGGACATCTCTGACGAGGACCTCGACCTCGGCGGTGTCGACCTGGGGGACAGTTCGTCCCTCCAGCCCTACCCATCCAAGAGGAGGCATGCTCTGCTGAAGGCTGCCGGAGTGAAGAAGATCGACCGCGAGGAGAAGCGACACCTCCACGCCATCCGACTCTCACGGGAGGACTGTGGCTGCGACTGCCAGGGCTTCTGTGAGCCCGAGACCTGCACCTGCAGCCTGGCGGGCATCAAGTGCCAGGTATTTCTGCCATTGACCACCTTGCACATCATAATCCTTAAGGAAACTCAACACTTACAAGTGTTATGTCAGGGCAGTCGAAGTCAACGCATCGATCTGTTAGCATTAGTCGTAAAGTCATAACCTGTTATTTCTTTGATTGTGTTTAAATTTTTAATTAACTTTGATACCTCGATGGGAGAATAGTATAAGCAAACAAAGATTTGTTAATAGGGATTTCAAGTAATTAATTTTAATCACCTACCTTGGGGATAATTGTTGTAATAACCATTGTAATTGTTGTGTGTATTCTGTGTACCTATTAAATTCTGTGTGTGTGTGTGTGTGTGTGTGTGTGTGTGTTTTTTTTTTAACATTGTTCATACTATTCTCCCATTGGGGTATCAAAATTAACTTAAATCAGTCAATGAAATAGTAACGTGTTGTGACTTTAGGATTAATGCTAACTCTGTTATGCATAAACTTTAGACTTAAATAGTATCAGCACTTTGTAAATTCTGGATCCTTGTTCAAAAGCCTCAGTGGGTACCGGCTGTGTGCTGTCAGTCACAGCTGAAAGGTTACTTCATTAGCTCCGTTTGTGTGATTGACAGTGCAATATAATCCCACCATGGCTTCCAAAGCTCTCTTTCTCCCATGATCACAGTTTCTTCATTATTGCTTGATCTCCACAGCTTTTCCCTCTCGGAACCATGGCTGTTCATTCTTTATAGAGAGCTAGGAAAACCCGTTGACTAACCAGGATTCGGGTCCTCAGATTATACAAAATTGAGTTGCGATTCCAAAGTTGAGCTCGGGATTTAATTGGCTGTGATGATCTCTGGACTGCATTAGTCATGATGATCTTCTGCGGGAAGTTCATGTGTGTTTCTACTGCCCCATAGATGGACCACTCCTCATTCCCCTGTGGCTGCACCAAGGATGGCTGTGGGAATACCGAAGGCCGCATCGAGTTTAATTCAGGCCGGGTCCAGACTCATTATATCCACACTATCATGAAGCTGGAGCTGGAGAAGCGTCTGGAGGAGGAGAGCAGTGAGGTGGACACCCTGGGCTTGTCCTCCGTTGAAGAGGACAGTGAGGTTCCCCCCGTCAGCCCCTCATTCCACTTCAGCCCCGAATTAGCAGCAGCGGGAGACAACAGCTGTAGCAGCGACATGACAGACTCCTCTTCCAGCTCTCTGAGCCGTAGCGAGGATTTGGAGACGGGGAGGCCACCGCGACCAGCCCGTCCAGCCCTAGATGTGGACGATGATGGACTGGCGCGCATCCTCAGTTTCGGCGACTCCGACAACGAAGACTGTCCTGGTAGCAACGACGGACACCAGCAGAGCGGCCAGTGGCAGCAACGAGGACCACCGAAGGGGCCGGCAGGGTTTGTTGCAGCAGAACCCTTCAGCGGAAATGGCATGAGACCTGCCGTACCAAGCGACTGTGCGGACAATCGTGTCCTGACAATCTCCGAAATGCTGGACGAAAACGCCAACCAGGGCAGTGTGCCTCCATCAACTGGCCCCCTGCCTGGTACCCTTCTCCCATCCTTGGATCACACCAACGGCTTGATGGACCTTAGCCTCTCTTCAGGTTCTGACCTAGAGTTCTTCGAAGGCTTTCCCAGCTTCCGGCACAACCCCATGTACGGCTCGCTGAAGGACTACGAGAATCTGGATGACAATTTTCAGTTTCAGTTTCCCAACTACCCCAACCTGCCCCAGGTTAATGACTCTGGCACCTGCCTCCTGGAGTCCCTGATAGGCCTGTCTGACTGCATCCCAGAGCCCTCTACGGCTTTTACGGACAACCAGTTGTTGGAAGAAGCTATGAAGTCCTCCGTATCGGAATCACTAAAGGTTTAACGGAAATGCTTTGGCATTTGGCAAAATTGCCTGAAGAATGCACATTTATACTTTATAAAACTTCTTTGGGTTACAGCAGTCTAAAGATCGCTGTGAACCAACTCTTGTTTTGCCATTCATATTTCAGTGAAAGGGATATGTTTATCATTAATCAGTTTGTGATTAAAGCTTCAGTCAGGGATCGTAAGTTATTGGATGGGTAGGTTATGGGGTAATGACCTTGCCTGATTTTTCTGGCAGCAGATGGCCTAAAAAGCAGCTGCCGCTTTGTGTCTATGGATGGGTCGGGAAATGTGATGCATCTAATGGATCTCTGGCCTGCACAATCTCAGCAGTGGCATGAAGACCTTAGTAGTCACTTTGACCTTCTTGATTTGGGACCCATGTACAGCCCTGGTACAGAGTCTGTAAACTCCAGTACTCTTGTGCAGTGGAGCATTTTGTTCCAATCTGCTTATTTCTTAAAAAAAAAAAAATATCAAGATAAACTGATCTAATGGGTCAGATGTGCCAAAGCAGTAGTTAGTATAAATTCAACTGAAGAAAATGCTCCGCACAGCTGTAATGGACTGGACTACTGGTCTAAAGCATGAGTTCATTTAACTCGGTTAGCACTTTACCCACAAGAATTTTAACAATTGAACTGATTTTGGGCCAAAATTTTGTCTTTGGCCAACAGCCTATCCTTTGGGGTTAATGAAATTAATAGTTTACGTGACACGGAACACGGAGCGTATTATTATTTATGAACTACAAACCTGAGTTGTGAATCATGTGGGCATTTAGGGACGACTAGTACAACTGTACAGTCTCAGGAGTATTGGAGGAGATGTAATTTATTTTGTATTTTTAATTTATTTTTCAATGAAAAATAAATTCCAGTAGCGCTGTGGTCAGACATTTGGAAATGCTACTACGATACTGGGAAGCTTCCAGAAATTGGAGTGTACAGATTGTTTACCTGGCCCTCAGCATTTATTGTCCTTGGGGTTGAGGTGGAGGGTTTGGGGGGGTGGGCAATGTGTGTGTGTGTGAGGAGGAGGGGGGGGGTTTGTCATGGAGTTTTGGACGCTGTAGATATGAGTAATAAAAGTAGGCTCTGATAAAAATATAATTTTAAGAAATTAGATTATTTATCATTTGTCACTTCTGATCTAATTTATTTAATCTTAAAATGTGCTCTCATAATAAGAGTTGACTTAATGTGCCTGTTATGGTGAGAGATGACTTTAGTCCACAGTCTTGACATGGCCTCAGCTAGCTGCTGCCCTGGGAGCTGTGTCCTCTATTTGTCAACTCAAAACTAAGGGCCTGTCAAATTAGACACTTAAATAGGTAATCCTTCTAATTTTTTGTAACTAAATTGTGTACATTTAAAAAGAGAATTCTAATCTGTATTACAGAAATTATTTTATGACAAAATGATTATATAAATTTTTTGGAAATTTGAAACATTTCTAATATATTAATTATAAAATATCAGCAAAATAGCCATCGCTTAAACAAATATTTGCAAGTATTCTTTTGTGAAATAAAATGGAAATATTGGGGGGGGAGGGGGTTCCCCATAAAATTACACTAACTCAAATAGAACTGAGCCCAGAATTCAGGATATTTTGACTGGTGGCAAGTAAGAAACAAATGACTGACTGTGCCAGTGAGTGATTTCTGAGATATATATGTTTTATGCACGTTGTATTAATGTTTCTCCCCTTTTTTTGGGGGTGAAAAAATTGTATAATTTTTCACTATCACAATAACATAATGAGGCCCCCCTAAACTCGCTGAAGTATAGTTCATTTCTGACTAGTGATAGTGGCTGTGGTGGCATAGTGCCACCTTATGGTTTACACATAGGAATTTCCCCAGCTGTACTGTTCAGTTACATTCCACGGCATCACCAAACATTCTTAGAAGAGTGCGAAATTAACCACCACGTTAACATTTACTTCTGCCTTTGTGTGTGTGTGTTGTTTTTATGTGATTTTGTTTCTTTAGTGCCAAAACAGGGCACTGAGTTTTGTAAATAACCTATTTTTCTTGTAAAATATATGGCTTGTTCTGGAGAAATGCATTTCTGGGTATTTATTATCGTAATAATTAACTCTGTATTCATCTCAGACTTTGCTAAATGCATTTCATTTGCCCTCACTGTTGTCCTTATTTACCTGCTTAAATGGTACTGAGCAAAAAAAATGCATTTTCTACATTCTCATTGTAAGGAACTTTATAAAATGTTTTCATCCAAGCAATTTGAAAGTGTTTCTATTACTTCAAATAAATGTTCAGACTTTGTTAAATGCTGGAACTCCTGTGCATTTTTTAATGTGATAAAATTATTTTCAGTATCCATGTTCATTATTTTAATTGTCTCCTCCTGAATGAAAGACGCACATTTTTCTGTCGCATCTGTGATCTTGCAGTAGGGTTGCAGTTTCTGGCACTAACCTAATTTTCTAATTTATTCAATTACATTGTACTAGGTGGAGACGGTATAAATGTCTTTAAAACTTTTGAAGCATGGACTGCTGTACCACGATAACACTGCCAGTGTTCATTTAGTTGAGTTTCTTTTTGAAATGTTTAATATTTTAAAGGACTTTCCCAGGTGTGAATACTGATGTTTGGGTAGATTTTGGGAAATGTTTGTAAAATTATTTTTAGTCATCTGCCGTGTGCAGAATATATCATGGCCACAACCCAAATCATGTTTGTTACTAAAGTGTCTGTCTTTATATTTTTGTTTGGTACATACACTAGCCTATATTAGTTTCCAGTATCAAAATCAAAACTGTAAATTGAAATGGAACTGGAGTAATGGCTGTACTGCTATTAAATTAGATGCCTTGGCATTAGTCAATTATTTAGAAAAATGTTCATATTTGCTTGCAAACATATCCAATAGTATAAAAACTTCGACTTGATTTTTTTTCCCTTTGCGGTTTAAAACTGTTGCACCCTACATGTTCGCAAACTGAGTTTGGTCTGCTGTGACAATTCCAGTCAGACTAGATGCTCTTCGAACCAGTGTCTCTGATGGTTTGCCAATGGTCTGCATCCGCAGAAGAAAATGCAACAGGGGCAAATAGAATAGGCCTATGTGTCAGGGGAGACCTACGTCATGTACGGGGCGACCAATTTCATAGACAGGGGTGACCAGCATCCAATCACAAGAAAAACCGTGGGGAAAAACCCACGCAGCGTCTAAAATGTGATGGCTTTTTGAAGGTTCCTAATACCAAAGACCAAGCAATAAAGTTCAAACCTAAGTGCTGGATAAATAAGACGATTAAATGATAAAACTTTCGTTCTACTTGACTGGGTATCTAATTGTTGGTGAGACATGCAGTGCTGGCTTTAAGCCTGCTGTCTCTGATGCTGCTGGGAAGATTATTTAAAGTTCCTGCCTTCACTTTTGGCAGTTTGGGGGGTGTGCAATATGTGTGTGTGACGAGGGGGGGTGATGTCATGGAGTCTCTGTGTTCTGGTGTAATTCAGCTCCTAGTTGTGATCAAATGAATCTGTTATCTCAGATCTTCTAATCTGTAAAGGTAGGGTGGCCTTTTAGTGCTAAATGAGCAACGTTTCCCAATTAGACAGTGAGTGCTACTGCACGTCAACATATGAGCCGATAAGATTCATCAGCTGCGATGGGATATTAGTTAATATTCCTGGTGGCTCGGTGGGTTTCTGTACTGTATGCTAAGAGAGAGTGTGTGTGTTTGTGTCTGTGATGATGGGGAGGGTGCCTTGTGCCCTATGCAGTAACCCTATACCGGACAGCTAATATCCAGCTTTGGATGGTTAGCTGAGAAGCTGTAGCTAAGGTTGTGGAGTTTGCATTTTGTATATCACTAGGAATGAGGGCCTGGTTTCCTCCCACTATCAAAATAAGTGCATTTTAATTGGACAGTTGCCCCTAAATTGCCATTAGTATATGTATGTCATGCTTTATACCCTCAGTTTCCTGGGAGTGGATCCAGGATGCATTTTGCGGTTATGGAAAATAGATCAATAATATTTTAAACTATCAAGACTGTTTTGCCATTATGATGCAAACTAATGGTGTGAAAATTACAAGGAAGGCTAAACTACTCATGACTGAAAGCTTTATAATTTACCACTGGCTCAATAGCTGTTTTTAACAGGGATTGCTACTACAGAGTTAGACTATAAGTGCTAATTATGTTTCATTAGTAATCATCTACTGTATGTGTAGATATTTATGCAGCACACTACCGGCATAATAAGGACAGATTTCATTACCATTACAGTGGAGGTGAGTCGCTGCTTTCTTACATTTTAATTCACCAATTTACCACTAGGTGTCACTTCAGGATCTCTAATTGTTTGTGTCATGAATTACCACGTGAAGGCTTTCACCCGTTTACAGTTTTTCTCGATTGTTTTGGACCATTCCTCAAATGCAAAAATTTCACATTTGCAAAACAGCAAGTGTAATCCCCACACCATAATGTTACTTTTGCACAGTAGAACATTGTTTCTTATGGCTTCACAGAAATTCCCAAATGTTTTAGTAGATATAATGCGAAGGGGGTTGTACGGTTCTCATTTTGTTGTTCTTGTGTTGCCATTTTGCTGGTTTTGTGTTATACAGTGCTGTGTGACTTTTCTGTTTGCTATTGTACGGTGTCTTGAGATCTGAATAAGTTACATGTGCATGCAAGTGTTTTGTCTTGCCAGTGAACTTTACATACTATAATGTAGAGCCTTGCAATGGCTAAACTGGGGTCTTTGACATTAAATAGTATCAGTTTGTTAAAGAAAATTATGATCAATCAGTGACAATTAGAAAGTCGGAACTGACAGTATATCTAAGCATTTTGACATCGCTTAAACGATGCTGGTTGTACTTTTCATTTCGGTGGCACTGACTGATTCAGTGGTGGAAATACTTGCTTTTGAGATATGAGTTAATTGTTTTGATTGTTTTACAGGCTTTTGCAGCTAAACCATAATGTTGTGCTATATGAATGAGCTGTTTTGAGAAATGCTTTTATAGTTGTGAGAATGTTGAGTATGTTTCATTAAATGTGACAAGGCGAATGAGAAAAAACTATAAAAAGAATCTGGACTTTTGAAAAATAATCTGTCCTTTCTTATGCACCTTACAGTACAACAATGCTGACTGCTCACTTAATTTCTGTATCTGCACAATAATAGTGGAAAACTGCTGTAGAGGTGTTTATAATGCAACCCTGGGTTTGGCTCCGGTCCCCCCATGACCCTGAATAGGTTCAGTTTCAGAAGATGGATGGATGTTTATAATGTATTATTGCATGTGCTTGCACTATATTAGGGGAAATGTTAATGAACGGCAACTTACGGCAACGATTTACTTAATCCAGGAATGAGTCTGATTAAGTGGTATAGTTTTGGTCTAAATATTATGCAGTAAATTAAACTCAAGTCAGGCCTCATTAACATATTTACATGTGTTGACTATCGAAGTCCATCGCTGTGATGTAATAAATGGTGGTAATAAAGCTCCATGAAATGAAATAAAAGAAGCACATAATATAGTGAGGTCAGTTGAGATAGTGCTCATGATTAATACAAATGAGCAGACACAACCCAACCTCTCAATGTCTGAATCAACTGTACCTTTTTATCTCACAGTATCTGTGAGTGTTCTGGAAGACAGATGGATGGAAATGGATTTGTCATTGGGTCCTAGTTTAAAATGACCAGGAGATAAAATATGAACAAATCATTTACAAATACAGCAATGCATGGCATACTTCTACAGGTTCTGGGAGATATTGTGCACATTGGGATTTTGTTTTTTTATTATTTTGGTTTAAAATACAGATGCGACGAAGATATTCCCATTTCCTTTTATATGGTCTATACTTCAGTCGTGACAGAAATATTGCAACGGCCTCATACATATTGGTGGCAGTGGTTTAATTCACAATAATAGACCTGTCTTGTGATGTGCTTCTAAAAAGCCTGAAAAACATGTTTTGTGGTATCTCGTTATATTTCACATCCAAAACTAAAAACCCAATGGGTCTCTAGAAGTGCTCTGCAGGAAATACTAATTTCTGCCAGACCGAGAGTGAACTTATGCTGTAAATCCATTCAGGAAAGAAAGATACATTGGCACATACAGTTGGCTAACAGCTACCAGCAGTTACCAGCAGGACCATAGCTGGCCACACCATGGACCCTCCAGACATCGTCTCTGTAACAGCTCAGCGAGTCACCCTGCGGTAATGGAGTATGAAATCAAAATGTATTACTTTGGTACAAAACATTTAATCACAAAGCTCAATCGCATCATATATTCATTTTAAAATTGTAAATTGAAACCTGCAAATGGTTTAAATGACATGCGATTAACCATCCATCCATTTTCCAAACCACTTGTCCTTCTGGGTCATGGGGAGTCCAGAGCCTATGGGAACGAGGCAGGGAACAACCCAGCATAGTGGGCCAGCCCATCGCAGGGCACATAATAAACATGCTTTCCTACAAACAATTTAGTAACTCCAATTAACCTCAGCATGTCTTTGGACTGTGGGGGGAAACCCGGAGGAAACCCCACAATGACATGGGGAGAACATGCAAACTCCACACACGTGTAACCCAGACGGAGACCCAAACCCAGGTCCCCGAGGTATGAGGCAGCCGTGCTAACCACTGCACCACCATGCTGCCCCTATGTAGTTAGCCCTCCTCATATATTCCCATGCCACACTTATTCTCGCATTTTAGTCAGCCGCGTTTGTGTCTCCAGTACAGGGCTGTTCAAATCACAGTCCTCTCGGGCCAAGCACTGCTGGTTTTCTAGTCTTCCTTTACCTGTGACCCGGGTATGAAGCCTCTGTGGCCAATCAGGTCAGTAATTATTAAACTAACTACCTGGGATAACTGAAAACAGGGCCTGGATTTATTACTTATTATTGCTATATGCCTGATGGTAACATCTTAAAGGTAGATATAAAATTATTGCCTTTTTTTCCTATTTCATGAAGGAAGTGTTTTTTTAAGGGGCAAAGTCTGTTTTGCATTTCGAAGGCCCTGACAATATACAAAACATACAAAAACTAAAGGTATTCAGATGGTCCAGGAGGGTCATACGGAGATGATGGACTTTGCTCGTACACAGTTTAAGTTTCCTTCAGGGGTGGTTTTTTGGGGGGGGAGCACGGGCGGCAGTGCCCCCTGTGACAACATACATTGTCCCCCTAAAATGTATGCTAATTGGGTCTGAAAGAAATGTATTATTATTATTATTTAAATGTTCATATGTGGGCTAAAAATGTATGTGCTGGGAACACAAACGTAAATACATTTTCTTGACAGACTCTTAAGGTGGGTGTACTGGGTGGTTGAGTTGCTCTAGTGGGGAAAAGCTAAGACCACGATAGAAAAACATTTGTACGAATTGTAAATTGTGACTGCAAAGCATTGCATAAATAATTTCCCAGTTTTCAAAATTGTGGCACTCTAGTGCAATACTTGGATAACATGAAGGTCAAATGCATCTGACCAACCTAACAAGACAAGTGGCCCCAGTCTGCCCCCCAGTTGAAATACTCTAGAACTGCAACTCGGCTGTGCATAACATCTACTACACTAGCGAATATCATCTTAAAATGAACTCCTTCCTCCCAAAGAGGGTGCCTCTGGGCTGGTTCATTGCTTAAAGCTGAAACAACTGAGTCTAACTCTAAAGGAAGTTAAATTTGAGATTGTATCAAAAAGATCACACAGAAGAGGCTAATTCAACCTGGAATGGAACCACAGACCCAAGGATAGTAATCATGGTACTGTACCTCTACAGTCCACTGGTCTACCACCTGAGCAATAGAAGGAAGAGACAGACAAGATCCTTGAAACTGGACCAGTGGCCTAAGAATGAACTTTCTGCACTGTCTAAAGGTTTCCACTCTACCAGTGGAGTTATAGAAGGAGCTGGGGCCTGTGCCCAGACAAAGCCGGGATACAGCAAAGGAAATTTTATTTGAGATTATCTCAAAAATATTACACAAATACAGCTCATTTGAGCAAAAGTTGAACCAGTGGCCTAAGGATAGCCATCATGTTATATCTAATGTCCTCCATGCTACCATCGGAGCTATCGAAGGAAGAGCCCATTTAATGTCTTTCAAAAGTAGGTTCAAAAGATATAGTCTGTTGCTTGTGAGCAAACTTCACATTGTATTTTTGTTATGTAAACATACTGATAGAGCATACAATAGACTGCAATTACACAAACAAGGAAGCTGGGATGTACCAAAGGGAATTCTGTTTTAGTGTTTTCTCAAAATCACAAAAGTAATACAACTCCTTTGAGCCAGAATTGAACCAGCGACCTAAGCATAGACATTGTACTATATCTACAATCCTTCGCTCCGCCCACTGAGCTATCGAAGGAGGAGCCGGGGCTGCACCTATCGAATGTGGATTCTATAAATATAGTCGATTGCTAATGAGCAAACTTCACATTGTATTTTTGTTATGGAAACATATTAATAGAGTATACAATAGACTCCAATTTGTAATAGAGCCAATGACAATGATATCAGCAAAAAAAATGCTACTCTTTTGAGCTGAAGTTGAACCAGCGACCTAAGGATAACCATTGTGCTATATCTACAACTCTCTGCTCTGCCAGCTGAGCCATCGAACAACGAGCACAGTCTGCAGCTATCGAATGTGGATTCTATAAACATAGTCTGTTGCTTGTGAACAAACTTGGCATCATAAAAAAAAAAAACACAACTCCTTTGAGCCAGAGTTGAACCAGCGCCCTAAAGATACCTATCATGCTACACTATATCTGCAATCCTCTGCTCTGCCAGCTGAGCTATCGAAGAAAGAGTCAGCCTTGTAACTTTAGAATGTCAGTTCAGTAAATACAGTCTGTTGCTTGTGCACAAACTTGGCATTGTTAAAAAAAACAACTTCTTCGAGCTAGAGATGAACCAACGACCTAAGGATAGCCATTGTGCTTTTACAGTCCTCCGCTCTGCCAGCTGAGGTTTCAAGCCAGACCTGTAACTTTAGAATGTTGGTTCAATAAATATAGTCTGATGTTTGTGAGGAAACTTGACATTGTACTTTTGTTATGTAAAAATGTTGATAGAGCGTACAATAGACTGCAATTTGTAATCGAGCCAATGACGTTGATATCAGGAAGTTTTAATTACACAAATAAGAAGCTGGGACGTACCCAAGGAAATTTTGTTTCCGTGTTATCTCAATGTCGCAAAAATAATACCAGTCCTTCGAGCTGGAGTTCAACCAGCAACCTAAGGATAGCCATCATGCTATATCTACAGTGCACCACTCTGCCAGTTGAGCTATCGAAGGAAGAGTCAGATTTGTAACTTTAGAATGTGGGTTCAATAAATGTAGCCTGTTGCTTGTGCGTAAACTTGGCATCGAGAAAAGAACCGCAAGTCCTTCAAGCCAGAGTTGAACCAGCGACCTAAGGATACCCATCATGCTATATATATAGTCCTCTTCTTTGCTACCTGAGCTATCAAAGGAAGAGTCAGACCTGTCACCTTAGAATGTGGGTTCAATAAATATAGTCTGTTGCTTGTGCGCAAACTTGGCATCGTTAAAAATAATACAACTCCTTCAAGCCGGAGTTGAACCAGCAACCTAAGGATAGCCATTAGTTTTAGTTTATTTAACAGGCGCCATGTACAGAACAAATCTTGTACCAGAGTTAGCTATACAGCTACTTTACATTTGTGGTCCTTGGAACATCATACTAAAACAATATAACATCAGCAAAACAAATAAAACGTCAATGAGTCTTATTGTGTTATGATGGTACAACTTTTTTTATCCAGATTTTTTATAGCCTGCCTGTGCCCAACTTGTAGAGCAATAAGATAGGTGTGAAAAAATCATGGAATGTAAAAACAATTTAGCAGCAGGAAGTGAATAACTGGTGATTGTTGGTGATAACTGGTGCCTAATATACCTAAAATTAGTTAAACTAGCTCTGACACATTTGGATATCTTTTTTTCATGTGCTTTTAAAAGGTTAAATTGGAATCAGTAATTACATCCCAAAACTTAAAAATATCAACTGTATGTATTACACCCCCCTTGACAACAATATTGGGTTGTTGTTTTATGTCACACTTCTTAATGGAGAAATACATGGCTACTGTTTTACTCACATTAAGAGTAAGACAATTATACATCAACAAGTCTGATACTTTATTTAAAGTTTTGATGCAGCTTTTTCACTAGTTTTGGCATGTGTATAAATAACTGTATCATCCGAATACATTTGGATGTGAAC
This sequence comes from Brienomyrus brachyistius, assembly GCF_023856365.1. Lineage (NCBI taxonomy): Eukaryota > Metazoa > Chordata > Actinopteri > Osteoglossiformes > Mormyridae > Brienomyrus > Brienomyrus brachyistius. Next base: position 23,806,757 of record NC_064533.1, on the reverse strand, counting down.
TTCTGAGCAAATCAAGAGTAAATCATTGTGAGGGACCAAACAGTAATGCAACAAACAAAGGATTTTAATTAAAGAAAGAGGGCTTTATTGACCCGCAAAATACAGAGAATAACAAACCTCAAGACCTTAATAACTGGGCCCATAAAAGAGGTCAACAAAAAACAAACACAACTTAATATTACAAAGCAAAGTAGTAATTGAAACAAACTGACATTTCCTATAAGGAGACATGAACATATATAGTGGTTTAGTCAAACCAATTAACAAACAAAAGGGGTAAACCAAATGAGCACTACATATACCTAAACAAAGCAAAGAACAGCTAAACCCCAACTCTCCCCTCTTGCCATAGCACCACATGGTTCACTCCAGGGGTTGTCCTTTAAGAGACCTCTGCCCTCAGCCACAACTTTGTGCTGAAAAGAAAAGACCCCTAAGGATCCCCATCATGCTTTATCTACAGTCCTCCTCTCTGCCAGCTGAGCTATCGAAGCATAAGCTGCTCGTGTGTCTTTAGAATGTGAGATTAGTAAATATAGTTTTTACTTGCCAGTAAACTTGGCATCGAAAAAAACCCACAAATCCTTCAAGCAGGAGATGGACCAGCGACCTGAGGATCCCCACCAAGCTATATCTATAGTCCTCCACTCTGCCAGCTGAGCTATCGAAGGAAGAGTCAGTCTTAGAGCATTAGAATATGAGATTAGTAAATACAGTTTCTTGCAAGTCCTTCGAGCCGGAGTTGAATCAGCAACCTAAAGATCCCCATCCTGCTTTATCTACAATCCTCCGCTGTGCCAGCTGAGGTATCGAAGGAAGAGCTGACTTTGTTCCTTTAGAATATGAGATTAGTAAATATAGTTGGTTGCTTGTGTGCAAACTCCTTAACGACAAAAACACCCAAGTCCTTCGAGACTGAGTTGAACCAGCGACCTAAGGATCCCCATCAGGCTTTATCTACAGTCTTCCGCTCTGCCATCTGAGCTATTGAAGGATGAGCTACCTTTCTTCCCATAGAATGTGGGATTAGTAAATATAGTTTATTGTTTCTGTTCAAACTTGACATCGAAAAAAGCTACAAGTACTTCGAGCCGGAGTTGAACCAGCGAGCTAAGGATCCCCATCAGCCTTAACCTACAGTCCTCCGCTCTGCCATCTGAACTATCGAAGGATGAGCTACCCATGTTCCTTTAGAATGTGGGATTAGTAAATGTAGTTTATAGCTTGGGCGGAAACTTGACATCGGAAAAAATCTACAAGTCCTTCGAGCCGGAGTTGAACCAGCGACCTAAGGATCTCCATCAGACTTTATCTACAGTCCTCCGCTCTGCCATCTGAGCTATCGAAGGATGAGCTAGCTTTCTTCCCTTAGAATGTGGGATTGGTAAATATAGTTTGTTGCTTCTGTTCAAACTTGACATTGAAAAAAGCTACTAGTCCTCCGAGCCAGAGTTGAACCAGCGACCTAAGGATCCCCATCATGCTTTATCTACAGTCATCCGCTCTGCCAACTGAGCTATCGAAAGATGAGCTTCATTTGTTCACTTAGAATGTGGGATTAGTAAATGTAGTTTATTGCTTGTGCGGAAACTTGACATCGGAAAAAATCTACAAGTCCTTCGAGCCGGAGTTGAACCAGCGACCTAAGGATCCTCATCAGACTTCATCTACAGTCCTCCGCTCTGCCATCTGAGCTATCGAAGGACGAGCTACCTTTCTTCCCTTATAATGTGGGATTAGTAAATATAGTTTGTTGCTTCTGTTCAAACTTGACATCGAAAAAAGCTACTAGTCCTTCGAGCCGGAGTTGAACCAGCGACCTCAGGATCCCCATCAGGCTTAATCTACAGTCCTCCACTCTGCCATCTGAGCTATCGAAGGATGAGCTGCCTTTCTTCCCTTAGAATGTGGGATTAGTAAATATAGTTTGTTGCTTCTGTTCAAACTTGACATCGGAAAAAAACTACAAGTCCTTCGAAGCCGGAGTCGAACCAGCGACCTAAGGATCCCCATCAGGCATCATCTACAGTCCTCCGCTCTGCCATCTGAGCTATCGAAGGATGAGCTACCCATGTTCCTTTAGAATGTGGGATTAGTAAATGTAGTTTATTGCTTGTGCGGAAACTTGACATCGGAAAAAATCTACGAGTCCTTCGAGCCGGAGTTGAACCAGCGACCTAAGGATCCCCATCAGACTTCATCTACAGTCCTCCGCTCTGCCATCTGAGCTATCGAAGGATGAGCTACCTTTCTTTCCTTAGAATGTGGGATTACTAAATATAGTTTGTTGCTTCTGTTCAAACTTGACATCGAAAAAAGCTACTAGTCCTTCGAGCCGGAGTTGAACCAGCGACCTAAGGATCCCCATCCTGCTTTATGTACAGTTGTCCGCTCTGCCAACTGAGCTATCGAAAGTCAAGCTTCACTTGTTCATTTAGAATGTGGGATTAGTAAATGTAGTTTATTGCTTGTGCGGAAACTTGACATCGGAAAAAATCTACAAGTCCTTCGAGCCGGAGTTGAACCAGCGACCTAAGGATCCCCATCATGCTTTATCTACAGTCATCCGCTCTGCCAACTGAGCTATCGAAAGATGAGCTTCACTTGTTCATTTAGAATGTGGGATTAGTAAATACAGTTCATTGCTTGTGCGGAAACTTGACATCGGAAAAAATCTACAAGTCCTTCGAGCCGGAGTTGAACCAGCGACCTAAGGATCTCCATCAGACTTTATCTACAGTCCTCCTCTCTGCCACCTGAGCTATCGAAGGATGAGCTAACTTTCTTCCCTTAGAATGTGGGATTAGTAAATATAGTTTGTTGCTTCTGTTCAAACTTGACATCGAAAAAAGCTACTAGTCCTTTGAGCCGGAGTTGAACCAGTGAGCTAAGGATCCCCATCAGGCTTAACCTACAGTCCTCCGCTCTGCCATCTGAGCTATCGAAGGATGAGCTACCCACGTTCCTTTAGAATGTGGGATTAGTAAATGTAGTTTATTGCTTGGGCGGAAACTTGACATCGGAAAAAATCTACAAGTCCTTCGAGCCGGAGTTGAACCAGCAACCTAAGGATCTCCATCAGACTTTATCTACAGTCCTCCGCTCTGCCATCTGAGCTATCGAAGGATGAGCTAGCTTTCTTCCCTTAGAATGTGGGATTAGTAAATATAGTTTGTTGCTTCTGTTCAAACTTGACATTGAAAAAAGCGAATAGTCCTCCGAACCGGAGTTGAACCAGCAACCTAAGGATCCCCATCATGCTTTATCTATAGTCATCCGCTCTGCCAACTGAGCTATCGAAAGATGAGCTTCACTTGTTCACTTAGAATGTGGGATTAGTAAATGTAGTTTATTGCTTGTGCGGAAACTTGACATCGGAAAAAATCTACAAGTCCTTCGAGCCGTAGTTGAACCAGCGACCTAAGGATCCTCATCAGACTTCATCTACAGTCCTCCGCTCTGCCATCTGAGCTATCGAAGGACGAGCTACCTTTCTTCCTTTAGAATGTGGGATTAGTAAATATAGTTTGTTGCTTCTGTTCAAACTTGACATCGAAAAAAGCTACTAGTCCTTCGAGCCGGAGTTGAACCAGCGACCTAAGGATCCCCATCAGGCTTAATCTACAGTCCTCCTCTCTGCCATCTGAGCTATTGAAGGATGAACTACCCATGTTCCTTTAGAATGTGGGATTAGTAAATGTAGTTTGTTGCTTCTGTTCAAACTTGACATCGAAAAAAGCTACTAGTCCTTCGAGCCGGAGTTGAACCAGCGACCTAAGGATCCCCATCATGCTTTATCTACAGTCCTCCGCTCTGCCATCTGAGCTATCAAAGGACGAGCTACCTTTCTTCTCTTAGAATGTGGGATTAGTAAATACAGTTCATTTCTTGTGCGGAACCTTGACATCGGAAAAAGCTACTAGTCCTTCGAGCCGGAGTTGAACCAGCGACCTAAAGATCCCCATCAGGCTTTATCTATAGTCCTCTGCTCTGCTATCTGAGCTATCGAAGGAAGAGCTACCCATGTTCCTTTAGAATGTGGGATTAGTAAATGTAGTTCATTGCTTGTGCGGAAACTTGACATCGGAAAAAATCTACAAGTCCTTCGAGCCGGAGTTGAACCAGCGACCTAAGGATCCCCATCATGCTTTATCTACAGTCATCCGCTCTGCCAACTGAGCTATCGAAAGATGAGCGTCACTTGTTCATTTAGAATGTGGGATTAGTAAATACAGTTCATTGCTTGTGCGGAAACTTGACATCGGAAAAAATCTACAAGTCCTTCGAGCCGGAGTTGAACCAGCGACCTAAGGATCTCCATCAGACTTTATCTACAGTCCTCCTCTCTGCCACCTGAGCTATCGAAGGATGAGCTAACTTTCTTCCCTTAGAATGTGGGATTAGTAAATATAGTTTGTTGCTTCTGTTCAAACTTGACATCGAAAAAAGCTACTAGTCCTTTGAGCCGGAGTTGAACCAGTGAGCTAAGGATCCCCATCAGGCTTAACCTACAGTCCTCCGCTCTGCCATCTGAGCTATCGAAGGATGAGCTACCCACGTTCCTTTAGAATGTGGGATTAGTAAATGTAGTTTATTGCTTGGGCGGAAACTTGACATCGGAAAAAATCTACAAGTCCTTCGAGCCGGAGTTGAACCAGCAACCTAAGGATCTCCATCAGACTTTATCTACAGTCCTCCGCTCTGCCATCTGAGCTATCGAAGGATGAGCTAGCTTTCTTCCCTTAGAATGTGGGATTAGTAAATATAGTTTGTTGCTTCTGTTCAAACTTGACATTGAAAAAAGCGAATAGTCCTCCGAACCGGAGTTGAACCAGCGACCTAAGGATCCCCATCATGCTTTATCTATAGTCATCCGCTCTGCCAACTGAGCTATCGAAAGATGAGCTTCACTTGTTCACTTAGAATGTGGGATTAGTAAATGTAGTTTATTGCTTGTGCGGAAACTTGACATCGGAAAAAATCTACAAGTCCTTCGAGCCGTAGTTGAACCAGCGACCTAAGGATCCTCATCAGACTTCATCTACAGTCCTCCGCTCTGCCATCTGAGCTATCGAAGGACGAGCTACCTTTCTTCCTTTAGAATGTGGGATTAGTAAATATAGTTTGTTGCTTCTGTTCAAACTTGACATCGAAAAAAGCTACTAGTCCTTCGAGCCGGAGTTGAACCAGCGACCTAAGGATCCCCATCAGGCTTAATCTACAGTCCTCCTCTCTGCCATCTGAGCTATTGAAGGATGAACTACCCATGTTCCTTTAGAATGTGGGATTAGTAAATGTAGTTTGTTGCTTCTGTTCAAACTTGACATCGAAAAAAGCTACTAGTCCTTCGAGCCGGAGTTGAACCAGCGACCTAAGGATCCCCATCATGCTTTATCTACAGTCCTCCGCTCTGCCATCTGAGCTATCAAAGGACGAGCTACCTTTCTTCTCTTAGAATGTGGGATTAGTAAATACAGTTCATTTCTTGTGCGGAACCTTGACATCGGAAAAAGCTACTAGTCCTTCGAGCCGGAGTTGAACCAGCGACCTAAAGATCCCCATCAGGCTTTATCTATAGTCCTCCGCTCTGCTATCTGAGCTATCGAAGGAAGAGCTACCCATGTTCCTTTAGAATGTGGGATTAGTAAATGTAGTTCATTGCTTGTGCGGAAACTTGACATCGGAAAAAATCTACAAGTCCTTCGAGCCGGAGTTGAACCAGCGACCTAAGGATCCCCATCATGCTTTATCTACAGTCATCCGCTCTGCCAACTGAGCTATCGAAAGATGAGCTTCACTTGTTCATTTAGAATGTGGGATTAGTAAATACAGTTCATTGCTTGTGCGGAAACTTGACATCGGAAAAAATCTACAAGTCCTTCGAGCCGGAGTTGAACCAGCGACCTAAGGATCTCCATCAGACTTTATCTACAGTCCTCCTCTCTGCCACCTGAGCTATCGAAGGATGAGCTAACTTTCTTCCCTTAGAATGTGGGATTAGTAAATATAGTTTGTTGCTTCTGTTCAAACTTGACATCGAAAAAAGCTACTAGTCCTTTGAGCCGGAGTTGAACCAGCGAGCTAAGGATCCCCATCAGGCTTAACCTACAGTCCTCCGCTCTGCCATCTGAGCTATCGAAGGATGAGCTACCCACGTTCCTTTAGAATGTGGGATTAGTAAATGTAGTTTATTGCTTGGGCGGAAACTTGACATCGGAAAAAATCTACAAGTCCTTCGAGCCGGAGTTGAACCAGCAACCTAAGGATCTCCATCAGACTTTATCTACAGTCCTCCGCTCTGCCATCTGAGCTATCGAAGGATGAGCTAGCTTTCTTCCCTTAGAATGTGGGATTAGTAAATATAGTTTGTTGCTTCTGTTCAAACTTGACATTGAAAAAAGCGAATAGTCCTCCGAACCGGAGTTGAACCAGCGACCTAAGGATCCCCATCATGCTTTATCTATAGTCATCCGCTCTGCCAACTGAGCTATCGAAAGATGAGCGTCACTTGTTCACTTAGAATGTGGGCTTAGTAAATGTAGTTTATTGCTTGTGCGGAAACTTGACATCGGAAAAAATCTACAAGTCCTTCGAGCCGTAGTTGAACCAGCGACCTAAGGATCCTCATCAGACTTCATCTACAGTCCTCCGCTCTGCCATCTGAGCTATCGAAGGACGAGCTACCTTTCTTCCTTTAGAATGTGGGATTAGTAAATATAGTTTGTTGCTTCTGTTCAAACTTGACATCGAAAAAAGCTACTAGTCCTTCGAGCCGGAGTTGAACCAGCGACCTAAGGATCCCCATCAGGCTTAATCTACAGTCCTCCTCTCTGCCATCTGAGCTATTGAAGGATGAACTACCCATGTTCCTTTAGAATGTGGGATTAGTAAATGTAGTTTGTTGCTTCTGTTCAAACTTGACATCGAAAAAAGCTACTAGTCCTTCGAGCCGGAGTTGAACCAGCGACCTAAGGATCCCCATCATGCTTTATCTACAGTCCTCCGCTCTGCCATCTGAGCTATCAAAGGACGAGCTACCTTTCTTCTCTTAGAATGTGGGATTAGTAAATACAGTTCATTTCTTGTGCGGAAACTTGACATCGGAAAAAGCTACTAGTCCTTCGAGCCGGAGTTGAACCAGCGACCTAAAGATCCCCATCAGGCTTTATCTATAGTCCTCCGCTCTGCTATCTGAGCTATCGAAGGAAGAGCTACCCATGTTCCTTTAGAATGTGGGATTAGTAAATGTAGTTTATTGCTTGTGCGGAAACTTGACATCGGAAAAAATCTACAAGTCCTTCGAGCCGGAGTTGAACCAGCGACCTGAGGATCCCCATTAGACTTCATCTACAGTCCTCCGCTCTGCCATCTGAGCTATCGAACGATGAGCTACCTTTGTTCCCTTAGAATGTGGGATTAGTAAATATAGTTTGTTGCTTCTGTTCAAACTTGACATCGAAAGAAGCTCCTAGTCCTTCGAGCCGGAGTTGAACCAGCGACCTAAGGATGCCCATCAGGCTTAATCTACAGTCCTCCACTCTGCCATCTGCGCTATCGAAGGATGAGCTACCCATGTTCCTTTAGAATGTGGGATTAGTAAATGTACTTAATTGCTTGTGCGGAAACTTGACATCGGAAAAAATCTACAAGTACTTCGAGCCGGAGTTGAACCAGCGACCTAAGGATCCCCATCCTGCTTTATCTACAGTCCTCCGCTCTGCCATCTGAGCTATCGAAGGATGAGCTACCCATGTTCCTTTAGAATGTGGGATTAGTAAATGTAGTTTATTGCTTGTGCGGAAACTTGACATCGGAAAAAATCTGCAAGTCCTTCGAGCCGGAGTCGAACCAGCGACCTAAGGATCCCCATCAGACATCATCTACAGTCTTCCGCTCTGCCATTTGAGCTATCGAAGGATGAGCTACCCCTGTTCCTTTAGAATGTGGGATTAGTAAATGTAGTTTATTGCTTGTGCGGAAACTTGACATCGGAAAAAATCTACGAGTCCTTCGAGCCGGAGTTGAACCAGCGACCTAAGGATCCCCATCAGACTTCATCTACAGTCCTCCGCTCTGCCATTGGAGCTATCGAAGGATGAGCTACCTTTCTTTCCTTAGAATGTGGGATTACTAAATATAGTTTGTTGCTTCTGTTCAAACTTGACATCGAAAAAAGCTACTAGTCCTTCGAGCCGGAGATGAACCAGCGACCTAAGGATCCCCATCATGCTTAATCTACAGTCCTCCGCTCTGCCATCTGAGCTATCGAAGGATGAGCTACCCATGTTCCTTTAGAATGTGGGATTAGTAAATGTAGTTTATTGCTTGTGCGGAAACTTGACATTGGAAAAAATCTACTAGTCCTTCGAGCCGGAGTTGAACCAGCGACCTAAGGATCTCCATCAGACTTCATCTACAGTCCTCCGCACTGCCATCTGAGCTATCGAAGGATGAGCTAACGTTCGTCCCTTAGAATGTGGGATTAGTAAATATAGTTTGTTGCTTCTGTTCAAACTTGACATCGAAAAAAGCTACTAGTCCTTCGAGCCGGAGTTGAACCAGCTACCTAAGGATCCTCATCAGGCTTAATCTATAGTCCTCCGCTCTGCCATCTGAGCTATCGAAGGATGAGCTACCCATGTTCCTTCATGAATGTGGGATTAGTAAATGTAGTTTATTGCTTATGCGGAAACTTGACATCGGAAAAAATCTACGAGTCCTTCGAGCCGGAGTTGAACCAGCGACCTAAGGATCCCCATCAGACTTCATCTACAGTCCTCCGCACTGCCATCTGAGCTATCGAAGGATGAGCTACCTTTGTTTCCTTAGAATGTGGGATTAGTAAATATAGTTTGTTGCTTCTGTTCAAACTTGACATCGAAAAAAGCTACTAGTCCTTCGAGCCGGAGTTGAACCAGCGACCTAAGGATCCCCATCATGCTTTGTCTACAGTCGTCCGCTCTGCCAACTGAGCTATCGAAAGTCAAGCTTCACTTCTTCATTTAGAATGTGGGATTAGTAAATGTAGTTTATTGCTTGTGCGGAAACTTAACATCGAAAAAAGCTACTAGTCCTTCGAGCCGGAGTTGAACCAGCGACCTAAGGATCCCCATCATGCTTTATCTACAGTCCTCCGCTCTGCCATCTGAGCTATCAAAGGATGAGCTACCTGTGTTCCTTTAGAATGTGGGATTAGTAAATGTAGTTTGTTGCTTCTGTTCAAACTTGACATCGAAAAAAGCTACTAGTCCTTCGAGCCGGAGTCGAACCAGCGACCTAAGGATCCCCATCAGGCTTAATCTACAGTCCTCCGCTCTGCCATCTGAGCTATCGAAGGATGAGCTACCCATGTTCCTTTAGAATGTGGGATTAGTAAATGTAGTTTATTGCTTGTGCGGAAACTTGACATCGGAAAAAATCTACGAGTCCTTCGAGCCGGAGTTGAACCAGCGACCTAAGGATCCCCATCAGACTTCATCTACAGTCCTCCGCTCTGCCATCTGAGCTATCGAAGGATGAGCTACCTTTCTTTCCTTAGAATGTGGGATTAGTAAATATAGTTTGTTGCTTCTGTTCAAACTTGACATCGAAAAAAGCTACTAGTCCTTCGAGCCGGAGTTGAACCAGCGACCTAAGGATCCCCATCCTGCTTTATCTACAGTCGTCCGCTCTGCCAACTGAGCTATCGAAAGTCAAGCTTCACTTGTTCATTTAGAATGTGTGATTAGTAAATGTAGTTTATTGCTTGTGCGGAAACTTGACATCGGAAAAAATCTACAAGTCCTTCGAGCCGGAGTTGAACCAGCGACCTAAGGATCCTCATCAGGCTTAATCTACAGTCCTCCGCTCTGCCATCTGAGCTATCGAAGGATGAGCTACCCATGTTTCTTTAGAATGTGGGATTAGTAAATTTAGTTTATTGCTTGTGCGGAAACTTGACATCGGAAAAAATCTACAAGTCCTTCGAGCCGGAGTCGAACCAGCGACCTAAGGATCCCCATCAGACTTCATCTACAGTCCTCCGCTCTGCCATCTGAGCTACCGAAGGATGAGCTATGTTTGTTCTCTTAGAATGTGGGATTAGTAAATATAGTTTGTTGCTTCTGTTCAAACTTGACATCGAAAAAATGTACTAGTCCTCCGAGCCGGAGTAGAACCAGCGACCTAAGGATCCCCATCATGCTTTATCTACAGTCCTCCGCTCTGCCATCTGAGCTATTGAAGGATGAGCTAGCTTTCTTCCCTTAGAATGTGGGATTAGTAAATATAGTTTGTTGCTTCTGTTCAAACTTGACATTGAACAAAGCGAATAGTCCTCCGAGCCGGAGTTGAACCAGCGACCTAAGGATCCCCATCATGCTTTATCTACAGTCATCCGCTCTGCCAACTGAGCTGTCGAAAGATGAGCTTCACTTGTTCACTTAGAATGTGGGCTTAGTAAATGTAGTTTATTGCTTGTGCGGAAACTTGACATCGGAAAAAATCTACAAGTCCTTCGAGCCGGAGTTGATCCAGCGACCTAAGGATCCCCATCAGGCTTAATCTACAGTCCTCCGCTCAGCCATCTGAGCTATCGAAGGATGAGCTACCCATGTTTCTTTAGAATGTGGGATTAGTAAATGTAGTTTATTGCTTGTGCGGAAACTTGACATCGGAAAAAATCTACGAGTCCTTCGAGCCGGAGTTGAACCAGCGACCTAAGGATCCCCATCAGACTTCATCTACAGTCCTCCGCTCTGCCATCTGAGCTATCGAAGGATGAGCTACCTTTCTTTCCTTAGAATGTGGGATTACTAAATATAGTTTGTTGCTTCTGTTCAAACTTAACATCGAAAAAAGCTACTAGTCCTTCGAGCCGGAGTTGAACCAGCGACCTAAGGATCCCCATCATGCTTAATCTACAGTCCTCCGCTCTGCCATCTGAGCTATCGAAGGATGAGCTACCCATGTTCCTTTAGAATGTGGGATTAGTAAATGTAGTTTATTGCTTGTGCGGAATCTTGACATCGGAAAAAATCTACGAGTCCTTCGAACCGGAGTTGAACCAGCTACCTAAGGATCCTCATCAGGCTTAATCTATAGTCCTCCGCTCTGCCATCTGAGCTATCGAAGGATGAGCTACCCATGTTCCTTCATGAATGTGGGATTAGTAAATGTAGTTTATTGCTTATGCGGAAACTTGACATCGGAAAAAATCTACGAGTCCTTCGAGCCGGAGTTGAACCAGCGACCTAAGGATCCCCATCAGACTTCATCTACAGTCCTCCGCTCTGCCATCTGAGCTATCAAAGGATGAGCTACCTGTGTTCCTTTAGAATGTGGGATTAGTAAATGTAGTTTGTTGCTTCTGTTCAAACTTGACATCGAAAAAAGCTACTAGTCCTTCGAGCCGGAGTTGAACCAGCGACCTAAGGATCCCCATCCTGCTTTATCTACAGTCGTCCGCTCTGCCAACTGAGCTATCGAAAGTCAAGCTTCAGTTGTTCATTTAGAATGTGCGATTAGTAAATGTAGTTTATTGCTTGTGCGGAAACTTGACATCGGAAAAAATCTACAAGTCCTTCGAGCCGGAGTTGAACCAGCGACCTAAGGATCCTCATCAGGCTTAATCTATAGTCATCCGCTCTGCCAACTGAGCTATCGAAAGATGAGCTTCACTTGTTCACTTAGAATGTGGGATTAGTAAATGTAGTTTATTGCTTGTGCGGAAACTTGACATCGGAAAAAATCTACAAGTCCTTCGAGCCGTAGTTGAACCAGCGACCTAAGGATCCTCATCAGACTTCATCTACAGTCCTCCGCTCTGCCATCTGAGCTATCGAAGGACGAGCTACCTTTCTTCCTTTAGAATGTGGGATTAGTAAATATAGTTTGTTGCTTCTGTTCAAACTTGACATCGAAAAAAGCTACTAGTCCTTCGAGCCGGAGTTGAACCAGCGACCTAAGGATCCCCATCAGGCTTAATCTACAGTCCTCCTCTCTGCCATCTGAGCTATTGAAGGATAAACTACCCATGTTCCTTTAGAATGTGGGATTAGTAAATGTAGTTTATTGCTTGTGCGGAACCTTGACATCGGAAAAAGCTACTAGTCCTTCGAGCCGGAGTTGAACCAGCGACCTAAAGATCCCCATCAGGCTTTATCTATAGTCCTCCGCTCTGCTATCTGAGCTATCGAAGGAAGAGCTACCCATGTTCCTTTAGAATGTGGGATTAGTAAATGTAGTTCATTGCTTGTGCGGAAACTTGACATCGGAAAAAATCTACAAGTCCTTCGAGCCGGAGTTGAACCAGCGACCTAAGGATCCCCATCATGCTTTATCTACAGTCATCCGCTCTGCCAACTGAGCTATCGAAAGATGAGCTTCACTTGTTCATTTAGAATGTGGGATTAGTAAATACAGTTCATTGCTTGTGCGGAAACTTGACATCGGAAAAAATCTACAAGTCCTTCGAGCCGGAGTTGAACCAGCGACCTAAGGATCTCCATCAGACTTTATCTACAGTCCTCCTCTCTGCCACCTGAGCTATCGAAGGATGAGCTAACTTTCTTCCCTTAGAATGTGGGATTAGTAAATATAGTTTGTTGCTTCTGTTCAAACTTGACATCGAAAAAAGCTACTAGTCCTTTGAGCCGGAGTTGAACCAGCAACCTAAGGATCTCCATCAGACTTTATCTACAGTCCTCCGCTCTGCCATCTGAGCTATCGAAGGATGAGCTAGCTTTCTTCCCTTAGAATGTGGGATTAGTAAATATAGTTTGTTGCTTCTGTTCAAACTTGACATTGAAAAAAGCGAATAGTCCTCCGAACCGGAGTTGAACCAGCGACCTAAGGATCCCCATCATGCTTTATCTATAGTCATCCGCTCTGCCAACTGAGCTATCGAAAGATGAGCTTCACTTGTTCACTTAGAATGTGGGCTTAGTAAATGTAGTTTATTGCTTGTGCGGAAACTTGACATCGGAAAAATCTACAAGTCCTTCGAGCCGTAGTTGAACCAGCGACCTAAGGATCCTCATCAGACTTCATCTACAGTCCTCCGCTCTGCCATCTGAGCTATCGAAGGACGAGCTACCTTTCTTCCTTTAGAATGTGGGATTAGTAAATATAGTTTGTTGCTTCTGTTCAAACTTGACATCGAAAAAAGCTACTAGTCCTTCGAGCCGGAGTTGAACCAGCGACCTAAGGATCCCCATCAGGCTTAATCTACAGTCCTCCTCTCTGCCATCTGAGCTATTGAAGGATGAACTACCCATGTTCCTTTAGAATGTGGGATTAGTAAATGTAGTTTGTTGCTTCTGTTCAAACTTGACATCGAAAAAAGCTACTAGTCCTTCGAGCCGGAGTTGAACCAGCGACCTAAGGATCCCCATCATGCTTTATCTACAGTCCTCCGCTCTGCCATCTGAGCTATCAAAGGACGAGCTACCTTTCTTCTCTTAGAATGTGGGATTAGTAAATACAGTTCATTTCTTGTGCGGAAACTTGACATCGGAAAAAGCTACTAGTCCTTCGAGCCGGAGTTGAACCAGCGACCTAAAGATCCCCATCAGGCTTTATCTATAGTCCTCCGCTCTGCTATCTGAGCTATCGAAGGAAGAGCTACCCATGTTCCTTTAGAATGTGGGATTAGTAAATGTAGTTTATTGCTTGTGCGGAAACTTGACATCGGAAAAAATCTACAAGTCCTTCGAGCCGGAGTTGAACCAGCGACCTGAGGATCCCCATTAGACTTCATCTACAGTCCTCCGCTCTGCCATCTGAGCTATCGAACGATGAGCTACCTTTGTTCCCTTAGAATGTGCGATTAGTAAATATAGTTTGTTGCTTCTGTTCAAACTTGACATCGAAAGAAGCTACTAGTCCTTCGAGCCGGAGTTGAACCAGCGACCTAAGGATGCCCATCAGGCTTAATCTACAGTCCTCCACTCTGCCATCTGCGCTATCGAAGGATGAGCTACCCATGTTCCTTTAGAATGTGGGATTAGTAAATGTACTTAATTGCTTGTGCGGAAACTTGACATCGGAAAAAATCTACAAGTACTTCGAGCCGGAGTTGAACCAGCGACCTAAGGATCCCCATCATGCTTTATCTACAGTCCTCCGCTCTGCCATCTGAGCTATCGACGGATGAGCTACCTTTGTTCATTTAGAATGTGGGATTAGTAAATGTAGTTTATTGCTTCTGTTCAAACTTGACATCGGAAAAAATCTACAAGTCCTTCGAGCCGGAGTCGAACCAGCGACCTAAGGATCCCCATCAGGCATCATCTACAGTCCTCCGCTCTGCCATCTGAGCTATCGAAGGATGAGCTACCCATGTTGCTTTAGAATGTGGGATTAGTAAATGTAGTTTATTGCTTGTGCGGAAACTTGACATCGGAAAAAATCTACGAGTCCTTCGAGCCGGAGTTGAACCAGCGACCTAAGGATCCCCATCAGACTTCATCTACAGTCCTCCGCTCTGCCATCTGAGCTATCGAAGGATGAGCTACCTTTCTTTCCTTAGAATGTGGGATTACTAAATATAGTTTGTTGCTTCTGTTCAAACTTGACATCGAAAAAAGCTACTAGTCCTTCGAGCCGGAGTTGAACCAGCGACCTAAGGATCCCCATCCTGCTTTATCTACAGTCCTCCGCTCTGCCATCTGAGCTATCGAAGGATGAGCTACCCATGTTCCTTTAGAATGTGGGATTAGTAAATGTAGTTTATTGCTTGTGCGGAAACTTGACATCGGAAAAAACCTGCAAGTCCTTCGAGCCGGAGTCGAACCAGCGACCTAAGGATCCCCATCAGACATCATCTACAGTCTTCCGCTCTGCCATTTGAGCTATCGAAGGATGAGCTACCCCTGTTCCTTTAGAATGTGGGATTAGTAAATGTAGTTTATTGCTTGTGCGGAAACTTGACATCGGAAAAAATCTACGAGTCCTTCGAGCCGGAGTTGAACCAGCGACCTAAGGATCCCCATCAGACTTCATCTACAGTCCTCCGCTCTGCCATTGGAGCTATCGAAGGATGAGCTACCTTTCTTTCCTTAGAATGTGGGATTACTAAATATAGTTTGTTGCTTCTGTTCAAACTTGACATCGAAAAAAGCTACTAGTCCTTCGAGCCGGAGATGAACCAGCGACCTAAGGATCCCCATCATGCTTAATCTACAGTCCTCCGCTCTGCCATCTGAGCTATCGAAGGATGAGCTACCCATGTTCCTTTAGAATGTGGGATTAGTAAATGTAGTTTATTGCTTGTGCGGAAACTTGACATTGGAAAAAATCTACTAGTCCTTCGAGCCGGAGTTGAACCAGCGACCTAAGGATCTCCATCAGACTTCATCTACAGTCCTCCGCACTGCCATCTGAGCTATCGAAGGATGAGCTAACGTTCGTCCCTTAGAATGTGGGATTAGTAAATATAGTTTGTTGCTTCTGTTCAAACTTGACATCGAAAAAAGCTACTAGTCCTTCGAGCCGGAGTTGAACCAGCTACCTAAGGATCCTCATCAGGCTTAATCTATAGTCCTCCGCTCTGCCATCTGAGCTATCGAAGGATGAGCTACCCATGTTCCTTCATGAATGTGGGATTAGTAAATGTAGTTTATTGCTTATGCGGAAACTTGACATCGGAAAAAATCTACGAGTCCTTCGAGCCGGAGTTGAACCAGCGACCTAAGGATCCCCATCAGACTTCATCTACAGTCCTCCGCACTGCCATCTGAGCTATCGAAGGATGAGCTACCTTTGTTTCCTTAGAATGTGGGATTAGTAAATATAGTTTGTTGCTTCTGTTCAAACTTGACATCGAAAAAAGCTACTAGTCCTTCGAGCCGGAGTTGAACCAGCGACCTAAGGATCCCCATCATGCTTTGTCTACAGTCGTCCGCTCTGCCAACTGAGCTATCGAAAGTCAAGCTTCACTTCTTCATTTAGAATGTGGGATTAGTAAATGTAGTTTATTGCTTGTGCGGAAACTTAACATCGAAAAAAGCTACTAGTCCTTCGAACCGGAGTTGAACCAGCGACCTAAGGATCCCCATCATGCTTTACCTACAGTCCTCCGCTCTGCCATCTGAGCTATCAAAGGATGAGCTACCTGTGTTCCTTTAGAATGTGGGATTAGTAAATGTAGTTTGTTGCTTCTGTTCAAACTTGACATCGAAAAAAGCTACTAGTCCTTCGAGCCGGAGTCGAACCAGCGACCTAAGGATCCCCATCAGGCTTAATCTACAGTCCTCCGCTCTGCCATCTGAGCTATCGAAGGATGAGCTACCCATGTTCCTTTAGAATGTGGGATTAGTAAATGTAGTTTATTGCTTGTGCGGAAACTTGACATCGGAAAAAATCTACGAGTCCTTCGAGCCGGAGTTGAACCAGCGACCTAAGGATCCCCATCAGACTTCATCTACAGTCCTCCGCTCTGCCATCTGAGCTATCGAAGGATGAGCTACCTTTCTTTCCTTAGAATGTGGGATTAGTAAATATAGTTTGTTGCTTCTGTTCAAACTTGACATCGAAAAAAGCTACTAGTCCTTCGAGCCGGAGTTGAACCAGCGACCTAAGGATCCCCATCCTGCTTTATCTACAGTCGTCCGCTCTGCCAACTGAGCTATCGAAAGTCAAGCTTCACTTGTTCATTTAGAATGTGTGATTAGTAAATGTAGTTTATTGCTTGTGCGGAAACTTGACATCGGAAAAAATCTACAAGTCCTTCGAGCCGGAGTTGAACCAGCGACCTAAGGATCCTCATCAGGCTTAATCTACAGTCCTCCGCTCTGCCATCTGAGCTATCGAAGGATGAGCTACCCATGTTTCTTTAGAATGTGGGATTAGTAAATTTAGTTTATTGCTTGTGCGGAAACTTGACATCGGAAAAAATCTACAAGTCCTTCGAGCCGGAGTCGAACCAGCGACCTAAGGATCCCCATCAGACTTCATCTACAGTCCTCCGCTCTGCCATCTGAGCTACCGAAGGATGAGCTATGTTTGTTCTCTTAGAATGTGGGATTAGTAAATATAGTTTGTTGCTTCTGTTCAAACTTGACATCGAAAAAATGTACTAGTCCTCCGAGCCGGAGTAGAACCAGCGACCTAAGGATCCCCATCATGCTTTATCTACAGTCCTCCGCTCTGCCATCTGAGCTATTGAAGGATGAGCTAGCTTTCTTCCCTTAGAATGTGGGATTAGTAAATATAGTTTGTTGCTTCTGTTCAAACTTGACATTGAACAAAGCGAATAGTCCTCCGAGCCGGAGTTGAACCAGCGACCTAAGGATCCCCATCATGCTTTATCTACAGTCATCCGCTCTGCCAACTGAGCTGTCGAAAGATGAGCTTCACTTGTTCACTTAGAATGTGGGCTTAGTAAATGTAGTTTATTGCTTGTGCGGAAACTTGACATCGGAAAAAATCTACAAGTCCTTCGAGCCGGAGTTGATCCAGCGACCTAAGGATCCCCATCAGGCTTAATCTACAGTCCTCCGCTCAGCCATCTGAGCTATCGAAGGATGAGCTACCCATGTTTCTTTAGAATGTGGGATTAGTAAATGTAGTTTATTGCTTGTGCGGATACTTGACATCGGAAAAAATCTACGAGTCCTTCGAGCCGGAGTTGAACCAGCGACCTAAGGATCCCCATCAGACTTCATCTACAGTCCTCCGCTCTGCCATCTGAGCTATCGAAGGATGAGCTACCTTTCTTTCCTTAGAATGTGGGATTACTAAATATAGTTTGTTGCTTCTGTTCAAACTTAACATCGAAAAAAGCTACTAGTCCTTCGAGCCGGAGTTGAACCAGCGACCTAAGGATCCCCATCATGCTTAATCTACAGTCCTCCGCTCTGCCATCTGAGCTATCGAAGGATGAGCTACCCATGTTCCTTTAGAATGTGGGATTAGTAAATGTAGTTTATTGCTTGTGCGGAAACTTGACATCGGAAAAAATCTACTAGTCCTTCGAGCCGGAGTTGAACCAGCGACCTAAGGATCTCCATCAGACTTCATCTACAGTCCTCCGCACTGCCATCTGAGCTATCGAAGGATGAGCTAACGTTCGTCCCTTAGAATGTGGGATTAGTAAATATAGTTTGTTGCTTCTGTTCAAACTTGACATCGAAAAAAGCTACTAGTCCTTCGAACCGGAGTTGAACCAGCTACCTAAGGATCCTCATCAGGCTTAATCTATAGTCCTCCGCTCTGCCATCTGAGCTATCGAAGGATGAGCTACCCATGTTCCTTCATGAATGTGGGATTAGTAAATGTAGTTTATTGCTTATGCGGAAACTTGACATCGGAAAAAATCTACGAGTCCTTCGAGCCGGAGTTGAACCAGCGACCTAAGGATCCCCATCAGACTTCATCTACAGTCCTCCGCTCTGCCATCTGAGCTATCAAAGGATGAGCTACCTGTGTTCCTTTAGAATGTGGGATTAGTAAATGTAGTTTGTTGCTTCTGTTCAAACTTGACATCGAAAAAAGCTACTAGTCCTTCGAGCCGGAGTTGAACCAGCGACCTAAGGATCCCCATCCTGCTTTATCTACAGTCGTCCGCTCTGCCAACTGAGCTATCGAAAGTCAAGCTTCAGTTGTTCATTTAGAATGTGCGATTAGTAAATGTAGTTTATTGCTTGTGCGGAAACTTGACATCGGAAAAAATCTACAAGTCCTTCGAGCCGGAGTTGAACCAGCGACCTAAGGATCCTCATCAGGCTTAATCTACAGTCCTCCGCTCTGCCATCTGAGCTATCGAAGGATGAGCTACCCATGTTTCTTTAGAATGTGGGATTAGTAAATGTAGTTTATTGCTTGTGTGGAAACTTGACATCGGAAAAAATCTACAAGTCCTTCGAGCCGGAGTCGAACCAGCGACCTAAGGATCCCCATCAGACTTCATCTACAGTCCTCCGCTCTGCCATCTGAGCTATCGAAGGATGAGCTATGTTTGTTCTCTTAGAATGTGGGATTAGTAAATATAGTTTGTTGCTTCTGTTCAAACTTGACATCGAAAAAATGTACTAGTCCTCCGAGCCGGAGTAGAACCAGCGACCTAAGGATCCCCATCATGCTTTATCTACAGTCGTCCGCTCTGCCAACTGAGCTATCGAAGGATGAGCTACCCATGTTCCTTTAGAATGTAGGATTAGTAAATGTAGTTTATTGCTTGTGCGGAAACTTGACATCGGAAAAAATCTACGAGTCCTTCGAGCCGGAGTTGAACCAGCGACCTAAGGATCCCCATCAGACTTCATCTACAGTCCTCCGCTCTGCCATCTGAGCTATCGAAGGATGAGCTACCCATGTTCCTTTAGAATGTGGGATTAGTAAATGTAGTTTATTGCTTGGGCGGAAACTTGACATCGGAAAAAATCTACAAGTCCTTCGAGCCGGAGTTGAACCAGCAACCTATGGAAATCCATCAGACTTTATCTACAGTCCTCCGCTCTGCCATCTGAGCTATTGAAGGATGAGCTAGCTTTCTTCCCTTAGAATGTGGGATTAGTAAATATAGTTTGTTGCTTCTGTTCAAACTTGACATTGAACAAAGCGAATAGTCCTCCGAGCCGGAGTTGAACCAGCGACCTAAGGATCCCCATCATGCTTTATCTACAGTCATCCGCTCTGCCAACTGAGCTGTCGAAAGATGAGCTTCACTTGTTCACTTAGAATGTGGGCTTCGTAAATGTAGTTTATTGCTTGTGCGGAAACTTGACATCGGAAAAAATCTACAAGTCCTTCGAGCCGGAGTTGATCCAACGACCTAAGGATCCCCATCAGGCTTAATCTACAGTCCTCCGCTCTGCCAACTGAGCTATCGAAGGATGAGCTACCCATGTTCCTTTAGAATGTGGGATTAGTAAATGTAGTTTATTGCTTGTGCGGAAACTTGACATCGGAAAAAATCTACGAGTCCTTCGAGCCTGAGTTGAACCAGCGACCTAAGGATCCCCATCAGACTTCATCTACAGTCCTCCGCTCTGCCATCTGAGCTATCGAAGGATGAGCTACCTTTCTTTCCTTAGAATGTGGAATTACTAAATGTAGTTTGTTGCTTCTGTTCAAACTTAACATCGAAAAAAGCTACTAGTCCTTCGAGCCGGAGTTGAACCAGCGACCTAAGGATCCCCATCATGCTTTATCTACAGTGCTCCGCTCTGCCATCTGAGCTATCAAAGGATGAGCTACCTGTGTTCCTTTAGAATGTGGGATTAGTAAATGTAGTTTGTTGCTTCTGTTCAAACTTGACATCGAAAAAAGCTACTAGTCCTTCGAGCCGGAGTCGAACCAGCGACCTAAGGATCCCCATCAGGCATCATCTACAGTCCTCCGCTCTGCCATCTGAGCTATCGAAGGATGAGCTACCCATGTTCCTTTAGAATGTGGGATTAGTAAATGTAGTTTATTGCTTGTGCGGAAACTTGACATCGGAAAAAATCTACGAGTCCTTCGAGCCGGAGTTGAACCAGCGACCTAAGGATCCCCATCAGACTTCATCTACAGTCCTCCGCTCTGCCATCTGAGCTATCGAAGGATGAGCTACCTTTCTTTCCTTAGAATGTGGGATTACTAAATATAGTTTGTTGCTTCTGTTCAAACTTGACATCGAAAAAAGATACTAGTTCTTTGAGCCTGAGTTGAACCAGCGACCTAAGGATCCCCATCCTGCTTTATCTACAGTCGTCCGCTCTGCCAACTGAGCTATCGAAAGTCAAGCTTCACTTGTTCATTTAGAATGTGGGATTAGTAAATGTAGTTTATTGCTTGTGCGGAAACTTGACATCGGAAAAAATCTACAAGTCCTTCAAGCCGGAGTTGAACCAGCGACCTAAGGATCCCCATCATGCTTTATCTACAGTCATCCGCTCTGCCAACTGAGCTATCGAAAGATGAGCTTCATTTGTTCATTTAGAATGTGGGATTAGTAAATACAGTTCATTGCTTGTGCGGAAACTTGACATCGGAAAAAATCTACAAGTCCTTCGAGCCGGAGTTGAACCAGCGACCTAAGGATCTCCATCAGACTTTATCTACAGTCCTCCTCTCTGCCACCTGAGCTATCGAAGGATGACCTAACTTTCTTCCCTTAGAATGTGGGATTAGTAAATATAGTTTGTTGCTTCTGTTCAAACTTGACATCGAAAAAAGCTACTAGTCCTTTGAGCCGGAGTTGAACCAGCGAGCTAAGGATCCCCATCAGGCTTAACCTACAGTCCTCCGCTCTGCCATCTGAGCTATCGAAGGATGAGCTACCCATGTTCCTTTAGAATGTGGGATTAGTAAATGTAGTTTATTGCTTGGGCGGAAACTTGACATCGGAAAAAATCTACAAGTCCTTCGAGCCGGAGTTGAACCAGCAACCTAAGGATCTCCATCAGACTTTATCTACAGTCCTCCGCTCTGCCATCTGAGCTATTGAAGGATGAGCTAGCTTTCTCCCCTTAGAATGTGGGATTAGAAAATATAGTTTGTTGCTTCTGTTCAAACTTGACATTGAAAAAAGCAAATAGTCCTCCGAGCCGGAGTTGAACCAGCGACCTAAGGATCCCCATCATGCTTTATCTACAGTCCTCCGCTCTGCCATCTGAGCTATCTAAGGATGAGCTACCTTTCTTCCCTTAGAATGTGGGATTTGTAAATATAGTTTGTTGCTTCTGTTCAAACTTGACATCGAAAAAAGCTACTAGTCCTTTGAGCCGGAGTTGAACCAGCGACCTAAGAATCCCCATTAGACTTCATCTACAGTCCTCCGCTCTGCCATCTGAGCTATCGAACGATGAGCTACCTTTGTTCCCTTAGAATGTGGGATTAGTAAATATAGTTTGTTGCTTCTGTTCAAACTTGACATCGAAAAAAGCTACTAGTCCTTCGAGCCGGAGTTGAACCAGCGACCTAAGGATCCCCATCAAGCTTAATCTACAGTCCTCCGCTCTGCCATCTGAGCTATCTAAGGATGAGCTACCTTTCTTCCCTTAGAATGTGGGATTTGTAAATATAGTTTGTTGCTTCTGTTCAAACTTGACATCGAAAAAAGCTACTAGTCCTTTGAGCCGGAGTTGAACCAGCGACCTAAGGATCCCCATCAGCCTTAATCTACAGTCCTCCGCTCTGCCATCTGAGCTATCGAAGGATGAGCTACCCATGTTCCTTTAGAATGTGGGATTAGTAAATGTAGTTTATTGCTTGTGCGGAAACTTGACATCGGAAAAAATCTACTAGTCCTTCGAGCCGGAGTTGAACCAGCGACCAAAGGATCCCCATCAGGCTTAATCTACAGTCCTCCGCTCAGCCATCTGAGCTATCGAAGGATGAGCTACCCATGTTCCTTTAGAATGTGGGATTAGTAAATGTAGTTTATTGCTTGTGCGGAAACTTGACATCGGAAAATATCTACAAGTCCTTCGAGCCGGAGTCGAACCAGCGACCTAAGGATCCCCATCAGGCATCATCTACAGTCCTCCGCTCTGCCATCTGAGCTATCGAAGGATGAGCTACCCATGTTCCTTTAGAATGTGGGATTAGTAAATGTAGTTTATTGCTTGTGCGGAAACTTGACATCGGAAAAAATCTACGAGTCCTTCGAGCCGGAGTTGAACCAGCGACCTAAGGATCCCCCTCAGACTTCATCTACAGTCCGCCGCTCTGCCATCTGAGCTATCGAAGGATGAGCTACCTTTCTTTCCTTAGAATGTGGGATTAGTAAATATAGTTTGTTGTTTCTGTTCAAACTTGACATCGAAAAAAGCTACTAGTCCTTCGAGCCGGAGTTGAACCAGCGACCTAAGGATCCTCATCAGGCTTAATCTACAGTGCTCCGCTCTGCTATCTGAGCTATCGAAGGATGAGCTACCCATGTTCCTTTAGAATGTGGGATTAGTAAATGTAGTTTATTGCTTGTGCGGAAACTTGACATCGGAAAAAATCTACTAGTCCTTCGAGCCGGAGTCGAACCAGCGACCTAAGGATCCCCATCAGACTTCATCTACAGTCCTCCGCTCTGCCATCTGAGCTATCGAATGACGAGCTACCTTTGTTCACTTAGAATGTGGGATTAGTAAATATAGTTTGTTGCTTCTGTTCAAACTTGACATCGAAAAAAGCTACTAGTCCTTCGAGCCGGAGTTGAACCAGCGACCTAAGGATCCCCATCAGGCTTAATCTACAGTCCTCCGCTCTGCCATCTGAGCTATCGAAGGATGAGCTACCCGTGTTCAATCAGAATGTGGGATTAGTAAATGTAGTTTATTGCTTGTGCGGAAACTTGACATCGGAAAAAATCTACTAGTCCTTCGAGCCGGAGTCGAACCAGCGACCTAAGGATCCCCATCAGACTTCATTTACAGTCCTCCGCTCTGCCATCTGAGCTATCGAAGGATGAGCTACCTTTGTTCCCTTAGAATGTGGGATTAGTAAATATAGTTTGTTGCTTGTGCGGAAACTTGACATCGGAAAAAATCTACAAGTCCTTCGAGCCGGAGTCAAACCAGCGACCTAAGGATCCCCATCAGACTTCATCTACAGTCCTCCGCTCTGCCATCTGAGCTATCGAAGGATGAGCTACCTTTGTTCCCTTAGAATGTGGGATTAGTAAATATAGTTTGTTGCTTCTGTTCAAACTTGACATCGAAAAAAGCTACTAGTCCTTCGAGCCGGAGTTGAACCAGCGACCTAAGGATCCTCATCAGGCTTAATCTACTGTTCGCCGCTCTGCCATCTGAGCTATCAAAGGATGAGCTACCCGTGTTCCTTTAGAATGTGGGATTAGTAAATGTAGTTTATTGCTTGTGCGGAAATTTGACATCGGAAAAAATCTACAAGTCCTTAGAGCCGGAGTCGAACCAGCGACCTAAGGATCCCCATCAGACTTCATCTACAGTCCTCCGCTCTGCCATCTGAGCTATCAAAGGATGAGCTACCTTTGTTCACTTAGAATGTGGGATTAGTAAATATAGTTTGTTGCTTCTGTTCAAACTTGACATCGAAAAAAGCTACTACTCCTTCGAGCCGGAGTTGAACCAGCGACCTAAGGATCCCCATCAGGCTTAATCTACAGTCCTCCGCTCTGCCATCTGAGCTATCGAAGGATGAGCTACCCATGTTCCTTTAGAATGTGGGATTAGTTAATGTAGTTTATTGCTTGTGCGGAAACTTGACATCGGAAAAAATCTACAAGTCCTTCGAGCCGGAGTTGAACCAGCGACCTAAGGATCCCCATCAGGCTTAATCTACAGTCCTCCGCTCTGCCATCTGAGCTATCGAAGGATGAGCTACCTTTCTTCCCTTAGAATGTGGGATTAGTAAATATAGTTTGTTGCTTCTGTTCAAACTTGACATCGAAAAAAGCTACTAGTCCTTCGAGCCGGAGTCGAACCAGCGACCTAAGGATCCCCATCAGGCTTAATCTACAGTCCTCCGCTCTGCCATCTGAGCTATCGAAGGATGAGCTACCCATGTTCCTTTAGAATGTGGGATTAGTAAATGTAGTTTATTGCTTGTGCGGAAACTTGACATCGGAAAAAATCTACTATTCCTTCGAGACGGAGTCGAACCAGCGACCTAAGGATCCCCATCAGACTTCATCTACAGTCCTCCGCTCTGCCATCTGAGCTATCGAAGGATGAGCTAGCTTTCTTCCCTTAGAATGTGGGATTAGTAAATATAGTTTGTTGCTTCTGTTCAAACTTGACATTGAAAAAAGCGAATAGTCCTCCGAACCGGAGTTGAACCAGCGACCTAAGGACACCCATCATGCTTTATCTATAGTCATCCGCTCTGCCAACTGAGCTATCGAAAGATGAGCGTCACTTGTTCACTTAGAATGTGGGCTTAGTAAATGTAGTTTATTGCTTGTGCGGAAACTTGACATCGGAAAAAATCTACAAGTCCTTCGAGCCGTAGTTGAACCAGCGACCTAAGGATCCTCATCAGACTTCATCTACAGTCCTCCGCTCTGCCATCTGAGCTATCGAAGGACGAGCTACCTTTCTTCCTTTAGAATGTGGGATTAGTAAATATAGTTTGTTGCTTCTGTTCAAACTTGACATCGAAAAAAGCTACTAGTCCTTCGAGCCGGAGTTGAACCAGCGACCTAAGGATCCCCATCAGGCTTAATCTACAGTCCTCCTCTCTGCCATCTGAGCTATTGAAGGATGAACTACCCATGTTCCTTTAGAATGTGGGATTAGTAAATGTAGTTTGTTGCTTCTGTTCAAACTTGACATCGAAAAAAGCTACTAGTCCTTCGAGCCGGAGTTGAACCAGCGACCTAAGGATCCCCATCATGCTTTATCTACAGTCCTCCGCTCTGCCATCTGAGCTATCAAAGGACGAGCTACCTTTCTTCTCTTAGAATGTGGGATTAGTAAATACAGTTCATTTCTTGTGCGGAAACTTGACATCGGAAAAAGCTACTAGTCCTTCGAGCCGGAGTTGAACCAGCGACCTAAAGATCCCCATCAGGCTTTATCTATAGTCCTCCGCTCTGCTATCTGAGCTATCGAAGGAAGAGCTACCCATGTTCCTTTAGAATGTGGGATTAGTAAATGTAGTTTATTGCTTGTGCGGAAACTTGACATCGGAAAAAATCTACAAGTCCTTCGAGCCGGAGTTGAACCAGCGACCTAAGGATCCCCATCATGCTTTATCTACAGTCATCCGCTCTGCCAACTGAGCTATCGAAAGATGAGCTTCACTTGTTCATTTAGAATGTGGGATTAGTAAATACAGTTCATTGCTTGTGCGGAAACTTGACATCGGAAAAAATCTACAAGTACTTCGAGCCGGAGTTGAACCAGCGACCTAAGGATCTCCATCAGACTTTATCTACAGTCCTCCTCTCTGCCACCTGAGCTATCGAAGGATGAGCTAACTTTCTTCCCTTAGAATGTGGGATTAGTAAATATAGTTTGTTGCTTCTGTTCAAACTTGACATCGAAAAAAGCTACTAGTCCTTTGAGCCGGAGATGAACCAGCGAGCTAAGGATCCCCATCAGGCTTAACCTACAGTCCTCTGCTCTGCCATCTGAGCTATCGAAGGATGAGCTACCCACGTTCCTTTAGATTGTGGGATTAGTAAATGTAGTTTATTGCTTGGGCGGAAACTTGACATCGGAAAAAATCTACAAGTCCTTCGAGCCGGAGTTGAACCAGCAACCTAAGGATCTCCATCAGACTTTATCTACAGTCCTCCGCTCTGCCATCTGAGCTATCGAAGGATGAGCTAGCTTTCTTCCCTTAGAATGTGGGATTAGTAAATATAGTTTGTTGCTTCTGTTCAAACTTGACATTGAAAAAAGCGAATAGTCCTCCGAACCGGAGTTGAACCAGCGACCTAAGGATCCCCATCATGCTTTATCTATAGTCATCCGCGCTGCCAACTGAGCTATCGAAAGATGAGCTTCACTTGTTCACTTAGAATGTGGGCTTAGTAAATGTAGTTTATTGCTTGTGCGGAAACTTGACATCGGAAAAAATCTACAAGTCCTTCGAGCCGTAGTTGAACCAGCGACCTAAGGATCCTCATCAGACTTCATCTACAGTCCTCCGCTCTACCATCTGAGCTATCGAAGGACGAGCTACCTTTCTTCCTTTAGAATGTGGGATTAGTAAATATAGTTTGTTGCTTCTGTTCAAACTTGACATCGAAAAAAGCTACTAGTCCTTCGAGCCGGAGTTGAACCAGCGACCTAAGGATCCCCATCAGGCTTAATCTACAGTCCTCCTCTCTGCCATCTGAGCTATTGAAGGATGAACTACCCATGTTCCTTTAGAATGTGGGATTAGTAAATGTAGTTTGTTGCTTCTGTTCAAACTTGACATCGAAAAAAGCTACTAGTCCTTCGAGCCGGAGTTGAACCAGCGACCTAAGGATCCCCATCATGCTTTATCTACAGTCCTCCGCTCTGCCATCTGAGCTATCAAAGGACGAGCTACCTTTCTTCTCTTAGAATGTGGGATTAGTAAATACAGTTCATTTCTTGTGCGGAAACTTGACATCGGAAAAAGCTACTAGTCCTTCGAGCCGGAGTTGAACCAGCGACCTAAAGATCCCCATCAGGCTTTATCTATAGTACTCCGCTCTGCTATCTGAGCTATCGAAGGAAGAGCTACCCATGTTCCTTTAGAATGTGGGATTAGTAAATGTAGTTTATTGCTTGTGCGGAAACTTGACATCGGAAAAAATCTACAAGTCCTTCGAGCCGGAGTTGAACCAGCGACCTGAGGATCCCCATTAGACTTCATCTACAGTCCTCCGCTCTGCCATCTGAGCTATCGAACGATGAGCTACCTTTGTTCCCTTAGAATGTGGGATTAGTAAATATAGTTTGTTGCTTCTGTTCAAACTTGACATCGAAAGAAGCTACTAGTCCATCGAGCCGGAGTTGAACCAGCGACCTAAGGATGCCTATCAGGCTTAATCTACAGTCCTCCGCTCTGCCATCTGAGCTATCGAAGGATGAGCTACCCATGTTCCTTTAGAATGTGGGATTAGTAAATGTACTTAATTGCTTGTGCGGAAACTTGACATCGGAAAATATCTACAAGTACTTCGAGCCGGAGTTGAACCAGCGACCTAAGGATCCCCATCATGCTTTATCTACAGTCCTCCGCTCTGCCATCTGAGCTATCGACGGATGAGCTACCTTTGTTCATTTAGAATGTGGGATTAGTAAATGTAGTTTATTGCTTCTGTTCAAACTTGACATCGGAAAAAATCTACAAGTCCTTCGAGCCGGAGTCGAACCAGCAACCTAAGGATCCCCATCAGGCATCATCTACAGTCCTCCGCTCTGCCATCTGAGCTATCGAAGGATGAGCTACCCATGTTCCTTTAGAATGTGGGATTAGTAAATGTAGTTTATTGCTTGTGCGGAAACTTGACATCGGAAAAAATCTACGAGTCCTTCGAGCCGGAGTTGAACCAGCGACCTAAGGATCCCCATCAGACTTCATCTACAGTCCTCCGCTCTGCCATCTGAGCTATCGAAGGATGAGCTACCTTTCTTTCCTTAGAATGTGGGATTACTAAATATAGTTTGTTGCTTCTGTTCAAACTTGACATCGAAAAATGCTACTAGTCCTTCGAGCCGGAGTTGAACCAGCGACCTAAGGATCCCCATCCTGCTTTATTTACAGTCCTCCGCTCTGCCATCTGAGCTATCGAAGGATGAGCTACTCATGTTCCTTTAGAATGTGGGATTAGTAAATGTAGTTTATTGCTTGTGCGGAAACTTGACATCGGAAAAAATCTGCAAGTCCTTCGAGCCGGAGTCGAACCAGCGACCTAAGGATCCCCATCAGACATCATTTACAGTCTTCCGCTCTGCCATTTGAGCTATCGAAGGATGAGCTACCCCTGTTCCTTTAGAATGTGGGATTAGTAAATGTAGTTTATTGCTTGTGCGGAAACTTGACATCGGAAAAAATCTACGAGTCCTTCGAGCCGGAGTTGAACCAGCGACCTAAGGATCCCCATCAGACTTCATCTACAGTCCTCCGCTCTGCCATCTGAGCTATCGAAGGACGAGCTACCTTTCTTTCTTTAGAATGTGGGATTACTAAATATAGTTTGTTGCTTCTGTTCAAACTTGACATCGAAAAAAGCTACTAGTCCTTCGAGCCGGAGTTGAACCAGCAACCTAAGGATCCCCATCATGCTTAATCTACAGTCCTCCGCTCTGCCATCTGAGCTATCGAAGGATGAGCTACCCATGTTCCTTTAGAATGTGGGATTAGTAAATGTAGTTTATTGCTTGTGCGGAAACTTGACATTGGAAAAAATCTACTAGTCCTTCGAACCGGAGTTGAACCAGCGACCTAAGGATCTCCATCAGACTTCATCTACAGTCCTCCGCACTGCCATCTGAGCTATCAAAGGATGAGCTAACGTTCGTCCCTTAGAATGTGGGATTAGTAAATATAGTTTGTTGCTTCTGTTCAAACTTGACATCGAAAAAACCTACTAGTCCTTCGAGCCGGAGTTGAACCAGCTACCTAAGGATCCTCATCAGGCTTAATCTATAGTCCTCCGCTCTGCCATCTGAGCTATCGAAGGATGAGCTACCCATGTTCCTTCATGAATGTGGGATTAGTAAATGTAGTTTATTGCTTATGCGGAAACTTGACATCGGAAAAAATCTACGAGTCCTTCGAGCCGGAGTTGAACCAGCGACCTAAGGATCCCCATCAGACTTCATCTACAGTCCTCCGCACTGCCATCTGAGCTATCGAAGGATGAGCTACCTTTGTTTCCTTAGAATGTGGGATTAGTAAATATAGTTTGTTGCTTCTGTTCAAACTTGACATCGAAAAAAGCTACTAGTCCTTCGAGCCGGAGTTGAACCAGCGACCTAAGGATCCCCATCATGCTTTGTCTACAGTCGTCCGCTCTGCCAACTGAGCTATCGAAAGTCAAGCTTCACTTCTTCATTTAGAATGTGGGATTAGTAAATGTAGTTTATTGCTTGTGCGGAAACTTAACATCGAAAAAAGCTACTAGTCCTTCGAGCCGGAGTTGAACCAGCGACCTAAGGATCCCCATCATGCTTTATCTACAGTCCTCCGCTCTGCCATCTGAGCTATCAAAGGATGAGCTACCTGTGTTCCTTTAGAATGTGGGATTAGTAAATGTAGTTTGTTGCTTCTGTTCAAACTTGACATCGAAAAAAGCTACTAGTCCTTCGAGCCGGAGTCGAACCAGCGACCTAAGGATCCCCATCAGGCATCATCTACAGTCCTCCGCTCTGCCATCTGAGCTATCGAAGGATGAGCTACCCATGTTCCTTTAGAATGTGGGATTAGTAAATGTAGTTTATTGCTTGTGCGGAAACTTGACATCGGAAAAAATCTACGAGTCCTTCGAGCCGGAGTTGAACCAGCGACCTAAGGATCCCCATCAGACTTCATCTACAGTCCTCCGCTCTGCCATCTGAGCTATCGAAGGATGAGCTACCTTTCTTTCCTTAGAATGTGGGATTAGTAAATATAGTTTGTTGCTTCTGTTCAAACTTGACATCGAAAAAAGCTACTAGTCCTTCGAGCCGGAGTTGAACCAGCGACCTAAGGATCCCCATCCTGCTTTATCTACAGTCGTCCGCTCTGCCAACTGAGCTATCGAAAGTCAAGCTTCACTTGTTCATTTAGAATGTGTGATTAGTAAATGTAGTTTATTGCTTGTGCGGAAACTTGACATCGGAAAAAATCTACAAGTCCTTCGAGCCGGAGTTGAACCAGCGACCTAAGGATCCTCATCAGGCTTAATCTACAGTCCTCCGCTCTGCCATCTGAGCTATCAAAGGATGAGCTACCCATGTTTCTTTAGAATGTGGGATTAGTAAATATAGTTTGTTGCTTCTGTTCAAACTTGACATCGAAAAAATGTACTAGTCCTCCGAGCCGGAGTAGAACCAGCGACCTAAGGATCCCCATCATGCTTTATCTACAGTCCTCCGCTCTGCCATCTGAGCTATTGAAGGATGAGCTAGCTTTCTTCCCTTAGAATGTGGGATTAGTAAATATAGTTTGTTGCTTCTGTTCAAACTTGACATTGAACAAAGCGAATAGTCCTCCGAGCCGGAGTTGAACCAGCGACCTAAGGATCCCCATCATGCTTTATCTACAGTCATCCGCTCTGCCAACTGAGCTGTCGAAAGATGAGCTTCACTTGTTCACTTAGAATGTGGGCTTAGTAAATGTAGTTTATTGCTTGCGCGGAAACTTGACATCGGAAAAAATCTACAAGTCCTTCGAGCCGGAGTTGATCCAGCGACCTAAGGATCCCCATCAGGCTTAATCTACAGTCCTCCGCTCAGCCATCTGAGCTATCGAAGGATGAGCTACCCATGTTTCTTTAGAATGTGGGATTAGTAAATGTAGTTTATTGCTTGTGCGGAAACTTGACATCGGAAAAAATCTACGAGTCCTTCGAGCCGGAGTTGAACCAGCGACCTAAGGATCCCCATCAGACTTCATCTACAGTCCTCCGCTCTGCCATCTGAGCTATCGAAGGATGAGCTAGCTTTCTTCCCTTAGAATGTGGGATTAGTAAATATAGTTTGTTGCTTCTGTTCAAACTTGACATTGAAAAAAGCGAATAGTCCTTCGAGCCGGAGTTGAACCAGCGACCTAAGGATCTCCATCAGACTTTATCTACAGTCCTCCTCTCTGCCACCTGAGCTATCGAAGGATGAGCTAACTTTCTTCCCTTAGAATGTGGGATTAGTAAATATAGTTTGTTGCTTCTGTTCAAACTTGACATCGAAAAAAGCTACTAGTCCTTTGAGCCGGAGATGAACCAGCGAGCTAAGGATCCCCATCAGGCTTAACCTACAGTCCTCCGCTCTGCCATCTGAGCTATCGAAGGATGAGCTACCCACGTTCCTTTAGATTGTGGGATTAGTAAATGTAGTTTATTGCTTGGGCGGAAACTTGACATCGGAAAAAATCTACAAGTCCTTCGAGCCGGAGTTGAACCAGCAACCTAAGGATCTCCATCAGACTTTATCTACAGTCCTCCGCTCTGCCATCTGAGCTATCGAAGGATGAGCTAGCTTTCTTCCCTTAGAATGTGGGATTAGTAAATATAGTTTGTTGCTTCTGTTCAAACTTGACATTGAAAAAAGCGAATAGTCCTCCGAACCGGAGTTGAACCAGCGACCTAAGGATCCCCATCATGCTTTATCTATAGTCATCCGCGCTGCCAACTGAGCTATCGAAAGATGAGCTTCACTTGTTCACTTAGAATGTGGGCTTAGTAAATGTAGTTTATTGCTTGTGCGGAAACTTGACATCGGAAAAAATCTACAAGTCCTTCGAGCCGTAGTTGAACCAGCGACCTAAAGATCCTCATCAGACTTCATCTACAGTCCTCCGCTCTGCCATCTGAGCTATCGAAGGACGAGCTACCTTTCTTCCTTTAGAATGTGGGATTAGTAAATATAGTTTGTTGCTTCTGTTCAAACTTGACATCGAAAAAAGCTACTAGTCCTTCGAGCCGGAGTTGAACCAGCGACCTAAGGATCCCCATCAGGCTTAATCTACAGTCCTCCTCTCTGCCATCTGAGCTATTGAAGGATGAACTACCCATGTTCCTTTAGAATGTGGGATTAGTAAATGTAGTTTGTTGCTTCTGTTCAAACTTGACATCGAAAAAAGCTACTAGTCCTTCGAGCCGGAGTTGAACCAGCGACCTAAGGATCCCCATCATGCTTTATCTACAGTCCTCCGCTCTGCCATCTGAGCTATCAAAGGACGAGCTACCTTTCTTCTCTTAGAATGTGGGATTAGTAAATACAGTTCATTTCTTGTGCGGAAACTTGACATCGGAAAAAGCTACTAGTCCTTCGAGCCGGAGTTGAACCAGCGACCTAAAGATCCCCATCAGGCTTTATCTATAGTCCTCCGCTCTGCTATCTGAGCTATCGAAGGAAGAGCTACCCATGTTCCTTTAGAATGTGGGATTAGTAAATGTAGTTTATTGCTTGTGCGGAAACTTGACATCGGAAAAAATCTACAAGTCCTTCGAGCCGGAGTTGAACCAGCGACCTGAGGATCCCCATTAGACTTCATCTACAGTCCTCCGCTCTGCCATCTGAGCTATCGAAGGATGAGCTACCTTTGTTCCCTTAGAATGTGGGATTAGTAAATATAGTTTGTTGCTTCTGTTCAAACTTGACATCGAAAGAAGCTACTAGTCCATCGAGCCGGAGTTGAACCAGCGACCTAAGGATGCCTATCAGGCTTAATCTACAGTCCTCCGCTCTGCCATCTGAGCTATCGAAGGATGAGCTACCCATGTTCCTTTAGAATGTGGGATTAGTAAATGTACTTAATTGCTTGTGCGGAAACTTGACATCGGAAAATATCTACAAGTACTTCGAGCCGGAGTTGAACCAGCGACCTAAGGATCCCCATCATGCTTTATCTACAGTCCTCCGCTCTGCCATCTGAGCTATCGACGGATGAGCTACCTTTGTTCATTTAGAATGTGGGATTAGTAAATGTAGTTTATTGCTTCTGTTCAAACTTGACATCGGAAAAAATCTACAAGTCCTTCGAGCCGGAGTCGAACCAGCAACCTAAGGATCCCCATCAGGCATCATCTACAGTCCTCCGCTCTGCCATCTGAGCTATCGAAGGATGAGCTACCCATGTTCCTTTAGAATGTGGGATTAGTAAATGTAGTTTATTGCTTGTGCGGAAACTTGACATCGGAAAAAATCTACGAGTCCTTCGAGCCGGAGTTGAACCAGCGACCTAAGGATCCCCATCAGACTTCATCTACAGTCCTCCGCTCTGCCATCTGAGCTATCGAAGGATGAGCTACCTTTCTTTCCTTAGAATGTGGGATTACTAAATATAGTTTGTTGCTTCTGTTCAAACTTGACATCGAAAAAAGCTACTAGTCCTTCGAGCCGGAGTTGAACCAGCGACCTAAGGATCCCCATCCTGCTTTATCTACAGTCCTCCGCTCTGCCATCTGAGCTATCGAAGGATGAGCTACTCATGTTCCTTTAGAATGTGGGATTAGTAAATGTAGTTTATTGCTTGTGCGGAAACTTGACATCGGAAAAAATCTGCAAGTCCTTCGAGCCGGAGTCGAACCAGCGACCTAAGGATCCCCATCAGACATCATTTACAGTCTTCCGCTCTGCCATTTGAGCTATCGAAGGATGAGCTACCCCTGTTCCTTTAGAATGTGGGATTAGTAAATGTAGTTTATTGCTTGTGCGGAAACTTGACATCGGAAAAAATCTACGAGTCCTTCGAGCCGGAGTTGAACCAGCGACCTAAGGATCCCCATCAGACTTCATCTACAGTCCTCCGCTCTGCCATCTGAGCTATCGAAGGATGAGCTACCTTTCTTTCTTTAGAATGTGGGATTACTAAATATAGTTTGTTGCTTCTGTTCAAACTTGACATCGAAAAAAGCTACTAGTCCTTCGAGCCGGAGTTGAACCAGCAACCTAAGGATCCCCATCATGCTTAATCTACAGTCCTCCGCTCTGCCATCTGAGCTATCGAAGGATGAGCTACCCATGTTCCTTTAGAATGTGGGATTAGTAAATGTAGTTTATTGCTTGTGCGGAAACTTGACATTGGAAAAAATCTACTAGTCCTTCGAACCGGAGTTGAACCAGCGACCTAAGGATCTCCATCAGACTTCATCTACAGTCCTCCGCACTGCCATCTGAGCTATCAAAGGATGAGCTAACGTTCGTCCCTTAGAATGTGGGATTAGTAAATATAGTTTGTTGCTTCTGTTCAAACTTGACATCGAAAAAACCTACTAGTCCTTCGAGCCGGAGTTGAACCAGCTACCTAAGGATCCTCATCAGGCTTAATCTATAGTCCTCCGCTCTGCCATCTGAGCTATCGAAGGATGAGCTACCCATGTTCCTTCATGAATGTGGGATTAGTAAATGTAGTTTATTGCTTATGCGGAAACTTGACATCGGAAAAAATCTACGAGTCCTTCGAGCCGGAGTTGAACCAGCGACCTAAGGATCCCCATCAGACTTCATCTACAGTCCTCCGCACTGCCATCTGAGCTATCGAAGGATGAGCTACCTTTGTTTCCTTAGAATGTGGGATTAGTAAATATAGTTTGTTGCTTCTGTTCAAACTTGACATCGAAAAAAGCTACTAGTCCTTCGAGCCGGAATTGAACCAGCGACCTAAGGATCCCCATCATGCTTTGTCTACAGTCGTCCGCTCTGCCAACTGAGCTATCGAAAGTCAAGCTTCACTTCTTCATTTAGAATGTGGGATTAGTAAATGTAGTTTATTGCTTGTGCGGAAACTTAACATCGAAAAAAGCTACTAGTCCTTCGAGCCGGAGTTGAACCAGCGACCTAAGGATCCCCATCATGCTTTATCTACAGTCCTCTGCTCTGCCATCTGAGCTATCAAAGGATGAGCTACCTGTGTTCTTTTAGAATGTGGGATTAGTAAATGTAGTTTGTTGCTTCTGTTCAAACTTGACATCGAAAAAAGCTACTAGTCCTTCGAGCCGGAGTCGAACCAGCGACCTAAGGATCCCCATCAGGCATCATCTACAGTCCTCCGCTCTGCCATCTGAGCTATCGAAGGATGAGCTACCCATGTTCCTTTAGAATGTGGGATTAGTAAATGTAGTTTATTGCTTGTGCGGAAACTTGACATCGGAAAAAATCTACGAGTCCTTCGAGCCGGAGTTGAACCAGCGACCTAAGGATCCCCATCAGACTTCATCTACAGTCCTCCGCTCTGCCATCTGAGCTATCGAAGGATGAGCTACCTTTCTTTCCTTAGAATGTGGAATTACTAAATGTAGTTTGTTGCTTCTGTTCAAACTTAACATCGAAAAAATCTACAAGTCCTTCGAGCCGGAGTTGAACCAGCGACCTAAGGATCCCCATCATGCTTTGTCTACAGTCGTCCGCTCTGCCAACTGAGCTATCGAAAGTCAAGCTTCACTTGTTCATTTAGAATGTGGGATTAGTAAATGTAGTTTATTGCTTGTGCGGAAACTTGACATCGGAAAAAATTTACAAGTCCTTCGAGCCGGAGTCGAACCAGCGACCTAAGGATCCCCATCAGACTTCATCTACAGTCCTCCACTCTGCCATCTGAGCTATCGAAGGATGAGCTATGTTTGTTCTCTTAGAATGTGGGATTAGTAAATATAGTTTGTTGCTTCTGTTCAAACTTGACATCGAAAAAATGTACTAGTCCTCCGAGCCGGAGTAGAACCAGCGACCTAAGGATCCCCATCATGCTTTATCTACAGTCGTCCGCTCTGCCAACTGAGCTATCGAAGGATGAGCTACCCATGTTCCTTTAGAATGTGGGATTAGTAAATGTAGTTTATTGCTTGTGCGGAAACTTGACATCGGAAAAAATCTACGAGTCCTTCGAGCCGGAGTTGAACCAGCGACCTAAGGATCCCCATCAGACTTCATCTACAGTCCTCCGCTCTGCCATCTGAGCTATCGAAGGATGAGCTACCCATGTTCCTTTAGAATGTGGGATTAGTAAATGTAGTTTATTGCTTGGGCGGAAACTTGACATCGGAAAAAATCTACAAGTCCTTCGAGCCGGAGTTGAACCAGCAACCTAAGGAAATCCATCAGACTTTATCTACAGTCCTCCGCTCTGCCATCTGAGCTATTGAAGGATGAGCTAGCTTTCTTCCCTTAGAATGTGGGATTAGTAAATATAGTTTGTTGCTTCTGTTCAAACTTGACATTGAACAAAGCTAATAGTCCTCCGAGCCGGAGTTGAACCAGCGACCTAAGGATCCCCATCATGCTTTATCTACAGTCATCCGCTCTGCCAACTGAGCTGTCGAAAGATGAGCTTCACTTGTTCACTTAGAATGTGGGCTTAGTAAATGTAGTTTATTGCTTGTGCGGAAACTTGACATCGGAAAAAATCTACAAGTCCTTTGAGCCGGACTTGATCCAGCGACCTAAGGATCCCCATCAGGCTTAATCTACAGTCCTCCGCTCAGCCATCTGAGCTATCGAAGGATGAGCTACCCATGTTTCTTTAGAATATGGGATTAGTAAATGTAGTTTATTGCTTGTGCGGAAACTTGACATCGGAAAAAATCTACAAGTCCTTCGAGCCGGAGTCGAACCAGCGACCTAAGGATCCCCATCAGACATCATCTACAGTCCTCCGCTCTGCCAACTGAGCTATCGAAGGATGAGCTACCCATGTTCCTTTAGAATGTGGGATTAGTAAATGTAGTTTATTGCTTGTGCGGAAACTTGACATCGGAAAAAATCTACGAGTCCTTCGAGCCGGAGTTGAACCAGCGACCTAAGGATCCCCATCAGACTTCATCTACAGTCCTCCGCTCTGCCATCTGAGCTATCGAAGGATGAGCTACCTTTCTTTCCTTAGAATGTGGAATTACTAAATGTAGTTTGTTGCTTCTGTTCAAACTTGACATCGAAAAAAGCTACTAGTCCTTCGAGCCGGAGTCGAACCAGCGACCTAAGGATCCCCATCAGGCAGCATCTACAGTCCTCCGCTCTGCCATCTGAGCTATCGAAGGATGAGCTACCCATGTTCCTTTAGAATGTGGGATTAGTAAATGTAGTTTATTGCTTGTGCGGAAACTTGACATCGGAAAAAATCTACGAGTCCTTCGAGCCGGAGTTGAAACAGCGACCTAAGGATCCCCATCAGACTTCATCTACAGTCCTCCGCTCTGCCATCTGAGCTATCGAAGGATGAGCTACCTTTCTTTCCTTAGAATGTGGGATTACTAAATATAGTTTGTTGCTTCTGTTCAAACTTGACATCGAAAAAAGCTACTAGTTCTTTGAGCCTGAGTTGAACCAGCGACCTAAGGATCCCCATCCTGCTTTATCTACAGTCGTCCGCTCTGCCAACTGAGCTATCGAAAGTCAAGCTTCACTTGTTCATTTAGAATGTGGGATTAGTAAATGTAGTTTATTGCTTGTGCGGAAACTTGACATCGGAAAAAATCTACAAGTCCTTTGAGCCGGAGTTGATCCAACGACCTAAGGATCCCCATCAGGCTTAATCTACAGTCCTCCGCTCAGCCATCTGAGCTATCGAAGGATGAGCTACCCATGTTTCTTTAGAATATGGGATTAGTAAATGTAGTTTATTGCTTGTGCGGAAACTTGACATCGGAAAAAATCTACAAGTCCTTCGAGCCGGAGTCGAACCAGCGACCTAAGGATCCCCATCAGACATCATCTACAGTCCTCCGCTCTGCCAACTGAGCTATCGAAGGATGAGCTACCCATGTTCCTTTAGAATGTGGGATTAGTAAATGTAGTTTATTGCTTGTGCGGAAACTTGACATCGGAAAAAATCTACGAGTCCTTCGAGCCGGAGTTGAACCAGCGACCTAAGGATCCCCATCAGACTTCATCTACAGTCCTCCGCTCTGCCATCTGAGCTATCGAAGGATGAGCTACCTTTCTTTCCTTAGAATGTGGAATTACTAAATGTAGTTTGTTGCTTCTGTTCAAACTTAACATCGAAAAAAGCTACTAGTCCTTCCAGCCGGAGTTGAACCAGCGACCTAAGGATCCCCATCATGCTTTATCTACAGTGCTCCGCTCTGCCATATGAGCTATCAAAGGATGAGCTACCTGTGTTCCTTTAGAATGTGGGATTAGTAAATGTAGTTTGTTGCTTCTGTTCAAACTTGACATCGAAAAAAGCTACTAGTCCTTCGAGCCGGAGTCGAACCAGCGACCTAAGGATCCCCATCAGGCAGCATCTACAGTCCTCCGCTCTGCCATCTGAGCTATCGAAGGATGAGCTACCCATGTTCCTTTAGAATGTGGGATTAGTAAATGTAGTTTATTGCTTGTGCGGAAACTTGACATCGGAAAAAATCTACGAGTCCTTCGAGCCGGAGTTGAAACAGCGACCTAAGGATCCCCATCAGACTTCATCTACAGTCCTCCGCTCTGCCATCTGAGCTATCGAAGGATGAGCTACCTTTCTTTCCTTAGAATGTGGGATTACTAAATATAGTTTGTTGCTTCTGTTCAAACTTGACATCGAAAAAAGCTACTAGTTCTTTGAGCCTGAGTTGAACCAGCGACCTAAGGATCCCCATCCTGCTTTATCTACAGTCGTCCGCTCTGCCAACTGAGCTATCGAAAGTCAAGCTTCACTTGTTCATTTAGAATGTGGGATTAGTAAATGTAGTTTATTGCTTGTGCGGAAACTTGACATCGGAAAAAATCTACAAGTCCTTCAAGCCGGAGTTGAACCAGCGACCTAAGGATCCCCATCATGCTTTATCTACAGTCATCCGCTCTGCCAACTGAGCTATCGAAAGATGAGCTTCACTTGTTCATTTAGAATGTGGGATTAGTAAATGTAGTTTATTGCTTGTGCGGAAACTTGACATCGGAAAAAATCTACAAGTCCTTCGAGCCGGAGTTGAACCAGCGACCTAAGGATCTCCATCAGACTTTATCTACAGTCCTCCTCTCTGCCACCTGAGCTATCGAAGGATGACCTAACTTTCTTCCCTTAGAATGTGGGATTAGTAAATATAGTTTGTTGCTTCTGTTCAAACTTGACATCGAAAAAAGCTACTAGTCCTTTGAGCCGGAGTTGAACCAGCGAGCTAAGGATCCCCATCAGGCTTAACCTACAGTCCTCCGCTCTGCCATCTGAGCTATCGAAGGATGAGCTACCCATGTTCCTTTAGAATGTGGGATTAGTAAATGTAGTTTATTGCTTGGGCGGAAACTTGACATCGGAAAAAATCTACAAGTCCTTCGTGCCGGAGTTGAACCAGCAACCTAAGGATCTCCATCAGACTTTATCTACAGTCCTCCGCTCTGCCATCTGAGCTATTGAAGGATGAGCTAGCTTTCTCCCCTTAGAATGTGGGATTAGAAAATATAGTTTGTTGCTTCTGTTCAAACTTGACATTGAAAAAAGCGAATAGTCCTCCGAGCCGGAGTTGAACCAGCGACCTAAGGATCCCCATCATGCTTTATCTACAGTCATCCGCTCTGCCAACTGAGCTATCGAAAGATGAGCTTCACTTGTTCACTTAGAATGTGGGCTTAGTAAATGTAGTTTATTGCTTGTGCGGAAACTTGACATCGGAAAAAATCTACAAGTCCTTCGAGCCGGAGTTGAACCAGCGACCTAAGGATCCCCATTAGACTTCATCTACAGTCCTCCGCTCTGCCATCTGAGCTATCGAACGATGAGCTACCTTTGTTCCCTTAGAATGTGGGATTAGTAAATATAGTTTGTTGCTTCTGTTCAAACTTGACATCGAAAAAAGCTACTAGTCCTTCGAGCCGGAGTTGAACCAGCGACCAAAGGATCCCCATCAGGCTTAATCTACAGTACTCCGCTCTGCCATCTGAGCTATCTAAGGATGAGCTACCTTTCTTCCCTTAGAATGTGGGATTTGTAAATATAGTTTGTTGCTTCTGTTCAAACTTGACATCGAAAAAAGCTACTAGTCCTTTGAGCCGGAGTTGAACCAGCGACCTAAGGATCCCCACCAGCCTTAATCTACAGTCCTCCGCTCTGCCATCTGAGCTATCGAAGGATGAGCTACCCATGTCCCTTTAGAATGTGGGATTAGTAAATGTAGTTTATTGCTTGTGCGGAAACTTGACATCGGAAAAAATCTACTAGTCCTTCGAGCCGGAGTTGAACCAGCGACCTAAGGATCCCCATCAGGCTTAATCTACAGTCCTCCGCTCAGCCATCTGAGCTATCGAAGGATGAGCTACCCATGTTCCTTTAGAATGTGGGATTAGTAAATGTAGTTTATTGCTTGTGCGGAAACTTGACATCGGAAAATATCTACAAGTCCTTCGAGCCGGAGTCGAACCAGCGACCTAAGGATCCCCATCAGGCATCATCTACAGTCCTCCGCTCTGCCATCTGAGCTATCGAAGGATGAGCTACCCATGTTCCTTTAGAATGTGGGATTAGTAAATGTAGTTTATTGCTTGTGCGGAAACTTGACATCGGAAAAAATCTACGAGTCCTTCGAGCCGGAGTTGAACCAGCGACCTAAGGATCCCCCTCAGACTTCATCTACAGTCCTCCGCTCTGCCATCTGAGCTATCGAAGGATGAGCTACCTTTCTTTCCTTAGAATGTGGGATTAGTAAATATAGTTTGTTGCTTCTGTTCAAACTTGACATCGAAAAAAGCTACTAGTCCTTCGAGCCGGAGTTGAACCAGCGACCTAAGGATCCCCATCAGGCTTAATCTACAGTCCTCCGCTCTGCCATCTGAGCTATCGAAGGATGAGCTACCCATGTTCAATCAGAATGTGGGATTAGTAAATGTAGTTTATTGCTTGTGCGGAAACTTGACATCGGAAAAAATCTACTAGTCCTTCGAGCCGGAGTCGAACCAGCGACCTAAGGATCCCCATCAGACTTCATTTACAGTCCTCCGCTCTGCCATCTGAGCTATCGAAGGATGAGCTACCTTTGTTCCCTTAGAATGTGGGATTAGTAAATATAGTTTGTTGCTTGTGCGGAAACTTGACATCGGAAAAAATCTACAAGTCCTTCGAGCCGGAGTCAAACCAGCGACCTAAGGATCCCCATCCTGCTTTATCTACAGTCGTCCGCTCTGCCAACTGAGCTATCGAAAGTCAAGCTTCAGTTGTTCATTTAGAATGTGCGATTAGTAAATGTAGTTTATTGCTTGTGCGGAAACTTGACATCGGAAAAAATCTACTAGTCCTTCGAGCCGGAGTCAAACCAGCAACCTAAGGATCCCCATCAGACTTCATCTACAGTCCTCCGCTCTGCCATCTGAGCTATCGAAGGATGAGCTACCTTTGTTCCCTTAGAATGTGGGATTAGTAAATATAGTTTGTTGCTTCTGTTCAAACTTGACATCGAAAAAAGCTACTAGTCCTTCGAGCCGGCGTTGAACCAGCGACCTAAGGATCCTCATCAGGCTTAATCTACTGATCTCCGCTCTGCCATCTGAGCTATCAAAGGATGAGCTACCCGTGTTCCTTTAGAATGTGGGATTAGTAAATGTAGTTTATTGCTTGTGCGGAAATTTGACATCGGAAAAAATCTACAAGTCCTTAGAGCCGGAGTCGAACCAGCGACCTAAGGACCCCCATCAGACTTCATCTACAGTTCTCCGCTCTGCCATCTGAGCTATCGAAGGATGAGCTACCTTTGTTCACTTAGAATGTGGGATTAGTAAATATAGTTTGTTGCTTCTGTTCAAACTTGACATCGAAAAAAGCTACTACTCCTTCGAGCCGGAGTTGAACCAGCGACCTAAGGATCCCCATCAGGCTTAATCTACAGTCCTCCGCTCTGCCATCTGAGCTATCGAAGGATGAGCTACCCATGTTCCTTTAGAATGTGGGATTAGTAAATGTAGTTTATTGCTTGTGCGGAAACTTGACATCGGAAAAAATCTACAAGTCCTTCGAGCCGGAGTTGAACCAGCGACCTAAGGATCCCCATCAGACTTAATCTACAGTTCTCCGCTCTGCCATCTGAGCTATCGAAGGATGAGCTACCTTTGTTCACTTAGAATGTGGGATTAGTAAATATAGTTTGTTGCTTCTGTTCAAACTTGACATCGAAAAAAGCTACTACTCCTTCGAGCCGGAGTTGAACCAGCGACCTAAGGATCCCCATCAGGCTT
The DNA here is from genome assembly GCF_023856365.1 of Brienomyrus brachyistius. NCBI lineage: Eukaryota > Metazoa > Chordata > Actinopteri > Osteoglossiformes > Mormyridae > Brienomyrus > Brienomyrus brachyistius. The sequence continues at coordinate 23,764,614 of NC_064533.1, read as the reverse complement.
AATCTACAGTCCTCCGCTCTGCCATCTGAGCTATCGAAGGATGAGCTACCCATGTTCCTTTAGAATGTGGGATTACTAAATGTAGTTTATTGCTTGTGCGGAAACTTGACATCGGAAAAAATCTACTAGTCCTTCGAGCCGGAGTCGAACCAGCGACCTAAGGATCCCCATCAGACTTCATCTACAGTCCTCCGCTCTGCCATCTGAGCTATCGAAGGATGAGCTACCTTTGTTCCCTTAGAATGTGGGATTAGTAAATATAGTTTATTGCTTCTGTTCAAACTTGACATCGAAAAAAGCTGCTAGTCCTTCGAGCCGGAGTTGAACCAGCGACCTAAGGTTCCTCATCCGCCTTAATCTACAGTCCTCCACTCTGCCATCTGAGCTATCGAAGGATGAGCTACCCATGTTCCTTTAGAATGTGGGATTAGTAAATGTAGTTTATTGCTTGTGCGGAAACTTGACATCGGAAAAAATCTACAAGTCCTTCGAGCCGGAGTCGAACCAGCGACCTAAGGATCCCCATCAGACTTCATCTACAGTCCACCACTCTGCCATCTGAGCTATCGAAGGATGAGCTACCTTTCTTCCCTTAGAATGTGGCATTAGTAAATATAGTTTGTTGCTTCTGTTCAAACTTGACATCGAAAAAAGCTACTAGTCCTTCGAGCCGGAGTTGAACCAGCGACCTAAGGATCCTCATCAGGCTTAATCTACTGTTCTCCGCTCTGCCATCTGAGCTATCAAAGGATGAGCTACCCGTGTTCCTTTAGAATGTGGGATTAGTAAATGTAGTTTATTGCTTGTGCGGAAATTTGACATCGGAAAAAATCTACAAGTCCTTAGAGCCGGAGTCGAACCAGCGACCGAAGGATCCCCATCAGACTTCATCTACAGTTCTCCGCTCTGCCATCTGAGCTATCGAAGGATGAGCTACCTTTGTTCACTTAGAATGTGGGATTAGTAAATATAGTTTGTTGCTTCTGTTCAAACTTGACATCGAAAAAAGCTACTACTCCTTCGAGCCGGAGTTGAACCAGCGACCTAAGGATCCCCATCAGGCTTAATCTACAGTCCTCCGCGCTGCCATCTGAGCTATCGAAGGATGAGCTACCCATGTTCCTTTAGAATGTGGGATTAGTAAATGTAGTTTATTGCTTGTGCGGAAACTTGACATCGGAAAAAATCTACAAGTCCTTCGAGCCGGAGTTGAACCAGCGACCTAAGGATCCCCATCAGACTTAATCTACAGTTCTCCGCTCTGCCATCTGAGATATCGAAGGATGAGCTACCTTTGTTCACTTAGAATTTGGGATTAGTAAATATAGTTTGTTGCTTCTGTTCAAACTTGACATCGAAAAAAGCTACTACTCCTTCGAGCCGGAGTTGAACCAGCGACCTAAGGATCCCCATCAGGCTTAATCTACAGTCCTCCGCTCTGCCATCTGAGCTATCGAAGGATGAGCTACCCATGTTCCTTTAGAATGTGGTATTAGTAAATGTAGTTTATTGCTTGTGCGGAAACTTGACATCGGAAAAAATCTACAAGTCCTTCGAGCCGGAGTTGAACCAGCGACCTTAGGATCCCCATCAGGCTTAATCTACAGTCCTCCGCTCTGCCATCTGAGCTATCGAAGGATGAGCTACCTTTCTTCCCTTAGAATGTGGGATTAGTAAATATAGTTTGTTGCTTCTGTTCAAACTTGACATCGAAAAAAGCTACTACTCCTTCGAGCCGGAGTTGAACCAGCGACCTAAGGATCCCCATCAGGCATCATCTACAGTCCTCCGCTCTGCCATCTGAGCTATCGAAGGATGAGCTACCCATGTTCCTTTAGAATGTGGGATTAGTAAATGTAGTTTATTGCTTGTGCGGAAACTTGACATCGGAAAAAATCTACGAGTCCTTCGAGCCGGAGTTGAACCAGCGACCTAAGGATCCTCATCAGGCTTAATCTACAGTCCTCCGCTCTGCCATCTGAGCTATCGAAGGATGAGCTACCCATGTTCCTTTAGAATGTGGGATTAGTAAATGTAGTTTATTGCTTGTGCGGAAACTTGACATCGGAAAAAATCTACAAGTCCTTCGAGCCGGAGTCGAACCAGCGACCTAAGGATCCCCATCAGACTTCATCTACAGTCCACCGCTCTGCCATCTGAGCTATCGAAGGATGAGCTACCTTTCTTCCCTTAGAATGTGGGATTAGTAAATATAGTTTGTTGCTTCTGTTCAAACTTGACATCGAAAAAAGCTACTAGTCCTTCGAGCCGGAGTTGAACCAGCGACCTAAGGATCCTCATCAGGCTTAATCTACTGTTCTCCGCTCTGCCATCTGAGCTATCAAAGGATGAGCTAACCGTGTTCCTTTAGAATGTGGGATTAGTAAATGCAGTTTATTGCTTGTGCGGAAATTTGACATCGGAAAAAATCTACAAGTCCTTAGAGCCGGCGTCGAACCAGCGACCTAAGGATCCCCATCAGACTTCATCTACAGTTCTCCGCTCTGCCATCTGAGCTATCGAAGGATGAGCTACCTTTGTTCACTTAGAATGTGGGATTAGTAAATATAGTTTGTTGCTTCTGTTCAAACTTGACATCGAAAAAAGCTACTACTCCTTCGAGCCGGAGTTGAACCAGCGACCTAAGGATCCCCATCAGGCTTAATCTACAGTCCTCCGCTCTGCCATCTGAGCTATCGAAGGATGAGCTACCTTTGTTCCCTTAGAATGTGGGATTAGTAAATATAGTTTGTTGCTTCTGTTCAAACTTGACATCGAAAAAAGCTACTACTCCTTCGAGCCGGAGTTGAACCAGCGACCTAAGGATCCCCATCAGGCTTAATCTACAGTCCTCCGCTCTGCCATCTGAGCTATCGAAGGATGAGCTACCCATGTTCCTTTAGAATGTGGGATTAGTAAATGTAGTTTATTGCTTGTGCGGAAACTTGACATCGGAAAAAATCTACAAGTCCTTCGAGCCGGAGTTGAACCAGCGACCGAAGGATCCCCATCAGACTTAATCTACAGTTCTCCGCTCTGCCATCTGAGCTATCGAAGGATGAGCTACCTTTGTTCACTTAGAATGTGGGATTAGTAAATATAGTTTGTTGCTTCTGTTCAAACTTGACATCGAAAAAAGCTACTACTCCTTCGAGCCGGAGTTGAACCAGCGACCTAAGGATCCCCATCAGGCTTAATCTACAGTCCTCCGCTCTGCCATCTGAGCTATCGAAGGATGAGCTACCCATGTTCCTTTAGAATGTGGGATTAGTAAATGTAGTTTATTGCTTGTGCGGAAACTTGACATCGGAAAAAATCTACAAATCCTTCGAGCCGGAGTTGAACCAGCGACCTAAGGATCCCCATCAGGCTTAATCTACAGTCCTCCGCTCTGCCATCTGAGCTATCGAAGGATGAGCTACCTTTCTTCCCTTAGAATGTGGGATTAATAAATATAGTTTGTTGCTTCTGTTCAAACTTGACATCGAAAAAAGCTACTAGTCCTTCGAGCCGGAGTCGAACCAGCGACCTAAGGATCCCATTCAGGCTTAATCTACAGTCCTCCGCTCTGCCATCTGAGCTATCGAAGGATGAGCTACCCATGTTCCTTTAGAATGTGGGATTAGTAAATGTAGTTTATTGCTTGTGTGGAAACTTGACATCGGAAAAAATCTACAAGTCCTTCGAGCCGGAGTCGAACCAGCGACCTAAGGATCCCCATCAGACTTCATCTACAGTCCTCCGCTCTGCCATCTGAGCTATCGAAGGATGAGCTACCTTTGTTCCCTTAGAATGTGGGATTAGTAAATATAGTTTGTTGCTTCTGTTCAAACTTGACATCGAAAAAAGCTACTAGTCCTTCGAGCCGGAGTTGAACCAGCGACCTAAGGATCCTCATCAGGCTTAATCTACAGTCCTCCGCTCTGCCATCTGAGCTATCGAAGGATGAGCTACCCATGTTCCTTTAGAATGTGGGATTAGTAAATGTAGTTTATTGCTTGTGCGGAAACTTGACATCGGAAAAAATCTACAAGTCCTTCGAGCCGGAGTCGAACCAGCGACCTAAGGATCCCCATCAGACTTCATCTACAGTTCTCCGCTCTGCCATCTGAGCTATCGAAGGATGAGCTACGTTTGTTCCCTTAGAATGTGGGATTAGTAAATATAGTTTGTTGCTTCTGTTCAAACTTGACATCGAAAAAAGCTACTAGTCCTTTGAGCCGGAGTTGAACCAGCGACCTAAGGATCCCCATCAGGCTTAATCTACAGTTCTCCGCTCTGCCATCTGAGCTATCGAAGGATGAGCTACCCATGTTCCTTTAGAATGTGGGATTAGTAAATGTAGTTTATTGCTTGTGCGGAAACTTGACATCGGAAAAAATCTACGAGTCCTTCGAGCCGGAGTTGAACCAACGACCTAAGGATCCCCATCAGACTTTATCTACAGTCCTCCGCTCTGCCATCTGAGCTATCGAAGGATGAGCTAACCTTTGTCCCTTAGAATGTGGGATTAGTAAATATAGTTTGTTGCTTCTGTTCAAACTTGACATCGAAAAAAGCTACTAGTCCTTCGAGCCGGAGTTGAACCAGCGACCTAAGGATCCTCATCAGGCTTAATCTATAGTCCTCCACTCTGCCATCTGAGCTATCGAAGGATGAGCTACCCATGTTCCTTCATGAATGTGGGATTAGTAAATGTAGTTTCTTGCTTATGCGGAATCTTGACATCGGAAAAAATCTACAAGTCCTTCGAGCCGGAGTTGAACCAGCGACCTAAGGATCCCCATCAGACTTAATCTACAGTTCTCCGCTCTGCCATCTGAGCTATCGAAGGATGAGCTACCTTTGTTCACTTAGAATGTGGGATTAGTAAATATAGTTTGTTGCTTCTGTTCAAACTTGACATCGAAAAAAGCTACTACTCCTTCGAGCCGGAGTTGAACCAGCGACCTAAGGATCCCCATCAGGCTTAATCTACAGTCCTCCGCTCTGCCATCTGAGCTATCGAAGGATGAGCTACCCATGTTCCTTTAGAATGTGGGATTAGTAAATGTAGTTTATTGCTTGTGCGGAAACTTGACATCGGAAAAAATCTACAAATCCTTCGAGCCGGAGTTGAACCAGCGACCTAAGGATCCCCATCAGGCTTAATCTACAGTCCTCCGCTCTGCCATCTGAGCTATCGAAGGATGAGCTACCTTTCTTCCCTTAGAATGTGGGATTAATAAATATAGTTTGTTGCTTCTGTTCAAACTTGACATCGAAAAAAGCTACTAGTCCTTCGAGCCGGAGTCGAACCAGCGACCTAAGGATCCCATTCAGGCTTAATCTACAGTCCTCCGCTCTGCCATCTGAGCTATCGAAGGATGAGCTACCCATGTTCCTTTAGAATGTGGGATTAGTAAATGTAGTTTATTGCTTGTGTGGAAACTTGACATCGGAAAAAATCTACTAGTCCTTCGAGCCGGAGTCGAACCAGCGACCTAAGGATCCCCATCAGACTTCATCTACAGTCCTCCGCTCTGCCATCTGAGCTATCGAAGGATGAGCTACCTTTGTTCCCTTAGAATGTGGGATTAGTAAATATAGTTTGTTGCTTCTGTTCAAACTTGACATCGAAAAAAGCTACTAGTCCTTCGAGCCGGAGTTGAACCAGCGACCTAAGGATCCTCATCAGGCTTAATCTACAGTCCTCCGCTCTGCCATCTGAGCTATCGAAGGATGAGCTACCCATGTTCCTTTAGAATGTGGGATTAGTAAATGTAGTTTATTGCTTGTGCGGAAACTTGACATCGGAAAAAATCTACAAGTCCTTCGAGCCGGAGTCGAACCAGCGACCTAAGGATCCCCATCAGACTTCATCTACAGTCCTCCGCTCTGCCATCTGAGCTATCGAAGGATGAGCTACGTTTGTTCCCTTAGAATGTGGGATTAGTAAATATAGTTTGTTGCTTCTGTTCAAACTTGACATCGAAAAAAGCTACTACTCCTTCGAGCCGGAGTTGAACCAGCGACCTAAGGATCCCCATCAGGCTTAATCTACAGTCCTCCGCTCTGCCATCTGAGCTATCGAAGGATGAGCTACCCATGTTCCTTTAGAATGTGGGATTAGTAAATGTAGTTTATTGCTTGTGCGGAAACTTGACATCGGAAAAAATCTACAAATCCTTCGAGCCGGAGTTGAACCAGCGACCTAAGGATCCCCATCAGGCTTAATCTACAGTCCTCCGCTCTGCCATCTGAGCTATCGAAGGATGAGCTACCTTTCTTCCCTTAGAATGTGGGATTAATAAATATAGTTTGTTGCTTCTGTTCAAACTTGACATCGAAAAAAGCTACTAGTCCTTCGAGCCGGAGTCGAACCAGCGACCTAAGGATCCCATTCAGGCTTAATCTACAGTCCTCCGCTCTGCCATCTGAGCTATCGAAGGATGAGCTACCCATGTTCCTTTAGAATGTGGGATTAGTAAATGTAGTTTATTGCTTGTGTGGAAACTTGACATCGGAAAAAATCTACTAGTCCTTCGAGCCGGAGTCGAACCAGCGACCTAAGGATCCCCATCAGACTTCATCTACAGTCCTCCGCTCTGCCATCTGAGCTATCGAAGGATGAGCTACCTTTGTTCCCTTAGAATGTGGGATTAGTAAATATAGTTTGTTGCTTCTGTTCAAACTTGACATCGAAAAAAGCTACTAGTCCTTCGAGCCGGAGTTGAACCAGCGACCTAAGGATCCTCATCAGGCTTAATCTACAGTCCTCCGCTCTGCCATCTGAGCTATCGAAGGATGAGCTACCCATGTTCCTTTAGAATGTGGGATTAGTAAATGTAGTTTATTGCTTGTGCGGAAACTTGACATCGGAAAAAATCTACAAGTCCTTCGAGCCGGAGTCGAACCAGCGACCTAAGGATCCCCATCAGACTTCATCTACAGTCCTCCGCTCTGCCATCTGAGCTATCGAAGGATGAGCTACGTTTGTTCCCTTAGAATGTGGGATTAGTAAATATAGTTTGTTGCTTCTGTTCAAACTTGACATCGAAAAAAGCTACTAGTCCTTTGAGCCGGAGTTGAACCAGCGACCTAAGGATCCCCATCAGGCTTAATCTACAGTCCTCCGCTCTGCCATCTGAGCTATCGAAGGATGAGCTACCCATGTTCCTTTAGAATGTGGGATTAGTAAATGTAGTTTATTGCTTGTGCGGAAACTTGACATCGGAAAAAATCTACGAGTCCTTCGAGCCGGAGTTGAACCAACGACCTAAGGATCCCCATCAGACTTTATCTACAGTCCTCCGCTCTGCCATCTGAGCTATCGAAGGATGAGCTAACTTTTGTCCCTTAGAATGTGGGATTAGTAAATATAGTTTGTTGCTTCTGTTCAAACTTGACATCGAAAAAAGCTACTAGTCCTTCGAGCCGGAGTTGAACCAGCGACCTAAGGATCCTCATCAGGCTTAATCTATAGTCCTCCACTCTGCCATCTGAGCTATCGAAGGATGAGCTACCCATGTTCCTTCATGAATGTGGGATTAGTAAATGTAGTTTCTTGCTTATGCGGAATCTTGACATCGGAAAAAATCTACAAGTCCTTCGAGCCGGAGTTGAACCAGCGACCTAAGGATCCCCATCATGCTTTATCTACAGTCGTCCGCTCTGCCAACTGAGCTATCGAAAGTCGCGCTTCACTTGTTCATTTAGAATGTGGGATTAGTAAATGTAGTTTATTGCTTGTGTGGAAACTTGACATCGGAAAAAATCTACTAGTCCTTCGAGCCGGAGTTGAATCAGCGACCTAAGGATCTCCATCAGACTTTATCTACAGTCCTCCGCTCTGCCATCTGAGCTATCGAAGGATGAGCTAACGTTCTTCCCTTAGAATGTGGGATTAGTAAATATAGTTTGTTGCTTCTGTTCAAACTTGACATCGAAAAAAGCTACTAGTACTTCGAGCCGGAGTTGAACCAACGACCTAAGGATCCCCATCATGCTTTATCTACAGTCCTCCGCTCTGCCAACTGAGCTATCGAAAGTCGAGCTTCACTTGTTCATTTAGAATGTGGGATTAGTAAATGTAGTTTATTGCTTGTGTGGAAACTTGACATCGGAAAAAATCTACTAGTCCTTCGAGCCGGAGTTGAACCAGCGACCTAAGGATCTCCATCAGACTTTATCTACAGTCCTCCGCTCTGCCATCTGAGCTATCGAAGGATGAGCTAATGTTCTTCCCTTAGAATGTGGGATTAGTAAATATAGTTTGTTGCTTCTGTTCAAACTTGACATCGAAAAAAGCTACCAGTACTTCGAGCCGGAGTTGAACCAGCGACCTAAGGATCCCCATCAGACTTCATCTACAGTCCTCCGCTCTGCCATCAGAGCTATCGAAGGATGAGCTACCTTTGTTCACTTAGAATGTGGGATTAGTAAATATAGTTTGTTGCTTCTGTTCAAACTTGACATCGAAAAAAGCTACTAGTCCTTCGAGCCGGAGTTGAACCAGCGACCTAAGGATCCCCATCAGGCTTAATCTACAGTCCTCCGCTCTGCCATCTGAGCTATCGAAGGATGAGCTACCCATGTTCCTTTAGAATGTGGGATTAGTAAATGTAGTTTATTGCTTGTGCGGAAACTTGACATCGGAAAAAATCTACTAGTCCTTCGAGCCGGAGTTGAACCAGCGACCTAAGGATCCCCATCAGGCTTAATCTACAGTCCTCCGCTCTGCCATCTGAGCTATCGAAGGATGAGCTATCCATGTTCCTATAGAATGTGGGATTAGTAAATGTAGTTTATTGCTTGTGCGGAAACTTGATATCGGAAAAAATCTACAAGTCCTTCGAGCCGGAGTCGAACCAGCGACCTAAGGATCCCCATCAGACTTCATCTACAGTCCTCCGCTCTGCCATCTGAGCTATCGAAGGATGAGCTACGTTTGTTCCCTTAGAATGTGGGATTAGTAAATATAGTTTGTTGCTTCTGTTCAAACTTGACATCGAAAAAAGCTACTAGTCCTTTGAGCCGGAGTTGAACCAGCGACCTAAGGATCCCCATCAGGCTTAATCTACAGTCCTCCGCTCTGCCATCTGAGCTATCGAAGGATGAGCTACCCATGTTCCTTTAGAATGTGGGATTAGTAAATGTAGTTTATTGCTTGTGCGGAAACTTGACATCGGAAAAAATCTACGAGTCCTTCGAGCCGGAGTTGAACCAACGACCTAAGGATCCCCATCAGACTTTATCTACAGTCCTCCGCTCTGCCATCTGAGCTATCGAAGGATGAGCTAACTTTTGTCCCTTAGAATGTGGGATTAGTAAATATAGTTTGTTGCTTCTGTTCAAACTTGACATCGAAAAAAGCTACTAGTCCTTCGAGCCGGAGTTGAACCAGCGACCTAAGGATCCTCATCAGGCTTAATCTATAGTCCTCCACTCTGCCATCTGAGCTATCGAAGGATGAGCTACCCATGTTCCTTCATGAATGTGGGATTAGTAAATGTAGTTTCTTGCTTATGCGGAATCTTGACATCGGAAAAAATCTACAAGTCCTTCGAGCCGGAGTTGAACCAGCGACCTAAGCATCCCCATCATGCTTTATCTACAGTCGTCCGCTCTGCCAACTGAGCTATCGAAAGTCGAGCTTCACTTGTTCATTTAGAATGTGGGATTAGTAAATGTAGTTTATTGCTTGTGTGGAAACTTGACATCGGAAAAAATCTACTAGTCCTTCGAGCCGGAGTTGAATCAGCGACCTAAGGATCTCCATCAGACTTTATCTACAGTCCTCCGCTCTGCCATCTGAGCTATCGAAGGATGAGCTAACGTTCTTCCCTTAGAATGTGGGATTAGTAAATATAGTTTGTTGCTTCTGTTCAAACTTGACATCGAAAAAAGCTACTAGTACTTCGAGCCGGAGTTGAACCAGCGACCTAAGGATCCCCATCATGCTTTATCTACAGTCCTCCGCTCTGCCATCTGAGCTATCGAAAGTCGAGCTTCACTTGTTCATTTAGAATGTGGGATTAGTAAATGTAGTTTATTGCTTGTGTGGAAACTTGACATCGGAAAAAATCTACTAGTCCTTCGAGCCGGAGTTGAACCAGCGACTTAAGGATCTCCATCAGACTTTATCTACAGTCCTCCGCTCTGCCATCTGAGCTATCGAAGGATGAGCTAATGTTCTTCCCTTAGAATGTGGGATTAGTAAATATAGTTTGTTGCTTCTGTTCAAACTTGACATCGAAAAAAGCTACCAGTACTTCGAGCCGGAGTCGAACCAGCGACCTAAGGATCCCCATCAGACTTCATCTACAGTCCTCCGCTCTGCCATCAGAGCTATCGAAGGATGAGCTACCTTTGTTCACTTAGAATGTGGGATTAGTAAATATAGTTTGTTGCTTCTGTTCAAACTTGACATCGAAAAAAGCTTCTAGTCCTTCGAGCCGGAGTTGAACCAGCGACCTAAGGATCCCCATCAGGCTTAATCTACAGTCCTCCGCTCTGCCATCTGAGCTATCGAAGGATGAGCTACCCATGTTCCTTTAGAATGTGGGATTAGTAAATGTAGTTTATTGCTTGTGCGGAAACTTGACATCGGAAAAAATCTACTAGTCCTTCGAGCCGGAGTTGAACCAGCGACCTAAGGATCCCCATCAGGCTTAATCTACAGTCCTCCGCTCTGCCATCTGAGCTATCGAAGGATGAGCTATCCATGTTCCTATAGAATGTGGGATTAGTAAATGTAGTTTATTGCTTGTGCGGAAACTTGATATCGGAAAAAATCTACAAGTCCTTCGAGCCGCAGTCGAACCAGCGACCTAAGGATCCCCATCAGACTTCATCTACAGTCCTCCGCTCTGCCATCTGAGCTATCGAAGGATGAGCTACCTTTGTTCCCTTAGAATGTGGGATTAGTAAATATAGTTTGTTGCTTCTGTTCAAACTTGACATCGAAAAAAGCTACTAGTCCTTCGAGCCGGAGTTGAACCAGCGACCTAAGGATCCCCATCAGGCTTAATCTACAGTCCTCCGCTCTGCCATCTGAGCTATCGAAGGATGAGCTACCCATGTTCCTTTAGAATGTGGGATTAGTAAATGTAGTTTATTGCTTGTGCGGAAACTTGACATCGGAAAAAATCTACTAGTCTTTCGAGCCGGAGTTGAACCAGCAACCTAAGGATCTCCATCAGACTTTATCTACATTCCTCCGCTCTGCCATCTGCGCTATCGAAGGATGAGCTAACGTTCTTCCCTTAGAATGTGGGATTAGTAAATATAGTTTGTTGCTTCTGTTCAAACTTGACATCGAAAAAAGCTACTAGTCCTTCGAGCCGGAGTTGAACCAGCGACCTAAGGATCCTCATCAGGCCTAATCTACAGTCCTCCGCTCTGCCATCTGAGCTATCAAAGGATGAGCTACCCATGTTTTTTTAGAATGTGGGATTAGTAAATGTAGTTTATTGCTTGTGCGGAAACTTGACATCGGAAAAAATCTACTAGTCCTTCGAGCCGGAGTCGAACCAGCGACCTAAGGATCCCCATCAGACTTCATCTACAGTCCTCTGCTCTGCCATCTGAGCTATCGAAGGATGAGCTACCTTTGTTCCCTTAGAATGTGGGATTAGTAAATATAGTTTGTTGCTTCTGTTCAAACTTGACATCGAAAAAAGCTACTAGTCCTTCGAGCCAGAGTTGAACCAGCGACCTAAGGATCCCAATCATGCTTTTTCTACAGTCGTCCGCTCTGCCAACTGAGCTATCGAAAGACGAGCTTCACTTGTTCATTTAGAATGTGGGATTAGTAAATGTAGTTTATTGCTTGTGCGGAAACTTGACATCGGAAAAAATCTACAAGTCCTTCGAGCCGGAGTCGAACCAGCGACCTAAGGATCCCCATCAGACTTCATCTACAGTCCTCCGCTCTGCCATCTGAGCTATCGAAGGATGAGCTACGTTTGTTCCCTTAGAATGTGGGATTAGTAAATATAGTTTGTTGCTTCTGTTCAAACTTGACATCGAAAAAAGCTACTAGTCCTTCGAGCCGGAGTTGAACCAGCGACCTAAGGATCCCCATCAGGCTTAATCTATAGTCCTCCACTCTGCTATCTGAGCTTTCGAAGGATGAGCTACCCATGTTCCTTTAGAATGTGGGATTAGTAAATGTAGTTTATTGCTTGTGCGGAAACTTGACATCGGAAAAAATCTACAAGTCCTTCGAGCCGGAGTTGAACCAGCGACCTAAGGATCCCCATCAGGCTTAATCTACAGTCCTCCGCTCTGCCATCTGAGCTATCGAAGGATGAGCTATCCATGTTCCTATAGAATGTGGGATTAGTAAATGTAGTTTATTGCTTGTGCGGAAACTTGATATCGGAAAAAATCTACAAGTCCTTCGAGCCGGAGTCGAACCAGCGACCTAAGGATCCCAATCATGCTTTTTCTACAGTCGTCCGCCCTGCCAACTGAGCTATCGAAAGACGAGCTTCAGTTGTTCATTTAGAATGTGGGATTAGTAAATGTAGTTTATTGCTTGTGCGGAAACTTGACATCGGAAAAAATCTACTAGTCCTTCGAGCCGGAGTTGAACCAGCGACCTAAGGTTCTCCATCAGACTTTATCTACAGTCCTCCGCTGTGCCATCTGAGCTATTGAAGGATGAGCTAACGTTCTTCCCTTAGAATGTGGGATTAGTAAATATAGTTTGTTGCTTCTGTTCAAACTTGACATCGAAAAAAGCTACTAGTCCTTCGAGCCGGAGTTGAACCAGCGACCTAAGGATCCCCATCAGGCTTAATCTACAGTCCTCCGCTCTGCCATCTGAGCTATCGAAGGATGAGCTACCCATGTTCCTTTAGAATGTGGGATTAGTAAATGTAGTTTATTGCTTGTGCGGAAACTTGACATCGGAAAATATCTACTAGTCCTTCGAGACGGAGTGGAACCAGCGACCTAAGGATCCCCATCAGACTTCATCTACAGTCCTCCGCTCTGCCATCTGAGCTATCGAAGGATGAGCTACCTTTGTTCCCTTAGAATGTGGGATTAGTAAATATAGTTTGTTGCTTCTGTTCAAACTTGACATCGAAAAAAGCTACTAGTCCTTCGAGCCGGAGTTGAACCAGCGACCTAAGGATCCCCATCAGGCTTAATCTACAGTCCTCCGCTCTGCCATCTGAGCTATCGAAGGATGAGCTATCCATGTTCCTATAGAATGTGGGATTAGTAAATGTAGTTTATTGCTTGTGCGGAAACTTGATATCGGAAAAAATCTACTAGTCCTTCGAGCCGGAGTTGAACCAGCTACCAAAGGATTTCCATCAGACTTTATCTACAGTCCTCCGCTCTGCCATCTTAGCTATCGAAGGATGAGCTAACGTTCTTCCCTTAGAATGTGGGATTAGCAAATATAGTTTGTTGCTTCTGTTCAAACTTGACATCGAAAAAAGCTACTAGTCCTTCGAGCCGGAGTTGAACCAGCGACCTAAGGATCCTCATCAGGCTTAATCTACTGTGCTCCGCTCTGCCATCTGAGCTATCAAAGGATGAGCTACCCGTGTTCCTTTAGAATGTGGGATTAGTAAATGTAGTTTATTGCTTGTGCGGAAATTTGACATCGGAAAAAATCTACAAGTCCTTCGAGCCGGAGTTGAACCAGCAACCTAAGGATCCCCATCAGACTTCATCTACAGTCCTCCGCTCTGCCATCTGAGCTATCGAAGGATGAGCTACCTTTGTTCCCTTAGAATGTGGGATCAGTAAATATAGTTTGTTGCTTCTGTTCAAACTTGACATCGAAAAAAGCTACTAGTCCTTCGAGCCGGAGTTGAACCAGCGACCTAAGGATCCCAATCATAATTTTTCTACAGTCGGCCGCCCTGCCAACTGAGCTATCGAAAGACGAGCTTCAGTTGTTCATTTAGAATGTGGGATTAGTAAATGTAGTTTATTGCTTGTGCGGAAACTTGACATCGGAAAAAATGTACTAGTCCTTCGAGCCGGAGTTGAACCAGCAACCTAAGGATCCCCATCAGACTTCATCTACAGTCCTCCACTCTGCCATCTGAGCTATCGAAGGATGAGCTACCTTTGTTCCCTTAGAATGTGGGATTAGTAAATATAGTTTGTTGCTTCTGTTCAAACTTGACATCGAAAAAAGCTACTAGTCCTTCGAGCCGGAGTTGAACCAGCGACCTAAGGATCCCAATCATGCTTTTTCTACAGTCGTCCGCCCTGCCAACTGAGCTATCGAAAGACGAGCTTCAGTTGTTCATTTAGAATGTGGGATTAGTAAATGTAGTTTATTGCTTGTGCGGAAATTTGACATCGGAAAAAATCTACAAGTCCTTCGAGTCGGAGTCGAACCAGCGACCTAAGGATCCCCATCAGACTTCATCTACAGTCCTCCGCTCTGCCATCTGAGCTATCGAAGTATGAGCTACGTTTGTTCCCTTAGAATGTGGGATTAGTAAATATAGTTTGTTGCTTCTGTTCAAACTTGACATCGAAAAAAGCTACTAGCCCTTCGAGCCGGAGTTGAACCAGCGACCTAAGGATCCCCATCAGGCTTAATCTACAGTCCTCCACTCTGCCATCTGAGCTATCGAAGGATGAGCTACCCATGTTCCTTTAGAATGTGGGATTAGTAAATGTAGTTTATTGCTTGTGCGGAAACTTGACATCGGAAAAAATCTACAAGTCCTTCGAGCCGGAGTTGAACCAGCGACCTAAGGATCCCCATCAGGCTTAATCTACAGCCCTCCGCTCTGCCATCTGAGCTATCGAAGGATGAGCTATCCATGTTCCTATAGAATGTGGGATTAGTAAATGTAGTTTATTGCTTGTGCGGAAACTTGATATCGGAAAAAATCTACAAGTCCTTCGAGCCGGAGTCGAACCAGCGACCTAAGGATCCCCATCAGACTTCATCTACAGTCCTCCGCTCTGCCATCTGAGCTATCGAAGGATGAGCTACCTTTGTTCCCTTAGAATGTGGGATTAGTAAATATAGTTTGTTGCTTCTGTTCAAACTTGACATCGAAAAAAGCTACTAGTCCTTCGAGCCGGAGTTGAACCAGCGACCTAAGGATCCCAATCATGCTTTTTCTACAGTCGTCCACCCTGCCAACTGAGCTATCGAAAGACGAGCTTCAGTTGTTCATTTAGAATGTGGGATTAGTAAATGTAGTTTATTGCTTGTGCGGAAACTTGACATCGGAAAAAATCTACTAGCCCTTCGAGCCGGAGTTGAACCAGCGACCTAAGGATCTCCATCAGACTTTATCTACAGTCCTCCGCTGTGCCATCTGAGCTATTGAAGGTTGAGCTAACGTTCTTCCCTTAGAATGTGGGATTAGTAAATATAGCTTGTTGCTTCTGTTCAAACTTGACATCGAAAAAAGCTACTAGTCCTTCGAGCCGGAGTTGAACCAGCGACCTAAGGATCCTCATCAGGCTTAATCTACAGTCCTCCGCTCTGCCATCTGAGCTATCGAAGGATGAGCTACCCATGTTCCTTTAGAATGTGGGATTAGTAAATGTAGTTTATTGCTTGTGCGGAAACTTGACATCGGAAAAAATCTACAAGACCTTCGAGCCGGAGTCGAACCAGCGACCTAAGGATCCCCATCAGACTTCATCTACAGTCCTCCGCTCTGCCATCTGAGCTATCGAAGGATGAGCTACGTTTGTTCCCTTAGAATGTGGGATTAGTAAATATAGTTTGTTGCTTCTGTTCAAACTTGACATCGAAAAAAGCTACTAGTCCTTCGAGCCGGAGTTGAACCAGCGATCTAAGGATCTCCATCAGGCTTAATCTACAGTCCTCCGCTCTGCCATCTGAGCTTTCGAAGGATGAGCTACCAATGTTCCTTTAGAATGTGGGATTAGTAAATGTAGTTTATTGCTTGTGCGGAAACTTGACATCGGAAAAAATCTACGAGTCCTTCGAGCCGGAGTTGAACCAACGACCTAAGGATCCCCATCAGACTTTATCTACAGTCCTCCGCTCTGCCATCTGAGCTATCGAAGGATGAGCTACGTTTGTTCCCTTAGAATGTGGGATTAGTAAATATAGTTTGTTGCTTCTGTTCAAACTTGACATCGAAAAAAGCTAGTAGTCCTTCGAGCCGGAGTTGAACCAGCGACCTAAGGATCCCCATCAGGCTTAATCTACAGTCCTCCGCTCTGCCATTTGAGCTATCGAAGGATGAGTTACCCATGTTCCTTTAGAATGTGGGATTAGTAAATGTCGTTTATTGCTTGTGCGGAAACTTGACATCAGAAAAAATCTACTAGTCCTTCGAGACGGAGTGGAACCAGCGACCTAAGGATCCCCATCAGACTTCATCTACAGTCCTCCGCTCTGCCATCTGAGCTATCGAAGGATGAGCTACCTTTCTTCCCTTAGAATGTGGGATTAGTAAATATAGTTTCTTGCTTCTGTTCAAACTTGACATCGAAAATAGCTACTAGTCCTTCGAGCCGGAGTTGAACCAGCGACCTAAGGATCCCCATCAGGCTTAATCTACAGTCCTCCGCTCTGCCATCTGAGCTATCAAAGGATGAGCTACCCGTGTTCCTTTAGAATGTGGGATTAGTAAATGTAGTTTATTGCTTGTGCGGAAACTTGACATCGGAAAAAATCTACTAGTCCTTCGAGACGGAGTCGAACCAGCGACCTAAGGATCCCCATCAGACTTCATCTACAGTCCTCCGCTCTGCCATCTGAGCTATCGAAGGATGAGCTAACTTTGTTCCCTTAGAATGTGGGATTAGTAAATATAGTTTGTTGCTTCTGTTCAAACTTGACATCGAAAAAAGCTACTAGTCCTTCGAGCCGGAGTTGAACCAGCGACCTAAGGATCCCCATCAGGCTTAATCTACAGTCCTCCGCTCTGCCATCTGAGCTATCGTAGGATGAGCTACCCATGTTCCTTTAGAATGTGGGATTAGTAAATGTAGTTTATTGCTTGTGCGGAAACTTGACATCGGAAAAAATCTACAAGTCCTTCGAGCAGGAGTTGAACCAGCGACCTAAGGATCCCCATCAGGCTTAATCTACAGTCCTCCGCTCTGCCATCTGAGCTATCGAAGGATGAGCTATCCATGTTCCTATAGAATGTGGGATTAGTAAATGTAGTTTATTGCTTGTGCGGAAACTTGATATCGGAAAAAATCTACTAGTCCTTCGAGCCGGAGTTGAACCAGCAACCTAAGGATTTCCATCAGACTTTATCTACAGTCCTCCGCTCTGCCATCTTAGCTATCGAAGGATGAGCTAACGTTCTTCCCTTAGAATGTGGGATTAGCAAATATAGTTTGTTGCTTCTGTTCAAACTTGACATCGAAAAAAGCTACTAGTCCTTCGAGCCGGAGTTGAACCAGCGACCTAAGGATCCTCATCAGGCTTAATCTACTGTCCTCCGCTCTGCCATCTGAGCTATCAAAGGATGAGCTACCCGTGTTCCTTTAGAATGTGGGATTAGTAAATGTAGTTTATTGCTTGTGCGGAAATTTGACATCGGAAAAAATCTACAAGTCCTTCGAGCCGGAGTCGAACCAGCGACCTAAGGATCCCCATCAGACTTCATCTACAGTCCTCCGCTCTGCCATCTGAGCTATCGAAGGATGAGCTACCTTTCCTCCCTTAGAATGTGGGATTAGTAAATATAGTTTGTTGCTTCTGTTCAAACTTGACATCGAAAAAAGCTACTAGTCCTTTGAGCCGGAATTGAACCAGCGACCTAAGGATCCCCATCATGCTTTTTCTACAGTCGTCCGTGCTGCCAACTGAGCTATCGAAAGATGAGCTTCACTTCTTCATTTAGAATGTGGGATTAGTAAATGTAGTTTATTGCTTGTGCGGAAACTTGACATCGGAAAAAATCTACTAGTCCTTCGAGCCGGAGTCGAACCAGCGACCTAAGGATCCCCATCAGACTTCATCTACAGTCCTCCGCTCTGCCATCTGAGCTATCGAAGGATGAGCTACCTTTGTTCCCTTAGAATGTGGGATTAGTAAATATAGTTTGTTGCTTCTGTTCAAACTTGACATCGAAAAAAGCTACTAGTCCTTCGAGCCGGAGTTGAACCAGCGACCTAAGGATCCGCATCAGGCTTAATCTACTGTTCTCCGCTCTGCCATCTGAGCTATCAAAGGATGAGCTACCCGTGTTCCTTTACAATGTGGGATTAGTAAATGTAGTTTATTGCTTGTGCGGAAATTTGACATCGGAAAAAATCTACAAGTCCTTCGAGCCGGAGTCGAACCAGCGACCTAAGGATCCCCATCAGACTTCATCTACAGTCCTCCGCTCTGCCATCTGAGCTATCGAAGGATGAGCTACGTTTGTTCCCTTAGAATGTGGGATTAGTAAATATAGTTTGTTGCTTCTGTTCAAACTTGACATCGAAAAAAGCTACTAGTCCTTCGAGCCGGAGTTGAACCAACGACCTAAGGATCCCCATCAGACTTTATCTACAGTCCTCCGCTCTGCCATCTGAGCTATCGAAGGATGAGCTAACGTTCGTCCCTTAGAATGTGGGATTAGTAAATATAGTTTGTTGCTTCTGTTCAAACTTGACATCGAAAAAAGCTACTAGTCCTTCGAGCCGGAGTTGAACCAGCGACCTAAGGATCCTCATCAGGCTTAATCTATAGTCCTCCACTCTGCCATCTGAGCTATCGAAGGATGAGCTACCCATGTTCCTTCATGAATGTGGGATTAGTAAATGTAGTTTATTGCTTATGCGGAAACTTGACATCGGAAAAAATCTACGAGTCCTTCGAGCCGGAGTTGAACCAGCGACCTAAGGATCCCCATCATGCTTTATCTACAGTCGTCCGCTCTGCCAACTGAGCTATCGAAAGTCGAGCTTCAGTTGTTTATTTAGAATGTGGGATTAGTAAATGTAGTTTATTGCTTGTGTGGAAACTTGACATCGGAAAAAATCTACTAGTCCTTCGAGCCGGAGTTGAACCAGCGACCTAAGGATCTCCATCAGACTTTATCTACAGTCCTCCGCTCTGCCATCTGAGCTATCGAAGGATGAGCTACCTTTCTTCCCTTAGAATGTGGGATTAGTAAATATAGTTTGTTGCTTCTGTTCAAACTTGACATCGAAAAAAGCTACTAGTCCTTCGAGCCGGAGTTGAACCAGCAACCTAAGGATCCCCATCAGGCTTAATCTACAGTCCTCCGCTCTGCCATCTGAGCTATCGAAGGATGAGCTACCCATGTTCCTTTAGAATGTGGGATTAGTAAATGTAGTTTATTGCTTGTGCGGAAACTTGACATCGGAAAAAATCTACTAGTCCTTCGAGACGGAGTGGAACCAGCGACCTAAGGATCCCCATCAGACTTCATCTACAATCCTCCGCTCTGCCATCTGAGCTATCAAAGGATGAGCTACCCGTGTTCCTTTAGAATGTGGGATTAGTAAATGTAGTTTATTGCTTGTGCGGAAACTTGACATCGGAAAAAATCTACTAGTCCTTCGAGACGGAGTCGAACCAGCGACCTAAGGATCCCCATCAGACTTCATCTACAGTCCTCCGCTCTGCCATCTGAGCTATCGAAGGATGAGCTAACTTTGTTCCCTTAGAATGTGGGATTAGTAAATATAGTTTGTTGCTTCTGTTCAAACTTGACATCGAAAAAAGCTACTAGTCCTTCGAGCCGGAGTTGAACCAGCGACCTAAGGATCCCCATCAGGCTTAATCTACAGTCCTCCGCTCTGCCATCTGAGCTATCGAAGGATGAGCTACCCATGTTCCTTTAGAATGTGGGATTAGTAAATGTAGTTTATTGCTTGTGCGGAAACTTGACATCGGAAAAAATCTACAAGTCCTTCGAGCCGGAGTTGAACCAGCGACCTAAGGATCCCCATCAGGCTTAATCTACAGTCCTCCGCTCTGCCATCTGAGCTATCGAAGGATGAGCTATCCATGTTCCTATAGAATGTGGGATTAGTAAATGTAGTTTATTGCTTGTGCGGAAACTTGATATCGGAAAAAATCTACTAGTCCTTCGAGCCGGAGTTGAACCAGCAACCTAAGGATTTCCATCAGACTTTATCTACAGTCCTCCGCTCTGCCATCTTAGCTATCGAAGGATGAGCTAACGTTCTTCCCTTAGAATGTGGGATTAGCAAATATAGTTTGTTGCTTCTGTTCAAACTTGACATCGAAAAAAGCTACTAGTCCTTCGAGCCGGAGTTGAACCAGCGACCTAAGGATCCTCATCAGGCTTAATCTACTGTCCTCCGCTCTGCCATCTGAGCTATCAAAGGATGAGCTACCCGTGTTCTTTTAGAATGTGGGATTAGTAAATGTAGTTTATTGCTTGTGCGGAAATTTGACATCGGAAAAAATCTACAAGTCCTTCGAGCCGGAGTCGAACCAGCGACCTAAGGATCCCCATCAGACTTCATCTACAGTCCTCCGCTCTGCCATCTGAGCTATCGAAGGATGAGCTACCTTTCCTCTCTTAGAATGTGGGATTAGTAAATATAGTTTGTTGCTTCTGTTCAAACTTGACATCGAAAAAAGCTACTAGTCCTTCGAGCCGGAATTGAACCAGCGACCTAAGGATCCCCATCATGCTTTTTCTACAGTCGTCCGCGCTGCCAACTGAGCTATCGAAAGATGAGCTTCACTTCTTCATTTAGAATGTGGGATTAGTAAATGTAGTTTATTGCTTGTGTGGAAACTTGACATCGGAAAAAATCTACTAGTCCTTCGAGCCGGAGTTGAACCAGCGACCTAAGGATCTCCATCAGACTTTATCTACAGTCCTCCGCTCTGCCATCTGAGCTATCGAAGGATGAGCTACCTTTCTTCCCTTAGAATGTGGGATTAGTAAATATAGTTTGTTGCTTCTGTTCAAACTTGACATCGAAAAAAGCTACTAGTCCTTCGAGCCGGAGTTGAACCAGCGACCTAAGGATCCCCATCAGGCTTAATCTACAGTCCTCCGCTCTGCCATCTGAGCTATCGAAGGATGAGCTACCCATGTTCCTTTAGAATGTGGGATTAGTAAATGTAGTTTATTGCTTGTGCGGAAACTTGACATCGGAAAAAATCTACTAGTCCTTCGAGACGGAGTGGAACCAGCGACCTAAGGATCCCCATCAGACTTCATCTACAGTCCTCCGCTCTGCCATCTGAGCTATCAAAGGATGAGCTACCCGTGTTCCTTTAGAATGTGGGATTAGTAAATGTAGTTTATTGCTTGTGCGGAAACTTGATATCGGAAAAAATCTACTAGTCCTTCAAGCCGGAGTTGAACCAGCGACCTAAGGATCTCCATCAGACTTTATCTACAGTCCTCCGCTCTGCCATCTGAGCTATCGAAGGATGAGCTACCTTTCTTCGCTTAGAATGTGGGATTAGTAAATATAGTTTGTTGCTTCTGTTCAAACTTGACATCGAAAAAAGCTACTAGTCCTTCGAGCCGGAGTTGAACCAGCGACCTAAGGATCCCCATCAGGCTTAATCTACAGTCGTCCGCTCTGCCAACTGCGCTATCGAAAGTCGAGCTTCACTTGTTTATTTAGAATGTGGGATTAGTAAATGTAGTTTATTGCTTGTGTGGAAACTTGACATCGGAAAAAATCTACTAGTCCTTCGAGCCGGAGTTGAACCAGCGACCTAAGGATCTCCATCAGACTTTATCTACAGTCCTCCGCTCTGCCATCTGAGCTATCGAAGGATGAGCTACCTTTCTTCCCTTAGAATGTGGGATTAGTAAATATAGTTTGTTGCTTCTGTTCAAACTTGACATCGAAAAAAGCTACTAGTCCTTCGAGCCGGAGTTGAACCAGCTACCTAAGGATCCCCATCAGGCTTAATCTACAGTCCTCCGCTCTGCCATCTGAGCTATCAAAGGATGAGCTACCCGTGTTCCTTTAGAATGTGGGATTAGTAAATGTAGTTTATTGCTTGTGCGGAAACTTGACATCGGAAAAAATCTACTAGTCCTTCGAGACGGAGTCGAACCAGCGACCTAAGGATCCCCATCAGACTTCATCTACAGTCCTCCGCTCTGCCATCTGAGCTATCGAAGGATGAGCTAACTTTGTTCCCTTAGAATGTGGGATTAGTAAATATAGTTTGTTGCTTCTGTTCAAACTTGACATCGAAAAAAGCTACTAGTCCTTCGAGCCGGAGTTGAACCAGCGACCGAAGGATCCCCATCAGGCTTAATCTACAGTCCTCCGCTCTGCCATCTGAGCTATCAAAGGATGAGCTATCCATGTTCCTATAGAATGTGGGATTAGTAAATGTAGTTTATTGCTTGTGCGGAAACTTGATATCGGAAAAAATCTACTAGTCCTTCGAGCCGGAGTTGAACCAGTGACCTAAGGATCTCCATCAGACTTTATCTACAGTCCTCCGCTCTGCCATCTGAGCTATCGAAGGATGAGCTACCTTTCTTCCCTTAGAATGTGGGATTAGTAAATATAGTTTGTTGCTTCTGTTCAAACTTGACATCGAAAAAAGGTACTAGTCCTTCAAGCCGGAGTTGAACCAGCGACCTAAGGATCCCCATCAGGCTTAATCTACAGTCGTCCGCTCTGCCAACTGAGCTATCGAAAGTCGAGCTTCACTTGTTTATTTAGAATGTGGGATTAGTAAATGTAGTTTATTGCTTGTGTGGAAACTTGACATCGGAAAAAATCTACTAGTCCTTCGAGCCGGAGTTGAACCAGCGACCTAAGGATCTCCATCAGACTTTATCTACAGCCCTCCGCTCTGCCATCTGAGCTATCGAAGGATGAGCTACCTTTCTTCCCTTAGAATGTGGGATTAGTAAATATAGTTTGTTGCTTCTGTTCAAACTTGACATCGAAAAAAGCTATTAGTCCTTCGAGCCGGAGTTGAACCAGCGACCTAAGGATCCCCATCAGGCTTAATCTACAGTCCTCCGCTCTGCCATCTGAGGTATCGAAGGATGAGCTACCCATGTTCCTTTAGAATGTGGGATTAGTAAATGTAGTTTATTGCTTGTGCGGAAACTTGACATCGGAAAAAATCTACTAGTCCTTCGAGACGGAGTGGAACCAGCGACCTAAGGATCCCCATCAGACTTCATCTACAGTCCTCCGCTCTGCCATCTGAGCTATCAAAGGATGAGCTACCCGTGTTCCTTTAGAATGTGGGATTAGTAAATGTAGTTTATTGCTTGTGCGGAAACTTGACATCGGAAAAAATCTACTAGTCCTTCAAGACGGAGTCGAACCAGCGACCTAAGGATCCCCATCAGACTTCATCTACAGTCCTCCGCTCTGCCATCTGAGCTATCGAAGGATGAGCTAACTTTGTTCCCTTAGAATGTGGGATTAGTAAATATAGTTTTTTGCTTCTGTTCAAACTTGACATCGAAAAAAACTACTAGTCCTTCGAGCCAGAGTTGAACCAGCGACCTAAGGATCCCCATCAGGCTTAATCTACAGTCCTCCGCTCTGCCATCTGAGCTATCCATGTTCCTTTAGAATGTGGGATTAGTAAATGTAGTTTATTGCTTGTGCGGAAACTTGACATCGGAAACAATCTACAAGTCCTTCGAGCCGGAGTTGAACCAGCGACCTAAGGATCCCCATCAGGCTTAATCTACAGTCCGCCGCTCTGCCATCTGAGCTATCGAAGGATGAGCTATCCATGTTCCTATAGAATGTGGGATTAGTAAATGTAGTTTATTGCTTGTGCGGAAACTTGATATCGGAAAAAATCTACTAGTCCTTCGAGCCGGAGTTGAACCAGCAACCTAAGGATTTCCATCAGACTTTATCTACAGTCCTCCGCTCTGCCATCTTAGCTATCGAAAGACGAGCTTCACTTCTTCATTTAGAATGTGGGATTAGTAAATGTAGTTTATTGCTTGTGCGGAAACTTGACATCGGAAAAAATCTACTAGTCCTTCGAGCCGGAGTCGAACCAGCGACCTAAGGATCCCCATCAGACTTCATCTACAGTCCTCCGCTCTGCCATCTGAGCTATCGAAGGATGAGCTACCTTTCGTCCCTTAGAATGTGGGATTAGTAAATATAGTTTGTTGCTTCTGTTCAAACTTGACATCGAAAAAAGCTACTAGTCCTTCGAGCCGGAGTTGAACCAGCAACCTAAGGATCCCCATCAAGCTTAATCTACAGTCCTCCACTCTGCCATCTGAGCTATCGAAGGATGAGCTACCCAAGTTCCTTTAGAATGTGGGATTAGTAAATGTAGTTTATTGCTTGTGCGGAAACTTGACATCGGAAAAAATCTACACGTCCTTCGAGCCGGAGTTGAACCAGCGACCGAAGGATCCCCATCAGGCTTAATCTACAGTCCTCCGCTCTGCCATCTGAGCTATCGAAGGATGAGCTATCCATGTTCCTATAGAATGTGGGATTAGTAAATGTAGTTTATTGCTTGTGCGGAAACTTGATATCGGAAAAAATCTGCTAGTCCTTCGAGCCGGAGTTGAATCAGCAACCTAAGGATTTCCATCAGACTTTATCTACAGTCCTCCGCTCTGCCATCTTAGCTATCGAAGGATGAGCTAACGTTCTTCCCTTAGAATGTGGGATTAGCAAATATAGTTTGTTGCTTCTGTTCAAACTTGACATCGAAAAAAGCTACTAGTCCTTCGAGCCGGAGTTGAACCAGCGACCTAAGGATCCTCATCAGGCTTAATCTACTGTCCTCCGCTCTGCCATCTGAGTTATCGAAGGATGAGCTACCTTTCCTCCCTTAGAATGTGGGATTAGTAAATATAGTTTGTTGCTTCTGTTCAAACTTGACATCGAAAAAAGCTACTAGTCCTTCGAGCCGGAATTGAACCAGGGACCTAAGGATCCCCATCATGCTTTTTCTACAGTCGTCCACGCTGCCAACTGAGCTATCGAAAGACGAGCTTCACTTCTTCATTTAGAATGTGGGATTAGTAAATGTAGTTTATTGCTTGTGCGGAAACTTGACATCGGAAAAAATCTACTAGTCCTTCGAGCCGGAGTCAAACCAGCGACCTAAGGATCCCCATCAGACTTCATCTACAGTCCTCCGCTCTGCCATCTGAGCTATCGAAGGATGAGCTACCTTTGTTCCCTTAGAATGTGGGATTAGTAAATATAGTTTGTTGCTTCTGTTCAAACTTGACATCGAAAAAAGCTACTAGTCCTTCGAGCCGGAGTTGAACCAGCGACCTAAGGATCCTCATCAGGCTTAATCTACTGTTCTCCGCTCTGCCATCTGAGCTATCAAAGGATGAGCTACCCGTGATCCTTTACAATGTGGGATTAGTAAATATAGTTTGTTGCTTCTGTTCAAACTTGACATCGAAAAAAGCTACTAGTCCTTCGAGCCGGAGTTGAACCAGCGACCTAAGGATCCCCATCAAGCTTAATCTACAGTCCTCCACTCTGCCATCTGAGCTATCGAAGGATGAGCTACCCAAGTTCCTTTAGAATGTGGGATTAGTAAATGTAGTTTATTGCTTGTGCGGAAACTTGACATCGGAAAAAATCTACACGTCCTTCGAGCCGGAGTTGAACCAGCGACCGAAGGATCCCCATCAGGCTTAATCTACATTCCTCCGCTCTGCCATCTGAGCTATCGAAGGATGAGCTATCCATGTTCCTATAGAATGTGGGATTAGTAAATGTAGTTTATTGCTTGTGCGGAAACTTGATATCGGAAAAAATCTGCTAGTCCTTCGAGCCGGAGTTGAACCAGCAACCTAAGGATTTCCATCAGACTTTATCTACAGTCCTCCGCTCTGCCATCTTAGCTATCGAAGGATGAGCTAACGTTCTTCCCTTAGAATGTGGGATTAGCAAATATAGTTTGTTGCTTCTGTTCAAACTTGACATCGAAAAAAGCTACTAGTCCTTCGAGCCGGAGTTGAACCAGCGACCTAAGGATCCTCATCAGGCTTAATCTACTGTCCTCCGCTCTGCCATCTGAGCTATCAAAGGATGAGCTACCCGTGTTCCTTTAGAATGTGGGATTAGTAAATGTAGTTTATTGCTTGTGCGGAAATTTGACATCGGAAAAAATCTACAAGTCCTTCGAGCCGGAGTTGAACCAGCGACCTAAGGATCCCCATCAGACTTCATCTACAGTCCTCCGCTCTTCCATCTGAGCTATCGAAGGATGAGCTACCTTTCCTCCCTTAGAATGTGGGATTAGTAAATATAGTTTGTTGCTTCTGTTCAAACTTGCCATCGAAAAAAGCTACTAGTCCTTCGAGCCGGAATTGAACCAGGGACCTAAGGATCCCCATCATGCTTTTTCTACAGTCGTCCACGCTGCCAACTGAGCTATCGAAAGACGAGCTTCACTTCTTCATTTAGAATGTGGGATTAGTAAATGTAGTTTATTGCTTGTGCGGAAACTTGACATCGGAAAAAATCTACTAGTCCTTCGAGCCGGAGTCAAACCAGCGACCTAAGGATCCCCATCAGACTTCATCTACAGTCCTCCGCTCTGCCATCTGAGCTATCGAAGGATGAGCTACCTTTGTTCCCTTAGAATGTGGGATTAGTAAATATAGTTTGTTGCTTCTGTTCAAACTTGACATCGAAAAAAGCTACTAGTCCTTCGAGCCGGAGTTGAACCAGCGACCTAAGGATCCTCATCAGGCTTAATCTACTGTTCTCCGCTCTGCCATCTGAGCTATCAAAGGATGAGCTACCCGTGTTCCTTTACAATGTGGGATTAGTAAATGTAGTTTATTGCTTGTGCGGAAATTTGACATCGGAAAAAATCTACAAGTCCTTCGAGCCGGAGTCGAACCAGCGACCAAAGGATCCCCATCAGGCTTAATCTACAGTCCTCCGCTCTGCCATCTGAGCTATCGAAGGATGAGCTATCCATGTTCCTATAGAATGTGGGATTAGTAAATGTAGTTTATTGCTTGTGCGGAAACTTGATATCGGAAAAAATCTGCTAGTCCTTCGAGCCGGAGTTGAACCAGCAACCTAAGGATTTCCATCAGACTTTATCTACAGTCCTCCGCTCTGCCATCTTAGCTATCGAAGGATGAGCTAACGTTCTTCCCTTAGAATGTGGGATTAGCAAATATAGTTTGTTGCTTCTTTTCAAACTTGACATCGAAAAAAGCTACTAGTCCTTCGAGCCGGAGTTGAACCAGCGACCTAAGGATCCTCATCAGGCTTAATCTACTGTCCTCCGCTCTGCCATCTGAGCTATCAAAGGATGAGCTACCCGTGTTCCTTTACAATGTGGGATTAGTAAATGTAGTTTATTGCTTGTGCGGAAATTTGACATCGGAAAAAATCTACAAGTCCTTCGAGCCGGAGTCGAACCAGCGACCTAAGGATCCCCATCAGACTTCATCTACAGTCCTCCGCTCTGCCATCTGAGCTATCGAAGGATGAGCTACCTTTCCTCCCTTAGAATGTGGGATTAGTAAATATAGTTTGTTGCTTCTGTTCAAACTTGACATCGAAAAAAGCTACTAGTCCTTCGAGCCGGAATTGAACCAGGGACCTAAGGATCCCCATCATGCTTTTTCTACAGTCGTCCGCGCTGCCAACTGAGCTATCGAAAGACGAGCTTCACTTCTTCATTTAGAATGTGGGATTAGTAAATGTAGTTTATTGCTTGTGCGGAAACTTGACATCGGAAAAAATCTACTAGTCCTTCGAGCCGGAGTCAAACCAGCGACCTAAGGATCCCCATCAGACTTCATCTACAGTCCTCCGCTCTGCCATCTGAGCTATCGAAGGATGAGCTACCTTTGTTCCCTTAGAATGTGGGATTAGTAAATATAGTTTGTTGCTTCTGTTCAAACTTGACATCGAAAAAAGCTACTAGTCCTTCGAGCCGGAGTTGAACCAGCGACCTAAGGATCCTCATCAGGCTTAATCTACTGTTCTCCGCTCTGCCATCTGAGCTATCAAAGGATGAGCTACCCGTGTTCCTTTACAATGTGGGATTAGTAAATGTAGTTTATTGCTTGTGCGGAAATTTGACATCGGAAAAAATCTACTAGTCCTTCGAGACGGAGTCGAACCAGCGACCTATGGATCCCCATCAGGCTTAATCTACAGTCCTCCGCTCTGCCATCTGAGCTATCGAAGGATGAGCGACCCATGTTCCTTTAGAATGTGGGATTAGTAAATATAGTTTGTTGCTTCTGTTCAAACTTGACATCGAAAAAAGCTACTAGTCCTTCGAGCCGGAGTTGAACCAGCGACCTAAGGATCCCCATCAGGCTTAATCTACAGTCCTCCGCTCTGCCATCTGAGCTATCGAAGGATGAGCTACCCATGTTCCTTTAGAATGTGGGATTAGTAAATGTAGTTTATTGCTTGTGCGGAAACTTGACATCGGAAAAAATCTACAAGTCCTTCGAGCCGGAGTTGAACCAGCGACCTAAGGATCCCCATCAGGCTTAATCTACAGTCCTCCGCTCTGCCATCTGAGCTATCGAAGGATGAGCTATCCATGTTCCTATAGAATGTGGGATTAGTAAATGTAGTTTATTGCTTGTGCGGAAACTTGATATCGGAAAAAATCTACTAGTCCTTCGAGCCGGAGTTGAACCAGCAACCTAAGGATTTCCATCAGACTTTATCTACAGTCCTCCGCTCTGCCATCTTAGCTATCGAAGGATGAGCTAACGTTCTTCCCTTAGAATGTGGGATTAGCAAATATAGTTTGTTGCTTCTGTTCAAACTTGACATCGAAAAAAGCTACTAGTCCTTCGAGCCGGAGTTGAACCAGCGACCTAAGGATCCTCATCAGGCTTAATCTACTGTCCTCCGCTCTGCCATCTGAGCTATCAAAGGATGAGCTACCCGTGTTCCTTTAGAATGTGGGATTAGTAAATGTAGTTTATTGCTTGTGCGGAAATTTGACATCGGAAAAAATCTACAAGTCCTTCGAGCCAGAGTCGAACCAGCGACCTAAGGATCCCCATCAGACTTCATCTACAGTCCTCCGCTCTGCCATCTGAGCTATCGAAGGATGAGCTACCTTTCCTCCCTTAGAATGTGGGATTAGTAAATATAGTTTGTTGCTTCTGTTCAAACTTGACATCGAAATAAACTACTAGTCCTTCGAGCCGGAATTGAACCAGCGACCTAAGGATCCCCATCATGCTTTTTCTACAGTCGTCCGCGCTGCCAACTGAGCTATCGAAGGATGAGCTACCTTTCCTCCCTTAGAATGTGGGATTAGTAAATATAGTTTGTTGCTTCTGTTCAAACTTGACATCGAAAAAAGCTACTAGTCCTTCGAGCCGGAATTGAACCAGGGACCTAAGGATCCCCATCATGCTTTTTCTACAGTCGTCCGCGCTGCCAACTGAGCTATCGAAAGACGAGCTTCACTTCTTCATTTAGAATGT
The DNA here is from genome assembly GCF_023856365.1 of Brienomyrus brachyistius. Classification (NCBI taxonomy): domain Eukaryota; kingdom Metazoa; phylum Chordata; class Actinopteri; order Osteoglossiformes; family Mormyridae; genus Brienomyrus; species Brienomyrus brachyistius. Next base: position 23,735,263 of record NC_064533.1, on the reverse strand, counting down.
GGGATTAGTAAATGTAGTTTATTGCTTGTGCGGAAACTTGACATCGGAAAAAATCTACTAGTCCTTCGAGCCGGAGTCAAACCAGCCACCTAAGGATCCCCATCAGACTTCATCTACAGTCCTCCGCTCTGCCATCTGAGCTATCGAAGGATGAGCTACCTTTGTTCCCTTAGAATGTGGGATTAGTAAATATAGTTTGTTGCTTCTGTTCAAACTTGACATCGAAAAAAGCTACTAGTCCTTCGAGCCGGAGTTGAACCAGCGACCTAAGGATCCTCATCAGGCTTAATCTACTGTTCTCCGCTCTGCCATCTGAGCTATCAAAGGATGAGCTACCCGTGTTCCTTTACAATGTGGGATTAGTAAATGTAGTTTATTGCTTGTGCGGAAATTTGACATCGGAAAAAATCTACAAGTCCTTCGAGCCGGAGTCGAACCAGCGACCTAAGGATCCCCATCAGACTTCATCTACAGTCCTCCGCTCTGCCATCTGAGCTATCGAAGGATGAGCTACCTTTCTTCCCTTAGAATGTGGGATTAGTAAATATAGTTTGTTGCTTCTGTTCAAACTTGACATCGAAAAAAGCTACTAGTCCTTCGAGCCGGAGTTGAACCAGCGACCTAAGGATCCCCATCAGGCTTAATCTACAGTCCTCCGCTCTGCCATCTGAGCTATCGAAGGATGAGCGACCCATGTTCCTTTAGAATGTGGGATTAGTAAATGTAGTTTATTGCTTGTGCGGAAACTTGACATCGGAAAAAATCTACTAGTCCTTCGAGACGGAGTGGAATCAGCGACCTAAGGATCCCCATCAGACTTCATCTACAGTCCTCCGCTCTGCCATCTGAGCTATCGAAGGATGAGCTACCTTTCTTCCCTTAGAATGTGGGATTAGTAAATATAGTTTGTTGCTTCTGTTCAAACTTGACATCGAAAAAAGCTACTAGTCCTTCGAGCCGGAGTTGAACCAGCGACCTAAGGATCCCCATCAGGCTTAATCTACAGTCCTCCGCTCTGCCATCTGAGCTATCGAAGGATGAGCTACCCGTGTTCCTTTAGAATGTGGGATTAGTAAATGTAGTTTATTGCTTGTGCGGAAATTTGACATCGGAAAAAATCTACAAGTCCTTCGAGCCAGAGTCGAACCAGCGACCTAAGGATCCCCATCAGACTTCATCTACAGTCCTCCGCTCTGCCATCTGAGCTATCGAAGGATGAGCTACCTTTCCTCCCTTAGAATGTGGGATTAGTAAATATAGTTTGTTGCTTCTGTTCAAACTTGACATCGAAAAAAGCTACTAGTCCTTCGAGCCGGAATTGAACCAGCGACCTAAGGATCCCCATCATGCTTTTTCTACAGTCGTCCGCGCTGCCAACTGAGCTATCGAAAGTCGAGCTTCACTTGTTTGTTTAGAATGTGGGATTAGTAAATGTAGTTTATTGCTTGTGTGGAAACTTGACATCGGAAAAAATCTACTAGTCCTTCGAGCCGGAGTTGAACCAGCGACCTAAGGATCTCCATCAGACTTTATCTACAGTCCTCCGCTCTGCCATCTGAGCTATCGAAGGATGAGCTACCTATCTTCCCTTAGAATGTGGGATTAGTAAATATAGTTTGTTGCTTCTGTTCAAACTTGACATCGAAAAAAGCTACTAGTCCTTCGAGCCGGAGTTGAACCAGCGACCTACGGATCCCCATCAGGCTTAATCTACAGTCCTCCGCTCTGCCATCTGAGCTATCGAAGGATGAGCTACCCATGTTCCTTTAGAATGTGGGATTAGTAAATGTAGTTTATTGCTTGTGCGGAAACTTGACATCGGAAAAAATCTACTAGTCCTTCGAGACGGAGTGGAACCAGCGACCTAAGGATCCCCATCAGACTTCATCTACAGTCCTCCGCGCTGCCATCTGAGCTATCAAAGGATGAGCTACCCGTGTTCCTTTAGAATGTGGGATTAGTAAATGTAGTTTATTGCTTATGCGGAAACTTGACATCGGAAAAAATCTACTAGTCCTTCGAGACGGAGTCGAACCAGCGACCTAAGGATCCCCATCAGACTTCATCTACAGTCCTCCGCTCTGCCATCTGAGCTATCGAAGGATGAGCTAACTTTGTTCCCTTAGAATGTGGGATTAGTAAATATAGTTTGTTGCTTCTGTTCAAACTTGACATCGAAAAAAGCTACTAGTCCTTCGAGCCGGAGTTGAACCAGCGACCTAAGGATCCCCATCAGGCTTAATCTACAGTCCTCCGCTCTGCCATCTGAGCTATCGAAGGATGAGCTACCCATGTTCCTTTAGAATGTGGGATTAGTAAATGTAGTTTATTGCTTGTGCGGAAACTTGACATCGGAAAAAATCTACAAGTCCTTCGAGCCGGAGTTGAACCAGCGACCTAAGGATCCCCATCAGGCTTAATCTACAGTCCTCCGCTCTGCCATCTGAGCTATCGAAGGATGAGCTATCCATGTTCCTATAGAATGTGGGATTAGTAAATGTAGTTTATTGCTTGTGCGGAAACTTGATATCGGAAAAAATCTACTAGTCCTTCGAGCCGGAGTTGAACCAGCAACCTAAGGATTTCCATCAGACTTTATCTACAGTCCTCCGCTCTGCCATCTTAGCTATCGAAGGATGAGCTAACGTTCTTCCCTTAGAATGTGGGATTAGCAAATATAGTTTGTTGCTTCTGTTCAAACTTGACATCGAAAAAAGCTACTAGTCCTTCGAGCCGGAGTTGAACCAGCGACCTAAGGATCCTCATCAGGCTTAATCTACTGTCCTCCGCTCTGCCATCTGAGCTATCAAAGGATGAGCTACCCGTGTTCCTTTAGAATGTGGGATTAGTAAATGTAGTTTATTGCTTGTGCGGAAATTTGACATCGGAAAAAATCTACAAGTCCTTCGAGCCAGAGTCGAACCAGCGACCTAAGGATCCCCATCAGACTTCATCTACAGTCCTCCGCTCTGCCATCTGAGCTATCGAAGGATGAGCTACCTTTCCTCCCTTAGAATGTGGGATTAGTAAATATAGTTTGTTGCTTCTGTTCAAACTTGACATCGAAAAAAGCTACTAGTCCTTCGAGCCGGAATTGAACCAGCGACCTAAGGATCCCCATCATGCTTTTTCTACAGTCGTCCGCGCTGCCAACTGAGCTATCGAAAGATGAGCTTCACTTCTTCATTTAGAATGTGGGATTAGTAAATGTAGTTTATTGCTTGTGCGGAAACTTGACATCGGAAAAAATCTACTAGTCCTTCGAGCCGGAGTCGAACCAGCGACCTAAGGATCCCCATCAGACTTCATCTACAGTCCTCCGCTCTGCCATCTGAGCTATCGAAGGATGAGCTACCTTTGTTCCCTTAGAATGTGGGATTAGTAAATATAGTTTGTTGCTTCTGTTCAAACTTGACATCGAAAAAAGCTACTAGTCCTTCGAGCCGGAGTTGAACCAGCGACCTAAGGATCCGCATCAGGCTTAATCTACTGTTCTCCGCTCTGCCATCTGAGCTATCAAAGGATGAGCTACCCGTGTTCTTTTACAATGTGGGATTAGTAAATGTAGTTTATTGCTTGTGCGGAAATTTGACATCGGAAAAAATCTACAAGTCCTTCGAGCCGGAGTCGAACCAGCGACCTAAGGATCCCCATCAGACTTCATCTACAGTCCTCCGCTCTGCCATCTGAGCTATCGAAGGATGAGCTACGTTTGTTCCCTTAGAATGTGGGATTAGTAAATATAGTTTGTTGCTTCTGTTCAAACTTGACATCGAAAAAAGCTACTAGTCCTTCGAGCCAGAGTTGAACCAACGACCTAAGGATCCCCATCAGACTTTATCTACAGTCCTCCGCTCTGCCATCTGAGCTATCGAAGGATGAGCTAACGTTCGTCCCTTAGAATGTGGGATTAGTAAATATAGTTTGTTGCTTCTGTTCAAACTTGACATCGAAAAAAGCTACTAGTCCTTCGAGCCGGAGTTGAACCAGCGACCTAAGGATCCTCATCAGGCTTAATCTATAGTCCTCCGCTCTGCCATCTGAGCTATCGAAGGATGAGCTACCCATGTTCCTTCATGAATGTGGGATTAGTAAATGTAGTTTATTGCTTATGCGGAAACTTGACATCGGAAAAAATCTACGAGTCCTTCGAGCCGGAGTTGAACCAGCGACCTAAGGATCCCCATCATGCTTTATCTACAGTCGTCCGCTCTGCCAACTGAGCTATCGAAAGTCGAGCTTCACTTGTTTATTTAGAATGTGGGATTAGTAAATGTAGTTTATTGCTTGTGTGGAAACTTGACATCGGAAAAAATCTACTAGTCCTTCGAGCCGGAGTTGAACCAGCGACCTAAGGATCCACATCAGGCTTAATCTACAGTCCTCCGCTCTGCCATCTGAGCTATCGAAGGATGAGCTACCCATGTTCCTTTAGAATGTGGGATTAGTAAATGTAGTTTATTGCTTGTGCGGAAACTTGACATTGGAAAAAATCTACTAGTCCTTCGAGACGGAGTGGAACCAGCGACCTAAGGATCCCCATCAGACTTCATCTACAGTCCTCCGCTCTGCCATCTGAGCTATCAAAGGATGAGCTACCCGTGTTCCTTTAGAATGTGGGATTAGTAAATGTAGTTTATTGCTTGTGCGGAAACTTGACATCGGAAAAAATCTACTAGTCCTTCGAGACGGAGTCGAACCAGCGACCTAAGGATCCCCATCAGACTTCATCTACAGTCCTCCGCTCTGCCATCTGAGCTATCGAAGGATGAGCTAACTTTGTTCCCTTAGAATGTGGGATTAGTAAATATAGTTTGTTGCTTCTGTTCAAACTTGACATCGAAAAAAGCTACTAGTCCTTCGAGCCGGAGTTGAACCAGCGACCTAAGGATCCCCATCAGGCTTAATCTACAGTCCTCCGCTCTGCCATCTGAGCTATTGAAGGATGAGCTACCCATGTTCCTTTAGAATGTGGGATTAGTAAATGTAGTTTATTGCTTGTGCGGAAACTTGACATCGGAAAAAATCTACAAGTCCTTCGAGCCGGAGTTGAACCAGCGACCTAAGGATCCCCATCAGGCTTAATCTACAGTCCTCCGCTCTGCCATCTGAGCTATCGAAGGATGAGCTATCCATGTTCCTATAGAATGTGGGATTAGTAAATGTAGTTTATTGCTTGTGCGGAAACTTGATATCGGAAAAAATCTACTAGTCCTTCGAGCCGGAGTTGAACCAGCGACCTAAGGATCTCCATCAGACTTTATCTACAGTCCTCCGCTCTGCCATCTGAGCTATCGAAGGATGAGCTACCTTTCTTCCCTTAGAATGTGGGATTAGTAAATATAGTTTGTTGCTTCTGTTCAAACTTGACATCGAAAAAAGCTACTAGTCCTTCGAGCCGGAGTTGAACCAGCGACCTAAGGATTCCCATCAGGCTTAATCTACAGTCGTCCGCTCTGCCAACTGCGCTATCGAAAGTCGAGCTTCGCTTGTTTATTTAGAATGTGGGATTAGTAAATGTAGTTTATTGCTTGTGTGGAAACTTGACATCGGAAAAAATCTACTAGTCCTTCGAGCCGGAGTTGAACCAGCGACCTAAGGATCTCCATCAGACTTTATCTACAGTCCTCCGCTCTGCCATCTGAGCTATCGAAGGATGAGCTACCTTTCTTCCCTTAGAATGTGGGATTAGTAAATATAGTTTGTTGCTTCTGTTCAAACTTGACATCGAAAAAAGCTACTAGTCCTTCGAGCCGGAGTTGAACCAGCGACCTAAGGATCCCCATCAGGCTTAATCTACAGTCCTCCGCTCTGCCATCTGAGCTATCAAAGGATGAGCTACCCGTGTTCTTTTAGAATGTGGGATTAGTAAATGTAGTTTATTGCTTGTGCGGAAACTTGACATCGGAAAAAATCTACTAGTCCTTCGAGACGGAGTCGAACCAGCGACCTAAGGATCCCCATCAGACTTCATCTACAGTCCTCCGCTCTGCCATCTGAGCTATCGAAGGATGAGCTAACTTTGTTCCCTTAGAATGTGGGATTAGTAAATATAGTTTGTTGCTTCTGTTGAAACTTGACATCGAAAAAAGCTACTAGTCCTTCGAGCCGGAGTTGAACCAGCGACCTAAGGATCCCCATCAGGCTTAATCTACAGTCCTCCGCTCTGCCATCTGAGCTATCGAAGGATGAGCTATCCATGTTCCTATAGAATGTGGGATTAGTAAATGTAGTTTATTGCTTGTGCGGAAACTTGATATCGGAAAAAATCTACTAGTCCTTCGAGCCGGAGTTGAACCAGCGACCTAAGGATCTCCATCAGACTTTATCTACAGTCCTCCGCTCTGCCATCTGAGCTATCGAAGGATGAGCTACCTTTCTTCCCTTAGAATGTGGGATTAGTAAATATAGTTTGTTGCTTCTGTTCAAACTTGACATCGAAAAAAGCTACTAGTCCTTCGAGCCGGAGTTGAACCAGCGACCTAAGGATCCCCATCAGGCTTAATCTACAGTCGTCCGCTCTGCCAACTGCGCTATCGAAAGTCGAGCTTCACTTGTTTATTTAGAATGTGGGATTAGTAAATGTAGTTTATTGCTTGTGTGGAAACTTGACATCGGAAAAAATCTACTAGTCCTTCGAGCCGGAGTTGAACCAGCGACCTAAGGATCTCCATCAGACTTTATCTACAGTCCTCCGCTCTGCCATCTGAGCTATCGAAGGATGAGCTACCTTTCTTCCCTTAGAATGTGGGATTAGTAAATATAGTTTGTTGCTTCTGTTCAAACTTGACATCGAAAAAAGCTACTAGTCCTTCGAGCCGGAGTTGAACCAGCGACCTAAGGATCCCCATCAGGCTTAATCTACAGTCCTCCGCTCTGCCATCTGAGCTATAAAAGGATGAGCTACCCGTGTTCCTTTAGAATGTGGGATTAGTAAATGTAGTTTATTGCTTGTGCGGAAACTTGACATCGGAAAAAATCTACTAGTCCTTCGAGACGGAGTCGAACCAGCGACCTAAGGATCCCCATCAGACTTCATCTACAGTCCTCCGCTCTGCCATCTGAGCTATCGAAGGATGAGCTAACTTTGTTCCCTTAGAATGTGGGATTAGTAAATATAGTTTGTTGCTTCTGTTCAAACTTGACATCGAAAAAAGCTACTAGTCCTTCGAGCCGGAGTTGAACCAGCGACCTAAGGATCCCCATCAGGCTTAATCTACAGTCCTCCGCTCTGCCATCTGAGCTATCAAAGGATGAGCTATCCATGTTCCTATAGAATGTGGGATTAGTAAATGTAGTTTATTGCTTGTGCGGAAACTTGATATCGGAAAAAATCTACTAGTCTTTCAAGCCGGAGTTGAACCAGTGACCTAAGGATCTCCATCAGACTTTATCTACAGTCCTCCGCTCTGCCATCTGAGCTATCGAAGGATGAGCTACCTTTCTTCCCTTAGAATGTGGGATTAGTAAATATAGTTTGTTGCTTCTGTTCAAACTTGACATCGAAAAAAGCTACTAGTCCTTCGAGCCGGAGTTGAACCAGCGACCTAAGGATCCCCATCAGGCTTAATCTACAGTCGTCCGCTCTGCCAACTGAGCTATCGAAAGTCGAGCTTCACTTGTTTATTTAGAATGTGGGATTAGTAAATGTAGTTTATTGCTTGTGTGGAAACTTGACATCGGAAAAAATCTACTAGTCCTTCGAGCCGGAGTTGAACCAGCGACCTAAGGATCTCCATCAGACTTTATCTACAGTCCTCCGCTCTGCCATCTGAGCTATCGAAGGATGAGCTACCTTTCTTCCCTTAGAATGTGGGATTAGTAAATATAGTTTGTTGCTTCTGTTCAAACTTGACATCGAAAAAAGCTACTAGTCCTTCGAGCCGGAGTTGAACCAGCGACCTAAGGATCCCCATCAGGCTTAATCTACAGTCCTCCGCTCTGCCATCTGAGGTATCGAAGGATGAGCTACCCATGTTCCTTTAGAATGTGGGATTAGTAAATGTAGTTTATTGCTTGTGCGGAAACTTGACATCGGAAAAAATCTACTAGTCCTTCGAGACGGAGTGGAACCAGCGACCTAAGGATCCCCATCAGACTTCATCTACAGTCCTCCGCTCTGCCATCTGAGCTATCAAAGGATGAGCTACCCGTGTTCCTTTAGAATGTGGGATTAGTAAATGTAGTTTATTGCTTGTGCGGAAACTTGACATCGGAAAAAATCTACTAGTCCTTCGAGACGGAGTCGAACCAGCGACCTAAGGATCCCCATCAGACTTCATCTACAGTCCTCCGCTCTGCCATCTGAGCTATCGAAGGATGAGCTAACTTTGTTCCCTTAGAATGTGCGATTAGTAAATATAGTTTTTTGCTTCTGTTCAAACTTGACATTGAAAAAAGCTACTAGTCCTTCGAGCCAGAGTTGAACCAGCGACCTAAGGATCCCCATCAGGCTTAATCTACAGTCCTCCGCTCTGCCATCTGAGCTATCGAAGGATGAGCTACCCATGTTCCTTTAGAATGTGGGATTAGTAAATGTAGTTTATTGCTTGTGCGGAAACTTGACATCGGAAACAATCTACAAGTCCTTCGAGCCGGAGTTGAACCAGCGACCTAAGGATCCCCATCAGGCTTAATCTACAGTCCGCCGCTCTGCCATCTGAGCTATCGAAGGATGAGCTATCCATGTTCCTATAGAATGTGGGATTAGTAAATGTAGTTTATTGCTTGTGCGGAAACTTGATATCGGAAAAAATCTACTAGTCCTTCGAGCCGGAGTTGAACCAGCAACCTAAGGATTTCCATCAGACTTTATCTACAGTCCTCCGCTCTGCCATCTTAGCTATCGAAGGATGAGCTAACGTTCTTCCCTTAGAATGTGGGATTAGCAAATATAGTTTGTTGCTTCTGTTCAAACTTGACATCGAAAAAAGCTACTAGTCCTTCGAGCCAGAGTTGAACCAGCGACCTAAGGATCCTCATCAGGCTTAATCTACTGTCCTCCGCTCTGCCATCTGAGCTATCAAAGGATGAGCTACCCGTGTTCCTTTAGAATGTGGGATTAGTAAATGTAGTTTATTGCTTGTGCGGAAATTTGACATCGGAAAAAATCTACTAGTCCTTCGAGCCGGAGTCGAACCAGCGACCTAAGGATCCCCATCAGACTTCATCTACAGTCCTCCGCTCTGCCATCTGAGCTATCGAAGGATGAGCTACCTTTCCTCCCTTAGAATGTGGGATTAGTAAATATAGTTTGTTGCTTCTGTTCAAACTTGACATCGAAAAAAGCTACTAGTCCTTCGAGCCGGAATTGAACCAGCGACCTAAGGATCCCCATCATGCTTTTTCTACAGTCGTCCGCGCTGCCAACTGAGCTATCGAAAGACGAGCTTCACTTCTTCATTTAGAATGTGGGATTAGTAAATGTAGTTTATTGCTTGTGCGGAAACTTGACATCGGAAAAAATCTACTAGTCCTTCGAGCCGGAGTCAAACCAGCGACCTAAGGATCCCCATCAGACTTCATCTACAGTCCTCCGCTCTGCCATCTGAGCTATCGAAGGATGAGCTACCTTTCTTCCCTTAGAATGTGGGATTAGTAAATATAGTTTGTTGCTTCTGTTCAAACTTGACATCGAAAAAAGCTACTAGTCCTTCGAGCCAGAGTTGAACCAGCGACCTAAGGATCCCCATCAAGCTTAATCTACAGTCCTCCACTCTGCCATCTGAGCTATCGAAGGATGAGCTACCCAAGTTCCTTTAGAATGTGGGATTAGTAAATGTAGTTTATTGCTTGTGCGGAAATTTGACATCGGAAAAAATCTACAAGTCCTTCGAGCCGGAGTTGAACCAGCGACCGAAGGATCCTCATCAGGCTTAATCTACTGTTCTCCGCTCTGCCATCTGAGCTATCAAAGGATGAGCTACCCGTGTTCCTTTACAATGTGGGATTAGTAAATGTAGTTTATTGCTTGTGCGGAAATTTGACATCGGAAAAAATCTACAAGTCCTTCGAGCCGGAGTCGAACCAGCGACCTAAGGATCCCCATCAGACTTCATCTACAGTCCTCCGCTCTGCCATCTGAGCTATCGAAGGATGAGCTACCTTTCTTCCCTTAGAATGTGGGATTAGTAAATATAGTTTGTTGCTTCTGTTCAAACTTGACATCAAAAAAAGCTACTAGTCCTTCGAGCCGGAGTTGAACCAGCGACCTAAGGATCCCCATCAGGCTTAATCTACAGTCCTCCGCTCTGCCATCTGAGCTATCGAAGGATGAGCGACCCATGTTCCTTTAGAATGTGGGATTAGTAAATGTAGTTTATTGCTTGTGCGGAAACTTGACATCGGAAAAAATCTACTAGTCCTTCGAGACGGAGTGGAACCAGCGACCTAAGGATCCCCATCAGACTTCATCTACAGTCCTCCGCTCTGCCATCTGAGCTATCGAAGGATGAGCTACCTTTCTTCCCTTAGAATGTGGGATTAGTAAATATAGTTTGTTGCTTCTGTTCAAACTTGACATCGAAAAAAGCTACTAGTCCTTCGAGCCGGAGTTGAACCAGCGACCTAAGGATCCCCATCAGGCTTAATCTACAGTCCTCCGCTCTGCCATCTGAGCTATCGAAGGATGAGCTACCCATGTTCCTTTAGAATGTGGGATTAGTAAATGTAGTTTATTGCTTGTGCGGAAACTTGATATCGGAAAAAATCTACTAGTCCTTCGAGCCGGAGTTGAACCAGCAACCTAAGGATTTCCATCAGACTTTATCTACAGTCCTCCGCTCTGCCATCTTAGCTATCGAAGGATGAGCTAACGTTCTTCCCTTAGAATGTGGGATTAGCAAATATAGTTTGTTGCTTCTGTTCAAACTTGACATCGAAAAAAGCTACTAGTCCTTCGAGCCGGAGTTGAACCAGCGACCTAAGGATCCTCATCAGGCTTAATCTACTGTCCTCCGCTCTGCCATCTGAGCTATCAAAGGATGAGCTACCCGTGTTCCTTTAGAATGTGGGATTAGTAAATGTAGTTTATTGCTTGTGCGGAAATTTGACATCGGAAAAAATCTACAAGTCCTTCGAGCCGGAGTCGAACCAGCGACCTAAGGATCCCCATCAGACTTCATGTACAGTCCTCCGCTCTGCCATCTGAGCTATCGAAGGATGAGCTACCTTTCCTCCCTTAGAATGTGGGATTAGTAAATATAGTTTGTTGCTTCTGTTCAAACTTGACATCGAAAAAAGCTACTAGTCCTTCTAGCTGGAATTGAACCAGCGACCTAAGGATCCCCATCATGCTTTTGCTACAGTCGTCCGTGCTGCCAACTGAGCTATCGAAAGACGAGCTTCACTTCTTTATTTAGAATGTGGGATTAGTAAATGTAGTTTATTGCTTGTGCGGAAACTTGACATCGGAAAAAATCTACTAGTCCTTCGAGCCGGAGTCGAACCAGCGACCTAAGGATCCCCATCAGACTTCATCTACAGTCCTCCGCTCTGCCATCTGAGCTATCGAAGGATGAGCTACCTTTCTTCCCTTAGAATGTGGGATTAGTAAATATAGTTTGTTGCTTCTGTTCAAACTTGACATCGAAAAAAGCTACTAGTCCTTCGAGCCGGAGTTGAACCAGCGACCTAAGGATCCCCATCAAGCTTAATCTACAGTCCTCCACTCTGCCATCTGAGCTATCGAAGGATGAGCTACCCAAGTTCCTTTAGAATGTGGCATTAGTAAATGTAGTTTATTGCTTGTGCGGAAACTTGACATCGGAAAAAATCTACAAGTCCTTCGAGCCGGAGTCGAACCAGCGACCTAAGGATCCCCATCAGACTTCATCTACAGTCCTCCGCTCTGCCATCTGAGCTATCGAAGGATGAGCTACCTTTCTTCCCTTAGAATGTGGGATTAGTAAATATAGTTTGTTGCTTCTGTTCAAACTTGACATCGAAAAAAGCTACTAGTCCTTCGAGCCGGAGTTGAACCAGCGACCTAAGGATCCCCATCAGGCTTAATCTACAGTCCTCCGCTCTGCCATCTGAGCTATCGAAGGATGAGCGACCCATGTTCCTTTAGAATGTGGGATTAGTAAATGTAGTTTATTGCTTGTGCGGAAACTTGACATCGGAAAAAATCTACTAGTCCTTCGAGACGGAGTGGAACCAGCGACCTAAGGATCCCCATCAGACTTCATCTACAGTCCTCCGCTCTGCCATCTGAGCTATCGAAGGATGAGCTACCTTTCTTCCCTTAGAATGTGGGATTAGTAAATATAGTTTGTTGCTTCTGTTCAAACTTGACATCGAAAAAACCTACTAGTCCTTCGAGCCGGAGTTGAACCAGCGACCTAAGGATCCCCATCAGGCTTAATCTACAGTCCTCCGCTCTGCCATCTGAGCTATCGAAGGATGAGCTACCCATGTTCCTTTAGAATGTGGGATTAGTAAATGTAGTTTATTGCTTGTGCGGAAACTTGACATCGGAAAAAATCTACAAGTCCTTCGAGCCGGAGTTGAACCAGCGACCGAAGGATCCCCATCAGGCTTAATCTACAGTCCTCCGCTCTGCCATCTGAGCTATCGAAGGATGAGCTATCCATGTTCCTATAGAATGTGGGATTAGTAAATGTAGTTTATTGCTTGTGCGGAAACTTGATATCGGAAAAAATCTGCTAGTCCTTCGAGCCGGAGTTGAACCAGCAACCTAAGGATTTCCATCAGACTTTATCTACAGTCCTCCGCTCTGCCATCTTAGCTATCGAAGGATGAGCTAACGTTCTTCCCTTAGAATGTGGGATTAGCAAATATAGTTTGTTGCTTCTGTTCAAACTTGACATCGAAAAAAGCTACTAGTCCTTCGAGCCGGAGTCGAACCAGCGACCTAAGGATCCTCATCAGGCTTAATCTACTGTCCTCCGCTCTGCGATCTGAGCTATCAAAGGATGAGCTACCCGTGTTCCTTTAGAATGTGGGATTAGTAAATGTAGTTTATTGCTTGTGCGGAAATTTGACATCGGAAAAAATCTACAAGTCCTTCGAGCCGGAGTCGAACCAGCGACCTAAGGATCCCCATCAGACTTCATCTACAGTCCTCCGCTCTGCCATCTGAGCTATCGAAGGATGAGCTACCTTTCCTCCCTTAGAATGTGGGATTAGTAAATATAGTTTGTTGCTTCTGTTCAAACTTGACATCGAAAAAAGCTACTAGTCCTTCGAGCCGGAATTGAACCAGGGACCTAAGGATCCCCATCATGCTTTTTCTACAGTCGTCCGCGCTGCCAACTGAGCTATCGAAAGACGAGCTTCACTTCTTCATTTAGAATGTGGGATTAGTAAATGTAGTTTATTGCTTGTGCGGAAACTTGACATCGGAAAAAATCTACTAGTCCTTCGAGCCGGAGTCGAACCAGCGACCTAAGGATCCCCATCAGACTTCATCTACAGTCCTCCGCTCTGCCTTCTGAGCTATCGAAGGATGAGCTACCTTTATTCCCTTAGAATGTGGGATTAGTAAATATAGTTTGTTGCTTCTGTTCAAACTTGACATCGAAAAAAGCTACTAGTCCTTCGAGCCAGAGTTGAACCAGCGACCTAAGGATTCTCATCAGGCTTAATCTACTGTTCTCCGCTCTGCCATCTGAGCTATCAAAGGATGAGCTACCTGTGTTCCTTTACAATGTGGGATTAGTAAATGTAGTTTATTGCTTGTGCGGAAATTTGACATCGGAAAAAATCTACAAGTCCTTCGAGCCGGAGTCGAACCAGCGACCTAACGATCCCCATCAGACTTCATCTACAGTCCTCCGCTCTGCCATCTGAGCTATCGAAGGATGAGCTACCTTTCTTCCCTTAGAATGTGGGATTAGTAAATATAGTTTGTTGCTTCTGTTCAAACTTGACATCGAAAAAAGCTACTAGTCCTTCGAGCCGGAGTTGAACCAGCGATCTAAGGATCCCCATCAGGCTTAATCTACAGTCCTCCGCTCTGCCATCTGAGCTATCGAAGGATGAGCGACCCATGTTCCTTTAGAATGTGGGATTAGTAAATGTAGTTTATTGCTTGTGCGGAAACTTGACATCGGAAAAAATCTATTAGTCCTTCGAGACGGAGTGGAACCAGCGACCTAAGGATCCCCATCAGATTTCATCTACAGTCCTCCGCTCTGCCATCTGAGCTATCGAAGGATGAGCTACCTTTCTTCCCTTAGAATGTGGGATTAGTAAATATAGTTTGTTGCTTCTGTTCAAACTTGACATCGAAAAAAGCTACTAGTCCTTCGAGCCGGAGTTGAACCAGCGACCTAAGGATCCCCATCAGGCTTAATCTACAGTCCTCCGCTCTGCCATCTGAGCTATCGAAGGATGAGCTACCCATGTTCCTTTAGAATGTGGGATTAGTAAATGTAGTTTATTGCTTGTGCGGAAACTTGATATCGGAAAAAATCTACTAGTCCTTCGAGCCGGAGTTGAACCAGCAACCTAAGGATTTCCATCAGACTTTATCTACAGTCCTCCGCTCTGCCATCTTAGCTATCGAAGGATGAGCTAACGTTCTTCCCTTAGAATGTGGGATTAGCAAATATAGTTTGTTGCTTCTGTTCAAACTTGACATCGAAAAAAGCTACTAGTCCTTCGAGCCGGAGTTGAACCAGCGACCTAAGGATCCTCATCAGGCTTAATCTACTGTCCTCCGCTCTGCCATCTGAGCTATCAAATGATGAGCTACCCGTGTTCCTTTAGAATGTGGGATTAGTAAATGTAGTTTATTGCTTGTGCGGAAATTTGACATCGGAAAAAATCTACAAGTCCTTCGAGCCGGAGTCAAACCAGCGACCTAAGGATCCCCATCAGACTTCATCTACAGTCCTCCGCTCTGCCATCTGAGCTATCGAAGGATGAGCAATCTTTCCTCCCTTAGAATGTGGGATTAGTAAATATAGTTTGTTGCTTCTGTTCAAACTTGACATCGAAAAAAGCTACTAGTCCTTCGAGCCGGAATTGAACCAGCGACCTAAGGATCCCCATCATGCTTTTTCTACAGTCGTCCGCGCTGCCAACTGAGCTATCGAAAGACGAGCTTCACTTCTTCATTTAGAATGTGGGATTAGTAAATGTAGTTTATTGCTTGTGCGGAAACTTGACATCGGAAAAAATCTACAAGTCCTTCGAGCCGGAGTTGAACCAGCGACCTAAGGATCCCCATCTGGCTTAATATACAGTCCTCCGCTCTGCCATCTGAGCTATCGAAGGATGAGCTATCCATGTTCCTATAGAATGTGGGATTAGTAAATGTAGTTTATTGCTTGTGCGGAAACTTGATATCGGAAAAAATCTACTAGTCCTTCGAGCCGGAGTTGAACCAGCAACCTAAGGATTTCCATCAGACTTTATCTACAGTCCTCCGCTCTGCCATCTTAGCTATCGAAGGATGAGCTAACGTTCTTCCCTTAGAATGTGGGATTAGCAAATATAGTTTGTTGCTTCTGTTCAAACTTGACATCGAAAAAAGCTACTAGTCCTTCGAGCCGGAGTTGAACCAGCGACCTAAGGATCCTCATCAGGCTTAATCTACTGTCCTCCGCTCTGCCATCTGAGCTATCAAAGGATGAGCTACCCGTGTTCCTTTAGAATGTGGGATTAGTAAATGTAGTTTATTGCTTGTGCGGAAATTTGACATCGGAAAAAATCTACAAGTCCTTCGAGCCGGAGTTGAACCAGCGACCTAAGGATCCCCATCAGACTTCATCTACAGTCCTCCGCTCTGCCATCTGAGCTATCGAAGGATGAGCTACCTTTCCTCCCTTAGAATGTGGGATTAGTAAATATAGTTTGTTGCTTCTGTTCAAACTTGACATCGAAAAAAGCTACTAGTCCTTCGAGCCGGAATTGACCCAGCGACCTAAGGATCCCCATCATGCTTTTTCTACAGTCGTCCGCGCTGCCAACTGAGCTATCGAAAGACGAGCTTCACTTCTTCATTTAGAATGTGGGATTAGTAAATGTAGTTTATTGCTTGTGCGGAAACTTGACATCGGAAAAAATCTACTAGTCCTTCGAGCCGGAGTCGAACCAGCGACCTAAGGATCCCCATCAGACTTCATCTACAGTCCTCCGCTCTGCCATCTGAGCTATCGAAGGATGAGCTACCTTTGTTCCCTTAGAATGTGGGATTAGTAAATATAGTTTGTTGCTTCTGTACAAACTTGACATCGAAAAAAGCTACTAGTCCTTCGAGCCGGAGTTGAACCAGCGACCTAAGGATCCTCATCAGGCTTAATCTACTGTTCTCCGCTCTGCCATCTGAGCTATCAAAGGATGAGCTACCCGTGTTCCTTTACAATGTGGGATTAGTAAATGTAGTTTATTGCTTGTGCGGAAATTTGACATCGGAAAAAATCTACAAGTCCTTCGAGCCGGAGTCGAACCAGCGACCTAAGGATCCCCATCAGACTTCATCTACAGTCCTCCGCTCTGGCATCTGAGCTATCGAAGGATGAGCTACCTTTCTTCCCTTAGAATGTGGGATTAGTAAATATAGTTTGTTGCTTCTGTTCAAACTTGACATCGAAAAAAGCTACTAGTCCTTCGAGCCGGAGTTGAACCAGCGACCTAAGGATCCCCATCAGACTTCATCTACAGTCCTCCGCTCTGCCATCTGAGCTATCGAAGGATGAGCTACCTTTCCTCCTTTACAATGTGGGATTAGTAAATGTAGTTTATTGCTTGTGCGGAAATTTGACATCGGAAAAAATCTACAAGTCCTTCGAGCCGGAGTCGAACCAGCGACCTAAGGATCCCCATCAGACTTCATCTACAGTCCTCCGCTCTGCCATCTGAGCTATCGAAGGATGAGCTACCTTTCTTCCCTTAGAATGTGGGATTAGTAAATATAGTTTGTTGCTTCTGTTCAAACTTGACATCGAAAAAAGCTACTAGTCCTTCGAGCCGGAGTTGAACCAGCGACCTAAGGATCCCCATCAGACTTCACCTACAGTCCTCCGCTCTGCCATCTGAGCTATCGAAGGATGAGCTACCTTTGCTCCCTTAGAATGTGGGATTAGTAAATATAGTTTGTTGCTTCTGTTCAAACTTGACATCGAAAAAAGCTACTAGTCCTTCGAGCCGGAATTGAACCAGGGACCTAAGGATCCCCATCATGCTTTTTCTACAGTCGTCTGCGCTGCCAACTGAGCTATCGAAAGACGTGCTTCACTTCTTCATTTAGAATGTGGGATTAGTAAATGTAGTTTATTGCTTGTGCGGAAATTTGACATCGGAAAAAATCTACAAGTCCTTCGAGCCGGAGTCAAACCAGCGACCTAAGGATCCCCATCAGACTTCATCTACAGTCCTCCGCTCTGCCATCTGAGCTATCGAAGGATGAGCTATCTTTCCTCCCTTAGAATGTGGGATTAGTAAATATAGTTTGTTGCTTCTGTTCAAACTTGACATCGAAAAAAGCTACTAGTCCTTCGAGCCGGAATTGAACCAGCGACCTAAGGATCCCCATCATGCTTTTTCTACAGTCGTCCGCGCTGCCAACTGAGCTATCGAAAGACGAGCTTCACTTCTTCATT
The DNA here is from genome assembly GCF_023856365.1 of Brienomyrus brachyistius. NCBI lineage: Eukaryota > Metazoa > Chordata > Actinopteri > Osteoglossiformes > Mormyridae > Brienomyrus > Brienomyrus brachyistius. Next base: position 23,717,693 of record NC_064533.1, on the reverse strand, counting down.
TAGAATGTGGGATTAGTAAATGTAGTTTATTGCTTGTGCGGAAACTTGACATCGGAAAAAATCTACAAGTCCTTCGAGCCGGAGTTGAACCAGCAACCGAAGGATCCCCATCTGGCTTAATCTACAGTCCTCCGCTCTGCCATCTGAGCTATCGAAGGATGAGCTATCCATGTTCCTATAGAATGTGGGATTAGTAAATGTAGTTTATTGCTTGTGCGGAAACTTGATATCGGAAAAAATCTACTAGTCCTTCGAGCCGGAGTTGAACCAGCAACCTAAGGATTTCCATCAGACTTTATCTACAGTCCTCCGCTCTGCCATCTTAGCTATCGAAGGATGAGCTAACGTTCTTCCCTTAGAATGTGGGATTAGCAAATATAGTTTGTTGCTTCTGTTCAAACTTGACATCGAAAAAAGCTACTAGTCCTTCGAGCCGGAGTTGAACCAGCGACCTAAGGATCCCCATCAGGCTTAATCTACTGTCCTCCGCTCTGCCATCTGAGCTATCAAAGGATGAGCTACCCGTGTTCCTTTAGAATGTGGGATTAGTAAATATAGTTTATTGCTTGTGCGGAAATTTGACATCGGAAAAAATCTACAAGTCCTTCGAGCCGGAGTTGAACCAGCGACCTAAGGATCCCCATCAGACTTCATCTACAGTCCTCCGCTCTGCCATCTGAGCTATCGAAGGATGAGCTACCTTTCCTCCCTTAGAATGTGGGATTAGTAAATATAGTTTGTTGCTTCTGTTCAAACTTGACATCGAAAAAAGCTACTAGTCCTTCGAGCCGGAATTGAACCAGCGACCTAAGGATCCCCATCATGCTTTTTCTACAGACGTCCGCGCTGCCAACTGAGCTATCGAAAGACGAGCTTCACTTCTTCATTTAGAATGTGGGATTAGTAAATGTAGTTTATTGCTTGTGCGGAAACTTGACATCGGAAAAAATCTACTAGTCCTTCGAGCCGGAGTCGAACCAGCGACCTAAGGATCCCCATCAGACTTCATCTACAGTCCTCCGCTCTGCCATCTGAGCTATCGAAGGATGAGCTACCTTTGTTCCCTTAGAATGTGGGATTAGTAAATATAGTTTGTTGCTTCTGTACAAACTTGACATCGAAAAAAGCTACTAGTCCTTCGAGCCGGAGTTGAACCAGCGACCTAAGGATCCTCATCAGGCTTAATCTACTGTTCTCCGCTCTGCCATCTGAGCTATCAAAGGATGAGCTACCCGTGTTCCTTTACAATGTGGGATTAGTAAATGTAGTTTATTGCTTGTGCGGAAATTTGACATCGGAAAAAATCTACAAGTCCTTCGAGCCGGAGTCGAACCAGCGACCTAAGGATCCCCATCAGACTTCATCTACAGTCCTCCGCTCTGCCATCTGAGCTATCGAAGGATGAGCTACCTTTCTTCCCTTAGAATGTGGGATTAGTAAATATAGTTTGTTGCTTCTGTTCAAACTTGACATCGAAAAAAGCTACTAGTCCTTCGAGCCGGAGTTGAACCAGCGACCTAAGGATCCCCATCAGACTTCATCTACAGTCCTCCGCTCTGCCATCTGAGCTATCGAAGGATGAGCTACCTTTCCTCCTTTACAATGTGGGATTAGTAAATGTAGTTTATTGCTTGTGCGGAAATTTGACATCGGAAAAAATCTACAAGTCCTTCGAGCCGGAGTCGAACCAGCGACCTAAGGATCCCCATCAGACTTCATCTACAGTCCTCCGCTCTGCCATCTGAGCTATCGAAGGATGAGCTACCTTTCTTCCCTTAGAATGTGGGATTAGTAAATATAGTTTGTTGCTTCTGTTCAAACTTGACATCGAAAAAAGCTACTAGTCCTTCGAGCCGGAGTTGAACCAGCGACCTAAGGATCCCCATCAGACTTCATCTACAGTCCTCCGCTCTGCCATCTGAGCTATCGAAGGATGAGCTACCTTTCCTCCCTTAGAATGTGGGATTAGTAAATATAGTTTGTTGCTTCTGTTCAAACTTGACATCGAAAAAAGCTACTAGTCCTTCGAGCCGGAATTGAACCAGGGACCTAAGGATCCCCATCATGCTTTTTCTACAGTCGTCTGCGCTGCCAACTGAGCTATCGAAAGACGTGCTTCACTTCTTCATTTAGAATGTGGGATTAGTAAATGTAGTTTATTGCTTGTGCGGAAACTTGACATCGGAAAAAATCTACTAGTCCTTCGAGCCGGAGTCGAACCAGCGACCTAAGGATCCCCATCAGACTTCATCTACAGTCCTCCGCTCTGCCATCTGAGCTATCGAAGGATGAGCTACCTTTGTTCCCTTAGAATGTGGGATTAGTAAATATAGTTTGTTGCTTCTGTTCAAACTTGACATCGAAAAAAGCTACTAGTCCTTCGAGCCGGAGTTGAACCAGCGACCTAAGGATCCTCATCAGGCTTAATCTACTGTTCTCCGCTCTGCCATCTGAGCTATCAAAGGATGAGCTACCCGTGTTCCTTTACAATGTGGGATTAGTAAATGTAGTTTATTGCTTGTGCGGAAATTTGACATCGGAAAAAATCTACAAGTCCTTCGAGCCGGAGTCGAACCAGCGACCTAAGGATCCCCATCAGACTTCATCTACAGTCCTCCGCTCTGCCATCTGAGCTATCGAAGGATGAGCTACCTTTCTTCCCTTAGAATGTGGGATTAGTAAATATAGTTTGTTGCTTCTGTTCAAACTTGACATCGAAAAAAGCTACTAGTCCTTCGAGCCGGAGTTGAACCAGCGACCTAAGGATCCCCATTAGGCTTAATCTACAGTCCTCCGCTCTGCCATCTGAGCTATCGAAGGATGAGCGACCCATGTTCCTTTAGAATGTGGGATTAGTAAATGTAGTTTATTGCTTGTGCGGAAACTTGACATCGGAAAAAATCTACTAGTCCTTCGAGCCGGAGTCGAACCAGCGACCTAAGGATCCCCATCAGACTTCATCTACAGTCCTCCGCTCTGCCATCTGAGCTATCGAAGGATGAGCTACCTTTCTTCCCTTAGAATGTGGGATTAGTAAATATAGTTTGTTGCTTCTGTTCAAACTTGACATCGAAAAAAGCTACTAGTCCTTCGAGCCGGAGTTGAACCAGCGACCTAAGGATCCCCATCAAGCTTAATCTACAGTCCTCCACTCTGCCATCTGAGCTATCGAAGGATGAGCTACCCAAGTTCCTTTAGAATGTGGGATTAGTAAATGTAGTTTATTGCTTGTGCGGAAACTTGACATCGGAAAAAATCTACAAGTCCTTCGAGCCGGAGTCGAACCAGCGACCTAAGGATCCCCATCAGACTTCATCTACAGTCCTCCGCTCTGCCATCTGAGCTATCGAAGGATGAGCTACCTTTCTTCCCTTAGAATGTGGGATTAGTAAATATAGTTTGTTGCTTCTGTTCAAACTTGACATCGAAAAAAGCTACTAGTCCTTCGAGCCGGAGTTGAACCAGCGACCTAAGGATCCCCATCAGACTTAAGCTACAGTCCTCCGCTCTGCCATCTGAGCTATCGAAGGATGAGCGACCCATGTTCCTTTAGAATGTGGGATTAGTAAATGTAGTTTATTGCTTGTGCGGAAACTTGACATCGGAAAAAATCTACTAGTCCTTCGAGACGGAGTGGAACCAGCGACCTAAGGATCCCCATCAGACTTCATCTACAGTCCTCCGCTCTGCCATCTGAGCTATCGAAGGATGAGCTACCTTTCTTCCCTTAGAATGTGGGATTAGTAAATATAGTTTGTTGCTTCTGTTCAAACTTGACATCGAAAAAAGCTACTAGTCCTTCGAGCCGGAGTTGAACCAGCGACCTAAGGATCCCCATCAGGCTTAATCTACAGTCCTCCGCTCTGCCATCTGAGCTATCGAAGGATGAGCTACCCATGTTCCTTTAGAATGTGGGATTAGTAAATGTAGTTTATTGCTTGTGCGGAAACTTGACATCGGAAAAAATCTACAAGTCCTTCGAGCCGGAGTTGAACCAGCGACCGAAGGATCCCCATCAGGCTTAATCTACAGTCCTCCGCTCTGCCATCTGAGCTATCGAAGGATGAGCTATCCATGTTCCTATAGAATGTGGGATTAGTAAATGTAGTTTATTGCTTGTGCGGAAACTTGATATCGGAAAAAATCTGCTAGTCCTTCGAGCCGGAGTTGAACCAGCAACCTAAGGATTTCCATCAGACTTTATCTACAGTCCTCCGCTCTGCCATCTTAGCTATCGAAGGATGAGCTAACGTTCTTCCCTTAGAATGTGGGATTAGCAAATGTAGTTTGTTGCTTCTGTTCAAACTTGACATCGAAAAAAGCTACTAGTCCTTCGAGCCGGAGTCGAACCAGCGACCTAAGGATCCTCATCAGGCTTAATCTACTGTCCTCCGCTCTGCCATCTGAGCTATCAAAGGATGAGCTACCCGTGTTCCTTTAGAATGTGGGATTAGTAAATGTAGTTTATTGCTTGTGCGGAAATTTGACATCGGAAAAAATCTACAAGTCCTTCGAGCCGGAGTCGAACCAGCGACCTAAGGATCCCCATCAGACTTCATCTACAGTCCTCCGCTCTGCCATCTGAGCTATCGAAGGATGAGCTACCTTTCCTCCCTTAGAATGTGGGATTAGTAAATATAGTTTGTTGCTTCTGTTCAAACTTGACATCGAAAAAAGCTACTAGTCCTTCGAGCCGGAATTGAACCAGGGACCTAAGGATCCCCATCATGCTTTTTCTACAGTCGTCCGCGCTGCCAACTGAGCTATCGAAAGACGAGCTTCACTTCTTCATTTAGAATGTGGGATTAGTAAATGTAGTTTATTGCTTGTGCGGAAACTTGACATCGGAAAAAATCTACTAGTCCTTCGAGACGGAGTCGAACCAGCGACCTAAGGATCCCCATCAGACTTCATCTACAGTCCTCCGCTCTGCCATCTGAGCTATCGAAGGATGAGCTAACTTTGTTCCCTTAGAATGTGCGATTAGTAAATATAGTTTTTTGCTTCTGTTCAAACTTGACATTGAAAAAAGCTACTAGTCCTTCGAGCCGGAGTTGAACCAGCGACCTAAGGATCCCCATTAGGCTTAATCTACAGTCCTCCGCTCTGCCATCTGAGCTATCGAAGGATGAGTGACCCATGTTCCTTTACAATGTGGGATTAGTAAATGTAGTTTATTGCTTGTGCGGAAACTTGACATCGGAAAAAATCTACTAGTCCTTCGAGACGGAGTGGAACCAGCGACCTAAGGATCCCCTTCAGACTTCATCTACAGTCCTCCGCTCTGCCATCTGAGCTATCGAAGGATGAGCTACCTTTCTTCCCTTAGAATGTGGGATTAGTAAATATAGTTTGTTGCTTCTGTTCAAACTTGACATCGAAAAAAGCTACTAGTCCTTCGAGCCGGAGTTGAACCAGCGACCTAAGGATCCCCATCAGGCTTAATCTACAGTCCTCCGCTCTGCCATCTGAGCTATCGAAGGATGAGCTACCCGTGTTCCTTTAGAATGTGGGATTAGTAAATGTAGTTTATTGCTTGTGCGGAAATTTGACATCGGAAAAAATCTACAAGTCCTTCGAGCCGGAGTCGAACCAGCGACCTAAGGATCCCCATCAGACTTCATCTACAGTCTTCCGCTCTGCCATCTGAGCTATCGAAGGATGAGCTACCTTTCCTCCCTTAGAATGTGGGATTAGTAAATATAGTTTGTTGCTTCTGTTCAAACTTGACATCGAAAAAAGCTACTAGTCCTTCTAGCCGGAATTGAACCAGCGACCTAAGGATCCCCATCATGCTTTTGCTACAGTCGTCCGTGCTGCCAACTGAGCTATCGAAAGACGAGCTTCACTTCTTCATTTAGAATGTGGGATTAGTAAATGTAGTTTATTGCTTGTGCGGAAACTTGACATCGGAAAAAATCTACTAGTCCTTCGAGCCGGAGTCGAACCAGCGACCTAAGGATCCCCATCAGACTTCATCTACAGTCCTCCGCTCTGCCATCTGAGCTATCGAAGGATGAGCTACCTTTCTTCCCTTAGAATGTGGGATTAGTAAATATAGTTTGTTGCTTCTGTTCAAACTTGACATCGAAAAAAGCTACTAGTCCTTCGAGCCGGAGTTGAACCAGCGACCTAAGGATCCCCATCAAGCTTAATCTACAGTCCTCCACTCTGCCATCTGAGCTATCGAAGGATGAGCTACCCAAGTTCCTTTAGAATGTGGGATTAGTAAATGTAGTTTATTGCTTGTGCGGAAACTTGACATCGGAAAAAATCTACAAGTCCTTCGAGCCGGAGTCGAACCAGCGACCTAAGGATCCCCATCAGACTTCATCTACAGTCCTCCGCTCTGCCATCTGAGCTATCGAAGGATGAGCTACCTTTCTTCCCTTAGAATGTGGGATTAGTAAATATAGTTTGTTGCTTCTGTTCAAACTTGACATCGAAAAAAGCTACTAGTCCTTCGAGCCGGAGTTGAACCAGCGACCTAAGGATCCCCATCAGGCTTAATCTACAGTCCTCCGCTCTGCCATCTGAGCTATCGAAGGATGAGCGACCCATGTTCCTTTAGAATGTGGGATTAGTAAATGTAGTTTATTGCTTGTGCGGAAACTTGACATCTGGAAAAAATCTACTAGTCCTTCGAGACGGAGTGGAACCAGCGACCTAAGGATCCCCATCAGACTTCATCTACAGTCCTCCGCTCTGCCATCTGAGCTATCGAAGGATGAGCTACCTTTCTTCCCTTAGAATGTGGGATTAGTAAATATAGTTTGTTGCTTCTGTTCAAACTTGACATCGAAAAAAGCTACTAGTCCTGCGAGCCGGAGTTGAACCAGCGACCTAAGGATCCCCATCAGGCTTAATCTACAGTCCTCCGCTCTGCCATCTGAGCTATCGAAGGATGAGCTACCCATGTTCCTTTAGAATGTGGGATTAGTAAATGTAGTTTATTGCTTGTGCGGAAACTTGACATCGGAAAAAATCTACAAGTCCTTCGAGCCGGAGTTGAACCAGCGACCGAAGGATCCCCATCAGGCTTAATCTACAGTCCTCCGCTCTGCCATCTGAGCTATCGAAGGATGAGCTATCCATGTTCCTATAGAATGTGGGATTAGTAAATGTAGTTTATTGCTTGTGCGGAAACTTGATATCGGAAAAAATCTGCTAGTCCTTCGAGCCGGAGTTGAACCAGCAACCTAAGGATTTCCATCAGACTTTATCTACAGTCCTCCGCTCTGCCATCTTAGCTATCGAAGGATTAGCTAACGTTCTTCCCTTAGAATGTGGGATTAGCAAATATAGTTTGTTGCTTCTGTTCAAACTTGACATCGAAAAAAGCTACTAGTCCTTCGAGCCGGAGTCGAACCAGCGACCTAAGGATCCTCATCAGGCTTAATCTACTGTCCTCCGCTCTGCCATCTGAGCTATCAAAGGATGAGCTACCCGTGTTCCTTTAGAATGTGGGATTAGTAAATGTAGTTTATTGCTTGTGCGGAAATTTGACATCGGAAAAAATCTACAAGTCCTTCGAGCCGGAGTCGAACCAGCGACCTAAGGATCCCCATCAGACTTCATCTACAGTCCTCCGCTCTGCCATCTGAGCTATCGAAGGATGAGGTACCTTTCCTCCCTTAGAATGTGGGATTAGTAAATATAGTTTGTTGCTTCTGTTCAAACTTGACATCGAAAAAAGCTACTAGTCCTTCGAGCCGGAATTGAACCAGGGACCTAAGGATCCCCATCATGCTTTTTCTACAGTCGTCCGCGCTGCCAACTGAGCTATCGAAAGACGAGCTTCACTTCTTCATTTAGAATGTGGGATTAGTAAATGTAGTTTATTGCTTGTGCGGAAACTTGACATCGGAAAAAATCTACTAGTCCTTCGAGCCGGAGTCGAACCAGCGACCTAAGGATCCTCATCAGGCTTAATCTACTGTCCTCCGCTCTGCCATCTGAGCTATCAAAGGATGAGCTACCCGTGTTCCTTTAGAATGTGGGATTAGTAAATGTAGTTTATTGCTTGTGCGGAAATTTGACATCGGAAAAAATCTACAAGTCCTTCGAGCCGGAGTCGAACCAGCGACCTAAGGATCCCCATCAGACTTCATCTACAGTCCTCCGCTCTGCCATCTGAGCTATCGAAGGATGAGCTACCTTTCCTCCCTTAGAATGTGGGATTAGTAAATATAGTTTGTTGCTTCTGTTCAAACTTGACATCGAAAAAAGCTTCTAGTCCTTCGAGCCGGAATTGATCCAGGGACCTAAGGATCCCCATCATGCTTTTTCTACAGTCGTCCGCGCTGCCAACTGAGCTATCGAAAGACGAGCTTCACTTCTTCATTTAGAATGTGGGATTAGTAAATGTAGTTTATTGCTTGTGCGGAAACTTGACATCGGAAAAAATCTACTAGTCCTTCGAGCCGGAGTCGAACCAGCGACCTAAGGATCCCCATCAGACTTCATCTACAGTCCTCCGCTCTGCCATCTGAGCTATCGAAGGATGAGCTACCTTTGTTCCCTTAGAATGTGGGATTAGTAAATATAGTTTGTTGCTTCTGTTCAAACTTGACATCGAAAAAAGCTACTAGTCCTTCGAGCCGGAGTTGAACCAGCGACCTAAGGATCCTCATCAGGCTTAATCTACTGTTCTCCGCTCTGCCATCTGAGCTATCAAAGGATGAGCTACCCGTGTTCCTTTACAATGTGGGATTAGTAAATGTAGTTTATTGCTTGTGCGGAAATTTGACATCGGAAAAAATCTACAAGTCCTTCGAGCCGGAGTCGAACCAGCGACCTAAGGATCCCCATCAGACTTCATCTACAGTCCTCCGCTCTGCCATCTGAGCTATCGAAGGATGAGCTACCTTTCTTCCCTTAGAATGTGGGATTAGTAAATATAGTTTGTTGCTTCTGTTCAAACTTGACATCGAAAAAAGCTACTAGTCCTTCGAGCCGGAGTTGAACCAGCGACCTAAGGATCCCCATCAGGCTTAATCTACAGTCCTCCGCTCTGCCATCTGAGCTATCGAAGGATGAGCGACCCATGTTCCTTTAGAATGTGGGATTAGTAAATGTAGTTTATTGCTTGTGCGGAAACTTGACATCGGAAAAAATCTATTAGTCCTTCGAGACGGAGTGGAACCAGCGACCTAAGGATCCCCATCAGACTTCATCTACAGTCCTCCGCTCTGCCATCTGAGCTATCGAAGGATGAGCTACCTTTCTTCCCTTAGAATGTGGGATTAGTAAATATAGTTTGTTGCTTCTGTTCAAACTTGACATCGAAAAAAGCTACTAGTCCTTCGAGCCGGAGTTGAACCAGCGACCAAAGGATCCCCATCAGGCTTAATCTACAGTCCTCCGCTCTGCCATCTGAGCTATCGAAGGATGAGCTACCCATGTTCCTTTAGAATGTGGGATTAGTAAATGTAGTTTATTGCTTGTGCGGAAACTTGATATCGGAAAAAATCTACTAGTCCTTCGAGCCGGAGTTGAACCAGCAACCTAAGGATTTCCATCAGACTTTATCTACAGTCCTCCGCTCTGCCATCTTAGCTATCGAAGGATGAGCTAACGTTCTTCCCTTAGAATGTGGGATTAGCAAATATAGTTTGTTGCTTCTGTTCAAACTTGACATCGAAAAAAGCTACTAGTCCTTCGAGCCGGAGATGAACCAGCGACCTAAGGATCCTCATCAGGCTTAATCTACTGTCCTCCGCTCTGCCATCTGAGCTATCAAAGGATGAGCTACCCGTGTTCCTTTAGAATGTGGGATTAGTAAATGTAGTTTATTGCTTGTGCGGAAATTTGACATCGGAAAAAATCTACAAGTCCTTCGAGCCGGAGTTGAACCAGCGACCTAAGGATCCCCATCAGACTTCATCTACAGTCCTCCGCTCTGCCATCTGAGCTATCGAAGGATGAGCTACCTTTCCTCCCTTAGAATGTGGGATTAGTAAATATAGTTTGTTGCTTCTGTTCAAACTTGACATCGAAAAAAGCTACTAGTCCTTCGAGCCGGAATTGAACCAGCGACCTAAGGATCCCCATCATGCTTTTTCTACAGTCGTCCGCGCTGCCAACTGAGCTATCGAAAGACGAGCTTCACTTCTTCATTTAGAATGTGGGATTAGTAAATGTAGTTTATTGCTTGTGCGGAAACTTGACATCGGAAAAAATCTACTAGTCCTTCGAGCCGGAGTCGAACCAGCGACCTAAGGATCCCCATCAGACTTCATCTACAGTCCTCCGCTCTGCCATCTGAGCTATCGAAGGATGAGCTACCTTTGTTCCCTTAGAATGTGGGATTAGTAAATATAGTTTGTTGCTTCTGTACAAACTTGACATCGAAAAAAGCTACTAGTCCTTCGAGCCGGAGTTGAACCAGCGACCTAAGGATCCTCATCAGGCTTAATCTACTGTTCTCCGCTCTGCCATCTGAGCTATCAAAGGATGAGCTACCCGTGTTCCTTTACAATGTGGGATTAGTAAATGTAGTTTATTGCTTGTGCGGAAATTTGACATCGGAAAAAATCTACAAGTCTTTCGAGCCGGAGTCGAACCAGCGACCTAAGGATCCCCATCAGACTTCATCTACAGTCCTCCGCTCTGCCATCTGAGCTATCGAAGGATGAGCTACCTTTCTTCCCTTAGAATGTGGGATTAGTAAATATAGTTTGTTGCTTCTGTTCAAACTTGACATCGAAAAAAGCTACTAGTCCTTCGAGCCGGAGTTGAACCAGCGACCTAAGGATCCCCATCAGACTTCATCTACAGTCCTCCGCTCTGCCATCTGAGCTATCGAAGGATGAGCTACCTTTCCACCTTTACAATGTGGGATTAGTAAATGTAGTTTATTGCTTGTGCGGAAATTTGACATCGGAAAAAATCTACAAGTCCTTCGAGCCGGAGTCGAACCAGCGACCTAAGGATCCCCATCAGACTTCATCTACAGTCCTCCGCTCTGCCATCTGAGCTATCGAAGGATGAGCTACCTTTCTTCCCTTAGAATGTGGGATTAGTAAATATAGTTTGTTGCTTCTGTTCAAACTTGACATCGAAAAAAGCTACTAGTCCTTCGAGCCGGAGTTGAACCAGCGACCTAAGGATCCCCATCAGACTTCATCTACAGTCCTCCGCTCTGCCATCTGAGCTATCGAAGGATGAGCTACCTTTCCTCCCTTAGAATGTGGGATTAGTAAATATAGTTTGTTGCTTGTGCGGAAATTTGACATCGGAAAAAATCTACAAGTCCTTCGAGCCGGAGTCAAACCAGCGACCTAAGGATCCCCATCAGACTTCATCTACAGTCCTCCGCTCTGCCATCTGAGCTATCGAAGGATGAGCTACCTTTCCTCCCTTAGAATGTGGGATTAGTAAATATAGTTTGTTGCTTCTGTTCAAACTTGACATCGAAAAAAGCTACTAGTCCTTCGAGCCGGAGTTGAACCAGCGACCTAAGGATCCCCATCAGGCTTAATCTACGGTCCTCCGCTCTGCCATCTGAGCTATCGAAGGATGAGCTACCTATGTTCCTTTAGAATGTGGGATTAGTAAATGTAGTTTATTGCTTGTGCGGAAACTTGACATCGGAAAAAATCTACTAGTCCTTCGAGCCGGAGTCGAACCAGCGACCTAAGGATCCCCATCAGACTTCATCTACAGTCCTCCGCTCTGCCATCTGAGCTATCGAAGGATGAGCTACCTTTGTTCCCTTAGAATGTGGGATTAGTAAATATAGTTTGTTGCTTCTGTTCAAACTTGACATCGAAAAAAGCTACTAGTCCTTCGAGCCGGAGTTGAACCAGCGACCGAAGGATCCCCATCAGGCTTAATCTACAGTCCTCCGCTCTGCCATCTGAGCTATCGAAGGATGAGCTACCTTTCCTCCCTTAGAATGTGGGATTAGTAAATATAGTTTGTTGCTTGTGCGGAAATTTGACATCGGAAAAAATCTACAAGTCCTTCGAGCCGGAGTCAAACCAGCGACCTAAGGATCCCCATCAGACTTCATCTACAGTCCTCCGCTCTGCCATCTGAGCTATCGAAGGATGAGCTACCTTTCCTCCCTTAGAATGTGGGATTAGTAAATATAGTTTGTTACTTCTGTTCAAACTTGACATCGAAAAAAGCTACTAGTCCTTCGAGCCGGAGTTGAACCAGCGGCCTAAGGATTCCCATCAGGCTTAATCTACAGTCCTCCGCTCTGCCATCTGAGCTATCGAAGGATGAGCTACCTATGTTCCTTTAGAATGTGGGATTAGTAAATGTAGTTTATTGCTTGTGCGGAAACTTGACATCGGAAAAAATCTACAAGTCCTTCGAGCCGGAGTCGAACCAGCGACCTAAGGATCCCCATCAGACTTCATCTACAGTCCTCCGCTCTGCCATCTGAGCTATTGAAGGATGTGCTACCTTTGATCCCTTAGAATGTGGGATTAGTAAATATAGTTTGTTGCTTCTGTTCAAACTTGACATCGAAAAAAGCTACTAGTCCTTCGAGCCGGAGTTGAACCAGCGACCTAAGGATCCCCATCAGGCTTAATCTACAGTCCTCCGCTCTGCCATCTGAGCTATCGAAGGATGAGCTTCACTTCTTCATTTAGAATGTGGGATTAGTAAATATAGTTTGTTGCTTCTGTTCAAACTTGACATCGGAAAAAGGATCCGGCTTGAAGGACTTGTAGATTTTTTCCGATGTCAAGTTTCCGCACAAGCAATAAACTACATTTACTAATCCCACATTCTAAAGGAACACGGGTAGCTCATCCTTTGATAGGTCTGAGGCAGAGCGGAGGATTGTAGATTAAGCCTGATGGGGATCCTTAGGTCGCTGGTTCATCTCCGGCTCGAAGGACTTGCAGATTTTCTCCGATGTCAAGTTTCCGCACAAGCAATCTCCCGTTGAGTTTTTTGCATGACTGCCAGCTGTGCTTCAATGTTTCTCAGTGTTTCTTCGATAGAGGGCTCTGATTCTTGCGCTCTCCTTGCTGATCTTCGGACCGGCCCAAGGAAACTACCGGTGGGATGAGTAGCCATACCCAATTGTCAAAAACAAGAACACCAACGGAACTGCAAACAACTTAAACAACAAAGAGAACAATGTAAACAAAAAGAATTTAACAATGGTTCCTCTCCACCATAAAAACCTACTGTAAAGGGAGGCCAACCGGCTCATTGTTTTCCCAGCCTTATGTTCGGCTTGAGCATCTGGAGCTGGGTTGGGATGAACCTGATTTGGGCATGGGGGTGGAAGGACGTGACACTGTCTCTTCTGTTGGTATCTCCATCTGACTTTCTGAAAATGCCTCCCCGTCAATGTCAGCCCCTCCTCCGGCGGCTCCTCCCGCAGATCCCGAGGAGCTTCTATCCTCTTCTTCTCCCTCTGATCCGACCATAGGCACATCCCCAAAAACTGACCCACGACCGGCAGTAAAACCGAATCTGAAAATCTCTTCATCCTCTTCTTCTTCCTCCTCCTCCACTACGTCAGCGTCCATCGATTGTGGTGCAGGGTCACTAACTTCCAATTTTGGTGTCAGGAATATGATGGGAGCCTCGTCATGTCCGCGCATGTCCATCAACAGTCCCGTGTTAGCAGGGTGCAGTAGATTACCGAAATTCGCATATTCTTCTGCACTAGGGTCAGCCTTTAGGTTGATTGGATCAGCCGTTTTGAAGTACTCACTTATAGTGGATTCAACTGTCTCCCGGTACTTCCGATCTTCTACAAACCCTCGGTAATCAGCCAGGGTACGGTCACCACCCGCTATCAGAAGTTTACCGCAAGCCCAAGATAGGGACTTGTACTGAGTGGACCGGACATGTTGAAGATCCCCTCGATAGCCATAGTAAGGATTATTACCTACACGTTGCAATGCTTCGACCGCATTTCGCCATTCTTCGGGACAGAGGCGCATGAAGCCATGCCACGGGAAGCGCGGGTGTTCATGGATCGCCCGAGCGATTACATCCAGAGAGGTTAGGCTGGATCCAGCTGCTTGTGCTAATATAATGCACACTTGAATTGCGGGGGCCGGTAGGTAACTCATCCACCGGGCGAACATATTTCGGACATTGTTGTCATTGAGGTAACCCCCAAAATTTGCCCATGTTGCAGCGATGTCGTTGCAGCGATGTCATTGCGTCATAATTGGTCAGCAACTGCTGGCATAATCTGTGTCAATTCTTGCTGGATTCTTGCGAGTTTCTGACGGGATATCTCACCTCTTAGGGCAAAGGCTATGATGCACATCAGGACAGTATACATTACCCGAGCTCTAGCACGCGATGATAAACTTCGTGCAATCAGGTCAAGCAACTCCAGTTTTTGGATCATAGTGACGCCAGGGGCCCATGTTCGGTCGGCTACAACCCATCTGGCACGGATTATAGCAGTATCAGGATCTCCATCTCGGTTTTTATCTGCCAAAGTGTCGATAAACCATGTTTGTTCAAGGAGTGCCGGGGTGTTATCTAAGATACGGGCCATCTCAACTCGGGCTTCTTCAGGGGATAATGCCATTTCCAGGGGGAAATGGGGAGCTAACATCTCTGCAACTATTTGCTGTTTCCGAAGGTCCTGATCCTGTACACGGAGTGAGGTTAAACACGAAGCAAGGATAAACCCATCCTGGTCAACTGCACAAGAACCGACAGTATCTGCATCAAAGGGTGCAATGTTTACTGTTCGGAGCATAACAGGGAGAATGCCCCCTTGCTGAAACATTGACCCAAAAACCATCACATTATCTGCAGGTCCTTGCGGTGCATGACGGAAACTGGGTAACGGTGTAAGAGGGTCCGGGGCACGGGTTTTATCTCACCAAGGGGAATAAACCTTCTTGGTGCCGCGACGTATTTTAGGTCATGTCGCAGCATCCTGGCTATCAGCAGGAATTGCTCGCTTTGGGGGTCCTAAGCCACCTGTAGGGGTTGGAGGCTTTTGCTCTATATCGATACTAATATCCATTTTGGTATTCGATGGTCAGTCCTCTGCTATGCCATTTTTTAATTTTTTTTATTAAACACTCAGATAGACAGCGCTACACATATGCCACCAGCAAGGGGCAGTATAGGGAGGCAGGGTCGGGACAGGGGCAAGCCCACTGCCCAGGACCCCACTCACAGGGTGCAGCAATCTTCATCATTTAGGCGTGCTTTAATAAAAAACGTCAATGAATAAAACCATAATTAAATAATCCAATTAAAAGTCAAGCCAGTTAAAGACAAACAACACAAACCCGCAGAAAAGTGAATAAATCCCACCCCGCAAATAAAGCAACACAAACAGTAAAAGAACACAGACAGGGAAAAACCTAAAAAACATCCCAAACCAAACGTCCACCCACATAAGAAATAAAAGGAACCCGGTTGACAGAGTCATGTAAGAACCGGGGCAAGTCATGAGGCCCGGCAGACAATAAAAGCACCTTTGATAAAACCAGCCGCAACCGTCGCCTACAGATTAAAACAGGATCTAAAACCACACCTGCAAAACGAGCCGTATTGCGCTACAGCCACACAGTATTTGGCTACGGCTAAAAACAAATTCAAAAAGGTGCTGGCGGGGTGGCTGTTTTCCACTCCAAACAAAAACAGGACCTGCCACCCTGCCTCATTAAAAACAGGCACAGGCCCCACCGTCCCGGCAACCTTGTCCACCACCCCCAGAGCCCAGACAATAAAATCCACTAACTGTGCACAGCCAAAGAACGTGTGTGAGGCCCTCCTCCACTTCCCGGCATACTGGGCAGAGCAGAGACGCGGCGAAGCCCAGTCTATGCAGCCTCCACATTGTCAGTAGGGCGTTGTGCCGCTGTCTGTAATCAAAATGGGCGAGTGCTGGGTCCACTGGGCAGGCCAGCACGTTACCCCACAGCAGGACAGGCTCCAGGGCGGGGAAGTGGGCGCTCCAAAACTCCTGCGCCACTGGAGGGACAAAAGCACGCTTCGTGCAGAGGAGGTCGAAGTCATGGTTCACACATGCCCTCAAAGGGACGAGGGACCCGGCCAACCGCCTCACGTACACCGTGGGATAACGGTGGGCCACATCGCGGGGACCTGCAGCTATGTCTGCCTACAGCTGATGTGAGGAAAACTTTAACCAAAGTCAACCCATGGAAGGCTGTTGGACCAGACAACATTCTTGGTCACGTGCTCAGAGACTCTGCCGATCAGCTGGCTGAGATCTTCACAGACATCTTCAACACATCACTGAGCCAGATGATCATCCCAAAATGTTTCAAGTCCACCACCATCATCCCAGTGCCAAAGAAATCTTCAGTGACTTGCCTGAATGACTACCGCCCTGTCGCACCAACCCCTATCATCATGAAGTGCTTTGAGAAACTTGTCATGGCACACATTAAAAGCAGCCTCCCCCCACTCACTGGACCCGCTATAGTCTGCATATCGATCAAACAGGTCGAACTGAAGATGCCATATCCTCTGCCCTTCACCTCTCCCTGTCTCACCTGGAGAAGAGAGACACTTATGTTAGAATGCTATTCATAGACTTCAGCTCTGCATTCGACACCATCATCCCCTAAAAGCTGAGCGGGAAACTGAACAAGCTGGGACTGAGCACCTCTCTGTGTAACTGGATCCTGGACTTTCTGTCAGAGTTGGTTGAGGTCTAAGCAGACCATAGATGTTGATTAATGTCTATGCTAAAGAACTGGAGAAAGACAGATAAGGCGATTAAAAAGTAGCTTTAGGCAAATGGCAAGAGAACTGTTAGCTGCTAGACCTGAATTGCAGAGGAACTTGCCAGTTGCTGGGTTGGTGGCATTGCTGCAGTTCCTGGCCTGTTCATAGTGACAGGCTGCATCCTTGTAAGACTGCTCCTTCTCCATGATGAAGCCAAGGCGCTCAAAAGCTTTACAGCACAACTGGGCAGGAAAAACATAAAAATGTCATTAGAAACCTACAGATGGGATACAGTGCTAACAGCGAGTTGAAATGTGAACCAATAGGCAAGCTAATCAGTTATGTTAAAAGAAAACACCTTTTTCCCCCTGGTAGTTTACAGAACCAAAGCATTTTTATTCCACTGCTTTACGTAGCCTTTGGAGGCATTTGTTATTCATTGTCTTAGTCTTGTTTACTGTTGAAAGGTACAAAGAAGCTATAAACCCTATGTTTTTACTTCCAATTCTGTTTAAAGACAAATGTAACAGACTTACAATGAAAATTAGGTTTTATTTGCATATGACAACAGGGATGTCTTTTGGTCTCCTTTAAAACATGCACTGATATATTTTATTTCATTTTATTAAAGTAGAGATGTTTTACATGTCTGATCTTACATAAATACACAGTGCACATTATGTACTCCAAATGGCCAAAACATTGCAGGCATTATTAATGGTGATGTAAAGCCTGTGTACCCAGGTATGTTTCCTTGAATTAAATGATTTTCATTAAAAAGCAAAGATAAAAAAAAATCATTACTTTAGCTAAATAATATTTAAAACCCCCCTCCTGGAGCCGACACCTTATCGTGGTGGAGTGGTTTGCGTGTTACAATGATCCCAGGAGCTATGTTGTCTGGGGCTTTATGCCCCTGGTAGGGTCACCCAAGGCAAACAGGTCCTGGGTGAGGAACCAGACGAAGTGCGGCTCAAAAACCCCTTATGATGAAGAAAATTTTGGAACCACGTTTTCCCTTGCCCGGACGCGGGTCACCGGGGCCCCCCCCTGGAGCCAGGCCTGGGGGTGGGGCTCGATGGCGAGCGCCTGGTGGCCAGGCCTACACCCATGGGGCCTGGTCGGGCGCAGCCCGAACAAGGCACGTGGGTCCCCCCTCCAATGGGCTCACCACCCATGGGAGGGGCCATAGGGGTCGGGTGCGAGGTGATTTGGGCAGCGGCCAAAGGCGGGGACCTTGGCGGTCTGATCTTCGGCTGCAGAAACTAGCTCTAAGGACATGGAATGTCACCTCTCTGATGGGGAAAGAGCCTGAGCTGGTGTGCGAAGTTGTGAAGTTCCGGCTAGATATAGTCGGACTCACCTTGACGCACGGCTTGGGCTCTGGAACCAGTCTCCTTGAGGGGGGTTGGACCCTTTTCCACTCTGGAGTTGCCCGCGGGGAGAGGCGCCGAGCGGGCGTGGGCATACTTATTGCCCCCAGGCTGGGTGCCTGTACATTGGGGTTTACCGCAGTGGACGAGAGGGTAGCCTCCCTCCGCCTTCGGGTGGGGGGACGGGTCCTGACTGTTGTTTGCGCTTATGCGCCAAACAGCAGTTCAGAATACCCACCCTTTTTGGAGTCCTTGGAAGGGGTGTTGGAGAGCGCTCCTCCTGGGGACTCCCTTGTTCTGCTGGGGGACTTCAATGCTCACGTGGGCAGCGACAGTGAGACCTGGAGGGGCGTGATTGGGAGGAACGGCCCCCCCGATCTGAACCCGAGCAGTGTTTTGTTATTGGACTTCTGTGCTCGTCACGGACTGTCCATAATGAACACCATGTTCAAGCATAAGGGTGTCCATATGTGCACTTGGCACCAGGACACCCTAGGCCGCAGTTCGATGATCGACTTTGTAGTCGTGTCGTCGGACTTGCGGCCGCATGTTTTGGACACTCGGGTGAAGAGAGGGGCGGAGCTGTCAACCGATCACTACCTGGTGGTGGGTTGGCTCCGCTGGTGTGGGAGGAAGCCGGCCAGGCCTGGCAGACCCAAGCGTATAGTGAGGGTCTGCTGGGAACGTCTGGCGGAATCCCCTGTCAGGGAGAGTTTCAACTCCTACCTCCAGCTGAACTTCTCCCATATCCTGGGGGAGGCGGGGGACATTGAGTCCGAATGGGCCATGTTCCGTGCCTCCATTGTGGAGGCGGCTGACTGGAGCTGCGGCCGTAAGGTGGTCGGTGCCTGTCGCGGCGGCAATCCCCGAACCCGCTGGTGGACACCGGTGGTAAGGGATGCCGTCAAGCTGAAGAAGGAGTCTTATCGGGCCTTTCTGGCCTGTGGGACTCCAGACGCAGCTGACGGGTACCGGCAGGCCAAGCGGAATGCGGCTTTGGCGGTCACTGAGGCAAAAACTCGGGTGTGGGAGGAGTTTGGTGAGGGCATGGAGAACGACTTCTGGACGGCTTCGAGGAGATTCTGGTCCACCATCCGGTGGCTCCGGGCGGGAAAGCGGTGCAGCATCAACACTATTTATGGTGGGGATGGTGCGCTGCTGACCTCAGCTCGGGACGTTTTGGGTCGGTGGATGGAGTACTTTGAAGACCTCCTCAATCCCACCGACACGCCTTCCGATATGGAAGCAGAGCGTGGGGACTTGGGGGTGGACTCGCCTATCTCGGGGGTGGAGGTCGCTGAGGTGGTCAAGGGGTGGTGGGGTGGACGAGATTCGCCCAGAGTTCCTCAAGGCTCTGGATGCTGTGGGGCTGTCCTGGCTGACACGCATCTGCAGCATCGCGTGGACATTGGGGGCAGTGCCTTTGGACTGGCAGACCGGGGTGGTGGTCCCCCTCTTCAAAAAGTGGGACCGGAGGGTGTGCTCCAACTACAGGGGGATCACACTCCTCAGCCACCCTGGCAAGGTCTATTCGGGGGTCCTGGAAAGGAGGGTCCGCCGGATTGTCGAACCTCGGATTCAGGAGGAGCAGTGTGGTTTTCGCCCTGGCCGTGGAACAGTGGACCAGCTCTATACTCTCAGCAGGGTTCTGGAGGGTTCATGGGAGTTTGCCCGACCAGTCTACATGTGTTTTGTGGACTTGGAGAAGGCATTCGACCGTGTCCCTCGGGGGGTCCTGTGGGGAGTGCTCCGGGAGTATGGGGTACCGGGCTCCCTTTTAAGGGCGGTTCGGTCCCTGTATGACCGGTGCCAGAGTTTGGTCCGCATGGGTGGCAATAAGTCGGACTCGTTTCCGGTGAGAGTTGGACTCCGTCAGGCTGCCCTTTGTCACCGATTCTGTTCATAGTTTTTATGGACAGAATTTCTAGGCGCAGCCAGGGCGTTGAGGGCGTCCGGTTCGGTGACCTCAGGATTAGGTCTCTGCTCTTCGCGGATGATGTGGTTCTGTTGGCCTCATCGAGCCGTGACCTTCAGCTCTCACTGGAGCAGTTCTCAGCCGAGTGCGAAGCGGCTGGGATGAGAATCAGCACCTCCAAATCCGAGACCATGGTTCTCAGCCGGAAAAGGGTAGAATGCTCTCTCCGGGTTGGGGATGGGGTCCTCCCCCAAGTGGAGGAGTTTAAGTATCTCGGGATCTTGTTCACGAGTGGGGGAACGATGGAGCGGGAGATCGACAGGCGGATCGGTGCGGCGTCAGCAGTCATGCGGGCGCTGCATCGGTCTGTCATGGTGAAGAGAGA
Organism: Brienomyrus brachyistius; assembly: GCF_023856365.1. Classification (NCBI taxonomy): domain Eukaryota; kingdom Metazoa; phylum Chordata; class Actinopteri; order Osteoglossiformes; family Mormyridae; genus Brienomyrus; species Brienomyrus brachyistius. The sequence goes on along the minus strand of NC_064533.1, from coordinate 23,697,367 downwards.
GCTGAGCCAAAAGGCGAAGCTCTCGATTTACCAGTCGATCTACGTTCCTACCCTCACCTATGGTCATGAGCTTTGGGTAGTGACCGAAAGAACGAGATCGCGGGTACAAGCGGCCGAAATGAGTTTCCTCCGCAGGGTAGCTGGGCTCTCCCTTAGAGATAGGGTGAGGAGCTCAGTCATTTGGGAGGGACTCAGAGTAGAGCCGCTGCTCCTCCACATCAAGAGGAGCCAGATGAGGTGGCTCGGGCATCTGATCAGGATGCCTCCGGGACGCCTCCCTGGGGAGGTATTCCGGGCATGTCCCACTGGGAGGAGACCCCGGGGAAGACCCAGGACACACTGGAGAGACTATGTCTCTCGGCTGGCCTGGGAACACCTCGGGATCCCCCCAGAGGAACTGGACGAAGTGGCCGGGGAGAGGGAAGTCTGGGTCTCCCTGCTGAGGCTGCTGCCCCCGCGACCCGACTCCGGATTAAGCGGGAGATGATGGATGGATGGATGGATATTTAAAACCTAATGGAAATCATTTGATTTAATTATTATTTAATTTTATTTCAATTTGAAATAAAAGCAGATAAAAGCAATATTTAATTTTTGTTCATTTTATTTTCATTTTTTATTTCAGTTTATGAAAATGTTGCATTATAGTTTTATGATAACTGTCTAACCTGTGAAAAAATGAGTTTCAAACCAGCACCCTTCTGCCCAGAAGCACAAAGCTGTAAACCACTAAGCCGCACACCACCCTGAAATTATAGAGATCCATTTGATTTATGTTAAAACTTCTGCAGGGCCCGACAGCAGCCTTCTCCTCAAGGACTTGACCTTGTGAGCTGGTCACTAGCTGAGTTTGTGTGGATTGGCCCTCCCTCCCGGCAAACCAGGTGCTCACTCTGTTGTGGCGGAGACAGTGCCTCAACAGCTCTGCTGCGATGTTGTGTTTGCTCAGCTGGATCTACACATGGACCAGGAGGAGACGGCGCTTCTCCAGCTCGCCGGCACTACCCATGCTCCATCTCATTTTCCAAAACCTCTGCAGATGATTCCCAGCCTGGGGCGTCTGCCCCAGGATCAGGAAAGGCTGGACCGTGACCAAGAAGCATGCAGTGTTATTGCCTTAAAATTGAGGAGGAGGGCTCAGATATCTGTGCTACACAATGTCTCTATTAGTCAGAGTTCACAATCAAGCCTTTTCTTAAACCTAGGTGCTAATCAGAACTGTCTGCATCAGGTTTTTTTTATTTTACTGTATTGCTACATTTTAAATAAGACAAGTATAGGCCAGGAAACATTTATACACCGGTTGAGGACAGTAGTAGAGTTGCTGTTCTTGAATGAAACTTTACATTAGTCCTGTAGTCTTCATCTCAGCTCTCCATGATTCCTGTAAGGTCAATCAAAGCTTTCTCCACCTGCATTGTCTGCTTGGTAGCTATGAAGTGGAGGTTCTGAAGGACTGCTTCTTTATCTTCTCCTGCTCGACTGCATGGGCAGTACTCCTTGAGCAGATTGCAGGCAGTGGCCACACTTGTTTGTCTCACAGGTTGCTCTCAAGTCTCACTGAAGTTAAGGAAGTTACTACCAACAGACACCAGGATATTCATGAAGAGGAAAAAGTCTTGCTCAAACTAGGGCAGCACTGAATTTTAAAAGCTCAATAAATCTGTGCTGAATTTCTAAATGCAAATAATTATGCACAGAAATATCTGTGATCATAGTTCTTGCTTGTACAAGCAAAATACAACTTGTGTTTTTGTTCTACCTGTCAAAATGGTTCAATTGCTCTACCTGAAATTGGCCTAAACCCCAAAAAATTTTATCACTCTCATAGTGCAGAGCAGCCCTTTGGAGCCAGAACTAGAGTCAGATGTAGTTTTATTTGTGTACATTTCTCCCCCAGAAGGTCTGTTCCTCTCAAACAGCCTACCTCCGTTCTACCTGTGCTGTATCGAAAGCCTCCCCTTAGAGGGGAATTTGGATCATGTAGCAGAGAACCACCGCCCCCCAATCCGTGTCTTTCTGGACCTTGTTTGCTCAGCCCATGTACCTACAATCAAAGGTGGAGACCAAGATAAAGTAGTAGATCAATCGGAAGTGGCCTGTTTCTACAACAATAATATACAATAATATAAAGTATATTATGTACTATACTAATAACATACTACTACTATATTACACTAATACTATACTTTATGGTATTTACAGTGTAATATATTTATATAAATATTTACTTTGTTTTCCAAGAGGGTGTCATTTTGGTAGCATGCTACTTTTGCAATGTACCCATTGTGAATTATGTAATAAATTTTTAATAATTACGCGAGGACAGGTCATGATAAGCGTTTCAGTCTGGTATGAAGTATCATAAAATGTTCTGACAATATGACAATTTAATATAAATCCCTCAATTTCTGTGAATTATTGAAAAAGGGAAGTCAGAAGAAGAAGCATTTAAAATGTCATAAAAATGTGAATTACACCAAGTCTGCTATGGGATCCCCCAAGGATATTTACGTTATTTTTGGGAGATCATCTAGAGTCTACTCCCAAAGCATTTTCAGCACCATGTTCAGTAATCATGTTCAGTTTTATTTAGCTGTTTTTATATTTTATATCATGGTCATGGTTTATATCATGGTTAACAGACAGGAGGTAGCGGGTAGTTATTAGAGGCACAATGTCACAGTGGGCCTGCGTTCATAGTGGAGTACCGCAGGGTTCAATTTTAGGACCACTTTTGTTCCTAATTTACATTAATGATATTGACACCAATACATACAGTAAACTGGTTAAATTTGCAGATGACACCAAGGTGGGTGGTGTAGCAGATGCTGATCTAGCAACACAGAGGCTACAATGGGATCTTGATTTAATTAGCGACTGGGCTGATACCTGGCAGATGAAATTTAACATAGATAAATGTGAGATAATCCACGCAGGGTGCAGAAATATAAAGTACAGATATTTTATGGGTTCCACTGAAATAAAGGTAGCTGATTATGAGAAAGACCTCGTGTGTATGTTGATGCTTCCATGTCCTGCTCTGGCCAGTGTGGGGAAGCAATTAAAAAGGCCAATAGGATGCTGGGTTACATCTCAAGGTGTGTGGAGTTTAAATCAAGGGAGGCGATGCTAAAATTATATAATTCCTTGGTAAGACCCCACCTAGAATATTGCAGTGCAGGTTTGGTCACCATATCTTAAAAATGGCATTGCTGCAACCCATGGAAAGGGTTCAACATAGGTCTACAAGAAAGATTCCTGGTCTTAGAGGAATGTCTTATGAGGAGAGGTTAGCTGAGCTGAATCTGTTCAGCCTTGAGCAAAGGAGACTAAGGGGGGACATGATCCAGGTATAAACAGTGTAAGATTCTATCAGGTCTGGATGCCGTTCATCCAAATGGCTACTTTAATATTAGTTTAAACACAAGAACTCATTGCCATAGGTGGAAATTAGCGGGAGAACATTTTAAAAAGAATTTGAGAAAGCACTTCTTTATACAGCATGTAGTTAGAGTATGGAATAGTCTTCCTGCTAGTGTAGCGCAAGCTAAAACCCTGGTTTCATTTAAATCAGAGCTAGATAAGATTTTAACAACTCTGAGCTATTAGTTGAGTTCTCCCCAAACAAGCTTGATGGGCCAAACGGCCTCCATAAAAGACTACAGCATACAATGGTTCCTAATGAAAGCTGTAATTTTCATTTCACTGCATATTATGATATATTTTCACAACACTAGCTGAAAATGCCCAAGAATGTTGCCGATGAAGACATCCTTATGATGGATAGTAGCTACGGAAACAATAAAACCTCAGCTGTTTAGCACAGAAGGCATCTGCCAGAACTTCCAGATAAAATCAAGCCAAGGGAAAATTGCAAGCCTATTTTTATTCTATGTATGCTCCCAGGGCCGTGGGTGACAGATCGCATCCGTTGTTGTGTTGGGGACATAAAAATGGCTTGTGGAGGGCTGTCCTCTCTCAAGTCCCTGGAATGTTCTGTGTGCACCTAGGCATGGCAAAATCCAGAATTTTGGCACAACGTGTATCTCATGTGCTTACCACTTTGCCAGTGAAAGTTATTGTGTTTTAATTGTCCAATTATTGTGAACCAATAAGAAAAGGAAACCTTGGCCAATACCTGTTAACACAACAATTTAAGAGATGTCACAGGATATGGCGCAGTGCAAAAGCATGGCAGGTCACAGCTCGAATATATCACAGGTGGGAGCGGAGATGCAATTATGTAGCCTAGTTGATGCGGGCCATTCACCGTACTCAAGTGTTAGCTTAAGGGACGGAACAAAAAAGCACCCCTCAGCTATTAAGAATATGCAAGATTGTGCGTTCTGGCTGTGACGATAGTCCAGCTTGGTAATATGGGTGAACTACTATTTGCCAGCATTGAAGGATTCTTAATTGGCTATGTAAGTCTACAATAAATGAGCAACTAATTCAATCACAACCAGTATATTTTTAAACATCTATACATGCCAATGACTTTAGGACTTTGAGCAGAGGGCTTTTAGCATAACAGACCTTCAGAATAATCTGGAAATCACTGAGTCATGAATGGTGGTGCATGGGGCAGCGAACCAGGAGCGAGAGACCATGGGTCGGGGTAAAGATGAGATTTACTGGAGGCAAGGCACGTAGGAACAAAAGGGCGCTCGACATTAAAACTTTAGGACGTCAGTGTCTGGACCACTCAAGACACACAGACACAGACTTAAATATGTAACAACAGTAATGAAAATGACAAGGAACCACTGGGAACACAGGGATTCCACACGAGGTAGAGAGGGGGCTGTGGCACACAGGAGGATCAAATGAGTGAGAGATGACACACTGGGAGGGATCTAGATCCAATAAACCACAATTACCACAGAGGTCAAGTATCCCTAATCTGTGGATTTTGCTGTATAATGAAAGGCAGAATGTACCTGTTTCGTGGTTCAAGACCTGGTTTATGATGATCTGAGCATTCTCATATTGCTTCAGTTCCCGGAGAAGTTCAGCCAGGTCTTTGTGTAGGGTGTCATGTCCTCCACTGTCTAGGGCAGCTTCACAGTAGCTAACAGCCCGACAGTAATTGGTTCCACACTCATGACAGCAGCAGACCATCTATTAAAAACAAGCCAAAGGAAGCTGAAAGGGCATTTACTTGGAAATAACAGATAGACGGTAGATACAAGGAGGCAAAGAGAAAATGAAATGGTGAGGGCATTTATTTAGTTTGAATTAGATCTGTCATGATTCCTTGATTAATCTAATTTACTCTTTTTTTTTAAGCATCGATTAAAATTTGCCTTCTCAGTTACTTAGCAATATGGCAGAAGATAGCATGGAAGATGAGGGTCCAGAAAAAAGAGTGAAAGCCCCAGCTGTGTGGAAACACTTCACATTAAAGGTGAAAGAAAATGCAGACATTCAGAAGACTTTAAGGTCTGAGGGACTCACCCTCTAATGGGAGGACAAATGTGACCCGTGCTGGCAAAATGAGTCAGAATGAGGAAAATTTCAAAATGGGGTTATTATTATTTTTAGATTCTTCTCTTTAAAACCTTCAAAATGATGTATGGTTTGTTGGAGGGGGGGGGGGGTTATTCCCAGTCATGCCGCGAGTGATGGAGAAAAACACGGATTTTCTAAGAAAATTTAAGATAAAGGAAAATTTACTTTCTTTGACATTTTTGACTCTAGCTCATAATTAGCCTGTGCGCATTCCCAGCACGGGCCACAAAAATCTTTTTGTGACTTCTTTTAGCTTTTTTCCTCTTCACTCATTTTTGTTATATTTCTCACAAATGCACAAAATTTCCTGTGAGAGATTAAAAGTACTTGGATGAGAATGATTATGATTGGCTTGGAGAATGCGTGTGGGGCTCCTACAAATAAAACGTTCCTGTGGGTGTGATGACCAGATGTCCCAAAACTTTTATCCATATGCTTTATGATAGACAATGCTGAAGTGCTGAAAAGGAACCAGAAGAGTTTCTAGCTATTACAAAGATCCGGGGCTAAGTCAAGTTTACCTGGGGCTTGACTTTTTGTTTTTTTAAGGAGGATAATTGGCATGGGGGCTAAAATACTCGGGGCTATAGGCTTAAAATACTCAGGGTTATAGCCCCGAGTGATCAGACATAACGATGCCCATGAAAGGAACCATCAGTAAAACTGCAAAGCTTGCTAAGTTTTGTTTCCTATGGCAGAGTAAATATGTTGCAGTGTAATCACTGAACAGCTGTCATTGTCCTTGTGATGCTTGAACTGCATGTGCATAATGTGTGATTCAATGTTAAGATCGACGAGCCTGCCGACTTAGTATCAGGGACGGCACCGTGGCGCAGTGGGTAGCCCTGTCGTCACACAGGTACACTTTGTGTATGTGGAGTTTGTATGTTCACCCTGTGTGTGCTTGGGTTTATTCCTGATCCTCCAAAAACATACAGCCTTAATGAACTGGAGTGCCTCAATCGACCACATATGTGAGCCAGCATGCGCCCTGCCATGGGCTGGCACCCTATCCAGGAGTAGTTCCTTCCTCATGCCAATGTACAAATATTATATTTTATATAAGTATGTATCACATTTTATATAACCGATTACTCAATTAATCGTCAAATTAATCAGAAGATTACTTGATTATTAATATAATTGATAGTGCCAGCCTTAGTTTCGATACTGTTTTCCAAGCAAATACCTTGTTATGCTCATGAATCTTCACTAAAGCTTGCCCTATTTTGCTCCTCAAATGTGCTTGCCCAGCTACCTTCTTCATTCCCCACTGGTAGGCTTCAGTGGCCCTTTCGGGCTTTTCAAATAGGGACATGAATCTCAAAATGTGATTAAACACAGGAATACAGAGTTATTGGCCTGGAATTGCCTTGTCTGGATTTATGCATTAAGCAGCTCTGCCTCATGTATACTCATGTAAGAATCTCGTAGGAGGACGCTGGAATGGGGCCTGGTATATCTTCACATAGTTCCCTATGGTGGAGAGATCAAGCATCATTTGTAGTGAATACTGAATCAGCATGCTGCAGTCTGTAGGTCTTTATTAGAATGACATCAACACTAAAGATATACTTTCAAAGAATCAGAGCTGGAGAAGGTTCACTGTTTTCTTCAGTAGTTGAAGTGCATGAAATGTCAAGCAATTAAACTGAAATGCGGCTTTTACTTGATGTGGCCACTCCTCACCTATAGCAGGTTTGTCTCTCAGCTTCTGCAGGTAAATTAGTGCCATGTTTTCTTTGGCCTCTCTATAGTTCGGCTGGTCAGGGGTGATGCTCTATAAGGCAGCTAGAGCTGTGTTCATGTCATTTTTCGCCAGCAAAAGATCAATGTTGGCAGTTGTGACTCACATCTCCTCAGGAGTCCTGGCAGGATTGCATTCTGAATTACCTTTGTGGTCTCGTGCTGTTGGATAAAAAAATAATTTATAAGGTTAAGCATCCAGCAGTAGATCCCAGAATAATTTGACATTAATGCCCCACACATGGATTGTTCTTGACTATTTGAGTCAGTTCTCTTCTGTAGGAGCTCCATCTGTTAGATGTATGTTTCAAAACTCTTTTGGTCCACCAGATAGTTCACTTTTTTGTTCCCTCCCAGCTCCCAGCACACCTGAACCAAACAATCAAGAACGAACCAAACAATAAAGAACACTGAATCCTTGGTGTGTTGTGAGCTGGGAGGGAGCAAAAATGTGAACCACCTGTGGGTCCCGATATTAAAAAAGGGTATCCTGCAGTAACACCTGTTTATACATCAGTATCAGCCAAGTTTTTTCAACACTAATATTGTGTTACTCAAATATGCAATTGTCCAATCAAAGTGGAAATTAGATGACTGTCTGCACACCTGCTCTCCATTCAAAAGCAGAGTTCTGTCCAACTCCAGGTACAGGGATGCATGATCATCACTGGTCATTGAGTTCCGCTTCCTCTTCAGGTCTTTTGTCAACCCTGGCCTTCTCATGATTGGTTTCAGGGTCTGTTTGGCCTTTGTGATGCACCCTGTCCCCTTCAGGGCTCTGGCTTTGATCAGGCAGTACTGGGGCAGACACCTAACCTAATAAGGCAAATTAGTAAGAACATGAGTAAAGTGCTTGATCTATAAATGCTAATTGTTTTATAGATAACAGTGGAGTTCTTTAGAACTAAAGTTCATCCCTACCTGGAAGTTGTGACTCACGCCAGTCTCCAGGGACTCGAGGCATCTGTAGAAATCAGGGCTATTGTGCAGGGGTAAATTTGGGCTTGCAGCATGTGGAGCAGCTGGATCCTGCTCCAGGCATCGTGCTAGGAAGCTCTGGGCTGAGAGGAAGTCACCTTCATGCAGAAAAGGGGTTGAGAAGTGGAGGAGAAGTGATTCATGAAAAAGTTTCCCAAATATTCTCTATAGCAACATATTACAGAGAAAGTTTTAGTATATGATGCTAAGGTGTGCCTCAATCAATTCATCATAAGTACTCTTTATTTATATATGTGGTAGAAAATGTTTAAATCAACCTTGGGTGTTCCATTGATTAATTATTAACACATTGACGTTAATAAGTCACTGAATCACTGCAAATACATGGTTAACATATGATTAGTGTGATTAACATGATTACTTATACATTTGCACTACCGCTTAACATATTATATATTGTCTACTGCAACTATTTTATTAAGCTACAACACTTTGTGCACCAGTCGGGGCAGCTTCGAATCTCTTCCTGCAGGTGGTTTCCCCCCCCCCCCCTTTGCTCTGCTGTCTGCCTCTCCAAGGTCCGAGCTTTCCTCAGGGTCTGCAGAACTTACTGCAGGCAGCTATCGCAAACCGAGGTGACAGAGTATTCAAAACAATCTCTTCTTGCCTAAGGCCTAAGACATAACAGACCCAATATGCCAAACTCCCGGGCCTACCAATGTCAAATTTTACTTCCACATATGATGAGTAAGTCATCCTTGACGTGAAATCAAGTGGTACTTACCAGATAGGTCTAAACACCTGCCCAATCCAGCAGTTAAACCATCTCAACATCTTCTCTGATCTAACCTAAGAGGAACTTCACCTTGGTCATGAGGAAGGCAGCTGCTATTAGACTGGGGGAAGCTCTTACCAAGGAATCTAAGACGGTAGCAGAGGGCATGAGCCCTGGGGGCAGCAGCTGGCCTGAGGCATGTGAGCTGTCAGGGATACTCCTGAATCCATCCCAGCATGAGCTTGAAATCACCATGGTCACATGATCATTATTTTGGTGAACAAGCAATGTATTTAATCAAAATCAGTCAGAATCAGGTAGGTCTTTCCTTTAGCAGTGAGCCTGCAGATATGTCATCATATATTACAGATTTTTACAGCAATGTGTTTTAACTTTAAACAGTGCTAGATAAAAGATGGATGTTATAATAAACACATCACAGCAGACTGAATTATGGATGGTATTTACTTGAAACCGAGAAATCCCCTTTTATCATTGAATTTTCCATTGAATATCCATAAATAATACAACATAGAAGTTTTATATAAGGTAGTAGAATCACTGTTTTACCTGGCAGAGGGACAAGTGCATCTTAACCAGTTCTAAGAGGAAGGTGGGGTTGAAGTTCCAAAATACTCCACCTATGGTCAGGCCGTGAAGAGCGGAGAAGTGAAGCTTCCTGGACCGTTTCAGTAGGTCAATCACAATGCCCTTATCGGCTCCTTTCTTACTCTCTGGCAAGGCTTGGAGAGAGGTGATCTCCTGGCCAATAGGAAGTGACAGAGATTTTAAGGCTCACTTTAATATGGCTGACTTGAGTTTTACTTACAAGACTAGGGGTAAAGACCCTCATTTATAGCTGGATCAGTTTTTTTGTTAACATCCAGTTTAGTATTGATCTACATGTGGTGCCCCGGTGGGGTTAATGCAGCAGAATTAATTATGCCAATTAATTAAGCAATGAAACAAGGGTAAAATTACTGTGGGTAAAATTTGTCAGATCTGCAAGACGGAGATGGAGCCTCACCATGGATGGGCTAATAGAATTCCGTATTTCAGTGAGTGACTCCAATGCTGCTCAGCCCGCACTACTAGCACATCCAACCACTGGCACCAGATTATACTTACGGCATTATTCAAAGGGAGGGTCAAACTACCTCTGGGAGGTGCTAGAGAGTTAAGAAATAAAATGCAATACATTACAATATTAATTCTGTATATACACGCTATTGCAGGCATTGTGCATAGATACATCTAGAAAGATAAAGCTTTTGCTGCCAAGGATTTGACCTTGCAAAGATGACAAAGTTGTTGTATTTAAAAAGATCCAAATACCACTTATTGGCATAGCAGACCTGCAGGGCTTGGACACTTGTCCCATTCACACTGAGGACTCTAAAGTACCAGCCGGGAGCCTCTTCATACCTTCTCTGCAGGACAAGCAGGTAAGTGGCTTCGACCGCCGTTTTGGCCTGGCTGGAAGATTTGGCAAACTCGCTCTACAAACTAGCTCAGAATCTGCAGCAGCTGAGGGTCATTCCCACACTGTAGCCAGAAAAAAACATTGTGTGTGTGTGTTTTTTTTTTTGTTTGTTAATGAGGTAAATATGCAGTACGGTTTGCAATCGGGCTACACTCTGACATATGGCTAACTATTTCAAGATTAACAGAAGTCAGATTATTCATATCGCAGTTTCGGCTGCCAAGTTGATCAGGTCTGAGGGAACAAAAGTGTGACACTGAATGTCGTTCTAATTTTCAACATGAAAGGTGATGAATGCACATCTTCTTGCAATGCTCTGTTCACTGATAACAGGGTAACAGAAATTGAGAACTGCAAATGTGATTGGAATATGTATCCTTTATAAATGTTGGTTTAATATAACTAGGTTTGGTTGGTTGCTGGGGTTTGAGTAAAATGTATAGGAATATTACTTTGTCAATTCTAAATCTTTGATCTTAAGTACCATAGGAGGACATTTTTGATGAAAATGATCAGACAATGAAAACAGAAATTTGAAAATTGACTAAAGTTATTTTATGTAGAATCTGGGTTGCAGGGTAACAGTAGTGCTTACCAGTCTGGTTATCCCATTTGTAATATTTCTGTGGAAATTTGGTCTACAAGGTTCAGTCAGCTCTGCTGCACTGAGCGGCAGCTGAAGATGCTCTTTGGCCTGGAAATTTAACAACAATGAACAGCAATATCTTCTCCTGTTTTATGTACTTAGTGAGATCCTCAATATATTACCTGAGAGCACATGCTGAACAAAACCGCAGGATGACTTAATGAGCAGGTGCAACAATTAAAATATTGCATGTCTTTGTGTCGTTACCTTTGTAACATGTCCATCCATAGCCAATGGATCAGCATCATCTGAAGAGCTTTAAGGTTGCTTCCATCCTGCTGCAAAAATTCAGGAAAAAAAATTTTGGCAAAAAAAATGTAGGCTGAAGTGGCACTTTATCGCAGTGTACAGTATTCAAGTAAGACTCAACTGCTATTTCCAGGGTTTAGTCTCAGTCTCTTTGGGTGAGAAAAAGTTTCATCTTGAGGACCAGAGCTGGAAGCAGGTCTGAATGCATGGTGATAATTAGGTTCATGACATTCATTGCCCCACAGAAGTTATGTTGGGCCATTAAATATATTGCCTGCAGAAAACCATAGTTTGGTCATGTTAGGTTTAGTAGTTTTAATATTAATGTATTTGCATGCAAATAATGTGATGCAATATCATTTTATTTGGATAGTTGTTGGTAATTATTCATGAATTTACTTGGTGGGTGCTTGATGCAGAACAGTGGCCACCCAGAATTCTTTCAGGGGAGGGGCACAGAGGCGGAGAGGAGCACGGGAGTGAGGCCAATAAAATGATAATGGGGGGAGAGACACCAAGAGGGCCAATTCAGAGTGACCTAGATGGTAAGGGTGACATCAATATAATAAACAGTTACATCAGATTTAAACGTAACAACTGAAATTAACAAAGTAACATTCCTATACATTTTACATTTGTGTATTTCACTGAATAAAGGAGGAAACTAAATATAATTAAATTAGATGTTTCCTGCTCTTGCACCTTGTTTTTTCTCTTCTGATTTGCACGACTAATGAGAGTGATGGCTTATTTGAAAGATCAAATCAAAGACAACGTGTGCATATAATTATATGTGTACTAGGTGGCATTTGGAATAATTATGCATTTTTGCATAAGCATCAGAAATTATTAGATTCTGCACAAAGCACAGTACTCAAACAAGTACTCAAAATAAATGAGCAAAATTAACTTAATTTTTGTTTTGGGAAATATGTGCAATGTTTGCTCTCCATTTATCCTTCCCTATAAGTACGTGTTCCCTGCCGGGCCACCGTGAGTCCGGAGCCTATCCCAGGAAGCACAGGGCACAAGGCAGGGGTACACCCTGCATGGGGTGCCAGGGCATCCATCACAGGGTGGAGCAGTTTTGCAATTTTTAGCTTTATTTCCCAGAATAACTGCATGAAATTCATCCTGTCAAGAATCTGAATTAAATTTGTGCCACCAGCAACGCTATCTGCGACTGACATAGGTGGTGTATTATTATAAGAAAGTCTCACGTCCCATACAAAGCAGAAGAATATTCAGGCAGGGGTGAATGTAGATGCCATCCTGCTGAATTTGTACCATTATCTGCATCCTAAAGCCAGACCTGAACAGTGAGTCCTGGTTACAACTGAAGAGTAAATCTCCAAAACTCACACAGTCCAATACATTTTTGAGAAGATTTCTGTGCACTTTCTGTGAGTTCTGTAAAGAAATTCGACAAAGGTTCTCTGTTGAATTACATGAGGACTGAGAGAGTTTTGGTTCCCGATACGGTAACATGTGCCTGACTTTAGGTCACTGGGGGTCTCACCTGAACGAGGACAAAATTGGACCGAGTTTGCTCTTCAGGCTGAAGCAATTTTGTCTGGGTGTCAGCCATCTATAAATGATGAAAAATAGGGACATCAATCCCAAGGCAACTTTGGTTGCTTGATTCTGCTTAATTCTATATCCAAAGTCATAGCAAAAGTTTATCATCCATCTATCCATCTTATCCAGTACAAGGATGTGAGCTGTGTGCTGGGGAGGGCTACAGCAAAAACATGGCTGTATACAGGGGTGGAGCCACAGGGACACGGGCCACATCTGAAAGCTGATTGGCCTCCAGAGTGCTCTTCCCCTGTCACTCACCGATTCAAAACTTAGCATTAGCTAATGATAAGACTAGCCCCATTTATTACTCCCACATTAAAACAATCCTAGAACAGCCCCTGGGTACAAGCAGGGGAACACCGTGGATGTGATGGCAGGCTCAGGGCACACGCATTCAGACAAACAATATGGGCAATTAAGAGACGCCACCTAGAGCCAAGGGTAGTAGCTGATCTCCAACTCAACATCTCTTTTTATCTGTTTATTGGTTTATTTATGCATTTATCAAATACCTACTTTTCCACACCCACTTAACCTTTGCAGGGTCACAGGGGGCTCGAGCCTATCCCAGCAGCAACCAGCGCAAGGAAGGGAATAACCCACGATGGGGCCCCAACATATTTACTAATTTACTGTTCTTCTGAAAGTTAATACTATGCACCTTTCTGGAGGTGTTTTGAGCATACTGTCTATGTAGGTCTGCACCTTGTCAGGATATCCGTGAACAACACAGGGACACCACTGCTTTGCAGCTGGACCTCAGGTGGGAGTACAGTTCTATCACAGCTTCCTGATCTTGTAATCAGGGGGGAAATGGATTGAAGTTACACAGAATGACAATGAGAATGACAAACCGCATGTGGGTGTCCTGCCTATTATTATTATTATCATTAATAATAATAATAATAATAATAATAATAATAATAATAATAATAATTAAAATACTGCTACTGCCTGGAGGGTCGGTGATAGGGGAATGGGACAACTTGTACTTCCAGTATCGGAAGACTGCATCCCCTTCACTTCTCTTTTAATTAACGCGTTTCTATTACGATACAGATAAAGCAGACGAAAGCGCGTTCCTTCTGTCATGATGGACCAGCGAGTATATACCTAATGAGGACTGTAGTGCTATATCAGACAAAATCATTTTATGGTACCGTGAAATCACAGTTTTTTTATGAAGTTATGTTTAGTGGTGAAACTGCTCCCTAAACAATGTTAGTCTTTTAAATGATGAAATCTTTAGTCGGCCTATTTCAGTATCTTTTTTTCACGATGTGATTATTGCATGTTTATCTATCGCTGTGTAAAATATTATAACATTGTTCTATATTATGTACTGTTGTTGTTGCTGTTTATTAATATCATTGATGTTATATTAGGTCTTATATTGCCTAACTACTACCGGCACTTCTATTATGTGTAAATAAGCAACCCGATTTCCTAAATGTGTAAATCTGTTAATGTTCTTGTTATGCTTAGGTATTAATTCAGTTCATTGAGTATCCAAATGAATATAAGTGTAATGAAGTCTATCAGCTTGTAAAATAATTCACAAACAGCAGTATTGCCCTCCGGGTTGGGCAGACAGCCTGCCATGGCCACTTCAGGTTTCCCCAGGTTATTCTGAATGACCGCGGCTTGACCGTGTTTCGGTTGGCGGTCAGGTCCTGCGCTCACACAGGTGAAAATAACATCGTTCACTGCAAGCTCCCACCAGCAGCGTGTGAACTGAAAGGTCCCCCCCCCCCAAAAAAAAAGAGCTGGACAAAGAAAAACAAATAAATTGTTTTAATTCTGTAAGGAACTAAACTGCAATTAGGCCTATAGCAACCATTTTTGTCTGTCTTATTTTTAGCTGGGTTGCTGCAACTAAAAAGAACAGTCGCTGTACTTGGTGATTGTTTTTTATGATGGAAAAAAATGCATCGATAATTTTTTTTATTGACAATGCCGTTGCTGCAACAGCAAAGCTTGAAGGTGGCGTCCTGCTGTCAGCCCAGGGTTCTGTGGTATAGCGTCCACACCAACATGCCAAACAGGGTCACTGAGGCTTCAAGTCCTATGTGCTTAGGGTCCAAGAAAAAAAAAATCTGGTTCCTTCACATAACATGGCTTCTGAATTCAGATCAGATCTTCTGTGATCTTTTAATGAAAAACCGCATGGTCTTGGAGAATTCAAAGTGAGTGCTCTCTGGGAGAAAATGATTAACTAATCCAGTACAGAATTATTGTATACTTAAAAAATCAATTTAAGGTCTTACATAAATAACACATTTCCCTATAATGATATCGTTAGCATTGCAAGAGCTTTACAAATTTGTGTGATTTTGCTAGTGGGTGGCACTTTTGTATAGAGCTAGCGACAACGTAATTTATTAATATTCACTGCATAATTTACCGACTTTTCATGGTAAAAGGCTCTGGCAGCTGGTCAGCGGAGCCTTGGCCTGCTCCAGCTGCGCAATTCTGAACATGTGGACTTATTAGCCCCATCAGACTGAGCCGTGGCTAATTAAAGTGTTATTTAAGGAGTCTTTGACAAGGCAGAGAGAAGGAGGAGGTGCAGGCAACAAGGTGCAGCTGACCCTTTATGCCAGTGCATAACTCCCCGAAAACGTGACCGTGTCTCTGCGCCCAGCTTGAAAACAAGCGTGCTCAAATGTTAGCACATTAGCATGCGTTCTGCTTCAGTGTATTTTGAAAGCAGCGGAGTACCTCGAAGTCCTCAGTAGGGAATGAACTAGGGTTCAAGCACTTCATTATGTTAATGTATTCACAGATGTTATTAGACAGTGGTGTTATTAGAAGCTTTTCTTATACTAATGGTGTGAATAAACGTTAAGGAGATGGAAATGGATATAATATAGCTGTTGATATTTACTTTTTCCTATGTTTTACAGTTTTTCCGAGGTGGTATTCACTCAATATGGACAGGTGCTAAAATGACCTTCCTTTACCTCAGGGTAGCAAGCCACGTCCATTTCTGCTTAAACCTTCTATGTTTCTCTGAGGAAGCAGCAAAGGGTCTCCTGGTGCAGCGGATGGATGTGACCCATTGTCTTGTGATCCTACAGCTCTATCTTCCAGTGGTGACCTGGCAAATCATGACCGCCCTGCACCAGTTACAGGCCATGTAGCTCAGGGTGCTGCCCACATGTCTCTAGGAAAAATCTGAACAACTAGAATGAATACAAACCTGACACATTTTGCGATACAAAAAGGGCTGTGGCCAGGGTTTGAAATATAGTTAGGTCTGGAACCCAGGGGTGGGGGTTAGGTCTTGCCAATCACATTATCGATACCATCCCCTGCCTTTTAAATTAATTAGTTTTATGAAATGCTAACCTAATTTTTTATTCAGGTGAATATTAAACTTCAAATTTTATTTTTAGCTCGTAAAAAATTACCAAGGTTTGAACCTCAGTGACCTCATAGCTGGCTATGGCTGCACGAAATATCGTTTCAGCATCGTCATTGTGATATGACAAGCATGATAATCATATCACGTTTGTCGTCACTCCATTGTGATGTGCACATGCATGATAATCACATCAAATTTGTTGCCATTCCATTGTGACGTGCACATGCATGATAATCATGTCACATTTGTTGTTAGCCCATTGTGATGTGCACATGCATGATAATCACATCACATTTCTTGCCACTTCATTGTGATGTGCACATGCATGATAATCATGTCACATTTGTTGTTATTCCATTGTGATGTGCACATGCATGATAATCATGTCACATTTGTTGTTATTCCATTGTGATGTGCAAATACATGATAATCACATCACATTTCTTGCCACTTCATTGTGATGTGCACATGCATGATAATCATGTCACATTTGTTGTTATTCCATTGTGATGTGCAAATGCATGATAATCACATCACATTTCTTGCCACTTAATTGTGATGTGCACATGCATGATAATCATGTCACTGTTGTTATTCCATTGTGATGTGCACATGCATGATAATCACATCATTTCTTGCCACTTTATTGTGGTGTGCACACGCACAATCATCATGTCATGTTTGTCATTACTACAATATGTCTGTTGACACAACTCACTGCACCACCACCAGCTTATTTGACACACTCTATTGGTAGGTACGTTCTATTTGGCTATAGTTTGTTTATAGTAATTTTATCTCCTTTTTTGTTTTATAAATATTGCATGCAATATTACTCACAGATATTATCACATATCGCAATGTGATATCATGCCGCCTTAATTACAAATATTATTAAAGGAGCATGCAGTTGCAGATGATTTAAGTCTATTTCTTGTTAAGCTCCTTTACAGGTGAGTCCAAAAGCCTGAACACACGTGTGTTCCAAGTGAAGAGAAGCATAACATAATTCTGTACACCATAAAAAATGGGGTGGTGTGTAGCTCAGCAACTTATGACTCTGTGATCAGATGGTCCCCAGTTCAAATGCCAGACTCAGCAGAGTGATTTCACAGGTGGTACCTTCAGTAAAGCCCTTAAACACCAAATGCTGCAGCTTTCTCAAAAAAAAAGCACTTTGGATAAAAGTGCAAAATAAATAAATGTTGTATCAGTCAACTGCAATGTTATGCAGCTTATAGTAAAAGGTAAGTGAAGTGAAAGACAATGAAGTAATAGGCTACATATCAGAAATTATGTGTTCAGCATCTCAACGTTTTTTCAAATTTCAGAAGGGAATTTTAAATTAACGCTGGGCGACATGCCAAAACAAATTATCACGATAATTTTTTACATCAGAGGACGTTAATAATTATCATGATATGGTTCATGAATCATTATTTTCAATAATAATTCATTAGCTCTTTACTTTTAGGCTTCATTTATGCTTAAATTCTCCTAGGAAGAGAACATGAAAAAGATGACAAACCGAACGGACTGTAAACTTAATTATCATTTAATAAATAAATCATACATATGTACATAAATACAGTATACGGGCGTAACACTAGTAACACAGTTGCCACCCACCTTGTATTGATAAATTAAAATGCTATGTCCCATTTTGAAGAAATAGGGGAAGCAACGGAAAGGTGCATCTTCCTATTATCGACTGTCTGTGCTTTTTTGCGCAGAGGCTAGGGAAGGAGCAAACAAAGTACTATTGAAAGTTCGTTCTACAATTCTAGAATAACGAAGGGTTTGGGGAAACGCTCGGGGACGTCTC
Organism: Brienomyrus brachyistius; assembly: GCF_023856365.1. Lineage (NCBI taxonomy): Eukaryota > Metazoa > Chordata > Actinopteri > Osteoglossiformes > Mormyridae > Brienomyrus > Brienomyrus brachyistius. Next base: position 23,679,242 of record NC_064533.1, on the reverse strand, counting down.
TCCTGCTTTATTCACGTCGTTCCTTATGTTGTTCGTTATCGATCATTTTCGGGAAAGTCACCCCTATATGTAGACCAGTTCAAGCAAAAAGCAAATAATGTGGCTGCACACACAGAGCAGGGGGGTATTTTTCGTACGTGGATTACTCGTTTAGTTGGATGTAATTGTTGACGATTTGGCATGATCCTGGATCTGTCGATTTTTCAAAACTCTTGCTGGATGTGTTGTCATAGCAGCACATCCCAATCCTCAAACCTGGTCGGAGCAGGTTTGCTCTATGTAAACAAGGATTAGCTCACACACTTAATCAGTGTCCATGCATTGAAATCCAATCAGCCATGGCCTCCCCATTCATGAATGAGCGACCAATTGATATCAGTGCGCAAATTATAAGAAGAGAATTTCATACAGAGAGGGTTTTGCGCTATCGGCAACATCCTTTATTGCTCCCGGAGGAAATTCTTTTTGAAAGATACCGCTTTAGCCGAGGAGGGATATTGTACCTCAAAGATTTATTAACACCTTATATTCAGTATATATTTGATTTTTTATGTCAACAATTCTTTAAATAGTCATATACCAATGTTTACCAGTTTGAAGTATATTCTTGAACTTCACTTTAACCTGTTACCATGTTCTCATTGTACTTATGTTTGATCTGGAATTATGACATAGGCCTACAGTAAAATCTCGTTATAGTGGGATTTCACTTATAACGGACAAACGCTTTTAGCTGTAGTTTTGTTCGCTATAACGGACATGCAGGCTCCGCTTACAAGGCGCCTGTCGTGCCGGTGATATCCAGCTGTAATTTTGTTCGCTATAACGGATATGCAGGCTGCGCCCACAAGGCGCGTGGCGTGCCTGGATATCCAGCGCAGATACGTAGTCGGGAATATTAATAGCTACGCATCTGGTCAGGTAAAGTTGGATTACTACATGTACAATATAATAATCTATACCACAAGTGTGTCTGCTGGGGTGTGGCATGAGTAAATGGTGTCCTGTAAGTACAATGAACACTACTTTAATTTGTCTGCCAGTTTTTGCCAGCCATCTTTTCTCGTTTGGGCTGCTTTTGCTGTGTTACCCCTTGAGCATATTAGTTCTTGAAATTCTTCATATCCTTTTAATACAAGGCCCTGCTCCGCTTGCGTGAAAAGGTGCGCCCTTCCTTTCGTCATTTTGTTGCAGCCTATCAAAGACTTGCTGATCAAGTTTTCTAGACTCCATATATATGGGCTTTTCAAGCAGCTCGAGCGCGCGCAATCACCTCGGATGATTGGATTCAGCAAGACTAGTCTACTACACAGCTGCGTTTGAAAAACCGACTTATCCCGGATGAGTCTCACTGGCATTAACTCATCCAGGCATCTGATCTCGGATGATTTAAGCCACGTACGGAAAATTCCTCCCAGGTGTTAAGGAGCGAAAGTGGGCAGAAACGCAACCCAAAGCTGAGCAGCTGGCTGCAGCTCAGCCCCCTTGGGCTCCCTGATTACGGCGGGGGACAGTGTCGGACCTCTGGCATCCCAATCACTGCAGCTGATGGACACACGCTGCGCTTTGAGCGACAGCTGCTGTGTCGCGACGTCGATGAGCTACAAAGCTTACTATTCATTTTAAAAAATAAGTTTGTATTTATAAAAGAATCAGAAATCGACGGAAACGTTTTCTTGCGTTTATTCCTTGCCTCGTAAACGATTGTCCTGCTTCGGCATTATTGTTCAGGCTACACTTTTAGCTCGATGGTTGACGGATAAACCTTTAAAATAGATGCTTTCCCTATACTATATTTACAAAAGAGATAGACGCTTTTAAAAACAGAATTAAAATAAATCTCCTTTAAATTCTGCTTAAGTAGCCTAAATAGCTTATTAATTAACAATATATTTCTGTTATCACAGCAAGGTCAGGTGCAGCATCATTAAGCGTCAAGATCGCCGACAAGCTGTGACACGCGGACCCCTCCCGAACCCCCCTTCCGGTCCCCTACGGAGATCCCAACCTGAACAGTCACCCGGAGAAGTCTCACACATCTGTCGCGAACATCTCCTCTTCACTGATGCACTAATGGTACCTGATGTTCAGTCAGAGTGCCCCCGTCCCGTGAAAGGCGCAACTACAGATGCCCCCCTCCACCGTCAGAATCGATTAGAGGCGGCTCGCCATTGATGATTTGTTCAGTTCTGCTGTTGTCAGGCGAGCGGCCGCCGCTCTTATCGCGACCAGCAGGTGGCTCCGAGATCGGCGGCGCGTTTCAAACCCGGCCATAAATCACACCGGCGAGACAGAATATTAACGGCATCAAGAGGCACGTCAAGAAGTACACATGATGCAAGGAGCCTGGTTAGAAGTAACTTACTGAAAAAAAAACTACTGATCCAATCAAGGTTCTTTTTCAATCCAGCATCAGAAGTAGAAAAAAATTTAACTGTATTCAACGTATTACCCACCTACCCAACCTTTTGAATCAGGTGGGTTTTTTTAACGAGGTATCCTGTAGTTACAGAATAGTCACCACAGTAACCCACAACTCCAACCTCCACCTGTTTCCCAACACATACCTGTGTGTGGTCACCTTATATTGCGGCAATAACTAGTGCACATGCACAGATTATTCATAAGCAGTTACTTTATCATAATTCATTTCAATTTCAATTCTACAACAGTGTCGTTTACATGGATGTGTGGTGATACATTAAACATCATTAGAGAGAGAGATACAGAACAGGAGAAAGGAAAAAAAGGAAAGAAAGAAATTAAATAAAGAAAACCAGATGACAAAGGAGGATAGGAACCAAAAACTCCCAAGTACGGAGGAATAAAAACCTCAGGGGGTCTAAGGTCAACTGGCTACCCTACCCCCCTGCGCATACTAACATTACTGAAAACTTGTCATAAGGGCTGGATCGGTAGGTAGCACTACTGTCTCACGCTCCCCAGGGTGGAGGCTTGAATCCTGTTTGGGGGCTTTTCACTGGTTCTCCTACAACCCAGAGGCATGCAGAACTCGCATACACACTCTCATTTTTCTACTGCCATCGCAGGTGCTGTACATGCCCACTATTTATACCCCTGTAAAGATGTACATTTTCTATTTATTTATCACATGTTTATATTGTGCAGCTGTTCCTATAGTGCAGCTGTTCTGCACTTCCAGGTTAATCTAATACAGGCAGACTGATTAGCATCTCTATACTGCCCTTAGTGTGTTGGTGCATGTGCGTTTGCACTGAGGTAATGGCCTGGCATCCTGTCCAGGGGGTACCGCTGCCTTCTGGAAGATGGGTGGGTGTTTACTGTAAGCCTTCTCCTTACTCTGATGATGGGGCACCTGCTGATTCAAAGAAAGTCCAGCACCCGCCCACACAGCCAGACTGAAGAGAGAGCTGACGGGAGGCTGGTCCTCCTTAAGTCCCCGTGTCATAAATGGTCCAGGCAGGTGGCACCTCCGATCATGTCGCCGTGGTGACATGACGGGGGTGGGCAGCCTCTCCGAACCGTCTCGGTGGTGGTGGTCTAGATCATTCTGGGGGTCACAGTCGACCTGTCTGGCTCTATCTGGGTCGGGGGCATGGAAATGGATGAGGGTCAGACACGCGAGTCTTTTCAGACGTCTTCGTGTCTGTAGCCCGGACCGGAGAAAGCTTCCTGTACCCAGGGCTCAGCCGCTGGACACGGAAGGGATGATTTCAGCTGACAGGAATGCGTTTGGTGCAGCTCAAGGCAGATGGGAGACTGTGGCACTTATACTTTCTCGATTGTGGGCTTGGTGCTTCAGAAAGTGTTTAGAAAACATTAGGTGCTTATGAATTCGAGGGGGGCATCTGGGGCAGAGTATGAGAACAGCTCAGGTAGGAAACAAGTGGCTTCTTAAGCCTGCATTTATTGACTCATTGTAAATTTTGGTGTAACTTATGACCCAAGCTGCGATGGACTGGCATCTTGCCCAGGGTGAGCTCCTGCCTTTTGCCTTAAACTTCTTGGAACAGATGCTAGACTCCACCATTATTGGATACGTGGAGATGGATGGATGCAAAGGTTCTCTAAAGGGAGAAAGTTATGAAAATTCAAAAGGCCGCTCAGTGACAGGAGTCCTAAAAATCTTAGAACATAATTAGATTGGTCTGGGTTGGTGGCCCAGTTTGATACGCTTTCATGGGGCCCAAAATCTCTATCAATGCCAATGGATTGATGGGTCGATTATTGGATGGATAGATGGATGGATGTATTTTAATTATAGCTTTATTTAAAAAAAATGGCAGTCTGGATGCAGGACGTTTTGGTTTCCCTGACATTTTTATATCACTTACGGTGAAACACAGATATATAACCGCACGTACATGTCTTTTATTTACTTATTTATTTTTTTTAATTCTTCACATCTTTCACACTGGTGAAGAAGAACCCACTGAAACACAGAAGGATGACATCGCCACGGTAACAATGAAGTTCATTATTGGTCTCAGTTCAGCTTGCCTCACTACAGTAAATGACTCCTTTCTCAAATAATTAAAGCTGGAATAAGCAGGATGAACACAGATGCTGCAGGATATGATTTCAATGGCCTTTTTAAACAAATAAGCAGATCTGTTTTTATCCGTGTATTAATTCCTCTCAATGTATTACTGTAAGTCAATCTCAAACATTCCCTGACATAATAGATGTGCTATAGAAAGGCTGACAAAGCAGGGTCTTGTATCCAGGCCACCTGATCCTATATAGCACCCCCTACATCTGTGGGGTGGCAATAAGCTTAATCAGTTTAAACATGTGCCTATCTTACACAGCTAATAGGTTAATGTGCTTTGCTAGTCACTCTACAAGGGAAATGCTTTACGCTTTTGATTAAGACTTGAACATAAATAAAAAGAGAGGTCATTTTACTCGATAGATGTTTTGGGGTGGTGTGTGACTGATTTGGGCACTGGGCCATTGACCAGAAGATCAGAGGTTTGAATCCCAGGGTTGACAGAGTGGTTTCGCCACTCTATGAGCGACCCCTCCCCAGTTGCTCCAGGGACTGTCTGACCCTGCCTTGGAAAAAGGGTCTGATAAAAAAATGTAGAATGTCATGCTGTATTGAGGTCGTTTTTTCCGCACCTTTCTAATGGGTTGGAGTCTTGCCCCGTTGCCTTACAGACAGAAAGTTCAATTGCTGGGGGAAAAAAAGAAAAGAAAAAATAGGATTGATGCCAATTAACCAGGGACCGCACTCTTATTCAGAAAGGGCAGCTGTGTATGTGGGTATTCACTGCGACACCCTAATTAGTTTACTAATTAGAGGGCTGATTGGCTGAAGAGCACTAACATCTGGGTTTGAACAGCTGACCTAAAGGTTACCCCAAAAACCCACATCCACACCGGCCCTTAGATTGCTAACCCCTGGAATAAACCCTGTTAAGGATGATAATTAAATGATGCCCTTAATACATATAAATAAACATGCAACAAAAAAACAGACGTTTAATTCAGCACGGGATAGAGACAATGTTAAGGGTATGTCTGCATGATGGAAGAAATCAGTCACCTGTGCATGGTCTCCACAGAGGAGAGAGCGGGGAATTCAGCACCAGAAACTGTCCCTAATGTTCTAAGCCGTTAACCTATACAGCCAGCAGCAGCATAAAGGTCATGGAAAGCAGAGAGTAGAGTCCTCAGTGGGTCATTATAACAATACAATACAGCAGCCCAGTGCATTGTTCTCAAAATTCAACCAAATGTCAGAGGAATATTTCTGCCTTTATAAAGGCCTGACCTCTAATCTCAAGTGATGCAACAAGCAGTTTACAGAACTGAATAGTAGAATAGTGATACTTTATTAATCCCCATGGGGAAATTCCCTCTTCACCTACCCCATCTTTCTCTCCATGAAACACACAGACACATATACAGATGAGAGCAAACTTGGGGGTCACAGCTCAGAGGGTTAAGGGCTTTGATCAAGGGCTCACGCACATGTGACTATTCAGCGGAGGCTGGGGCTTGAACTGGTAACCTTCTGATCAGGCACAGAGGCTTAGCCTACTGAGTCTTTGCTTTTTCATCCATCTGTTCCCACTCCTGGTAAGAGGTCCGCCATCACATTGCTTAACCCAGTGTTTACCATTCTGATCCACGGGTAACCCACAGTCAGTCCATGTTTTTGTTCCCTCAGAGCTCCATGCCAGAAAGTCCACATTTCGAGCGAAAACGAGGACTGTCTGTCGATCCCCAAGGACCAGACTGAGAAAGACGGGCTTATCCTGATTGTTATTGACAAGCATCTCCCAATCCCCATCCACACCATGATGTCGATGAAGTTGGTCATCAAGACCAGAGCACGACCTGCAAGACTAATAGGAACATGTCGTTAACCAAAGAGGAGGACGCCACACCAGCATCGATGTTCTCAGTGAGGACTGGTAACAGAAAGGTCACAGCCGTGTTGCACTGGGAGAATGTCATCACAGTAGTGTGGGGTAGTAGGTTGGGCTCTGACTCAGGGTTCGGCATGTGGCTCTGTATAATAGGACTGGAAGTTCACGGGTTGAAATCCCATGGATGGCAGAGTAATTTCATGACTGGGCTCTTGAGAGAGAGAGAGAGAGAGAGAGAGAGAGAGAGAGAGAGAGAGAGAGAGAGAGAGAGAGAGAGAGAGAGATGTGAGCTACAATTAAATGGAAACCTTAGGTGCCTCCCTACACAGCAGGAGGCAGAGGGACTACTAGCTGCTAAGGCAATAACAGGGACCAGAGGGAGGAAACGACTTGCCAATCAGGGTGACAGATGTTCCATATTTCAGGAGAGCTGAGAGTCATGCTTTGGTCCTGTGCATTCTGATGATGGCTTCAGAGCAGAAGGTGAGACCCCACTCTCCTTTCCTCTGGCTCCACAAAGTTACCATGAATGGTTCAGTCACAGACATGTGGGAAGCACATAATCAACTCATTTATCAGCAAATCAAAATAGAATCCAGTTTAACGACAGACCCACAAAATTCCACACAATACTCAAGATAAATATTATTTAAAATAAGCCCTCACCAGATGATGTCCTTTTTGACTTCATCCTGACACCACCATCGATTTATGCTGGAATTCCATTCTGCCTCTTCGTGAAGCATTTCTAGTTTGGAATAGAGCTAAAGAGAAAATAAGTTGAGGCAAACACGAGGAAACTCCCACCTAGAAACTGGCTTGTTGTCCTTTTGCTGTATTTCACTTAATATTCCGACTGAGGCTTTAGAGGAAAGATCTGGCTTAACTGCAGGATAAGGAGGACCAGCCATTTGCATACCAAGTCCATTTGGCACAGTCCATTTATCAAAATGGTTCTCTCATGTTTGGACTCTTCTGTCAATTCCCTAGACCCATCATACATCATTTGCTGGTTGTCCTCTCCAGAATACTGACCATGTTGTCAGTACCGAGCTTAGAAGCTGGGGCAAGTGGTCTCACCGAGGACCCGAGTCGGACGATGCCTCAGGAGTGTCATTTGCTGAGCGGCTGGAGGATGGGCCTGAAGGGGAGGGGCTGTGTCATCCAGCACAAGATGGGAGAGAAATTGAGTACAGAACGGCCATCCGTGATTTAAGCAGCACAGCAAGGGGAATGACGAAACCAGTGGGGGGGGGGGGGTGGGGTTGACCCACCAGATAACAGCTGCAAGTGAATCAATTCCATTAATTCTGCAGCAGTTAAAGGTCTGAGTTACGGAGTAGGCGGCAACAGCAGTAAGCCGTTGTTGCTGTACTTCATACACGTCAACCGAAAATGGTGAGAATGTTTGGTGAGAAATGGTCAGAAAAGTTGTAGAATGTTGTCAAAACTGCGAGCTACTTACAGTAGTGGTGTTTGGTTAGTGATGTGTGGTTAGTCGTGTGTGGTGTGGTTGGTGGTGTGTGGTTAGTCATGTGTGTTGAATGGTTAGTGGTGTGTGGTTAGTCATGTGTGGTGTGGTTAGTGGTGTGTGGTGTGTGGTACATGATTAGTGGAGTGTGGTTAGTGGTGTGTGGTTAGTCGTGTGTGGTGTGGTTAGTGGTGTGTGGTTAGTCGTGTGTGGTGCATGGTTAGTGGTGTGTGGTTAGTGGTGTGGTTAGGGGTGTGTGGTTAGTGGTGTGTGGTGCATGATTAGTGGAGTGTGGTTAGTGGTATGTGGTTGGTTGTGCATGGTTAGTGGTGTGTGGTTAGTGGTGTGTGGTTAGTCATGTGTGGTGTGGTTAGTGGTGTGTGGTTAGTCGTGCATGGTTAGTGGTGTGTGGTTAGTCATGTGTGGTGTGGTTAGTGGTGTGTGGTTAGTGGTCATGGTTAGTGGTGTGTGGTTACTGTAGTTGTGTGTGATGTGGTTAGTCATGTGTGGTTAGTGGTGTGTAGTTAGTCATGTATGGTGCATGGTTAGTGGTGTATGGTTAGTCGTGTGTGGTGCATGGTTAGTGGTGTGTGGTTAGTGGTGTGGTTAGGGGTGTGTGGTTAGTGGTGTGTGGTGCATGATTAGTGGAGTGTGGTTAGTGGTATGTGGTTGGTTGTGCATGGTTAGTGGTGTGTGGTTAGTGGTGTGTGGTTAGTCATGTGTGGTGTGGTTAGTGGTGTGTGGTTAGTCGTGCATGGTTAGTGGTGTGTGGTTAGTCATGTGTGGTGTGGTTAGTGGTGTGTGGTTAGTGGTCATGGTTAGTGGTGTGTGGTTACTGTAGTTGTGTGTGATGTGGTTAGTCATGTGTGGTTAGTGGTGTGTAGTTAGTCATGTATGGTGCATGGTTAGTGGTGTGTGGTTAGTCGTGTGTGGTGTGGTTAGTGGTGCATGGTTAGTGGTGTGTGGTTACTGTAGTCGTGTGTGGTGTGGTTAGTCGTGTGTGGTTAGTGATGTGTGGTTAGTTATTATATGTAGAAAAGTAACTGATCTACTCAAATCCATTCGCACTCTCTGTAAGATGGAGAAACTGGGATGAGCTTCTGTGCAACCCTACCGTGGCGTCTCAGCGGAGGGGCTACTCCGTCCTTGTTGGTCGGATAAACAGAGACATAAAAATGAGGCATCTCTCTCATGTTATTTTCCTGAAAATTGCAGTTTCCCAGTTTGTGTTGTACATTTTCATATTTTCACTTCTTAATGACTAATGAATGGGCTCGGGGTTCCTGGTCATGGGAATACTAGCCCAGAAGAATTCGAGAATGAATGAATAGGTTTTCTCCAAATCAGCACAATCCCCACCTGGTTGTACACTTCGATTTTACTGGGAGCTAAAAGCATCTTGGGATGCTGAAGATATCCTTTGGGGTTTGCTGATGTTCCAGATAGTAACCAGATGTTCCATTTGTAATGTCTGTGAGAACCTCAGAGAAGCTGACTTCAGCCAACTCAGCATTGGTTGTTTTTCTTGTTTGGTATTTTGGTTCTGTAACTACACGGACAGTTCATGTGCCCCTCATGTGCCCTTCAACTTAGTGTGCTGATGCCCAACTAATGGCCACAAATATATGAAGGCATTTTGTACCGGAAAGAAAAATCTGAGAGATTAATTTTATTTTTAGCACAAATGGCCAAGAATAAAACCGAAGAGTGAAAAGCTAAAAACGATTTCCTGTCGTCCTGCTGCTGTAGTTCAATAATAATTGTTGGGAACGCCGTCGTCGTGACCGCGTCTCTGGAAGGGGGTGGAGTGGACAGGAAATGGAAGGGCTCACCCCACGGGGTTTAAGAGGGCCAGCAATGAGAGCCGGAGGAGAAAACCTGTCCTCCTTCGTACTGTTTTACCTCAGAGACAATCAGTTGTAGCGGCGGGAGCTTCGGACCACGCCGGCCGGTTCCCATTGTGCTGATTGCGGCTCTTCGGTGTTATTGCTAGTCGACCCCACAGAACGAAAAGAAAGGAGCATCTGGTTGCCCCTGTCTTCGCTAACAGGATGAGAGATGCACAATAATGGAAAAGATGATTTAACAAGTTAGTATCAACATTAGACGTTATAAATGTAAATATAGCCCATATGGTTCCAAAATGACTAAAATGCTTAAATTCATATAGGCTACTTACTTTTAAATTTATGCTAGTTTTTGATTTTGTTATATATACTATCAAAATGATCATGTTTTAATTTGAAATCTTTAAAGTATCTCTATAATGATGCGGTAAGCTTTGGCCGTCATGCTGATTTGTTTTGCAGTTGTTGAGAATGTTCTGGAAGGAGCGATAACCCAGCACTGTGACAACTCAGTCGGCATCTCCGCAAGTCACCCTCCGATGCCTGCAGACTGATCCAGTACTGGGTCGAGTTAAGGACGGAGCCAGCCCCAGGAAAAATGAAACACAATGCAGTGCATAGTCCAAAAAACAACAGTACATGCCCAAGATGGCATATCAGTGCACTGTGGCCAGCTGCACAAACCCCAGTGGTGGCATTTCAACCCCCATTCCTAGAGGTAATGAGCAGCAGTGCTACACACCACAACATCCAGCACCAGGGGACCTCCAGAAGTGTATAGGTCAGGTCCAGAGAGTAAAAATCCAAACCACAATTTTCTTTCAACCAACTAATTGAGTAATTAGCATCACAGTTACAGAGTACGCAACTGGCTGGTTGAAACAAAATCTTGGTCAGGATTTTTACTCTCTGGCCCTGTGTACCATCTGAGGATGTGTCTTCAATATTAAAACACTTGTAGCAGCTGCCAATCTGTTTAACAGTGCGCACTTTAAGCAGCTCCAGCAATGAAGGGGAATGCAGAAATGATCCTGCAGGCGTGCCAGAGTGTGCAGAGCTCTGCAGACCCCCCGTAGTATGCTCTCCTTTACGTCTCTGTGTCTGCCGTCTGCTGCAGGCCATGTCTGATTCCTCTCACTGATTTTGACGCATGTAAAATAAAAGGAATCCTATCACACAATTAAATATATGCCGTATATGTGCCTATATAGCAGTGGTTCTCAAACTCGGTCCTTGGGACCCACTGCCCTGCTTGTTTTCCTCCTATCCCTGCCCTACACACAAGTCCCAGCTGTCTTTCAGCTTCTGATAGACTGAACACACCTGATCCAGGTAATCGGCAGTGTGTAGGGCAGGGATAGCTAGAAAACAAGCAGGGCAGTGGGTCCCGAGGACCGAGTTTGAGAACCACTGCTATATACCTTCAACGTACATTTCATTTTTAAAAATTATGATAAATATGACACAAAAGCAAGTTACAAGGAGCAGTCCTTATCTCAAGGAACCATTTAATGTCTGAAATGTTAATAGCAAAGACAACTGAAGACTGTTCTGTTTAAAAATTAATTGATTGATTCAAAAATCATTTGATTGATCCATTGTGTCTGCATAAATAGACTACATACCAGTACGTAAAGTATCGCCCATAAGTATTCTTTCACGACTGGCATCCCATCCAGGGTGTCCTCCAGCCTTGTGCCCTGTGCCAACTAGAATGAGCTTCAGGCCGCTGTGACTGTGCACTGGATAAGTGCTTATTGAGAAGGACAGCAGAGATGAAGGACGAGATGCCAGAAAGTAAATTAAAAGCTGAAGAGGTGTGGCGATATCAAATGCTGTAATCTGTGGTGGTTTGGCATGTAGTACTTTTGAAATCCACACACACACATACACACATTAAACACTTAGTTTAAATCCAAATATATTTCGATATTTTATGCTATTTTAGTTAGCGTTCCCACATTGAAAGAGTTTGTGACTATGTTAACAATGCTTAGGGATGGTATTATCTCGATGTTAGCGTGCTTATTTTCCATCTCACTGACTAATGTGACAATGAATTATGTCCGCCGCTAGAGGGCAACGTAAGCTCAGGTTTGTCCGACCTCTAATTGGGAGTCAAGGTATCCCCTCCGTTTATTTAAACTTGTGGCTTGTGTTTTTAAAAGGCGGACACAAATCAGAAAGCGATCTATAATTACTGCCATGCCTTGGTATAAATAAACAGCAATAAACAGGAAATAGATACCTGCCACATTAACAGATTACGTGTACTACTTTAAACAAATATTTTCACATAAATATAAAAAATTTTGTTGAAATGTTGAAAATTTCCTGCAGTTTACATTGCAGAGACATTAATCAGGCTTAAAGTATAGCAGTCTGCTTACCGCTAAATGCTAAAACGTGTCATAGTGATAACCTGCATTCAGATACCAGCTTTTCATAACCCTATTGTGTATGAAACATTAAATGAAACACGACGGCTGATTGCAACACCACGTCTCCCAAAAACAGCTGTCACTGTGACAATCACCGAAAGACTGCGCGGATTAGAGCGCTTTCATAATAAAAGATATTTTAAATACTAAGTGGATAAGAATTAGCGATTTGCTTTGCGCTTTTTGCGCGTTACTAATTGGCTACAATTATACTTAGATATTGTAACAATGATAAGAAAATGATAATCACTTGGAAACGCTATGCACATACTCCGTATTTCCAGAGGTGTTACTTAAGTTATTGTTGTTGGGTCTTGGGATGAAACACACACGCGCGCGCGCACACACACACACACACACACACATGCGATCGTCGGTTCTCCCATGCCGAGTAGGCGTCACCCCGGGACATCTGACTTCCTCACTTTGGCGGCTCAAGGGCAATCAAAATGTTTGGATGCATTTTCATATAGGCTTTCAGACGCACTTTCTAAGCCGCGTATGCAATACAGCAGGGCACTAAATGTGTTTCCCCTCGGACTACCTTAAGAAATAAAAGAAAACTGGGAGAAATCTGCGCTGAAGACGCCTGATTTGCGAAACAATATACTTAGACACATGTATAGGAAACCGTTGATAGAATATCAACATAAGTCCTCGCTGGAAGAGACCCATTTTCCTATGTTCCCAAGAAAACGGGATTTAATAATTGCTGCTGCGTTTCAACAGATCTGGTATTCGATGTAGCTGAGAGAAAAGAGAACGTTTTTAATTTTATTTTTTATCGGGAAAGTTTTCAGAATGAGGAATGAAGAAAGAATACCTGGTCATGGCATTAACGTGGGTGTTCCATGTCTCTTAATGGACATTTAAAAAAAAATTAAATACGACGTTCACTCTGGATGCAACGCTGTAAAAACAGGAGTTTCACATGTAAGTGCGATATTTTCTTACGTCTGTAGCGCTGCGCTTGTGTGCTCCTTACAACTTCAATGCTGTTTATTGGTTTTTAAAGTTTTGTTACGTTAGTACTTTCAAAGACGTCATTTGGGCAACATCAACTGGAGTTTGATGGAAGATGTTTCTATTGCTGGATTTAAATTTAAAACACTTACAGGTTTTTGTGTGTGCGATTTTATAGAATCAAAGCGTACTGCCTTTATGCATTTAATCCATCAATATTATAGACACTGGATATAAAATATCAGATTAGCTTCATAAATGAATTTTCTCCAACAAGGAAGACTAGTGATTATATATTACGCTTATAATGAGTTAATTATAACTCCAAACTAAGTCAAGTTAATTCATCTAGTTTTTAGATGCGGATTTTTACGCGATATGTCTACATATTATTGATATTGTTGATATAGGCCTATTAATATATTTCGGGATATGAAATGATTTAATAATGATATTAATTTGAATAAGGGTCTCGAAATTGTAATTCAACCCTACGCTGATGCCCCCCACACTACTCCCTCCTTATACGTATCGTGGAAATCACGGTCGTGCTCTCTCCTTTCCCTAATTATGCTTATAGTGCCGCGTTTTTCCTGATTGCGTTTGCTAAAAAAGTTTCATAATTTAAAACCTTATTTATACTCGATGCGAACAGTCGTGTCCGTCCACTTTGGAAACGCTGGTCTTTGCTCGGTGTAAAACATAATGAGACTATTTTAGTGTCGCATGCAAATATTGCCCCAGTATAAGTGTGATGGGGGAAAAACAGCTCACCTGGTTGCGTGAGCTCGCGCGCGCGTGTGCATACTTGCCTGCGTGCTGCTACTTCGGTTTTACATTAAATGCACGGTATTTGCCAGTATTCATAGACATCACAGAGTCAAATGCTCTGAAAACAAAAGCCGCATCTGTTTAAATACTGAAATATAAAACGACAGCGTGTACAATGCCGTGTAGTTTACATCACGTTGCGCTTAAACAAACAACAACAGGTGTCTTCTGACTGCATTGCATTTCGACTTTAGAGTCCAGAAACGGTGTGTATAAGCTGACAGCAGGGTTAGGGACTGACTGCCCGAGCAGCGAATGCAGGGCAAACCCAGCGCGGAAGCAAAAAAACACCCTGTTTACAGAAATCTGCCTTTAAATAGTTACTGATCGCTGTCCTTCAGTCTACGGTGCTGAAAGTTCGACGGTTGCGAGTAAAATTTTGTTCTGAGCACATTTTTAATCAAATCATGACCCGCGTTGTTAATGCAGCCTACTTCATATATTATCAAAATCAGGAAAATCTCGGCTAAGTTCAGGCATCGCATAAACCACTTTTATTATCAATAAGTACCTTAATCATTATTTGTAACAAAGATATGAATAACAGTAAAATGCAACAGCAACCTTGATGACGACAACAATAACGACATCAACAGCAATAACAACGAGAATAATAATAACAACAACAACAACTATAATAATAATAATAATAATAATAACAATAATAATAATAATGGTGACGATGCTTGGAAGCTATTAAGTCAAATGAAATCTCACCAGTAAATGAATATAAACGGATCCGTAAAATTCCAAATGGAACTTGGAATTGCAGTTATTAAGAAGTGAATCAGCGAATGTATTGCGCTGTAACCCAAATCCATCAATCCATCAGAGGTTACGCTGTTACGTTATGCATATCACTAGGGTCCGTTAAAAATAATGTTTCTAAAAAGACGTCTTGCACGACCCGGGGGGTTGGGACTTGGCATAATAAGAGATTCACGCCGACATGAAAAATGTGGAGTGCAGGAGCAGATCGTGCACGCTGTTCTGCTTGGTGCGTTTTTGGTGTTGCTCACGGGTGGGGGTCATCTGCTTGCATGTCTCGGCCAACAGTAGGCAGGAAATAGTGGACGTGTTAAATAGATTTCTTTAACTGGCCCGCTTTTAAATATGCTTCACCAAATGGCTTGACAGACTTCTCCATGCCACATGTCACGGCTTTATTAAAGACCTTTTGCGTTGGAATAAAACTGTTAAAACCTCAAGCTGGTGATGAAGTTATTTGGAAAGGATTTATAGCTCAGGACATAATTGCACGAATTAACAAGTGCCTTTGATTAAAGCTAGTTTTGTTCGCTGTGTAATGTTTACATAATAGCCATCTATGCAGCTGCATTCATTTTAAAATGTAATTAAAAGAAAAGACATCACAGGCAGCCGTTGCAGTTTACTACATTGTAAACATAATTTTAAGAACTGTAAGAGTGTATTAAAGGTTTTGGTGGTTTGATTTACTTCATTAAAATAATAGAAACAAACAAGACATTTTCTTGGTTGTATTTTTAGGCAGAACCATGATTGATGACCTTATATTTGGCAGCAGTGTAAGTTTGTTTAATAAAACTGTCACTGGTAGTGGCGTGTGTGTATAAATATGCATCCACCCATTCATTTTCTGACTGCTAATCCTGGTTAGGTGGGCGAGGGGGTGTGTGTGGGGGGGGGGGGGGGGGTGGAGCTTATCCCAATTTAGAGACGCCAGTTACTGCTGCCGTAACTGCTTGTCTTTGGACTGCGGGAGGAAACCCGAGCACCCAGAGTGAACCTAGGCGACGGAGAAAGGTTTCAAGAGGACTTTCTCCCAATAGTGCAACAACAGGCAAAGTACCACCCACTGAGCCACTCTAATATACATTAGATATGACCCCCCCCCATCCCCCAGAAATATCTTTCGGCTCAACCTCTGAATATAGATATACTCGTTCACATATCCAGAAAAACAGATACGTGTGTATCTCTGCGTGGGGGACGTTTGCCCATGCATACTCTGCTCTCTCTCTCTCTCTCTTACAATTCATTATATTTTATGATTTTATTATGCTTCATTATATATTCAAGAGATACATTTATCTGATTAATGTCCTTGCAATGTAAACTGAAGTTAATCTTTTGGCACTATGTAGATGAAGCCTACGCCCTGAAGATTGCTTTGCCCGGATTTTCTTAGCAGGGATTTGGGATTGATTGGATTGCCCGTAATTCCGAGTAATAGTGCGAGAATCCACTTCCTGGTTCTGATCCACAAAGGCATAGGGCCAGCGCGATTTCGGCCCGGCCGGCTGGCGCCTAGCTGAAGCAGGTCACGGGTGACAGAGAGGGATGACCTTGGACTTTGTTTGCTGCGCGTAATACATCGGTGACACGCGCTGGACGAGGCCACGCCTCCCCCCCCCCCCGCTCCAGCCGAAGCTCAGGCCTCCTGGCGTCTCCATGCCGCGGCTCCCATCTGAAAGCCCGTCCCTCGGTTAGCGCGCCTCTCAGACGGATTTCCCCTGCAGTAAAGGGGCACCTTTAATCCACTTTATGTCTTCTGTTATCCACAAGTTATTTTTTTTGGGGGGGGGGGTCACCTTTAAAACGAGTTATGTTCTGTTGCAAAGCAACAAAGCATTTAAGAAACTTCAGATTTAAGAAACTTCTTTTTCTTAATGACTGCGCAACCCGCTTGTCCTATTCGGGGGGGGGGGGGGGGGGGGGGCACCCACACACACCACTCACATCCAAGGGGAGTTTGGTAACTCCAATTAACATCAGCACGTTTTTGGACTGTGGGGGAAAACGGAGTACCCAGGTTGACACGGGGAGAACATGCAAACACTACATACAGAGAACCCTGGCAGAGACTCGAACCCGGGTCCCAGAGGTGTGAGGCAACAGTTCTAACCACTGCACCACCATGCTGCGATGCGTGTACAGTATAATACAAAGGGTTAGTTATTCTTATAAAAGCTTTTGATTTTTTCCTGTGAATTAAGTGTTTTGGCTAGAAAGGTGTAGATCTACGTTGGTGCAAGAGCAGATGTGAAAATGCGTATACCAAGAGTCTAGTGTTTTGCTGTCACATGTAGCCAGCACAGTCAAGTTCATGAACAGTTCTGAGCTTTTGTTCCTCTTCTAGGTTATCCAGGATGTCACCATGTGTGTGCTTCCCCAAATTAAATTAAAATAATATGAAATAATAAAAGTACTACATACACTGGAGTTCAGAAGTTTGGAATCACCCAGAATATTTCACGTTTTCTTTGTAGTTCCTTCCTGCTGAGGAACAGGAGTTAGATACCAAACCATAATTGCTTTTATATGTATGTTTTTAAAAAGGAAACAAAGTGAAATGGTTGTCCTAGCAACCCTCTACTAGTTTATATTATAATTATAATGATAATACTTTGGAGCAGTGTCAGTGTGGTCTGTGGCCTCGTCCACATGGTACGTACATCTCTTCTTGCAGTCTCATGCCCATGCATTTCCAGGGCATTGTCCTGTCCCATTTCTTTATTTGGAAAGTGCAGGTAGCTATGATGAGCCCTTCTGCATCGGGACACTTAGCCCTATAATAATGGTGCAAATGGTTCATTAAGAATGAGCCCTACGTCTATTTGTTGGTCTTACTAAAAATAATTAATGTCTAAGGATTCGTCTAACTTTAGTTTCTGGTTACGCTGGCTTCTTCATAAATCAAAGAAACCTTCAAAACAATTGAAATGAGAAAATAATTGTTAGCATGTCATGTTGTATTACATAAATGATAATAATAACTGATTTATTTATTGACAAGTGCTCCTGTCAGACCTGCAGGGGTGTAATCAGAATGAGAGAGAAGGGGCAGCCCTGTCAGGCACAGAATGTGTGTGGGTGACCCTGAACAAACTGCTCTGAATATTAGTTTATTAGTTATTTTTTTGATCACAATCTTACAGATGCTGTAAATTAATTTATCAGGATATTCTGTTACAACTTTACAGCAATGCGAAACTAAAAAAAGTGATTATTTCTTATTTATTGGTTAAACAATACTTGAATTTTTTTTTCAAACATAACATGTACGTGAAACTTAAAAATGCATCAAAATCGCTTATCACTGCAAGTAATAGTTTTGCTTGTTCATTTGTAATGTCCCCATGAAAATGCATTAAAATATCAAGTTATTCATGGACGGCTTCTTACACACGTCTTACCCCATGTAGGGTCTAGCTAGTGAGTGAAGCTTTGGCAACAGTACAGTAAGAGAAGTACGTCAAACTGCAGAAACTCTGGACAAAAATCAAGGCATCATGTAGGAATATCTTATCAACTAGAGACATTAATGTTTGATCAGAGCTACTAATAAAAATTAACATGTAAAATATTCTTAGCGTAAAACTGAATTTTTATTACACAATTCACTTTCAGTCTTTTGCTACATTTTGGGACATTAAGAAAAAAGGCTAACCTTGAAAAAAGGAGCTGCACTCTCAGAAGGTGCGATTTGGACATAAGGAGGTGGAGATGGGCTATACTGGGCTCTGTATATATTGAAACCCTGAATGTACTTATTTTGTTGTCAAACATCCCCCCAAAAAACCAGGGAACCAACTGAGAATGCATAATTTCTCTTCACTCATTTTATTGTAATGTACATATTTCATAATCTCTTGTCAAAATGCATTGTCATACTCTTTGGTCTCTGTAAAAATAAAATGACTTCAGTAAAGTTTAATGGTCAATATGAATTTTAATGTTGGTCATCAGTGCGTCCAAGAAGAACCCATTCATTCACAAGTCATCATTTCCTTTCAAATTGCTTTCATTAAGCTGATGCATTTTTCTTAACTGCGAAGGAATATAATCTTTGATGTGTATACTTTGTCCTCTATCCTGGACAGGGCTGTGGGGGCACAGACACTCTGTATGGGATGCCAGTTCATGACAGGGACATGCAGCCTTCTTTCCCCTCCCCCTTTTGACTTCCCGTATTTCTCAGTGTTGACTTTACGCTCCCCTATGCGTTACGTGTTAATCCCCATGTCATTCTGCTGGCTCATCTCACGGGACTTCGCTCTCCGCGTTGCTCCTCGCCGTCGTCCCAGTGTGTCTCCACGCTGACGTGGGCTCACTTCTGTTCCACCGTCACCCAACATGTGTCTTTTATATTCCCAATTTGTTCTCGCGCCCTGAATCCCGTTAACACGATTTCCCTGATGTTCACCCCTCCTCATCCTGAGAATTCCAGGTGTTTTTCTTTTTTGGCTCCATGTATCACTCTGGCTAACAGCAGCATGCCAAGGAGAGCAGAGTAAAGGGGCTGCACTAACTGATACCGTAGCTATCCTACTTGTACATTGTACTGTATGTCATTTTCCTTTACTTCTCCTGCCCTTGTGGTCACTCGCTTTAACTTCTGATTGGTCAGTTTTTGTTTGAAACCTGCATGAAAAATTATCATTGGTCGGTTTTTGGTTTGAAACCTGCATGCTCAAAGTGTTTTGAAGACATTGTATTATAACTAAGCAGCGAATTATAAACTAAGGAACCTGCAGTGGTATTTACACTAAACAAATAGTCATATTTAAAAGAACCACAAAACGTTAGCATTACATGTTTACATCTTGTATATATATATATATATATATATATATATATATATATATATATATATATATATATATATATATATATATATCCCGTTTATCATTTAAAATATGAGATATGGGGCAGAGGTGTGGTAGCTGTCTGTGGATAGCCATGTACTAATCTCACGAATCACCAGTAACCCCATAAACTCCAACAGAAATAATAACATGTACCACGTGGAGCCGGCATTTATGTTCTTTGTGATACCTCCCACTGTGAAAAAGGATGGAGACCACTGTTGTAGATCATCCATACATCTGTACTGCATACCATTCCATGGACAGGACATTTAGGTGAAAAGAAAATATACAGCGCATGTGCATTAGTTTCCAGTTTTACACAAGGATGTTCAAGCATGCTGTGCCACCTGCCCCATCTGCCAGAAAATAGTGCTGTCTGCAAGTCTGAAAAGTTCCTTCTGCAGTCATTACCAGTGATCTGCACAGCCCTGCAACATATTGCGGTTTATATTGCAGGTCCACTGGAGAACAGCAGTGGAGGCTTTCGGTGTATCTTGGTGATTTGTGATTATATAACCAAATATCTAGAGGGTTTCCTGTTATGTAGTATTATCACATAGTATTATAAGGGCGCTGGTCCAACTATTTGTCAGAATAGGCTTTGCGGAGGAGATCCTGACAGAATAGGATGCCAAATTCACCTCGCAGTTGATGGGACAGCTGCATCAGCAGCTAGGACTCACAGCAGTTAAAACCAGCCCTTACAATCCTCAGAAGGATGATCTAGTTGAGAGGTTCCATCAAACCCTGAAAAACACGTTGAGGAAATTTTTCAAGGACAAGGGTAAGGACTGGAGTAGATGGTTCCCTTCTTTTTGTCCTTTGAAAAGTTCCACAAATATCGGTGGGGTTCTTCTGAGCTCTGATATGTGCAGCAATGTGAGGAGACTACTGAACAATGTTAAGAAGAACTTGTACGCCGTTTTTTGATTACAGAAGAAAAGGGGATCATCTAAAGATGTTGGCCAATAATATCTTGCTCAAAAGCATCGGGTCCTAGGTCTTCGTGTCAGGTATTAGCTGGTTCTGTTTGATGTAAATTTCAGAGCCTTTCCTGCTCTCAATAGCCCATTCAGGTTATTGCAGTTCACTGTAATGCCTTTTGGGTTGCATGGGGCACCAGCATTATTGCCTCATGGAGCGATAGATAAGGAAAGGTGTGTCAGAGTAGAGGATTCAGTCAAGAGACTCAACACAGGTCCCACACATGGATTCAGACCATGGAAGATCATAATTCCCAGATCATATGGTGGTACCTGGATCTGCATCCTTACTGGTCCATTTTCAGATACAGGGCTGATTAAAAAAATATGGCTGCAGATTACCTGTCCAAATCACCAAACACGGGTAATAGGGAAGAAGAGGGAGGTAATGTGGTAGAGGGCTCCGTAACTGACTGTGGATAGTCAAGTATTAATCTCACAAGTCTCTACAAACCCCTGGAACCATATTTGAGCCATCATAAAATGCATACCGCACACAGCCAATATATATATATATATATATATATACACACTTTGTGGGTGCACAGACAAAGGTGTTCGTAAACACTCTTAAAACCAATTAATGATTATGTGATTTTAGGATGCGCATGAAACCCAACACGAGAGCCTTGACAATTTTAGAAGACTTATATTGGTCAATGTTTCCTTCTATGTAATAAGGAGGATAAAATATAAAATCCAAACTTATATATCCTATAAAATACTTATTTACCAAGGTTTCCATTTCTGCATGTAGCATGACTGAAGGACCCAGATTTGAGTTAGAGCATTTGGGTTGATTTTATAGTGTAGCTTTGCTGCTGCATATGCACATGTCCTACCTGCTTGGGCTAGTCCAGTTTAATCAGAGAATATTCCAGAGAAAATCCATCCATTCAACCATCCATCACCGTAACCGTTTAATCTGAACCGGGGTTGCGGGAACCTAGAAAAAGGTAAGTTCTTTCCTAAGACTTGCCTCAGACTTGTGGGTTGTACAGGAGATTTATCCCAGACATATCCACGATTACAGTATCATTAATTGAGCTGACCACAAATACTGGTCAAAACCCAGTGGTATGGACTAATGCATGTGATGAGACCTTTGAAATGGTGTTCATTGCTCATACCCCGTTGTGTGGAGCCTGGACATTAGCAGAAGGTTCTTGGACCAAGTGTATATCGCTACCTTGGGCAATAGAATAGTGTTAGTAGAAGGAGACATAGGACCAGAGAATCTTGTTCTGTTCATACTGTGAGCTGCAAACTGATTCCATCGGAAACCAAGTTTGTAATAGAAAAAGATTGCTGTGCCATAAAGTGAACATCACAGACTGATCACAGGATTCTTACATGGAGTCAGACCATAAAAGATCATAATATTGGTGGTATCTGGCTGTGAAACCTTACCAGTTCATTAACAGACACTGATCTGGCAGAAGGCCCTGTAGCTGACTGTAGACGGCGTGGTTGTAATCTCACAAACTACCACTAATCCTGTGAATGCTATCTGAAGCAACATAATTCAAACACACACGCCATATAGCCAATATTTACTGTATATACTTTGTAGGTTCATATTGAAAGTCGTTCACAAGCATGTCATTTTTAAAGTACACATGCAACAGATTATTGATTATTTTAGAATACTTGTTTTTTTTTTTCAATGTTTCCTTTTACGTAAGAAGGCGGAATTAAATACTTGTTTACAGAGCCGGCTGTTTCTGCATGTAACTTGAGTAGAGGACCCAAATCTGAGTTTCCTTGTTTGGCCTGGCTTTGTAGTGCCAGTTTTGACCCATGCAATATAAGTCTTCTTTTTCTGGTTGGGGCAGTCCATTTTTGCCAGGGGGGTATCGAGGGAGAAATTATTGTATGAGAGGAGTATAAATGAAATAACGTTTTGTAAAGTATATTAATTTTTGGTTAAATGTGTATATGTTAAAGTGAAGTATGTCTGTTTTCTTTGGTTTGGTAATATGCCCAGATATCATAGCAAAATTTAGTATGTTCTGGGGGGTCGGGCTTGGGTATAAACCTATAAATAGCTTCTCCATAAAGAAGTGAAGGGGAGTGTTTGGGTGAAAACTGACGGTTTCTCTCTATGGTAGACATGCATATGTTTTATTTTGTCGTCTTCTTTGTTTAGTTACTGTAAATACCATTTCTTCTGTATGTACACAAGCACTCTAGGTATGGGGACGTACCAAAAGTAAACACCCCTGCAGCGCGGCTGCACCTGAGCCACTGCGATTCCCGCTGCTTTCGCCGTGTTTTTTGTTGCACGTTCAGCCTATACTGGGACAGTGACACTAGAGAGGATTGGTAAAGTTTTCGCTGAAGGCTGTCCAGGGTTTAAGAAACGTGTTTGTTTCCTGTGTGCTTCGCTGTTGCTTTTTATAGCTTGGACATGCAGTTGTCTGACCTGAAGCTCCCACACAAAGGGCACATATTCTTCACTGCCTATTAAAGAGACGCACACAACTTTTGTCCCGTATCTTGCGTTGGTTCAAAGAAAGTTCATAAAACACATGGCCGTGCTTAAATTTGCGAGCTCGCCCTCCCAGCAGTTACTCTGTTTATCCATTGTGGTAGCTTATTTATGTAAAGCATGACTAACTATAATTTATTTCATTTTGTTGTTTGAAAGGAAAATCACAAATGCAAAAAGAAGAGCTACTATGCAATGAAATAGAAAAAAATATTTAAATGCTGCTTGATTTAAATTGTTAGCATCATTAGAAGTGCAATTATTAATATTTTAACACAAGCAAAAGATCTGTTCATAATACATTTTGCAAATAAGAAATTTGATTTACACTTGGCTTGCTGAGCTATTGTATAGAGAAAAAAGTGCTTATTTTGCATTTGAATTACTAAGGTTAAACAGCTATGATTTTTGGATCATTTTCATGACTCCATCTTACTCCACAGCACTGACCAATCTACATACCTCTTGCATATGGCATCCCCCTCGTATCCTGTCTGAGACAGAGACTGATTCATACTCACTCGCCCATAAGCTGCGATGATACCTATTAGTCACAGAGATGACCTAGAATAATAATAATGCCTGGTATCCCCGTCGTTACTCACCTCTCCAATCCCGCAGAATGTTCCAGTCTCTGTGCCCGTTCCAAGATACAGTGCCAATACCATTTGGGAAAGACCGTGAATAAAAATGGCAGCGCTGTTGGGAAGGGTTACAGAGCAAATGCTCACAGCCTGTTTTAAGCCGCTCGTCAGGCCACTATGGACCAGCTGAGGTCCAGTGTAAAAAGGCCACTAGGTGAGGTTAAGATGAGTTAGGCCCGTGGCATTCTCCATGCTACCTCCATTTCAGCAAGTCTTGGTGTCTCTGGGTATGGAAGCTGCTGAGACCTCCATGGATTGATTACAGTGTCATTGTGGTTTTAAGGATTAGAATCTCTGCAAGTTTGCTTAAACATGCATGCTGGTGAACCTAATGGGGCATTTACACCTGAGGGGTTGTCCTCTGCTCTGATGACTCTTGAGGTTAACTACTGTATGTTGCCTGACATCAAATCCTACAAAGAAGCAGTAGGGAGTTGCTAAGTGTTTAAGAGAACGTGTAGGGTTAGTAACAGAAAGCGGATGGAACCGCAAGAGTATGTCATCTAACATGCACGAATAGGCAGGGCAAATAGCTAGTATGAAACAGCTGTACTGGATTCAGGAGATTGAGAAGTGGTATAGTTAGACTCCGAGTTACACAAAGAGCTTCATTTTTGGAGATTTAAACACAATAAAGGTTTTAGTTTTCAAGTTGTACCATTCAGTCATGCTGAAATACCCCAAATGGACTTGCTTTGGCACCTGCTGAATCTCTTGCGGGTGTTTGGGAACAAGAAGCCAGAGGAGCACTCACCTTTGCAAGTTATCAGGGGAACCTCTGATACGCTGTGTGAGACTGTAGAACGGCATGGAAAACAGGAAGCCTCTGAGCGGAAAGTGACCGAGAGCCCTGAGGGGTAAACAGACACAAACACCTGCATGCTCAGAGTAGAAAATACCTGTAAGTGGCTGGGTCTACAGGAAATGCTCAGGGCAATATGGGTACAAGAGAATTACCATCAAAAGAGACGGCAGTGACATTACGGGTTCAAGAGTTTTAACAACAAAATAGACAGTAGTACAATACAGTCTTCTTAAAAATTTGGTATTCAGTGACACTAAAATTGTATGTAATATATAATAAGTAGATTAAGTACGTAACTCCAGGGTAGCTCAGCACCTCCACCCTATGATATTCAATTTAATAGGCATCGTTTGACCTCATGTCCAGTTGCTATGCAAATTGCTCCTCCAGTAGTATAAAAAATTTGGCAAGGCCCCCACAATGTGGAATGCTATGGGCATGAGAGGGGTAGATTGCAATGGCCGTCTTAGGGTGAAAGTTACCAAGAGGCATGTGTCCTTTCTGTGACCGTGGTACAGAGAAGCATGCATTATTACTCTGTGTTTTTGTTGATCCTTCAGTCCGTGGATGCATTCCACAGACCATTGTACTTGTGGTTTTCACATGGCATGCCGCTAACAGCTTCCTGCGCTATATAAGTCCTCTTCCGATTGTTATCTGGGATACAGGATACAACCCAGGCTCATCACTGCCAAGCATCCCTCTTTTAAAGTTCTCTTCTTTCAGTTTACAGGCAAAGCCAAGTTGGGTATCTCATTATACCTTCGGATGGTAGCAGGTCTGCCTTTTGTTGCTTCTTGGCTGGCACTCTGTCCTGGCTCCTTTGAACCTTAGATTGCTGATGCATCGATAATGCCATGGTGCCCGTTGCTGAAGCCAGTACCGAACGTGCAGTTACCCATTTCGGAGATGGTCCTTCAAGTCGGAGGCTTTTTGAACGGCATCTACCTTGGTCATCATCGTCTCATGCTGAACGCTTTGCTTGAATTCAGCATAGTGATCTTCCAGTAACCAGTTACACTATCATTGTGAACAGACAGGCATCTTTTAAGTGCTTAATATTCTGTGATATTTAACTGCTCGCGTTTGAAATTAACTAGGAATGTCAATCTTGCTGAAATAGGACGCCACGCAATGATGATGACAGAAAAATATGAAAAATGCTTATAAAAATAAAGGTGCTACTGGAATAATTTTTGTTATTTGAGGTATATTATGGTTTGTGGTATGCTTAAAAATCTTAAATGCAAAAGAATGTGCTAGTGCAGATGCAAGCTGATGTGAAATGTAGTAAATGATAATGCTACAATCTGCATGTCATTTCATGAATTGCTTATGATTAAGAAAGAAGTGATTGTATGCAGACACAGTGCATTGAAATAGTACTAACAGACAGAACAGTGCAAAGTGGAATTATGAAATGTACTGATATATGAGTGTAACAAAGATGAGGACCGGATCATAGTTTGAAACCATGAACCCTTTAGGGATAGTGGAAAGAAAAACACATTCTCCCCCAGGATGGCATAGTGTCAATTCCCAAAGGAGGCCAACCTCCCTACCTACTGCAGGTTTGCCCCTCAGTGCAGCTTATTAAAGCCCAGTGTTTTGTTTGCTGTCAGGCAGACCCGTTAGGATGAACCTGGGATTGTAGGTGTAGTTTGACCATTCGGTTTGTCTGCATAACTGTATGAAAAGTACTTGCTTTAAAGCAAAAATACTACTGAAAAAACAATGATGTGGTCCCAAAAACACTGCATTCCTGTGTTTTAAGTAGGGTTTTTTTTTCGAAACTTTCACTATTCTGGTTCATTAAATGAGAAGGAGAAAGTGATCAATTACAAATGAATAAATACATTTTTTGACTAAATAAAAGGCAGAGAATAAATGGGAATGGCATGATGTATGACAAAAGTAATATTAAGTGCAGTTTACTTACAGAATTACCTACAGGTTTCTGTTATTAAAAAGGGGTCCAGTTTCTTATGTTGCATCATACAGTATCCTGGTATTTTGCAGTGATTGCTTGTTCCCTTCATGCCAAAAAGCCGTGATAATTTAAGCCGAATCGTTTGTAGTTGTTGCTCTCACCATCCTTTGCCGCGTGTTGAAGGAGAATCACTGACAGCTATGCTTTCAAGATGTTGTGTTATCCGGATTATCTATATCTTTCAGTGTAAGCTTTAAATGCTACTTTCAGCGTGTTTTTGACGCCCCCCACCTTCCTTATTTCAGATAAGTGATGATAAAAGCTAGGCACTTTACCAGTGACCGCCGTGTCTATTAATACGAGCTCCCTGAAAGTTAAAACGTGTGAGGCCGGGAACTGTGGGTAATCGTAAGCTCGTCCATGGATTTCCAAAGCCGGTAACTCATCAGCCATGGGAGAAAATCTGTGTGGTGATTTTAATTCAGACTTTTTCTGTAGAAGTTACTCCTTGCTTTTCCCTTGGTGGGGTCCCTCAGCCCCCCCCCCCCCGGGCAAAATGGTCTTAATCAGAAGCTGTGAACATGGTGTGCATTTCCTGCTTTTCGTCTGTGACATTTGTCACTGTGTCCCAGTGAGAAGTAGCACTACAAAATAATAAGCGTAATAATTATTACATGACTGTGACCCATTTCCCTTTTTTTGTGTAGAATCAGCACACTTGGTGCATATGAATTGAGCTTAGGCAAACAAATAATTTCTTATTTTATTTTTTTTTTACTTGTAGCAGCCAATAATGTAATAACTATCAGAAATATTAATAACATTTCGATAACGTAATGTATTTCTCCATCCTTAATGTAAATGAAATTAAATATCCCAAACTTTTACTGAAATCATTGCCGTTTGTTTCTGTGAAGCTCGACACCATATCTTAAGCTTCAGTTCTGAGCTTTGACAGCTTCAGTTGGAATTCATCATTTCCTTGGTAACCTTTAGAAGGCTTTCTCTTAAATAGTGCTCTCGTGTCGTACGTCTAACAAGAGCAACAATGATTATTGCCTCATCTTCACTACACCAGTGACCAAAATTGTGGAAATGCTACTGATTTTTAGAGATCGCAGAACTTCATTCAACTGCCGAAAAAAAATGGAAAAAATGGAAAAATGGGAAAAAAAGGAAAAAAAAGAAAAGAAAAACTGCCGTTCCTTATTTAATTTTCCAGTGCATGATACTTGTAACATTTTTTAATTGTTTGTAAACATTACCGGCAATATTCGTGCAAGAATTTATAAAGTGTGATGCCAAAAGTGTTGTGTTTCCACAATTTTGACCACTAGTGTACATTCATTCATCCATCCTTCAGTCCATCCATCTATCCATCCAGGGTCAGTTTTGCCTTTTCAGGGTCCCCAGGCAAAGCTTGAGTGCCCCGCACCCCAGCACCAAGAAAACTGATGACCAATTCACTTCCACT
This sequence comes from Brienomyrus brachyistius, assembly GCF_023856365.1. Classification (NCBI taxonomy): domain Eukaryota; kingdom Metazoa; phylum Chordata; class Actinopteri; order Osteoglossiformes; family Mormyridae; genus Brienomyrus; species Brienomyrus brachyistius. The sequence continues at coordinate 23,651,367 of NC_064533.1, read as the reverse complement.
GAAACACGGGTCATTTGGGACACCTAGGCCATTTCCTGTTTTGAAAGTGGCCTAGGCCTGCATCCTGGGTGAGGGTTGCTGTAGCAGCATGCAGAAGGGGTCAGACCCTCCATCTCTCTCTGGGGATCCCCAGGAGATCCCAAGCCTGCTGGCAAGTATAATCCCCCATTTCCCCCACAACATATAAAGGGCAGCGTATAGCTCTAAAAATGACCAAAACAGACCACAGCGGTTGACATAGTTACGTACCACCTGTATACTGCCAGTTTGTATTTTATTTACAAATCTATCTTTATCACTTTCTTTTGAAAAAATAAAAATTTCAGAATTAAAAATTGAAAATGATTCTTAAGAAATTAAGGAAGCCCAAGAGAATCATGTTTATGCTTCCAGGAACCTTGTGCTCGGACATCTTAAACATTTCATAGAACTTAACATTATTCAGTTCATTTAAAACAATAGTTATCATTCTTGTTTGGAAATACGCCTTGCGGTGGCCTTGAATTAACAATTTGTATTGGTGGTCTTCTGTAGACACTGAGACTTTCATTAAGTTGTAGGTGTAAATCTGTTGTATTTGGTTCTATTTGGTCAACAGTTCAGTGTAAGGCTACACCACAGGAATCTGCAATTCTGGACTCCGCTGGGTCAGCATTGCTTTTTTGTCCCAGGGGGGCTGTCAAATTGGCCCTGACGAGACTGGGCTTACACACTCGCTCTGGCATACCTGTAGGACCCATACCAGCCCCCATAAAGCAAGAAGACCCCCACCAACAGACTCTCACATACCTTATACCCATAAACTCATCCTGACTAGGCCAACATTGAAGAAAACTGGGAAAGTAGGTGTTGTACATAATCATGTTTCTTCTTATTTGATTGTCTTAAACCAGTATATTTATAAAGATGTTCAAAGTTAAAATTCCAGCTGGCTATTAGCCTTGGTGCCTGCTTGATTAATGAGCATTGCCTCGGGAAAATAACATAATGGTTATTTCAATGGGAATACCTATGACTTGGCCTGAGATCTACGGAAGTGTGCACAGATTAGCTGGGAAAACACTCCCACATGCATGACTAGCAATCAGATTTGTTTCACACTTGCTGTGTCTATCTTCTGGTATGCATTCCTTCGACTCTTTGTACTGTTTTGTATTGCATTGTACAGTCATAATATAAAGCTTTGTGGCCACACAAATTGATTGGTGAGTTTTTGATCGAATTCGAACGGAACTGTGTCATTCCTACCCAACAAATGAATCATATTTTGATTACTTCATGGTTGTCTAAAATTGCAAGCTCTAGGAAACTCATAAGTAGTGGTATTCCTGCAATTCCTGACCAGGATTAGTACACAACAGGGTATTGCACATTGCAATCCAAGGGCAATAGCTTTCTGACTATTCGCTTGCAGGTGAGTGATAAACTGTTTAGCTTCCTAGTTGGGTCCATCAGACACACCAAAATTGTATCAGTCCCTGAGCTGAGATGATCAAATGTGTTGACAGTAACCTTGTAGCCTCTGAGCTGAATCAATGAGGTATTAAAGTGCAGTCCGACCTAGACTGACCAAACGAGCTGATATTGTGATAGCTTGTGTCTGTCCTACAGTCCCTGAGCTGAACTTGCTCATTCGGCCAAAAGCAACATAACAGTGTAGGATGGGTGAACTTAGTTAAAAGCTATTGAAGGATGAGAGTAATCGGAATAACCCTCAACTAACTAGAGACCATAGCTAAACTGCTGTAAAATTATCCCCAAATTAAAGTAAGTTGGAGATTTAATTTTGTTTCATTTGAAGTTTAAGTGACTTTTCAGAAGTTCATTGAAAGATCTACATGAATTCAGAGGCTCCAGCGGCCATGTGGGTCCCACTGAGCTTGTGGGTGGTTTTCTTACTGTAGTATCTTACTGTAGTGTCACTGCTTAGAGATGTTTTTTGTTGCATATCGAGTCAGGGGGTCTCATACTTATCTAGCAAAAACATTTTATTTATTTAGCCTGCAAGTCGTCAAACTGTTGAGCAGGTCCCTGTTGGTATTGTATCAGAATTTATATTTTAAACCGCACTTCTCTCCATGTTTCCTTGCATGTCAGTGTATTAATCTGTTTAGTAGAAGCTAACATCCTCATTTTTTGTTATCTCTAGCTTTCAGTTTAACCTAAATCTTTAACTTAGTAATATTTACTTAAGCTCTAACATATACGACGTGTAATGTTTGTTATTATTTGCTATGAACCTTCATGATAGGAGTGATACGCTGGAATCCTGTCTCTTAAATGCAGAGGTGATTCATGCTAATATCGCCTTGTAGCCGAACACCCTATGGAATGTCCTGAATTGGGTTGGGCCCTGAGCCAACCAGAGCACAGAAAGGCGTGACGAGGGATCTAAGGAAAGAATCAGATGTGCCATGGCGTGGGGGGGGGGGGGGACTTCTTTAAAATACTGGAATATTAAACAGTGACACAACGTCAGACTGAATTTTACGACAGGTGGGAAATGATGGGATGATTCCGATTGGGAGGCAGACGCACCGCTAGGTGTGAGCTGAATCTTTGCTGTCTGCTTTATCCTGTTGTTTTCTTTAAATCTACAGAATACAGTTTTGGCCACGCATTTCTTCCCAATGCGTTTGGAAAAGTTATGTTTTACTCTCACACAACTGTTCAGCACTGGGACTGCATCAGTCAGAATGTGCCCTGGACTGAGTGAGCCTGCCACTGGGCAGTTAAAGGGGACCCTGGGCATCTCTGAACTGTCCAATGTATTAGTGGTGAGGAAGGCAAGTGAACTGTTACACTAAAATAATGCTAAGTAAGGGCATGGAACACGGCTGTCCTTAGGTCGGATCACTCGGGGCAATAGCCCTGAGTATTTTAAGCCTATAGCCCCAAGTATTTCAGCCCCCATACCAAATATCCTCCTTAAAAAACAAAAAGTCAAGCCCCAGGTAAGCTTGACTTAGCCCTGGATCTTTTCAATAACTAGAACCTCTTCTGGAATAGAATCTATAACCTTATTTTCACATGTAATTTTTTTACATTTATTGGTCTGGCTTAAAATTGTCATTATATGTTTTATAAATTTCAGTTAAATTTCAGTTGGTTTAAATCCACAACAGATGTGCCCCCAGTAAAGGAAAATATGGGTAAAATGGCATGATAACAGGGTGGAGTGTAACGCCAGTACTGTTTAATTGACACAAAAATTTTTGAAATGTTGAGCCAGTCAGTTCAGGGAAGGTAAAGGGTAACATACTTTTAAATTCTGAATGAAGTAGTTCTGGTTGTCTTGTGCTGTACCGTCGTGCAATAAAGTTAGCAGTTAATTAAATCCGGCAATGTTTGCTCAGAGTTTTATAGCCCGCACTCAATGAGTGGGGGGATGCCAATGAAACGAGAGCCACCAAATTAAGGATTTCAGGAATGTGAGTCATGTGACAAACATTCATCTACAAAAACAGATGTAGCAAGCTACAGAGAGCGTCATATCTGTGTTATGCGGGACCCTAGCAGGGATCTAAGAATAACGGGGTTTGCCTCATGCAGTAAAAGGGATTTAGATACCGCATGATCGGCGCTCGCTAGCGCGCGCTTGTCGCGCAGCGTCTACACGGCGGTGCGGCGAGGGGTCAGCGCTGGTGTGATAATCTTCCAGCAGATCGCTGCTGTTGCACCCACTTTAAAAAAAGTGGCTGGCTGCATGACTGAGAGCTGACACAGGCATGGAGGAACTCGAGTCACGCCGGGCGACGGACCGGGATGAAGCGCACCGGCGCTTTTAATTGTAGAACTCCAGCATAAACGCGAGCGCGGGGCTGCTAACCCCCTGTGGATTGCCCACCCGCCTGTGTGATTTGCCTGTCTAAGCAATTTAGAGAAAACTTATTTGCTGAATGTGTTTTCCTTTATAATACACCTGGCGATATATCCTCCGCTCCTCAAGCTCTAGTTAAGCACCCAGGCATTTCGCCGTGCAGACAAGCCTTCATTTATCATCTCCGTTCTCGTGTAAATTTTAACGTAATGCGTGTTTGGTTTTTTTATTTTTATTAATTTTTTACCTGCTAACGTTGTGATTCTGGTTCGTAGCCGGAATACATTTTCTATTATAAGTGGAAGAGCATTTTTCGGTCGTAATTAAATGCTGACGTCACAAACTACTTTGGAGACTGAAGCGTCTGCCATGCGTATGGGGGGAGGCAGCGTCACTGGGGGCACTGGGATCCGCTGCACTATGATAGACAGTATACGCAGCTGGCAGGCGGTATTATCACACTGCTGTTGTTTCACTATAGCAGCATTATCACATTACAGAAACTCTATTATAAGGTTTCATCTGATATGGAGTGGTGTAAAGCAAGGACAGTTTACGACAGAACTATCTCACGTTAGTTCGGTTTTCCGATAAGGTATTACATTGTAATGTACGTGGGAAATGCGCCAACACTGTATTTTTTTATATTGCATGTGATTAATCATTAAAATAGAATTTTTGCAAACATAGCAAGTATTTTTGGCAGGTATGAAATCTTAGTGCTTTCTGCTAATTCTTGAAGTGCAAGTAGGTACAAATAGAGTAAAAATAAAAAATGAGTTTAAAAAGGCTGTGGTGAGTGGCTCAGTGGGCTAAGTCTCTGTGCATGTGATCGGTGGTTTGAGCCCCAGCCACTGCAGAACAGTCACATGTCTGGGCCTTCAGCAAAGCCCTTAACCCACAGCTCTGGGACTGATGCAGGTTAGCTGATGCCTGAACAAATGGCCAAATAAACTATCATCATCAGAATGATTGATGCTGCACTGCTGCTTGATCTAGCCCCCCTGCAGCAGCACACAGTTCTCCTGTGCTATAAAATTAAATTCTGTTTAATTGCTGACTCTGTACTGCCCCTAATTATGTGACTGTAAGTGAATGAGTGTGTTTCAGTATGAATGCCCCACAGAATTCTCCTTTGCAGTTCTATGCGCTTTAAGGTATTACTTGCCTTATGGTGTTAATTCTTCAGATATGACTGTTATGATCATATCAGTTTGCTAAGAAACATTATATATATTGTAAAGTTTTGTCATACTGTGTCCAAAATGTATTATATATCCCATATACTTTTTATGTATATGCCTGTGGAAATATGTAAAAATCGTACCGGAATGATTGTGTAGAGTGGTCTGGATGTCTAGATTGTACATGGCGTCAGGCATTATTGCTGGGCAAACAAACTGACATTTTATCGCAGAACATCAAGTTGCAGTTGGGAGAAATTTTATTCCAGCTGTTCTCTTCGTAGTAAATCTGTGAGAGCTTAGCGTTTAGAAACGTAGCATTTCTAGGTTGACAGCTAAGGGAATGAAGGGTCACATGCTGTCTGGACGGGTCAGTGAGGAGCCCGTGTCATCAATGATCAGAATGATTTGATGCTTTATCGGCGTAGAGTGGTCACACATCCAAAACTAATGTTTGAATGATTTTACTAGTAAACGATGCACAAATGTTGCTGGTGTCTTACTCATCTGCTCATATTAAACCAGCACCTTATATGACACCACACAATGTCTTTACTGTGCCCTTAATCTGTTCAAGGTAGCATGTAGTATGAAACCCAAGGGTAATTAGGCGCAGGCTGAAAAAATTAGCCCCCATGGCAGATGTGCTGCAAGCGCAGCATTTTCCCGCTGCCCCCCCCCCCCCCAAAGCTGTTTTCTGCTGAATGCTTCTGATTGTGATTATTCAGTTTTCTGAGCTGTGTTACGAAGTGCATCTCTGCGGTTTGGTCATTCAGGGGGGGGCGTGCTGTTCCAAGGGTGAGGAATTGCTAGCTGAAAAAAACATTTAAAAATTGTGTCATTTTCCATTGATTATAATGTGTGAGGGCAGCCGCAGTGATGTAGAAGATGCCTGTTGTATGCAACATTTCCCAAGATGTAGTTTGCATGTTAACTCTCGGCCCCCCCCGGGCCTGAATCTGACCTTTTAATTCCTATGGGAGAGCCGAGGCATTAAAACAGCAGCGTCTGTCAGCCACATCACACTCAGCTTTTACCGCTTTCTGCGTGTTTGTTACAGTGCAGTGGCTCCAATACCCATGGTGCTAAGATTTCTATTTCAGCACAAAACTCTGACTTGACATTTAATTTTTTTTTCAGTTCACTCAGCTTTTGGGTAAAAATCCAGCCCGATTCCATGTACCCAAAAGGAGCTAGAGATATTTACAGACGTGAAAAGGACACGGAATTTGATTGTTACGTTCTAATCACAGTTTGATTTGATTTGCTGTGCAGTCATTTCAGCAACTTAATCATAAAAAAAACTCCAGCTTATTATATATGAAAATATACATGTGTGTACAGACGGAGAGAAGGGTGCCGTACAAAGACAATCACAAAGCGTTGGCAGGAACTCATTGTGTGTCTGTTTTCAAAGATAATTATAAAACCGGCCATCCTTAGCTATGTTGACCGAGTGCACTTTGTCAACACGACTGAAGATGGCCCATTGTACGTCGAACACTCGCAGTACGTCATCATTATGTTCAGTGTACAATGCATTTGTTATGTGTATATAACATTTGAGAGCTTTTGCTCAGAGGTGAGGTATATATAGGTATAAACAGATGTAATAGACGCTGACATTTTATACACCGCACGATATCAGCACTCGCGTGTTAGACCTTTTCAAGCAGAAGCCGTCCTGCAGGATTTTTTTTTCCCTTTAGACTACATGTGAAACTGTCCTGCAAATGTCATAACTCTAAGGTGTGGTTTCAGTGACACTAATGCCACCCAAACCCATCAAAGTCCGCGAGATACCCAGGGGGCGGGTGATGAGCCTGCAGGTGGTTTGTTTGGCGCACATCGCGTCGACAGGTGAGCAGGAAGTGAACCACCCACGCTGTGTTTTTTTTTACGTGAGCTACCTTAGTTTTTGCTAACGGAGCTGCTGTTAGCAGGCAGCTTCAGTCTGAACTTACGTAAGAGGTTCTTTCAGGTAATGACGTTGTCTGCACCCACCCTAGGGTTTAGAAAGTGTTGTTATTTAAATTTTCACATCTCAGTCTAAAAAATTAGTAGCTAACCTTTACAATTCCAACGCTTTCTGCCTGCGTGAATTCTGCAGTCCGAATCTGGAACAGAAACCATCGGATCCTCTTCGTATCACCTCTTCACCTCTATTTGAAGAGCAATCCGATTTATGAATTTTCACCTCTCACAGAACTGATTTTAAGGAGAGAGGTCCTGTAAACTGAGGCGTGTGTGTATATCACCATCAAACCGCTGCAGATTTAAAAAGCAGTAGAATAGCAGATTCATATTTCCAAGTCAGTTTAAATCAGTATTCGCTCAAATTTCATTGCTCCCCTATCTAAAGATGTAATTTTTAGCCAGAGCAGTCCAATGGGAGCCAATCATATTCACAAGTTTGTCAGCCAATCAGTGAAGTTTCTGGTCTTTCATCAGAGTGGGATATCCTTGTATACACCCAGCCAAAAATGAGGACATCCAGGAAGGACAGTGACAGTAATCAAGAGTGTTAATGGTTCTCTGTAAATGTCAAACATTTAATCAAGTCAGATTGAAAAAACAAACAAAAAAAAACAGTTCTGCTCAATCAGTCAGACTGACCAAATAGATTTGTTTATTATTACTAGGTATTGATTAGTGAAGGAACCTTGAACCTCAATTGCACTGAGGGTGGGCTTCATAGAAACAGCTCTAGGGGACGGATTGGACCCTGTGAGGTCCCTCAGGTCTTGTATTTCACATCGTTATTTAATTTGAATTGACTCAAACAAAAATGTTCATCCTTCTCTGATTACTACAACAAATTATATATGTACTAACTGTACTAACTGAAGCTCTTCATCTAGCAAAGAAATAGAACAAAACCAGACAGACGTATATTTCCGTAATGCCCTTAACCCACATCCAAAATAAAATAAATATAGTTCCTGTTAATTCCTAATTTAATTTCTGTTTCTTTATTATTCAAATGGTCCTTGAGATCGTTGCCAAGGTGATGTTTTTGGACACTGTGACCTGCATCAGACATTAAAAATCTTAGGAAACAAATCCTGGAGCACGGTGATGTAGCCGATTACCTAGGGGAAAAATCATTTTTTGTCCCTCGTTATACAAGTTAAAATTGGTCTCCGGTGATTTCTTAGAGAAATCTCATTGGAGGATAATTTTTTTTACTCCATCCGGTCCTTCCTGTGAGATGCGGTGTCTGGCTCAGCAAACTTTAAGTTTTAATCAGCCCGGGTTAAAAGAAATTTCATTCTGATTCTGATGGTACAACCAAAAAATATAAGCTAAAGAATAACAAGTAAGATATTTCTGAGGATGGGACACTTCCTGTGTCATTTTCATTTGTTCTTTTCATGTCTTACAACATTTTTCCTTAGTGAGGGTAGCCGGTGTTCTGTGAGTATATTATTTATTGCTGAATTGCTGGCTTTAGTTTGTAAATGTTGGCAAAGTAAAGACTGGACATTTCATTAGTAGCTTGACGACAGAACCATTATGGCTACTGTATGTTGTGTTTTGTTTTGGCTCTCCTGAGATACTTCAGGCCGCTTAACATGCATCGGGCTAGACTCTGGAAAGCTGCGGAGTGTCTGCATTCTCCAAGTCAAGTCAATTTTACTTCTTTGGCACATTTACAAACGACAGGAGTTGGACCCAAAGTGCTCTCCAGTCGATGGAATAATGGATTAACAAATACTAGATCTATAGTAAAATATATAAATAAAAACAACATGAGAACTTGCATGCAAGAAGTAAGGATTAGCTAGTAAAAATAATAATTTAAAGGAAAAGTAATAAACAATAGATTAAAAAGCAATAAAAGGGTAATACAAATAAAGAGTATTATTAAAATGAATTAAAAGTAAATTGATTTGACAAAAAAAACTTCAAACTGAGTTGAAAGAAAGAGGAAACCTAATTTAAACTGGTCAGTAATGGAGCAGGACCTAATGTAGGGTGGGAGGATATTCCTGTTCTAGGGGGCAGTTACAGAGAAAGGCCGGGCACCTTTGGTTTTGGGGCGACAGTGGGGGACTGAGAGGAGTTATGAGGATGACTTAAGTGGCTGGGGTGGGGATTGTGGGGGGGATGAGCTGACCTGAACCTCCAGAGAGCCTAGAGGAGGTCTAGGGTCAATGCCCCCTGCTACAATGGGGTCCGCAGGTGTTTCAGCTGGCTGCAAAGGTGATGATTAGCATGTGTGGGGCATCGACTGCACTGGAGCATTCTTACCGCTGCCACATTCCTGTGACTCTCACATTGTTTATTTTACGGTTTCCAGTTCCTTGTCATGTACCGTCCCTCTTCATAATGCTCATGACTCCCCAGCAGACCACGGCATAGAGAAGAGAACACTGGCAAAAGCAGACTGGTAGATCAGGAAGAGCTTCCTACAGATGCTGAAGGGATCCAGCCTCCTCAGGAAATAGAGCCAGTCCTGCCCCTTCCAAACCTCAGACTCTTTAAGACCCAGGGTGACCCTTACCTAGAAAATGTCTCCAACTGTGCTTGACACTTGCATCATTTGGTCAGCTGACGGTTCGATTTCAGCGACCCCACCTGCCATCACCTCCACTCTGGGGATGGAGAGGTTATTGTAAGTCAACTTACCAAACTCTTCCAATCTAATACAAAACATCATATATTTAAGTCTTATTTATTGATCAGATGTTTTTATCCAAAAAATTGAAATAGCAGGGTCATCCAGTCCCTGGAGCAAGTGGAGGTTAAGAGCGTTGCACAGGGGCCCAAAGAAAATCCAGACCTCTGACTCTGGGATTTGAGGCAGTGACTTTAGGAGACTGGTCCAGCATCCTAACCCACTGAACCATATTGTCCATAAAGTGTTTTTGCGGTGGGATATCAGCAGAAAATCTAGCACATTCTAAAAGGATAGAAATAGTGGCAGTGAAACCGAAATGTAAAGATTTGTGTTTTTGGTCATGTTAAACCTTTGACTTTATTTGTGCAGTTCTTGGGGTGGGGGCTTAGATTTAAATTATTTTGGAAGTTGTAAGTAAAACTGTTCTATTTTTTTATTGAGGCCTTGCATTTGCATTTTAAAACCCACATGTGTCACTTTGGTGGTCCCTCCATCCATTCATATATGCATGCATCCATCTATCCATCTTCCTTTGCCACATATCCAGCACAAGGTCACTGTGTGCCTGGTGCCCATCCCAGGGGATATGGGGATCAAGGCAGGGCGACAAGCTGAACGGCATGATTAGCAGTGTGTAGTATTTAATTAACCTGATATTTCTCCTTATGCTTATTCTGTCCAAAAGACACACATTTCAGAGTGTTCTTGTTACACTGCAAAATCGATTAAGCTGAAATGTTTTCATATGCAAATAATGCCACTAAAATAACAGCAACTCTATGTTTAGGAATTAAGTACTGATTGAGAAACTTGAGACAGTGACCTAGAGTACTCTATAACATTTGTAGATAGTTATTTTGGTAGCACTTGATTTGGATAGTCCGCCTACAGAGCATTTGTATCATTTCAGCAACTTAGTTGAGATTCAACTATTCAGCTGTTTCACTATGTCTCTAGATATTTAACAGTATCTACAGTATATGGAGAATATGTTACAATTCATGAACGTACCTATATATTCTTGGAATAATTTAGCTACATTTGAGTACTCACTCAACCGATGTTATATTAATTGTTGAATCGCAACCAATACGTTTTTGAAATGTTCTCCTCTTCCTTCAAATTTGAGCTAAAGACATTTCTAGTTGCTGTTTTTTCCCCTCTCCCCCTCAAGAAGCGACCTTGGAAATGTGAAAGGCACTATATAAATGTAACCTATTATATTTACTATTGTAAACCCTCTGTAGGCGGACTATCCAAATAAAGTGTTACTGTTATCTTGGACATTTATGATATATTTAAAGTATATATACATAAGACCCTGTATTAGTAATGATCCCAAATTGCTAAAATGCTTAAATTCATATACTTCATTTTAAGTTTATGTTTATTTTTGTTTTAGTCATACATAAATACTATATAAAAAGAAACAATTTTAAATTCTAACCATAAAAATAAATATCTGTATACTGATAGAGGAAGCTTTTGCTGCTATTCGGTTGGTGTACCTATCTAAATGGAGACCGTCCATTCATTTCTATGGGAAAAACCCTAATCCCAGTCACAACACCCTTAACCTTTACCCATCCCTAACCTTAACCATAAGTAACCCAAATACAAAACTTCTGGCATTTTTACTTTTTGATTGCATTCACAGATTTTTATAAAATTGATGTTATCCAAATGGGGACCTGAAGGAAGATTCAGGTTTTACTGCACTTTGGGGACATTTTGGTCCCCAAATGTGATCTATGCAAACCCACACACACACACACACACATACCCTCTAGTGCCTCTACAATGTCACACACACACATCCTCTGGTACCGCCATAATGTCACACACACATACACACACACACACCCTCTGGTACCTCCATGTTGTCTCTCTCTCACACACACACACACCCTCTCGTACCTCCACAATGTCACACACACACACCCTCTGGTGCCTCCACGATGACACACACACATACACACACACCCTCTGGTACCTCCCCAATATCTCTCTGTCTCTCTCTCTCACACACACACACATATACAGAAACACACCGGTTTGTAATTATATCTTTGTGGGGACTCTTCATTCATTTACATGGGTAAAACTCTATAATCCCTATAACCCCTACCTACTGTAGCCCTAACATTATCCATAAGTATAATGCAAGACTTCTGGCCTTTTTTGTTTTTCCTTGGTTAGCGTTTAGCACTGGCACCTCACACTGTGACCTGGGTTCAAGTCTCTGCCAAGGTTTCCATGTTTGTCTCCTTGTCGTCGAGGGGTTTTCTCTGGATGCTCCAGTTCCACCCCCCCAGGTTCAAAAACATGCTGAAGTTAATTAATTGAAGCTACCAAATTGCCCATATGTGTGAGTGTGCTCTGCGGTGGGTTGGGCGCCATCCTAGGTTGATTCCTGCTTTGTGCCTGTAGCTTCTGATCGGCTCTAGACCCCCACAAGCCTGAATAGGACAAACGGTTTATGAAAATGGATGGAGTTTCACCTTGTGGGGACCGAAAAGGTGGTCCCCACAATGTCCAAATAAAAAGCTTTTTATCACACTGGGGGGACATTTGGTCCCCGCAGTGTAACATATGCATCAGCCACACACACAATGTGTTGCATGCATTATTGTTGACTTTAGTGGAGTTGTGGAACTCTGGCCTCCAAGAAAAAAGGTTGGATTTGGACAGGGTGGATTTTGGTGTTTGTTGGGTTCATGCTTCTTTAAACACGTTTTATGCCCCCTTCAAACTGTGTGTACGATAATGCATCTCTCCATTTCAGGTGGATCTTAGATCTTAGTGTGTCTTCTCTCAGGGCAGTAATCAAATATTCATTAATGTTTATTTAGCAGATGCTTATATTCAAAGCAAAATACAATTGAGAAAGCAGGGCCAGCCAGTCTGCAGAGGAATCAGCGTTAAGGGTCTTGCTAAAGAGTCCATGTCAGATGTGGGATGCGAACCAGCAACCTTCTGCTTATCGATACAACATGCTAACCCACTGAGCCACACACTCGATTAACCCCTGACTTGCTAACAATGTCAAGCCTTGTGTTTTAACATCGAAACAGTGTCCCCCAGTTGGTTCTTGTAGTCTGTCCTGTAATATCTCAGGTTGTTTCCTCCATCTGTTTGAGCAGCGCCTCCTAGGGGACAGTCAGGCATGTGCAGGTTGCTGTGGGCTACCACTGCAAGCATCTCCTGCTCTGATTGAAGCTAATATTAAATGATAAATGGCTGAATAATAAATATTTTCCTATGGGTCGAAACCTTGGGCGTCGTTAGACCCGATCACTTGGGGCTATAGCCTGAGTATTGCAGGCCAAGTCCCGAGCATTTTAGTCCCAATGCCAGTCTTCCTTCAGCAAAAAAAATAAAATAATAATATATAAATAAAGAGTCAAACCCCAGGAAAACTTGACTTAGCCCCTGATCTTTTCAATAGCTGGACACTCCTGTGAAACAAAGGCGTCCTTTCTGGCACCAGAAAGGCTTCAGTTTCATCTCAGCTGTCCGTGATCGGAAGGTCCCAGGTATGGCAGAACGATGTCACCGTTGGACCACTGAGCAAGGCCCTGCCCACCTAAATCCTCCGGGGACATGCTGACCCTTCTTCCTCAAAAATATGTCACTTTGGATGAAAGCGTCTGCTAAATAAATAAAATGTATAATAATGATTTTTTTTGCTGACAACAGCCAGTGTGTCCTTTACAGAATGTCTGTAACTGTCCACATGTACACTCCTCTTATCAGCCGTCAGAATGTTCAGTAACTCACGCGATGACCTATAAGTACTTTATGAGGAGCTCGGTGATTTTTCTTCTTTTTACTTTGTTGTGTTATCTTGTTATGTCACCAAGAAATGTACCAACAAAAGGTCATGGGAAGAAGTGACGACTTTGCTAACGAATCCAGTCACGGCTTCTATTTTGGAAATAGGTAAAGGTCAAATAACCACATCTGATACATGGTAAAATATGAACAGATTGATATGTTTGAAAATTTAAAGTGTTACAATTTCCGAGGTTATAGCACGTTACCATCATAGATTTGAGCTTAAGATAACTACAGTCCTTTCAATTCACATTCAACTATGATTGTCTTTTAAGACTCCTTTGAAACAGTTACAATTTTATATCCCTATCTATTCATCCATCCATTTATCTTTGTCAGGGTTGGGGGGGGGAGCAGAGCCTTTCTCTGGCAGCACAGAGCACAGTGCTGGGGTGGACCCTGGATGGGATGCCACTTTTACCTAACAAAGTGACATTATCTGATACTGATTTTGTTCAAAATCCATCAAGAAAACAGATGCACTGGTTTTCGTCTCGTGTGAATCATGAAATTCCTTTTCGGTACTTTTTAATAAATAAGAGTAACTGTAAACAAAGGAGGTGCTCCAACGTGAGAAGAAACACTGGCTTAGGTGTCCCACAAGACCAGACACCTCATTATGTTGGCACCAGACCCGCTGACGAATAGATCCGGTAAGATTTTGCACGGTGACCAGAAGGTTAACAGTGTCACTCTGTCCCCGCTCTCCCAGCTGTAAGCAAACACGAGAACAGGAGAATCAGGATGAAAAGATGGCAGCCACGCTGTTACCACCAGGTCCTGACAGCTTGCGCCGGTTCACTCGCGAGTCCCTGGCTGACATCGAGCGGCGGATTGCCAAGGCGGAGGCCGGGGAAAACAAGGGCTACCAGGAGGACCTTCTGGACAAGGAGCCATCCAAGCCCAGGGCCGACTTTGAGGCCGGAACGCAACTGCCACGCATCTTCGGCGACATTCCTTCCGGGCTCGTCGGCGTACCTCTGGAGGACATTGACCCGTTTTACTACAAGAACCAGAGGGTGAGCAGATCAAACCATCTGGGGCTTGTGTGCAGGGGCACAAGTTAGGATGATGACAGGGGCCCTCAAAAATTTGGGACATAAATGGATTGGTTTGGGTTGGTGGCCCAATATGATAAGTATTCAGGCAGTCCAAATTCTCTAGCAGTATGTGTGTGTGTGTGTGTGTGCGCACACGCGCATGGATATATATTTTTTTTAAATCATAAAACTCAACTGGGGAAATAACAAGCAATGTCCGAAAAGCTTTTTTTGGCCGAGATGATTACGAGAGATTTTTCCTCACTGGATGATTACGGTACCATCTTATTACAGGGGTGTGGACATAAACAGAGCATGAGACGGAAAAGCTTATGTTCTGATAAAAGCCACATAAAAATACAAATTCAATAGGATTAAATATGAGAGAGTCAATCAAATGCTAATTTGATTTAGTAACATGTTGAACCTCCATATGAATAGGAACTGAAATTGTATACTTAGGAAGTTTTTCTAAGGGATGCTCATTTATTTTTACGAGGGAGTTTCTTTTTTTAAACAGCGGATAGCAGAACAAAATTCTGTTTCAGGTACTTCTTGAAATATCAATGAGCGTGTAAAAAAATGTAGTTTTTATTTGAAAATGTTGAAAATGTCTAACTTGGTCATAATAGAAACGTCTCTTGGTCAGAGAGAATGTGCAGAGTATACTAGTGAGAAAGACTTCTGAGAAGAAGTATACCTGCAGAACTCAGACGTCTGTCATGAGCAGGAGTATTTATTGTTTTTCACACAACCAGCAGTGTATCGCACATCCTGCATGTCTCCTTTGGATGCCAGCAAAATGCCTTGAAAACCACTGTCATGCATACATGCACACACACATATAGACACTATATACTATATACACAAATATAGTTAGTAGTAAATATAGATAGTAACTGTTACAAATGTAAGTGCAAAAATACAACTGGTGACACTTCATAATCTGCTCTTTGGGATGACATCACCTCACTTGCATGGTATGCCAATGCCTTTCTGGGATTTGAATCTACAACCTTCAGGTCATAACCACAATGCAATCTTCGGGGTCATATCCACAATGATCATAACTAGATATGCGCCGATCCAGGCACCGATCCATACCTATTTGACAGATCGGGCATCAGCCATATGTGACCGATCTACGTCCAATACTTACTTGGTCTTTGGCAGCATCTAAAAAGACAGCCCCTATTTCGTATAAAAATCCATTTGAACAATCAGTCGCACTACAACTCTTTCCCATTTTAGATGTGTCTTTTGCAGCATTCAAGCTAATGCTGCCAGTCATATATATATATATGATGTTAAAAAAGGGAAAATAGCTCTTGTATCGGATTCTATATCGGTATGTGTATTGGATCGGAACTGAAAAAATGTGGACTGGCCCATCCCTAGTCATAGCCACAATACTCCAGTACTACATGTATTTGAATATATATCATTTTCCATGTCGATAAATTCAGGCTGACAGATTGGCCCTGTAGCTGGGAGGTAAAAATGCAGTCCATTCCCCCAAAGAGCTTCATGTTCTGTCCACACTGTCCACTGTGGAGGGGGCTGCTTTGTTAGCTACACGAGCGTCAAGACAGCATCTGGAAAAAAAATGGATTTCGCCGAGGAACATGGGATTAATGCACCTTCGAACGATTCACACCTAGGGCTTAAGAGGTTTCGTAGTTCATGCAGGACCACCAAAAGAGCTGTGAACCCCCTCTCCTCTTTCTTTGCCTGAAGGAGTTCAGCTCCATTTTCTAGCCTCTCCTAAAAATGTGCCCCGATTCTCCTTTTTTCTTAGAATTTTCCAGCATGTTCCTGAAGGGAGTGTAAGAAAAAAATGTCGCGGCCCAAGCTGCTCTGCACTTCCATGGATCGCAGCGGCACATCGTGATAATTACATAACAATTACGTGATTTCAGTGTAATTGTCCCTGATTTAATCCCCCTTTTTTAAGAGCATAAGTTGCTCTCTTTAATGTTCTTTGAAGGTGATTCATGGTGTGAAAGGCTCCGCCTACCCGCAGCCGGGGTAGAGAGATTTCCCTCACTTCAAGGAAGGAAACTCTAACTGCGCTACTTACAGTTGTGGATGACAGATCAAAAACCAGTTTTGAACTGTTTTAACAATGTAGTCTTTAATGTGGCAGTATACATGTCCCAGAGCAGCAGATGCTCAGGTCCCACGAGGATGCAGCTGTTGTACCTTTCATTTTCTTCGATGTGATCAGAGCACAAGAGACTCAGGTAGACGTCTGAAATGAAGGCTGGTCTTTTTGCTGAAGCTCCTCTTGTTGGAACAACGGCTTCATTCTCACAATGTAATTGGTTTTCTTGTATTTTTACTTTGTAGATCTTTTTGCTATTATTAGTGTCACGAAGACACCCTCTGAGGATGTCCACATATCGGTCTACAGCACAGTCACAAACTTATTACTTTTCATTAAGTGACTTTTGCATTCTTTATGTGGGAGTCATACATGTGTATGTTCTAAGATGTGATATACATATTCTTTTAAAGTACATTTATTCATTCATTCATTCATTCATTCATAATCACCTATTCATTTATTACCCAGTGACAGCTTATAGTGTGTCAGGTCAAGGTTGTGTCGCGTAGGATGTATAGCAAAGCCATCACAGGACACTTGCTTTACACACCCATAAACGGAGAGAATTTCAAAGCAAGCAGTCAGAGGAAACCTGGAGGACATTCATGCATATGCAAGGACAATAGAGTTCTTGAATGCAGTCATGAAGCCGTAAAAATTCTCATTAAAGTGTGTC
Source organism: Brienomyrus brachyistius (assembly GCF_023856365.1). Taxonomy (NCBI): domain Eukaryota; kingdom Metazoa; phylum Chordata; class Actinopteri; order Osteoglossiformes; family Mormyridae; genus Brienomyrus; species Brienomyrus brachyistius. Next base: position 23,634,079 of record NC_064533.1, on the reverse strand, counting down.
TGGACAATGGAGTGCTGTACGATTACGATTATGACAATAGCAGCATGCTAACCTTCCTCCTAGGAGCCCAATGAAAAATGTGCTTCGGTTATGATGTGACACACCTTCCCATCCACTTTCCACTGAGTGTGTAAGAAATTTAGGCTGATGCATTGTGGTCTTGTGAGTTAATTCTAATTTGCATTAATAAGGGACGATAAAGACGACTGTTAGTAAGAAGAAAAAGAAGAAGTGGTTATGCTATAAAAATGCATTTTCAAAGATTCAAGAATTGAATAACCATGTTATATATAACATAAAAAATTAATTAATTAAAAGAAGATGATTTTTGTAGGCTTAAGTCAATAACACGAAGGCTGCAAAACGCATTTAGATGAAAGCAGACCAGGAAAGGCTATCAGACCTTATTCATATTTTCCAGTGTCATCAGCATATCTTTTCATTACATCTGCGATAAACAGACAAATGACATATGTTAGACCTTCGTGCCACAAATAAAACCATCCCGTCATGAACAATTCCAAATAATCCTTATGCAAGGTTATCATTGTTGGAATTAATAATTACACTATATACTTACAGCCTTCTGACACGTATTGGTAGGTTTTAAGATCTAACATATAGGTCTATATAATTTTTTTCAGTCACTTTTTTATACAAGTTTATTGCATCGGAAACTTTGCTGTAATTTCCCCAGTTTAAGTGGTTTTTAAGATGCATTTAATGTTTAAAATGTCAAGGTTTATAAACCAGTCTTTTATAATTGCGGTTTGACTTGTTACTGTTGGTCGTTTTAACCAAAAATCCTCTGTTATGTTTCTTTTCTGTTTTTCAGACTTTTATAGTACTGAACAAAGGGAAGGCGATCTTCCGATTTAATGCTACATCTGCAGTGTATATTCTTAGCCCTTTTAATCCTATCAGAAGAGCATCGATACAGATTTTAGTACACTCATATCCTTTGTGGTCACTCTGATCCAGTGCGTGTGTTTGATGACGTCTGTTGTTTCTAAATTAGGGCTGCAATTTTCGCCAAGGGAAGTCAGAAATTACAATCTGTCATTGTTTCTCTCTAGATCACAATACAATACAAAAGACTGTCCCTTTAAACCTAATAGCTTGCATAATATTGTTCAACATGTATCCACTAAGCGGTGTGTGGTTTAGGGTGCGTGGTGACACAAAGTGCAGGGAGCGTAATGAAGTTTTCCCGCCAATTAAAGTGCATAGTACGGAGCCCGCCTGAGTTCAAGTGAGACAAATTCGTAATCCGTACCCACGGTTTTGCAATCCGTTTCACATTTGTTGTGCTAATTGTTTTTCCTTTGTACCAGTGAAATTTTTATAGTACTAGCATTAGTGCTACAACGTACAGTAAGTGTAAAGGCCTGGAATGTTAATACTGTGATTTTGGTGGGGATTACAAACACGTGTGCATGAAATGTACATGGCACCAAGTGTTCCGATTTTTTTCTGAAAATCTGGTCACCTGCCAGATAGAGTAATTGGAAGCCAAAAATTGTCTTCACTCTATTTGACGGTTAATAACTAGACAATCAGTCGGGCAGTAAATGGAAGTCTCCAGAGACACTTTGACACAAAGTTCGTCTAACAAGAAACCCCGGGAAGCTAATGTTAACTGGGTGGGAATGGATTACGACCTGAACCCAGACGGACTCCATATGCATTCTGTATACATTTAAATTATGGTTTAATTCTGGAAATGGAAAGGCAGCATGTTTTTTTTTTCATTAAAATAATATCATATTATAATAATATATATAATATAATCATAACCTTATATGCATGTATATTCGGTTTTTAAAAAGCTTTCCCCTGAACCACTGCCAAGGCCACACCCCCTTCTCCTGCAAAGGCCACGCCCCCTCCTCCTGCCAAGGCCATGCCCCCTCCCCCTGCCAAGGCCACGCCCCCTTCCCCTGCCAGCCATCACATCCCCTTTCTTCATGGACCCGGGATCTATAAATAAGTGTGGAGAAACACGGGGCCCAGGACACTTTGTCCGTGACAGTCTGAGATAAGGGGGGGCATGGAGGTCGATTCCAGAGGTGTCAGCCCGAGTGCGATTGTGTCATAACCGCGGGCGGCCAGAGAGTCACAGGGAGGCTCCTGCTGGCCAATCCAAAGTCAGCGTGTAAGATGCCCCCGGCTACCTATGAACCCTCCTCACAACCACCCCCTCCCACGTCCAGATATTCGGCTCCTAATGTCAGCAACAGCGGTGGGGCTGCAGGTGCACAAACCCCAGCTAGAAGCTGATTGGCTGCCCCTTCCCCTGTCACCGACTGATTCAAAACATTTCATTTCATCCCCCCCCATATATACACCTTAAAAAAATCCTAGAACCACCCCCGATCGGCAATGAAATAAGAGCACAGACGTTTGGAATCATGTGACTTGCTCAAAGATGTCCACCCATATGAACTGATTCTGTGACCCCCCCCCCCCCCCCCCAAAAAAAAAAATACTAATTCAGCAGGTGACCTTAGCAGAAATGACTTAAACAGTCATCTTGGCAAGATGTTAATGAGGGGACACAGTGATATTCCAACAACAGTGGGGTCACAATACGGAGATTTTGCTGCTGTGAACCTGACGCTAATTCTTATATGTGAACGAGCAGCTTTTGCAGGTGTCAAAATATTCAATGTGTCTGACACGCCTTGAGCTGTAATATTGAACGACACTGAAATCGCACAAAGCTCTTTCTGATCTCTGTGCCACCTGCATTCAGCGCATGCATCCGTAAAATAATGAAGTACTATGAAACCCAAATGCACGTCTGATTATTCTAAATGTTTTGTGGATTTGCATAAAGAAAAACCAGTTGATATGACATATGATATAACCATGAAACATGGTCTGGCTCTGATATGAAATTCTGATGCTATATATAGTAGCATCTCGATCATTATAGGGGAAATCTGGACGAATCTCGATCATTATAGGGCAAAGGTCAAATATACTGTATAACATAAGATACAATATCGCACACCTTTACCATGTTTTTAGTGGCAGTGGTTTGTTCTGTTCCTTGCTGCATTCCGCACACATGGTAAAATATGTGCGCTAACATTCAGTTCAGCTGCTTTTTATGTCTCTCAATAATTATTTTTACGGCTCTTATATGACATAAGTAGAATTAAGTGATCAGTGGTCATAGCTGACATGACACAGCACACGACAACGAAATGTGTCCTCTGCATGTACCACACATGTGACAATGTGACATAGCAGGGGGCAGCTAATTCAGCGCCCGGGGGGGGGTACCTTGCTCAGCGTACCTCAGCGGTGCCTTGCTGGTCGGGGATTCGAACCTGCAATCTTTCAATTAGAAATGCACTTCCCTAACCATTAAGCCACTACTGTCCATAATTGTATAATCATATAATTGAATGTTACTCGATAGGATGTAAGTCGATGGATGACTGTAGTAAATATATATAAATATGATGTACTATATATAATATACTATGTATAGCATGTTTGCAGTATATATATACACATGTATAATTTTATATATTTATATTATATATTTACCTATCCATCATCTATTGATCCTGTTTATATAAAACATAAATAACATATTATATTTATATAACACATATATACGTGTTGTTTGGCCCTGGCATGATCAGGATATCACGCTGCCTGCTGTTTTCCCCGAAGCGTCCATTTCCTTAACTTCTTCTCCCCACTTTATTCAGTTTTTTTATCATGTGCACTATTTTGACCAACTGTTGCTTCATGGCCATGTCGGAACCCGCACAATGGGCCAAATACGTCGAGTAAGTATCCCACCCCGTCTTCAACCCACCCCAACAGACACTGAGATTCTTTTAGAGATGATTCCGACGTTCCAGAGGAATCGTCTCAGCCTGCCGTTCCCTGAGAAGTTCGCCGGTTCAGTGCAGGCAGAGAGCGTTCAGTGCAGGCAGAGAGCGTTCAGTGCAGGCAGAGAGAGTTCAGTGCAGGCAGAGAGCGTTCAGTGCAGGCAGAGAGCGTTCAGTGCAGGCAGAGAGAGTTCAGTGCAGGCAGAGAGCGTTCAGTGCAGGCAGAGAGAGTTCAGTGCAGGCAGAGAGCGTTCAGTGCAGGCAGAGAGAGTTCAGTGCAGGCAGAGAGCGTTCAGTGCAGGCAGAGAGCGTTCAGTGCAGCCTCGGGCTCCATTCCAATTTACATCGACTTGGCACCATTTCGGTTTGAGCCGACTTGCTGGGCTGATGCCCGTTGTTGTCGTGATGGCTGCCAACTCATGCTGGAGTAAAACAGCGAGCTCGCTCCCCCATTGAACACACTTTACCTCTGTTCTGATGTTCCTGTTGTTTTCCTGTTCCTTTGGGTGCAGAGGGCGGGCTCTCCTCTCTTAAGACCGTGCCATTGGCTACTGATGCTGTCAATTTCTCTCACCCTCCCCCCACTCCATTTGATCAGGTACACTTTCACTGGCATTTACACTTTCGAATCGCTGATCAAAATTCTGGCCAGAGGATTCTGCATTGGACCCTTCACCTTCCTCCGGGATCCCTGGAACTGGCTGGATTTCAGTGTAATAGTCATGGCGTAAGTATTCCAGCATAACCTTTCTGTCAGTCCCAGCCCCCGGGACGCCGTACCCCCTTTCAGCACAGGTACCTGTGGGCACAAAATGTGCAGCCTCTCCTTACATTAGAATACCGCAGCCCCCCAAGCTATATAAGCTGATTGTGCGACTTTACATTTGTGATTTTTAAATGACAAATAGTGAATTTCCAAAACTCACCCTGTTCATTTCTTGTTATTTTTAAGATGAGACCACCAGTGACTTAAAGTCAGGTGTCCTGAGAACCAAAATTGACTCAATCCTCATGTAATCCAACAAGGAACTATAATTAAGTCCCAAAACTAATTCAGTTCACAAAAATACCTTACAAATATTTCCCCTGAATTGAGTGATTTTTTTAAATTCACATCTCTGTTTCCTGCTTTTTTTCTTGCTTGTTGAACGGAAAACATAAAGCAAGACATTAAAATTCGCTTTTAACTGATTTATTCCTGGGAATATTAGGACTCAGAATTGGGGTTGACACTGGTGACCTTGCAGTCGCTAACCCCTGCATTAAGTCCAGTAGAATGAATAGGTTTCCACAGGCTGCCTGTAAATACAATCTTACTTGTACATTTGTTAAAAGGACTTTGTATCTCTGAAAAGAGGTTCAAGATGTTTATATCTCTTAAAGTAAATGATATTTAATGTCCATCAGCGTAAACAAAGCAGTACAATCAGTGAAAAGCACGTATTAGTTAATCACATATTAGTTAATCACTGAATGGTGTGTGAGTGTGCCCTGCGATGGGCTGGCCCCCCATCATGGGTTGTTCCCTGCCTTGTGCCCATTGCTTCCGGGATAGGTTCCGGACCCCCCGCGACCCAGTAGGATAAGCGGTTTGGAAAATGGATGGATGGATGGATAGTTAATCACTTATTATTTTACAAAGAGCGACAGTTTACCACCCGTGTGTTTCTTCTTTAAACGCTTTAAGCATTGCACGCTCTGTTTTCCTGAATTTTTTAATGCAGCCTGTCTTGCATGTCGTCTTTCCTGTGGGCTGTTGTTATTTTAGAGATATTTTACAAATGCTGTGATACCTGAAGAAAAGAATCCATTTCCTAAGGTCAGCAGAAGAGCATGACTAGAGAGTTAAGCAGGTGTCTTCCAGACTTGGAATTATTTTTAATGGCTCCAAAAGTTGAAAGAAATGCTAAGAAAATCTTGTGTTTTTGTGCAGGGCAGCAGGGGGCGTAACAGTTAAAGGAGGGCTCTTATGAAACTGCAGAGTAAAAATTTAACCCAAACTATTCCTGTGAAACATGCTCATGTTCTGCTTGACGAAAGAAGATGTAAAAAAAATCAAAGAATTTGCATGTAATGTAAATGTAAGCCTTCAATGCAAATTCAAGGATTCACATTCATGAGTCATTAAATTAGTGTTAGCAAATAGAACTGCTGGTATTGGTGTCCAATGTGTCAGAGTAACGTCTCACCTGTGTGGGATTATAGGCGAGACCTGACTGTCTAGAACAGGGACTCATGGAGCGAATCTGTGAGGGATTTCAGAAAAGAACAATGGGACCGAGGGTTTAGAAACGGCTGGATTCGCCATGCATTGTTTTTTTGGTGTTTTATAATATGATTATATATAATAATTGTTTTATAATTAGGTCCCTGGAATGTAGTGACACAGTTATCAGGTTTCATGGTGTAGGAGAAGAAAGGTTGCATTTTGGTCCATCCGTCAGCGCGTCTCTGACCTTGTCTGTCTGCAGATACGTAACAGAGTTTGTGGACCTGGGCAACGTCTCGGCCTTGAGGACGTTCAGGGTATTGCGAGCCCTGAAAACTATCTCTGTCATTCCAGGTGAGGCGGACGTTTCATAGCGCAACCGACAAGCAAATAAATGAACATTCTTCACATCTGCTGTTGCTCAATCAGGGAGAGAACATATAAATTCAATTGGAAAGGGCATGTAGACTCCACACATGAAACCCTGCCCCAGACCTGCTAACCACTGCACCATCGTGCCAAGTACATCACACGCAGCCCATATATAATACTTTATGAAACATAGTTTCTATACTTAACTTTTTAACCGCACTAAACAGGACAGTGTGCTCTCCCCGGCAGGTCTGAAGACGATTGTTGGGGCCCTGATCCAGTCAGTAAAAAAGCTGGCCGACGTGATGATCCTCACCGTCTTCTGCCTGAGCGTCTTCGCGCTCATCGGCCTGCAGCTCTTCATGGGAAACCTGAAGCAGAAGTGTATCCGCAGTCACGAACACTGCTTTAACAACACGCTCGTCAGCAACAGTAGCTTCGTCTGCGACAACAAGACTTGGCCCTCCCTCAAGGACTTCTTCAACGACGAGGGTGCGTGTGCAGGGTCTGGGCAGTGCAGTTGTCCTGCTGTATGTGGGTTCCTCACAGATCAGCCTGACATTGCATCATCGACTCACTAATTCAGTATGGCGATGATAAAAAGTTGTTGATGATAAAATTTGCTTCGCCGTTAGAAAAGGAGGGTCAGACAATCTCTGGAGCATTTGAGGTCAAGGGTCTTACTCAAAAGCACTTTGGTGATGTCACTTTGCCAACCCTGGGATTTGAACCAGTGACCTTTCGTTTATTGGCACACAGTTCGTAACCTGCTGACCCAAACACTGCATGTGACCATAGTGCCCTGCGGATTGAAATGATGTCATTTTATAATGTACGTTTTTTTTCTTTCTAGCCCGTCATGCTCAGACTCATGCCTCACGCACCCTTTGATTTCCCCTGCATCCAAAAAAGATTTTATTTTGTGAAGGACTTAAAAAAACAGCGTGACCTTTGTAGTGACGTAAAACACTCGTCCGTCTCCTTTTCAAATTGTAACACCTAATCAGGCCCACTCTGTCAGACGGAAGATTGTGCAATCTTTGAAATGACACTGAAGTGTGGCTTTGAGACTCGCTTAGGGTGGGGTGGGGGGGGTGACAGATATGGGGGGGGGGGGGCATGAGGACGAACATTTAAGGCCATGCTGGATGCGGAATGCCGGTGGCGACAGGCGGATGGAGGAGGAAGGCTGCCAAAGTGCTCAGCGACCCTCTCAGCCCCGTCGCCCAGCAGCACTTAGCGGCTGGAGTGGGACAGAGTGAAGCAGAAACCTCGCCGAAAATGAGGCGCGATAAACGGGGAACTCTGTCTGCCTATGAGGCCAGCAGCCATGTGATCTCATAGGCATTCCTTATTATTATTATATTATTATTATTATTATTATTATTAGTATTATTATTATTAGGTGGCATTGAGCCCTTGTTGACACTTCATTTGGCGTTTCTCTAGAACATTCTGTTTTCATCACGGGTCTTCAGGCTCCTCGGTAGTGTGTACTTTGTTGTAACGATCGAATCAGATCACATTGCTTCTGATGCTCCTCTGCTACCTTCAAGCAGAGAAATGTAAATAAAATCCAGAGAAAACAATGGAAATATGACATATCGGCAGGGGTGTAGTTAGAGATTCTGGGCACCCAGACAAAATGTCACCTAGCCCCCCCCCATTATATTATTATATAAATATACATATTCCAGGGGCCCTGTAATATGCCCCTACTGTGCTCCTGAGTATCAGTGATTTTCATAAAGGGTATGAAACTATCTCTGAACTTTATTAATAATGCAGGATGAAAGTGGCAGCCCTTGATTATGCATGTAGTTAAACCATACAGTATATATATATGTGTGTGTTTATATCTAACACATATCCCACATAACATGATGACAGGTGTCTTTGAGAACTCAATCCTATCCTCCCTAGAGACACAAACGACGTGATTTCCTGGACACAGTATGATTATCTTTCAAGCATGTTAAGTTGTTCTGTGATGCTATAACGATTCACACCAGAGGCCGCCCAAAAAACAATAATTATGAAACCATTTAGTGATTTTCCTGTATTTTGCTATACATTTTGTACCACCTGCTTGGCAAATTTTATCATGTGGGACTTGAGGGGAGGGGCACGTCCCGTATTGCTCCAGGGGGGCTGAGTCCCCCCTGAGGGTCAAATCCTGTCAGCACCTCACCTGTCTGATTCACTCTCTCTTTTTCTTTACCACCCAGACAATTACTACAAGCTGGAGGGAAGCAACGACGCTTTGATATGCGGGAACGCCAGCGACGCAGGGTAAGCGGGCCGCTTACGGCCAAATATCCCTCATCGTCAGACCCTCTTTCTGAAATCTGTGTCTTCATGGGGTTCTCCACTGGAATAAAAAGCTGAAATCTCTCTGTCCATGGGCCCTGGATTCCTCCTCAGAGACCTACGCCACGCACCGTTGCGTCCTGACCTCCGATTGTACCGGACGTTGTGTAATTGAGTCGTTTAATTAGTTTATGAGTTCTAACGAGGGCAGCTGGGAACTGGCCGGGCCGTGGCCACCGTGTGCCAGAGGTGTGAAAATCCTGCGAATTATTGGGGTCGAAAGGCCACCGGGGGGGGGGCATATAGAGGCGGAGTCGGTGGGGGGGGTTAATGCGCATGTTGGCCACAGGAAGTGCATGTGGGTGGGCGACGCAGAGGCCTCGGTGACAATCCCATTGATTTTTCCTTCCATGGTTTTCCCTCGAAACAGGCCGTCCGTGGAATTTCCCAGAAAGTGGTGGGGGGGAAGGGGGCACTGTTTGCTTGCAAACCAGTCGGGGTCTGGCCTTTGGCAATCTCCGGAGAGCAAAGAGGGAGGCGACATGAGCACCATATCAATCATCCTGTTAATATGCGCTGGAGAAGCAGCGTGGGTGGGGTCCAATCGGCCCCGAATAGCCGTCAGATTCTTGTTTTGCTTTTTATGATTTTTTTAAAAGGTCAGTTTCTAATTAAAGAAATCAAGGTTGGTTTTATGATTCTGACCTGCAGCTACGTCACGTGTACTGTGGTCTACAGCACATGTATTTGGACTAACATGCTTACAGTGACTGTTATTAGTCCTTTGGCACGATGACACGGTGATGTGTGGTGGCTTAGAGGGGTAAGGAGCCCACAAACGACACATGACAAACGAATGGGAGTCCAGCAGTGCAAAATAAATCCAAAGCACCAAAAAATTTGCAAATACAAATATAAAAACAGAGAAAATGAACCATTTTTCTTTTAGATGGACATTTAATAAGACAGAGATTTTGTTTCTCACCTACTGTATATTTTAATTAAAATGCGGCATTATTTTTTCATAATGCAACAGTATTTTATATCTTATTTTTAATATGCTATCCTGTAGGATATTTCCTGTTTTTCTTTTGGGTTATGACAGCCGCGTCACAGTCACATGCTGCAGTACAGACGCTCCTCTACTTACTGTACGAACCTTCAACTTATGAACTTTCAGACATGCGAACAAAGAGGACTGTAAGTCCAAATTGTGTTTGTTAGGCTCCCGTTTCCTGTTCGCAACATAATTTTTTTTTTTCTGCCCGCTAATTCCGCCTAGTACGACTTCCGGTCGCTACTCCCACCGCGCAGCAGTATAACCTGCGTACTCCCAGCATCCTAGTTCTTTGTACTTGCATACACCTTTAAAATGATGTTCAATAATGACTTACGAACATTTCAGGTTACGAATGGCCGTTCGGAACGTAACTCATTCGTAAGTAGAGCACCGTCTGTATTTTCACTATGGGGATTTTCTGAAGCTATAGTGTTGTGTCAAATTTGGGCACCAGGCTCTCCCTCTGCTTGAATATTAGCACTGGCATATGTAGCTGAGTGAAGACCCCCTGTTTGCTGATTCTTTACTTTGCAAGCAAGAGGTCCAGCATGCCAGGCATATACAATATGATAGACAAGGACAATAAATATAGGGGCAAACGTGGATAGAAAGTGAAATACAGAGAACGGGAATATACAGGCTTAAGGCAGTCGAAGAAAATGTTTAAAGCTGTTTATCTGGGTAGTTAGTGTATAGAGAAAAAATTATCATTAGAACATAATGAAAGCAAGAGTAACACGATAAAAAATAAACAAGAATTTCCTCTGTTCTCCAAAAAGAGGATATCTTGCTGGATGGCTGGATGAACACCGCTTTGGTTCCCAAACTGCTCCTCAGGGGCACCACAGATATTCATTCACTTAATTAATTAACTTAATTAGTTAAATGGCTCAATGAGGTATTGATTAACCAAAGAAGATGGAGTAATGGTGGAATAAATGCACTGGTGTATTGGATGGCAGCTGCAAATACTGGGGTGGCTTCAGGAGAGGTTTTGGAGTCGCTAAGCTCACACAGACGTAATAATAAAGTTCTACAGCAACATTCAAACATCATTTTCTTTGACTGACTAAGACTTTTGCACCGACTTCTGTACCGTGTGAACAATATTTGTGAAACAGTGCAAAATGGTAAAGTACTTAAAATCTGTTGGGTATACAAAGTCCAAACTCTTTGAGTAGGATCGTATGCCAGACAGCTGTGATTTAAGCTCATCTCCATTCAGGATCTTTTAGGCTATAAGGTGAATTGTTCTCCATCCTGTTCTGAATAACTCTCCCATGCTCCAGTAATACTGTAAAAGTCCTGCAGTTTTGAATACAACACAAACAGACGGTACTGGGGTGAAAACTGAGGATTTGGTGGAACATAACACTCATTTGTGTGAATATTTGATGCCTGGGGACTGATACATGTAGGGCAGGACTCTCCAACTCCGGTCCTGGAGAGCAACTATCCAGTAGGTTTTCTATCCTACCCCGCTTCTGATGAGCTACACCTGTTCCTGATATTTACCAGAGAACAGGTGTGGCTCATCAGAAGCCAGGTAGGATAGAAAACCTACTGGACAGAGAGTCCTGATGTAGAGTTTACGTTTATTTTTGATTTATGTAAATAAGTGAAAGTAGCTTTGGACCTCAGAGCTCACATGGACTAGCTGGGATAACATCTGGTGTGAAATGTGACACTGCACAGGTTCTTTTAGTGTAACAAACAATCACAGACGTGATTTCTACTTTTAAGAAGGAGACAGATGAGACTGTACACACTGTTTTAGTCATCAAATATGCCAAATAAATTAAAATCACGTGCTGTTAATATGCATTGACTATTTCTGGATTGTACATTGGCTTATTCAGTACTGGGTGGTAGGGGGAGTTGGGAGCCAATCCCAGAAAGCACAGGGCACCAGTCTAGAAATGGCAGTTCACCCAGCTGCATGAAACTGGAGTAGTAGAAGACTTATATAACACAAGGAGGTGGGATTTGAACCCACAACCATGGAGGTACACCACTGGTGCTACTCACTGAGACACCACACCAATAGCACTTCTTAAGCCAAAAACTGTCACTGCAGCACTGATGCAGCACGGTGGGACCGGGCTGTACCATGACTGGGCAGAAAGCGTCGCCGTTTGCCGAGCAGCTGGATCATACCAGCATTCTTATGAAATACCTCACCTATATAAATATCTTCAGAGGAATGTTAAATAATGTGTTTGTGGTGTGAATTGTTCAGCATCCCAAATTAACATGTTAAATCTGTGCTCTAAAGTTAAGTTTTCAGATGTATTCTAAATCATCCGTCCATCTCAAATAACTGCTTAGTCAGTACAGTGTCACAATTCCAGAATTCACAGGGCAGGGGACACTGCACAGCTTAGAAGCACCAACTCAATTAACCTCGTGCATTTGGACTGTGGGAGGAAACACACTGAACATGGGGAGAATATGCAAAATCTCCAAACTACATAGAGACAGCACTCCAACCCTCAACCCGGAGGTGTGAGGCCACAGTGCCAACCACTGAGCTGCCTGTAACGCTTAATTAACTCTGACAAGGTCTCTAGTTTTGTGCATAGCAGACACCATACATGCACTATTATAAATATGAGAATCTGGCAACTCATGCTTGACACCCACATGCTGTACGACCTAGAATCTGTGGCCTTGGAGAGAGGTCTCACCTGACCTGCTCCGTGTGCCCTGACCCTCACCAGGAGAAGATGGATGGATGTACGATCGATGGCTGAATGGATCTTGGACTCTTCGGGCTGGTTGGGTGTTTCTCAGTGCTTCCCATGACCTTCAGGGAGACAAAAGGTGCTTTGCAGCTTGACGTAATTCCGAATCAACACCAGAGCATAAGAACAGGCAGGATCAGGGTGCAGTATGGATACAGCCTCTGTAAAAATGTTATAGAGGGAAAACAAACCTGTTGTGTGCTGAAGTACAGCAGGTTTTTGTAAGGAATATTGGATCTGTTACCAAGGTCCCTCTCCAAGTTTGAATTATTGGCTGGGACACAGGATTAGCTAGAGGAGCCTGGGTTAAAGCTGGTTGGGGGGTGGGGGGGTGCCTTCGGTAAAGCTTGGGGGGTGGGGCCACAGGAGGATCAATCAGTGGACCAGATGTCATAAGTTTAATGGAGAGAGGGCCGGTGGGCTAGGCTTGCGATTGGGTGGACAAGTCCCTCCACAGAGTCAGGCTTAAAGTTAACAGTGCGACAGTAACGGCAACTCTCCCTTTGAACCGGCGGCCCATGGTGGCGGTCATCTCACCAAGTGGTGCACCACTGCTGAACTACGGCCTGTACACGTGGAATGTGACACATGTCCACCGCGCGTGTTATCGAAAGGCCATGTCTGCTTATTTCACAGGGCGCTAACGCAGCTAGCAGCATGGTGTCCGGCTCACTCTCACTATAAAGTTGGGATTTATCAAATAGGAAGCGCTGCGGGCCTTTTAACTCTCTAAAGGTCTGCTGTGAAAGGTCCAGTGTGAGACATACAGGCACCGAAATGTCAGAACATTTCTCTATTTACTTACTTCCTGTATGTCGCTACAGGGGAAAGGAGAAAAACACTCAATACATCCCAAAAACGGTCTGCCAGGCAATTTTTGGAAGGAAAAGAAAAACAATTTTATTTAGCAGAACTTTTTGTGTTGCTAGAATATTCTGTTTGGCCTATTTTTGTGGTTTGTTCTGGTTCGACAGGTAGACAAGCTCTACTTCAGTGAAGTAAAAATGCTTTTTTATGGGTAGGATGAGGGAAGCCTGGCTGCCTCTTAGCAAACTGCCGGCACCTTGCTGCACAATTATTTACTGCATGCAAAAGATGATGCAGAAACTAACCACAGAAGTAGGCTGGTGCAACCTACAAATATGTGGATTTCAATCCTGAATCACCAAAAAGAATCAAGCAAACAAATTAATGAATGAATAAACAAACAAACAAACAAATATTAAGTGAACTGCCAAAGCACCATCATTAGGGTGTAACGGCACACAAAATTCACAGTTCAGTACAAATCTGGTTTGGGACTCACAATTCAGTGCAATTTTGGTGCAGCAGGAAAAACAGTATTTACAGAACTGTCATGATGTTAAACACGGCAAACGCAGACTGCTTTCAGACAAAGCCCATGTAGGGTTGTTTATTGAGATAAACAAGGAAGTAGACGCTGACAGATCACACTGACCGAACAGGGAGCACAGGCCTTAGAGACGCTAATATACGGGACTAAAGGGGTAAACAGAAGGCAGCTGTGGCTGGTTAACAAGAGGGCAGAAACAGGTGGTAAGACTAACAAGACTCAGGTGTGGCTGGTTTGGAGCTGGATCGGAGGGAAACACAGGGATCAGACACGCAGGGCGGGGCTGGACGTGACAAAAAATATATTCGTTTATAATTAAAACTGCAAACACATTTAGAAACAGTTGTAAACCAAAAGCAATGTGTCTGCTGACATGTATGAATAACTCAATCTAAGAGACACTTATCTGCACATTGAAAAAACAAATACTTAAAATAAATGAAGTATTGAACTTTACCCATCTAAATCCCATTTTCTTTACTACCGATTATGGACTGTTGTATATCTGTGGTAATAAACAACTCCATAGCTATAGTTATTTTTTTTAAGCCTAGTCTGAATTTCCTGACAAAAGGCCCTCGGTGTTGCTGGAGACTAACTTGCAGTGGCTGTTTCTGCTGTATTCTGCTTGTACGCACATTCAGATGATGCATTCGCAAAATGAGTTAGCGTGTTGCATGTGTTTCCAACAATATGTCCGAGTTCAGGATAAAAGAGCCGAGTTGGACTTATTAACTGCTCTCTCTCCAGTGCTGGTGTAATTTATTGGGAAACCACGATGTTCCCAAACCACCAATACTGACTGACCGTAACCAGCATTAGTCATAACTAACTCACAGCCACCATCAGCATATTGTTTTACACGTTAAACATCTACTTGTAAATTTATATTCCCATAAATGTATCCATTCATTTCATTGTGCATACTGAAAAGAAAGTGATGTACCAAATGCTACTCCGTGAATACTTGTCCTGTTACAGCCCTTACTGCAGTGTTACTTTTAGCTGGTCCTCAGTCTCAATATATAGCCTCATATTTGTCAGTCTGGGCTACAATTCATGCAGGCTGATTTGGGAACTATAAAACAAACCCTAAATTCTCAGTTGACAGACACCCTATAATGAGATTGCCCGAGAATATGTTATGTGAAAAGAAAGTGCCTGTGTTTACAATGCTTGGATCTCTTGCAGTGTGTGGTGCAGCCGTTTAGGATGCTGTATGTCTGATTGAAGGGTCACCAGTTCAAATCCAGTGGTCAGCAGAGTGATTTCACTGTTGGGCCCTTGAGCAAAGGCCTTTAACCCCAATTGCTCTGAGGACCTTGAGTCACCCTGTGCTCTCAATTAAACCAGTGACCTTCTGATCACAAGCACAGAGTCCTAATCAGCCGAGTCACACACTGCCCCCTAGTGACCTGATCACAAGCACAGAGTCCTAATCAGCCGAGTCACACACTGCCCCCTACTGCAATCCTGCCTAGATAACTGGGGTGTGTTTTTTTTTTTTTTTTTGCTAACTGATCTGGACCCCCTTCGTTTACCTGTGTCCTGCGATGCTTTGAACACCCAGCAGCCTTCAGCTTGGTCTGTCTGTGCTGCATCCATATTCGTGTTTGTTGCCAGTTTCTGTGCTCAGGCCTGTGTTATTATATTCTTGAGTTTTAATTACATTAATTACATTCTTAATTTTTGTATTGTTTTAAATGCACATGTAAAATACAGTTTAGTTAGTTTGGATTTATTTATTTTATTATTTTTTATTTTAAAAATCCATTTCTATTAAGTTTTTAAATAATTGAGTTTCACTTTAGATTTTAGTAAATTTATTTCTGGGATAGACTGAAAGTTTACTATTTTATGCGTCTGACATTTATAGAATCTTACATGCACATTGTAATTTATTATTACGACTTTATTAATGGTCATTAAGGACAAACAAATCATTTTTGGAAGGTATGTGATGTTTATTTTATATCTTACTTATTGTTATTTGGTTTCAGGAGCAATATTTATAGTTTTTGTTTAGTTGAAGGTTGTAGTTTATTTTCATATCGCATTTTATTTTAGTTATCAAGAATGTTCTCTTGTAGTTTTAGGTTGTGTTAATGATAATAGCCCTGCTGCATGCGTGCCGCTGCCTTTCCAGTCCCACCAGAGACAGTGCTCCGCACACGACAGCGGTCCTCGGCATGCTGGTTTGCAGGACTCCCAGAATCCCTCACTCCAGCTGCATTTCATCGCACTTTAAGCCCCTTTCTGCCTCACTAATGGGCTTGTTAATGGCAGCTCTGACGTTAGCAGCAAAGAGAAGATTAATGCTTCTGTTCTGACCCCCATCTCCCTGCTGCCTCTCTGTGTGTCCCCCCCCCCAATCAGAAAAAAACTGTCCCATACAGAGCGCAGTGATGCGGCACTGTCACTTTGAAATAAAAATATACACGTAGTCTACATATATGAAGTAGCTTCACTGTATTGTTCTTGATCGTTCACTGCTGTGGTGAACTGGGACTTAAAAGCAGCTGTACATTTTGTGTGCTGTTCAGCAGAGGCAAAGTATTAGTTGGGTCAAATGCTGGGGGGGGGATGGGGAGTGGGTTATTGCTTGGATATTTTTAAATCTCCTGAGTGTGTGCCAACAAGTAATCCCCGGCTTCGGAAACGAAGGGTACAATTAAGTTATGATGGCATCCTCCCCTCTCTGATGTCCCCTAATTGTTATTTTTGTGGTACTTCAACCATTTCAATTAAAGAAAACCCTGCCACGATGCATTAAACCTTTGATTAAAGGCTGTTTAGTGTGTCTTAATTAAGCTATGCATGATTATAAATAACCTGTAATTATGCATTTTGAGCATTCAAAGGATTGCACGAGTTCAGAGATGGCGTACCGACGTGACGGGACTCGGATGGCACTTTGTTAGCGAAGCCGGCTTGTGCCACGGAATTGGCGCACACTGCGTTTGCTTTTCACTGCTGGTCGGTGACCTCAGTTCACGGTGACCTGATTGTCAATGGCATGTGTGCTGGGGAGATCAAAGAAGGGTCACAGTTTTAAACAAGGACATCGGTTCCTGGGAACATCATTACCTGAGCAGGATGACCATTGGCAGTGTTTTACAGCCACTTAAACCTTGCCTTTGTGTGGGGCCCCTGAGGTTTGAGTCCCCTATTGGCCACACACAGCCATTACACTAAATATTTAATAAACGCATCCCTTATTTATGAAATGCTGAAAAAGCATGTTCTGCTAGCTATCTGCAATCTTCTTACTCTGATTATTAGCTACTAATTTAGCATTTAAAACGTATGTGAGGGGTTAGGGGGCCCTGAAGTTACTTTGTGAGTTTCGCCCCTGAAACAGCAAACCTGTCCCTGAGGGTAGCAGTATTTCAGGGTGGGCTCCTGTAGTTTGGGCTCCTCGCATTCAGGCGCTAGCGGTACTTCAGGGTGGGCTCCTGTAGTTTGGGCTCCTCGCATTCAGGCGCTAGCGGTACTTCAGGGTGGGCTCCTGTAGTTTGGGCTCCTCGCATTCAGGCGCTAGCGGTACTTCAGGGTGGGCTCCTGTAGTTTGGGCTCCTCGCATTCAGGCGCTAAAATTAATGGCGCCAATTATCTGCTGAATGTGAGGAATTAAAATGTAAGCAGTCGACTCAATCCAGCCATATGTGCACCATAAATTTGTGTAAATATCTGGCTTTGCACGCAGAATCTCTTAATGGATTTCACTTTGCTTTGCTTGCTTAGCGCTTTGTTCAGAAAAGGATTAGAGTGAAGCTTCGTAAATTTAAAGACGCCGAACCCACTGTAATTGTGTCATCACGTGAAACCAGCTACCTAACCGAAGGATACTGATAGAATCAAATTATATAAATTATATTTCAAAAATATATTTCCATGTACAGTTTAAAAATGAATCACAGAATATAGGAAGGACATTTTTTACCACAAAAGCACACTAGTTAGAGACACTAATCAACCAATTAGAACCTGCCACACCCTGACCTTCTTACGAACTTGTACACTCTATTTAAGTTAATTTAGTACCGTAATCCATCTTACGGCTTTTAAAATACTGTCGATTTTTTTCTCCTTGAGGGGCAGACAATCTAAAAGTAACTGTGCCTATATACTCTAAACAATTTTTCCTTGTGCTTTTCTTTCTTCTTCTTCGTACAATATAATGATAAAGAGTTCATGGCTACTCTGGAGGGCATCTCTGAGTCCCAGCACTGAACGTCGGACATTTCAGGAGAAGTTTTACCGTGTATATTTTTCAAAGGAGCGATTACCAGAGACAGAAAAATAAATGTGATTCAGTCACGTAGGGAATCATTCTTATTTCCTGGAAGCATTTCCTGAGTCCCCAAAGGAACGAATGGAGCCACTGTGACCATTACTGGAAAAAAAACACAGTCTGATAATCCATCCATCCGTCCATTTTCCAAACCGCTTATCCGACTGGGTCACGGGGGGTCCGGAGCCTATCCCGGAAGCAATGGGCACGAGGCAGGGAACAACCCAGGATGGGGGGCCAGCCCAACACAGGGCACACTCACACACCATTCACTCACGCATGCACACCTACGGGCAATTTAGCAACTCCAATTAGCCTCAGCATGTTTTTGGACGGTGGGGGGAAACCGGAGTCAGTCTGATAATCTGAAAGAAAACATCAGAGAAGTAATTATGTAGCAAATTATGTATTTAATTTTAATGATGTATTTTTTCATGTTATCATAATTACATTACTAACCACTATCTGTTACGTTACTAATAATGAAAAAAAATACTAATAAATGTAATTCTCACCTTAACTAATTTGGGATTACGATGTAAGAGGGGTAATTATCTCAAACATTACAGCATTAAAGAATTAATTTTAAACATGAACTATATGCATTTCTGAACTTTAAAACTTCCCCAGTTTTGTTATGATTCACAGTATTAAAGAATGCCTTGTATTCTGTATCATCATGTTTTATTCTTAAGTATAACACCACAAGAATTAAACAGCAAAGAAATTAAATATAATACCACGGCATATTCATCATTAAATTACAATTTTATTATCTGCCCTTTGGAAATGTTACATGCCGTCTGAAATGTTACATGCCCTGTCTGAAATGTTACTATAGAGATGTAACAAGAAACAATCTCCCTGGGCAACAGCCTCCTAGACACTGTTGCTATAGAAACTTTAAGTAGCTTTATCCTCATAGCGATCTTTCTTTTCTGGTAGCTCTCCACGTACCATTAACTCATTCGCACTTTGTTATTCCATTTCCTGTTAATGGTGGGATGTCATCGGTGTTTCCGTACCATGACTAAGCTGCCATGCTCTTTTCACACAGGGAAACAAACACGCGGAACAGCGCACAAGTTCAACAGCAGCACGTCACAGTTACTGTACCTCCACGTTTTTGTCAGTTTAAATGTTTTTAGGTTCTCTATCTATCTATCTATCTATCTATCTATCTATCTATCTATCTATCTATCTATCTATCTATCTATCTATCTATCTATCTAATCATCTGTCTGCATGCCACTCTGTCTCTGTATCTCTTTATATATCTACATATTTCAGTATCTGCAATTAAATTTTGAATTAATAAAATATACCATCCATCCATCCAATCAGAGAGAATTATCACTTACACATTGATGCCATTTCTTTTCCATGAGTGATCATGTTAGTAGTTTTTTTGGACTTCATTAACGAGCTGTTAATTAATTATCCCAATGCGTTGCCTGCCTTGTAGAGGTGAGGCCCGCCAGCAGGTAGGTCCTTGATCTGGCAAGTTCCTGAACCCGAGCTGGGGGAACGGGTCGCTGGAGCGCAGGGCTGTGACCAGAGCCTGCTGGTTCCCTATTATTGTAGCTTTCAATAAAACATGCACCCCCTAATCATCTCAGACTGGGTTTCACCATTTTAACATTGAGTCTGGACGCCGGCCTGGTGCACTCCCATCACAACCCCCATAAAGGTAACCCAGCCTAATGTGCCTTTCAGGATTCTGCTGCCGTTACATTTACATTTATTTATCTAGCAGACACTTTCATCCAAAGCAACGTATAAATTGAGAGAGCAGGGTCAGTCAGTTCCTGGAGCAATTGGGGTTAAAGGCCTTGCAATGGAATGTGACCTGGTGACCTTCTGATCATGGGTACCTAGTTCTAACCATCAGGGCCACATACAGTACTGCCCAGTCCCCAGGGGACCTACGCACAATTGCTTGCATGCTGAATCTAAGTGAATCCATCAGCCTCACCCTTTGTATGGACTGGGCTTGCATGAATAAGTGTGACTCTAAGGGGTTATGGACACCTTTGTCCTTTTCTGTATACAATTAAGGTATTGTCATATGAAAAAAAAGGAGGCTGGCACGACTTTTCACCCCTTTGTGTTTTTCCGGGCTTCCAAATAAAGTGCTACCACGAGTGACTGGTAGCTTAATTAGAGGCAGTTTATTTTACAGTGCGTTTTCAGTTTCACAATCTGATCGTATCGGAAGCGTGTGCAATTTGAGCCTCCTCAAAGGTCTGGGGCCAGCGTCCAGCGGAAGTTGGTACACTGGATACTGGCCATCCGCGGTGCTTAATAATCCTGCCTTATGACATAGCATGCATTCGTGAACGGACAGCTAATCAAAAGCAACAAAGGGGACTGTGTTGGCTTTCAGGTGGCGGGGGCACCTAACCCAGCACCGAAACCGTTTGCTCCTGGCCTTGGGGGGGACGCCAGCTTCTAAAATAGCCTCTGAATGCCCCCATCTTGGACATGTGGCCCCTTATGATATCAGCTGCCATACTGCTAAATGAAGCTGGTTCCTCTGAGGCTTCCTGTTGCCCCAAAGTACCAGCCGTGAGTTTGGTGGGCTGCCCTTCTTCTGCAGCCCCGGTCCACCCCTGAAGTTTCTTGAGGCACATGTTAGAGCCCCATCTCCTCATCCTGAAGCTGCCAGAGACACTGAACTGCATTTAATGCTCATTTAATGCTTTTAACTTAACCGTGTCACATTTTAGCGTGGATTTCTGTCCTTCTGTGTATAGGAAGGTAAAATAGCTCAGCCACTCAGAGAGGCTGTTTCTGTGAGACAGCATCGGACACTCCTGGGCTTTTAAATTTAAATGTATATTTAGAAGCCCAGGGTTGGTGCTGAGGGATCTATGCAGGATGTTCTAGCACTGCGCCTGTACCTGCGATGGGGTTCATTTCTGAATGAAAACACAGCAAGGCTCGTCCATCTACTAGTACACTAGCCCTTCACAAAAAAAAAAAAACATGTTAAACGACTCAAGGAGTTACTTCTCAATAGGAGATGAAATGAGTGCTGATGAAAATAGTAAGATTCCTCACAATGAGCTGATAGTCTGCAACAGTACTCTCAGTAACACAGTAGTGCTTCATTAATGCATATGGTTCAGTAAATGCATACCAATAGGGCGGTATGTTATTAAATAAAGATAACATTTGATTGACGTGTGAACGTACATTCATTGGTACGGTGAATATCTCTATTCGGTTCGGGTCCTTCGTTGTGGGTTCTAAGTGTGGGTTCTGTGTTTTTTCCACACAGTGCCACTGTTTTATATCTCCATGTGTATCTGGGGCAGGCAAAGAGGAAAAATTCTAATGTACCTGTGCTCCTACATTTTCAAATGGCAATTAAAGGATTTATTATTTATCACTGATAAAATGCTAATGTGTTTACAGTTGGTGATTTCATATTTCTGAAGGCCTTAATGCTAGAAGTTGGGAATGTAACATGGTAATGAAAGGAAGCTGTCGGATGATTGTTGCGTAGTATTCTATAAAATTTCTTTGGGATTAATAAAGGATCTATCTATCTATCTATCTATCTATCTATCTATCTATCTATCTATCTATCTATCGATCTATCTATCTAATGTATGTAATCATATTATGTGGTGCCTTTACTTTGCTTATTGCATGAGGGTCATACAAGAGTAACAGTAAATACACATGCATGGTGCAGAAATGCGATGACATCACCTCCTCAGCCCGCGACAGAAACTGTACGGAAGAGGGCCTGTTGATTAGCACGTCTCCTGTGGACACGGCGAGCTGTCGGGGCTGACGGCACTCATCACCAGACACATAGTGCCCCCCCAGCCCCCATGTCCCCCTCCTTCCCCCGGCACATGCCCCATTGAGCAGCACCGAGGTGTTGGGGCTGCCTGTTATAGATTGGCATGTCCGCTGACGTGTTCCTTTGCGAGATGATGTCTGGTCCACTGGCATCATTCTTGCCATGCGTCTTGCTTGTCTTTGACGCATGGGGAAAATGCTGAGCGCAGTCCAGGTGTCTTACGCCACCTTGCTCCCCGCTGTTGTTTATTTTGATTGCGTCCCAGAAACTCTGGAAGTTTGTGACACTGGTTGACCCCCCCCCCGCCGAATACTGAAGCCTTGTAATCACTGTTAGCGACAGACCTGGTTCCCCTTGGCCCACATTAACTTGCTTTATACCACGGTACCGTTGAATGCTCGAAACTGATTGGTCAGAAGGGTCCATAAATTTTCTATAGCTACACATTAGCCAGTCAAATCATATAATTAATCTTTAATTATAACTAACTTTCCTTAAAGGTCCAGGCATAGAACCCATTGTAAAAATTACAGAAACTATAACAATATTAAATCAATAACAGAAGAAAGTAGTTCTACTAATAAATGAGTTTTCAGCATGTAAACATGAAAATTATGTATTTATGTTTTATTGTGTAAGCCAAATGTGTAGTAACTGTGGTATAAACAGTGTAATCTATTCCAATCTGTGAATTAACCCTTAGCTGATAATGTTTAAACAAATATTGCATAACCACCTCCATTATTATTATTTTTGTATTATTTATTTTTATATTTTTTATTTTATTTTTGTTTTAATTAATATTATTATTTTATTATAATATTTTCTTAAAGTCAGGTTTATCTAGGGTAACATGTAGAGATGTAGAAAAGCTCTGTCAGCCAGCAGAATAGGGCGGAACAGAGGGGTTTCTGGTTGGTCTGTGAACTTACTATCATATCTGACCTCAAACAAAATCATAGCCTAACTCAACTACTTTTGCGTGAAACAGCATGTAGCGAGTGGCTCGGAAAGAAACTGCTCTCTCCGCTTGTTCTCTCCCGTATTGAGACACGTGGAGCCCGGCTTTGATCACCGTGTCTCTTTACACAGTACATCACATGTTACAATATCAGCTTGTTATTCTGCTCCATTGTCTGCTCGGTAGCGTGAGACAGCAGTGCTCGGATGTGTCACATCTTCGCTGCTTCATCTTGTCCGCTCTGCAGGAAGTGTCCCGACGGGTTCGTCTGTTTGAAGGCAGGAAGAAACCCTAATTACGGATACACCAGTTTCGACACTTTTGGGTGGGCCTTCCTCTCACTGTTCAGGCTCATGACCCAAGACTTCTGGGAAAACCTGTATCAGCAGGTAAAAACAATCGGCCAGCTGGCATACCACCTGCTGTAATGTTTTGAACCATTACTGACATAAGCACAGCTTCTGATATACTTGAAAGTGTTTAGTAGGGGCTGCCTCTACCAGAATTGGGGCAGTGTGTAGCTCAGTGGGTCACATATCTGTGTCTGTGTCCAGAAGGCTGTGTGTTCCAATCCTACATCACTGATAGTCCCTCGAACAAGACCCTTAACCCTAATCAGAGAGCAGATTTCCAAAAACTCACTCAGTCCACGGGATACGTTTTCGAGAACATGTCTGCATGAACATGTCATGAGGAAGCTTGACTTTAGGTCACTGGTAATCTCATGTAAAAAACAACATAAAACACACTGAGTTTGCTTTGGAAATGTACTATTTGGTCGCTCCGGGAGGCACCCTCGCTGACCCTGCATTCTGATGCTCACCTGTATGAACCATGCATCAGAAAGTGCTACCTGACCATCTTCCTCTGTATCTGTCAGACGCTGCGGGCAGCGGGGAAGACATACATGATCTTCTTCGTGGTGGTGATCTTCCTTGGTTCCTTCTACCTGGTGAACCTGATCCTGGCCGTGGTGGCCATGGCCTACGAGGAGCAGAACCAGGCGACCATGGCGGAGGCCGCCCAGAAGGAGGAGCAGTATCAGCTCGAGCTGGAGCGCATCAGGAAGGCGCAACAGGTACGGTAACGTTGGCGGAGGCCAGGGAGCCCGCATCCTGTGTGGGGCCGGGTTTCACTGGGGCCCTTCCGTGACAGTGACAGTGACAGTGATGGTCACGACAAGGAGTCACTTACCTATAGATTCATACTTCAGGATTGTACAAAAGAAAACTATTTTAAAAGCTGTTTGTCTGGCCAGTAAGTGTACGTTAGTTCATGAAAACGCTATAATATTCGACTATATACAAATATACAAAAATGCGTAATTATGGTTCCAGATTCTCTCCTCAATGGCACGCCAGCCATCTCTGCCTTTCCTCCGTTTTCTGCAACCGCTCGTCCTATTCAGGGTCACACGGGGTCGTGGCCTACCCCAGCCATTACATGTATTTAATGTACGTTTACATTAAATACTCACCACCCCTGACGCAACTTGGCCATTGTTAAAATACCTTCAGATCCCAAGTAGGAATGATTGGAAAGAGAACTTTGATAATTGATGCTGACCCGTAGATCAGAAAGGCACAAAAAGACTCCATGGACGATGATGACTAAACAACCGGAGATGGCATCTTAGCTGTTAGCTCACGTAATTAATTAATTTGTTAAATACAAATACACCAAATGTAAATCAACATTTATCGCAGATTTTGGTGGATATTAGCTAGCCAAACATGGCGTGCTAGTGGATGAGTCAACAAATACACGGGTACACCGGATAGCTACTTCAAATACTGAGGTAGTGAGTTTAGGAGAGATTTTGCAATAGCTAAGCTGACACATTCCGACAGACATAAAATCTAATTTTACACCAACATAAATATAATTTAAACATAATTTTATATGACAACCAAAGACATTTGCACAGTCCTGTATAAAACAGTCCTTTATCTTTTGTAGCCATTGGGTATTTCAAAATGCCATTTGTTATTAGGGCAAAATCCACTTTAATGCCAACAATATAGAGGCAAATAAAATGTAATGAGTGCTGTGGAAGAACCTTTGACTCAGGGTAAAAATACATATTTGGCATCTTCTACAGAAACACAGCCTTCGTAGGCAGTAGCAACGTTCTGGTAGGCTGGATGCCTCTTGGGTTTCCTGTAAGGTACCTCCAACTTGCAGGGAATGTCACAGAACTCTCCGGATCGGGACCCTGCCGCTTCACCCGAGGAGCCCTCTTTGACCCTGGACGTCAAGGAGCGGAAAAAGTGGAAAAAGCCCCAGATGACCTCATCTGAGGAAGCAGACGGCAATCTAGACGAGAAGACACAAAAGCCTGACTGCTATGAGGGATCTAAGGTAAAATGAGGTCAAATGACAAATTGTGTGGAAATAATGTCTATGTGTAATACATGGAGATGCAATTGGAAACGAAGAGTAAATCCGACAGCAAGTGTTATAGAATTAAGAAAAAAAACTCAGTAGATCACAGTATTTCCCCTGAGATCAATAAAGTTCATCTTATCCTATCTTACATCCTGCTGTAATGTAAGTTAAGTTTAATTTGATGTTTCACACCAGTCCATTCCTGGCTGAAATGACATCTCAGTATGTAGACAATCTTATTTAAAGGGCTCCTCTGCTACCAAGAGTTTCCACAACACTGGGATAACCCCCTTAGATGTCCTTTGTATACTTCCGTCGATATTCTCCCGTGATCCCAACAAAAAAGAGGTGATTGTGCAGATGCACTTCAAAAGCACAGCAGTATAAAGGGTGTCACATGGATCATGGCTCTCTGTAGCCACCCAGGTCAGAAGCTCCTTATTTCATGTTTAGAAAAGGTATCGAGGCCCTTTGAAAAAGTTATGCCTGCAGAGAACCTTCAGAACCCCAATTACCAGCCACCTGACAGCTGCATGTTCCAGCTGCGGTGGTCTTGGCCATCCTGGTAGAACATGATACCAGGGAGGACAACACTGGGATTTCAGGCTTTCTTTCTGCAAGTTACACGGCCGGATGTAGGCACAGTCCGGATTCTGGGAAATTAAAACGCAGTAGTCTGAGTGTGCCCCGTGATGGACTGGCATCCTGACCATGCTGTGCCCTGTGCTTCCGGGGGTCGGCTCCAATCTCCAAGATCTGAACTCGAATTATTTATGTTTTTTGTTTTTTTCTTATGAAGAGCAAATTTTCCAGCACTCACAATGTGTCCACAGGATACATTTTCGAGTAAATTTCTGCGAACTTGGTGAGGTTTGGAAATTTAACAAAAAGTTCTTTGTTGGATGAGGACTAAGTAAGCTTTGGATCACAAACTGTAACATATACTGTAAATCAGGAAGGTCATTGGAGTTCTCATCACAAAAATAACAAAAAATGAAAATTTTCTCTTCAGTACACTAAGTGGATTGTTGAGTCATACTGTTCTTATCCACTTATATTTGCTTTATGAATGATAGCCCCCTTGCATCAAATTACCATCAAGCACTGTTAGGATTACATACAACTTCTTCTTAAATTCTTATTCTTAAAATTGTTATGTAATTCTTTAAATATGATTTAATTTGGGACGTTTCACCTGTGCTGTGTTCTCCTTCATGCCAGCATGTCCTGGCCCCCACCCTCTCGCCTCCAACCAAAAGAGGAAGCCAGGCCAGCATCTTCACCTTCCGTCCTCGCGGCAAGGATTCAGAGACCGACTTCCCCGACTATGATTCCAACTCTCCCGGCAACAACGACAACCTGCCCTGGCGGAAGAGGAGGCCAAGCTGCCAGAGTGTGGACAGCCGCTGCTCCCAGGTGCTCAACGTCAACGGCAGGCTCGTCGTCATCGTCGATCAGAACGGGATCTCCAACCTGGGGCCTCGGGCTTGTCTGCCGCTGCCTGCCTGTGCCATGGAGACCCTCGATGAGGATAATGTGAGTAGACCTGACCCTAGCGGCTGTCGGATTCTCTCCCAGAGAGTCGTCTTACGTAACCTCCACGCCCACAACTTCACACGCTAATTGATAATAGATAAAGCATTTCTGTAAAAATGTCAAAGGTGACTAATAAATAATCTGGCCCTTGCACATGAGGGGTGCTTTAAATCAGCGGCATGTGGAATCTTGAGAGACTGAACTGAGAAATGCGTCCACTATGCACAGAATGTGACACAAGTGTCTCATGAGAGGGGGCTAAGGCAGCGGCATGTGCTGTTGTTCTTGTCTTAACTTGCATTATGACATCACTTCCTTAAAATAAGCTCTATGTTTTAGTCACACTGTTAAGTTCATTTTAGCTTCGGAATCTGAATGATCTATTCTGTTCTTGCGTTCAGCCAGCATCCTGGGGGGGGGGGGGTTTGTTACATTTACACCGGTTTGAGACTAATAAGGTAATTGTCATGAGATTTGACATAACCTGGACACGCCGGCGCCATATAGCCTAAGTGCCCCTAACTGCAAATTGAGCTAGCAAAGCAGTAATGCCCGATTTATGACAATATTTCCACGCAGCAGTGCCACCGCTGTTTATTAAGTGCTAGCCGTGCCGTTAAGCCGAGAGAGGGGGATGCTTTGATCAGTCCTGGTAGCTCCCAGTCACTCGGCACTGTACTGATAGCGGAAAACATGCTTTCAGTGCGGTCCTCTCCTTTGGGGAGGTGTAGATAAGACGTGTCTGTTTACTTTTGATGTCGCAGAGGTACTGTGACACTGCATACGCTCACTGTTTTCATTGGATGTTAACAGTACCAAAGTCCATTAACGTAAATGTTTGAGAACTAATTAACAATGGTGTCCGTTGCCAGAGTATCTGTGTTTTTCAAGGTTTTAGTCAAACAAATGTTACCACAATAGCTAGTGTACATTATCTTAGCTTTAATATTTTATTAGCTAGTGTAACTCATGTCAATTATGGTAGTTTTATTCTGGTAGATTTGGGCAGTACTGTGTCTACACTCACGGTGCATGTGGTCCTTGCATGTTCTCCTCATGTTCTGGGTCCTCGCGGCAAGGTGTTCCCGTTTCCTCCCACCATCCAAAAAAAGTAACGTGTGCCATCATATGCTCTACAGTCAAGCATTAAAATCCCAATCCAATGGATACTGATGCAATCACACTTGCATCTCTGCAACGATCAACAACAGACTGAGAAGGATAAAGAGAATTTGTTTCTGAACAACTTAAATGTAAGAAATTAAAAATAGAGCCGGCAACCAGGATTTATGAAAAATGACACATGGAAAAAAATAATTAGAAATGTGACAAGTGCAGCTGGTTAGTATTTATAAACAGGGCCTCACAGATATATGGTTATCCTGCTTCTTTACCTGTTCCAGTAATTCAGGGTGTATTTGTCTGGTTTATATTTGTAGAGTGGAGACCGCACTTACAGCGAAACCTGTCCGTTTGCTGGTCCTGAATTGCTCTCATTACAATGAGACAGGCCTAGGAATGACTTTTCACTTTTCCTGTATTTTTAGCTGAAATGACAAGCTAGTGTGTTCCCTGGGAGGTGCGTAACAGCTCAGTGGGTAACACTGCGGCCTCACGCCTCCGGGACTGGTTCCCTGCACCGGCTCTGGGTGCCGGCGTGTGGAGGCTGCGTGGGTTTTGCTCCCACAGGCCAGAAAAATGCACTTAAGCGTGTTGGTGTCTGTAGGTTGCCCTTGGTGAGGGTGCCGAGTGATGATCAGGGTGTAGCTCGCTCTGGGACTGGCTCAAAGCTCGTCATGACCTGGCACTAAAGAAATGGATATGAATAATTTATATCATGTAAAAACATACTGCAAACTACAAATTTTTAAAACAAATGACAAATTGTTCAGGGGGGAGTGTGTTGCACTCCAGCTCAGGACACTGTGCCTGTGAGCAGAAGGTCTCTGGTTCAAATCCCAGGGTAGACAGAGTGATGTCACTGTTGGGCCCTTGAGCGAGGCCCTTAATCCCAAATTGCTCCAGGGGCTGTCTTACCCTGCTTTCTCAAAAAATAACATGTACATCACTTTGGATAAAGGTATGTGCTAAGTAAGCAAAATGTCATTGTTTGTTTATAGATTTAAAAAGCTTGTTTTTGTCACCTATAGTTATCTGGTTCGGTCCTTAATTAAGAAATGACATATCCACAAAAACTCATCGTATATAATATATCCATCCATCTTCTAGCTATTTATACTAATCTGGATCATAAAGGTCACCTGGATTCCTTCCCAGGTAGCACAGGGCACAAGGCTGGGCTACAGCCCTGCTTCTGGGGATAGTACAAGTGGCCAATGAAACACATTACATAGAGTACCCAATGATGGGAGTAGCGCATTTGTTTTACAAAAAACTTTCTGCAGACCCCTAGTTGAAAACCCCTTGTTTAGAACACTATTAATGTACCAGTGAAATACTCTGCCAGGGAGCGAGCCTGATTTTAATGGATGTTCCCAGCTACTGAAAATAATCCTAAAAACAAAACCCCAAATATAAATATTGTATCTGTCTAGCAGAGGGCATTGGGTGAAGTTACATCTCATTATATTTGCCAACTCCGGCAAAAAATATTTTGTGTAATGGTTTTTACCTCCATGCTGCCGGGATAGGCTCCAGACCCCCCATGACCCTCTACAGGATAAGCAGTTAGAAGATGGATGCTTGGTTTTACCCTCCTCTGCTGACTGGACCCTGAAGGGTTTGGTCTCCTCTTTCTTGGAAACACAGCTATATTACCACAGTGACAGGTCACATTGTGCCCATGTAAATGGACTGGTATCTCCCAACGACTGAAGAGTCTATGTGGGTGTGACTTAGTGGCCTTTCTGGACAAAGTGATTAAATATAAATGCAAAAACAAAATTTTATTTTCGTGTTTTTTCCCCTTCCAGTAGAGAAGGGTGTTATTATACTGAGAATTCGTGCTGTTCCAATTCCCTGTCTAGTTCTTAATAATAGACACTCAGATAAGCCACAAGGGTAGAAGTAGGGCCGGGCAGTTCATTAGGGGACATAGGCGGCTGCTGGGATGCCATCTTTTGGAAGAGGGTGCCAACTTAGCAAGGCGATTTCACTTTATTTTGAATGGGGGGGCACGGACGATGATGCCTTGGGAGCCACACGGACTTGGTGCTGGCCAGTAGACCAAGAATGCGCAGTCAGCCATTGACCATTGTCAAATGGTAGCTAAAGGACCGGAGACGGCACCTTAGCCGTTAGCGGTGAGCTAGCAGTGGTTCGGCGTGTGACGGTAGCTTGCTTTCTGACTTTGGCAGGTGCACAGCAGAGCTAACGACATGAACGCCGTCCTCGAGGAGACCTCCAAGAGGGAGAGAGCGCTGAGTGCTTCCAGCTACCTCAGCGACAACGTGGAAGGTACTGAGGCTGCTGTCCCCCTCCCCCAGTTTGTTTCCTGTCTCCTCCTGCGATGTACTCAGTATCTGAATAGCCACTGTACCTTTCCGTTGCTAAGTGCTCCAAACAGTGATTCTGTGAAGTATAGAGTAATGTCCTGTCTTGCACAGAGTAATACATTGTGATGCAATAAGTGAGGCTTTGAAATTCAAGGTGGATAGGATTACGTTCATTTTCATCCTATCAATCCATTCCTCTTCCATGTTTATCCAGTACAGGGTTGACGGAGGGGCGATTTTTGGATTCTTTATGGTAGGGGGCATAAGAGGGGACATAATTCCTACAGAGGGGCTAACCTTATCATTAGCCAATGAAATGTTTTGACTTGGTGAGTGACAGGGGAGGGGGGTCCACAGGGGCCAATCAGCTTTAAGCCAGGGCCAGTGCCCTTGTAGCCCCATCCTTGTATACGTCCCTGAGTTGCGCTGTCCCTAAAGCATATCCCAGAAAGCACAGGGCTCGAGGTAGAGGCCATCACAGGACAGGGCCGTAGGCGTTTTTTGTTTTAACTTGAATCAATGCGGTACCCAACAGAAAGCAGATTAAACCAGTCAGTGACTGGTAGGGTGTGGTGATCCCACCCAGTATCACCTCTCCTATGGTTCCTATCTCTTGTTCACAGTGTTGGGCATTTCAGACCCAGGAGCTACAGATCCAGACCTTTGTTTCCACCAACCAGTTGAGTACTCTACGACTGTGACTGTTTATGCTCAGCTGGTTGGTAGAAACAAAATCTTGGTCTGGATTTGTAATCTCGGGACCTGTATTGCCCAACACTGCTTGTTCAGCACCACTTACCTTGAAGTCATGGCTGATGTTACACAAAGCTTGCATAGACTGTGATGAAATCGCCATGACGATTGCATCGTGCCCCCGCTTTGGGCCTCCAAGGACATTAGCTCCATTTCAATGCCACAAACTAAACTGAAGCTCCATGTCAGCCACCATTACATCACAACCTTGGATCTTTCGGCTTATGTAACCATGTATGGTCCACGCACCCCAGTCACATGACCAACCTGGGTCCAGCAGGCGTCCTCTATTCCCTAGGTATCTGTCCCAGAAATGCCTGGGACTGCTTCAGTTCCATAGATGACACTCCCCTGGGCTCCTGGTTTTCTGTTGTTTCGACAGAATGTCATGCTACCTTAGCTACGCCTAATTTAACATAACTGCTGATAATGCTTTATCTACTCACCCATGCACTGTAATTTGCACCGAAGCACATCTTCATAACATCCTCTACCCATTCAAAAATCATTACCGCATATGTTTTTTTTCTTTTTTTGTCGTTTAGTGTATTTTGACCAAATTGCATTGCTTACTGCTGCACGCTGAAATTACTCAAAATTAAAATCTAAGAAAACATTAACCAAAAAAATTCCCAAAGGAGAAATCTTTATATGTTTACAATGTTAAAAAAAAATCACTCAAAAGTGTTAAAAATGTTGAAGCAAACATTCAGAAAGTGATTTGTGTTGTTTAGTTAATGAAAACTATTTGTAAAATGAAAAGATGAGCTTTTTTTGTAGGTACATTGTAATGGTTCCTTGTACATGTCCAATCATGCAATCTACTGAAACACACACAGCTGAGAGTGAAGGGGGGGGGGGTTTGAGCAGAGGGTTAGTCACTTATCTGGCACCTAGGGGGCATTTTGGGAGGGTTAGGGTCTTTCTCAAGGGCCTTACAGATATGTGACTATTTTGTTGAGGATGGGATTTGAACCACTAACTGTCTGATCACACAAACAGAGGCCTAACCACTGAGGGCCAAAAAATCAGTCTTATCAAGGAGCTCCAACAACAAGTGAATTCAGAGCAGGGGGAATAAAAAACAGGTTGACGAGATTACAGCCGTCACAATAAACGGTGCCCTGGATTACGGCTGGGGGGCGGGAGCGCTGACACGAGGTGCTGGCTGGCCTGTATTTTGTGTCAGCGTCCAGCTGCTCGGAAAACCCACGGTGCCGTTTGTCCATTTCGCTGAAATATTAACTGCCCTTTAGGCAAACATCTCCTGAAAAGAAATGAAAAATGTGAGTGATTCTTTCTTATTGTGCAGCGATTGCTGTTCTCACTTTAACTTTAAAGCTATAATTTCACAAATTTGCAGTAATTATAGGCGACATGGTGACACAGTGGGTAGCACCATGGCCTCTAGGTTGTGGATTTGATTCCTGCCCTCCGCTGTGTGTATGTGGTTCATGTTTATTCGCTCCGTGTTGCACAGGCTTTTACTGGGTTTTTACTCAGGTTTCCTCCCAGAGCCCAAAGGTATGCTGTTAGATAAGGTGGTATCTCTAAATTATCTATAGTGTATGACTGCGTATGGCTTGCAATAGACTGGCACCCCGTTCAGGGTGTTCCCCTGCCATGTGCATCATGCATTCTGGGATATGCATCATGTGACCGTGAATAAGTTCCTGGAATGGATGGATGGACCCGTATACTGTACCTTACCTCTGATATGTAGAAGAGAGCTATTCTCTTCTACTTCTATCCTTGCAAAAAATAAGCAGTAAAGACATAACATAAGAAATTTACAAATGAGAGGAGGCCATTCAGTCCATCAATCTCGTTTGGGGAGAATTCAACTAATAGCTTCAAATTGTTCAAATATTATCTAGCTCTTCATCTTCAGACTGTATCTACGTGGTGAAAGATGTGCAACATTGACCAGTCCGAGGTGTCTGCTGAGTAAACAGTTAGTCTTTGCTGTTGAGTTGTCTGGATATTGCTTCTGTACAGTGGGAATGGCCCCGCCCCCATTACTTTGGAGATACAGATGTAACCCTCTGAATTATGGGTGATTTTTTGTGAATTTTTCAGCTGGTTTCAAATGGGCCTGCTAATTGTGTTGTTAAGTCTATAAGTTATATGCATTTGTTGGAATGGGAGCAGCCAATGTACAGTAGGTAGGTAACATGGTGAATAAATCACATTTCAGCTATACAAGAACTCAAGGAAACTTAACCTCAGCACTGGGGCTCAGGTTTCTTAAGTGATAATTGAGCGTTCAGGGACCTGACTGTGTCTGATCTCCGATTCGCTTACAGAACTGGAGGAGCCGCATCGAAAGTGCCACCCCTGCTGGACCAAATTTGCCAAGAAGTACCTAATTTGGGATCGCAGCCCCATGTGGTTGAAGGTGAAAGCGTTCTTTAAAATCCTGGTGATGGACCCTTTCCTGGACCTGTTCATCACGGTATGCATCGTCCTCAACACCCTCTTTATGGCCCTGGAGCATTACCCGATGACGGATGAGTTCAACAACATGCTCAGCGTCGGCAACCTCGTAAGTATCACCACAGTGTTGGGCCTGGCCCAATGTGTGTGCGTAATTTACATGTTCTCCCTGTGGACTTCCTCTCTGCTTTCCTTCTGTGGTCCAAACACATGCATTTAGGCAATTTGGCATTTCTAGTCAGTTGCAGTATCTTTTAACATAGAACTTACGAACGACGTAGCATTAAAAATGCTTCAGGAAACTCAACGAACGTGAATTAATTTTATACAAAGACTTTCATTTGGGTTAACTGCCGTGTTTAAATCACCCATGATGTGCATAGGTGTGTTGCCATACAATGGACTGACATCCCATCTAGACTGTGCCCCAACCTTGTGCCCTACACAGGGGCGGCTTTGTTGTTGACACTGCTCCCTTAGCGTAGTGATTGTATGTGGCCCACAGGGGGCCTCCTGCAATTACAGTACTTGGTTAGAGTGGCGGTAAACACTGCTACTGGCCCTATGTTACCTGAGACAGTCTCCAAGTCACCCCCTCCTCCCCCTTAACCTTGCACTAGGTAAGTTGATATAATGGATGGACGTATAAATCTCGCCGGTGACAAATGTTAGAAATATAAGGCACACAGAAGAATAGAAGTGATTCATATATGAGGACACGTCCTCCTCTCAATCACGTCACGGGGTGACGCTCACAATCCCCGTGACGATGCAGCTGGAAAATAGCAGAGAGCCAGCTGGGCAGAAAAGGGACGACTGGTTTCACTACTGGTAGAAATTATATAAGACTGTATTTTTAGCCACTCCCACCTCGCCCCGGAGAAACGGTGGGGAGAACGAGTGTCCTTACCGTGTTGGCTTGTGTCGTAGTCCATGGGCTTGGGCTCACTGACATCCCTCAAGCCTGGAGGATCACACACCCCTCACTACATACGCTCCTGCCTGGTACTTTGAGTTTGGAGATTTTGAGCTGGACTTGTGTCTGCATCACTGAAGTGTGACTAGGGTGAGGTCAATTTTCAGAGGGCAAAACCTGAATAAACATTAGCTTCGCTGGAATATTGCTGCTGCATTTTGCTGACAGCGAGAAGGCGGAGTTTCATAGCCATCAACGTTAATGCCTAATAGATAGAACAGTAGAAGTATGAAACAGAAAAGAACAAGAAGGTGTGGGTGCTTGGATCTGTGAGAAGTGGACGAGTTCATCTCAGAATCTCCTCCCCATCTGTGATCTGCCGCAAAGATACAGTGTCCTCAGCTCCCGCAGTGATTATCACAGACACATCCCAGTGATTATCACAGACACATCCCAGTGATTATTCCAGGAACCTCTGTCTTTGCTTAAACCCAGCAAACCTGATGGAGCCGTATGAAAAAACCAATCAGTGCATGTGAAAGGTCAAAAAGTGTAGAGAACACTGGACATATGTGAGGGGGAAAGGCAAGGCACGAAACACGCAAGTCATGTAAGAACATATCAGCGACATGAATTCCCGTCTTCCAGTTCTTTGTTTTGTTTCCTCTGTTGCCTTCAGTGGTTTTTGAGTGGGTTATATTATTAGTGTTTGAATGCAAAGGACAGCTAATGGGCTTGGTCATGAAATATATTAATGATTTTGTGACTCGTGGGAGGACGTTCTGTAAGCTGGCAGGAGTCTTCCTGGGACACCGCCTACCTGTCCACGCCTAGGCAATGCACTGGTTGGGTGTGTGTGCATGTTCTCGTGATCTGAGATGTGGCAACATTTTCCAGTCATCCATGCAATTCCTGGAGAGAAGCTGTTCTTCGGTTCCCATGCATAGAAGAGCAAGCATGATATAGAAGGCACAACCAATCAACTAACCCAGTTGCCAGTTTAGTGCCAGGCTAAAAGTGCTTTTGATTTCTAAATCCATCCATCCATCCATCCATCCATCTTCAAATAGCTCATTGTGGTCAGGGTCAGCGGAGGGGCCTGGAGCCTACCCATGGCGGCACAGGGTACGAGGTAGGGGTATTCCCTGCGCAGGATACCAGTACAACGCAGTGATTTAGAAACCCTTCAGGCAAACACAAACATTTGCTGTCACTTCAGTACTAGGGAGAAACCCAGTTTCTATTTTCAAAATGTTTTGTTTCCTCTGCCACTGTTATTTAAAAAAAGCACAAACCACAATTCATGCCATATTTTTCATACTTTCATTTGCTGAATTAAAAATAATGCGAAACTTTTCATTTACATTTATTTTGTTTAGCATATTGTTACTCAAACCAGTCCTCGGGCACCCTGAGACGGTTTATGTATTTTCACCCTCGCAACTCCCAGGGAATTGGGAGAGAGCAAAAATGTGGACTATCTGGGGGTCCCTGAGGACTGGGTTAATTAAAAACACTGGTTTAGCAGATGCTTTCGTCCAAAGTGACGTACAAGTGAGGCCAATATCACAAGACAAACATACATGCTGTCAAGGAGTCAACTAAGCGTAAGTGCAGTTAGGCTGAACTTCCAGTGTCTAACCAGTCATAAGTATAAGTAGCACTGGAGCAAGGGCTATACAACACCTTACAATATAATTAGAATGGCTACTGGCTCTTGAGCAAGTCAGTTTCATCTAGCTTTCTGGGGCACCTGGACCATTTAATTTTGAATGAACATAAATCTCAGACATGTTCCCTAAAAGCAGACACCCTATGAGATCATTTAGGTCCTCTGGTCTGCAGGATATCACGGGATTGGCCCCTCCCATTCTTATCCATATATCCCGTATTCAGTGTTGTATCAAGGGAGAAATCACTGAGGAACATGAAGTACAGGTACCAAGAACTTATCTTCTACAGCTATTGGTTTAAATCTGTCATCACTTTACTTCCTATGTTTCTTAGTGGTTTAGATCTGTGGGATCACTCTCATTGCTCTGTCCGTTATTGGTTTAAATCCGTGTGTTCATTCTGTTTCCTTAATTTGTTATTGTTACAAATGTACGTCATAATTCTGCTTCATAACTTCATTGGTTTAAATGTGTGCCATCATTTTCCTTCCTCCTGAATTTTCAAATAAGACTGTAGATGCTTCAACCTGGCAGGCAACCTCACAGGAGGGGATTCCTCTAATATCAACACGCAAACTCTCACTCCTGCTGGGTTCGGGTTTCTGTAACACCGGATGGTAGGGATTTGTACCTAGTGCAAGATGAAGCTTTAAAAATGTATGGCTTGTAGCTCAGAAGAAAAAATCAGCAAGTATTATTTTCTATGGGTGTGCTGAGTGTCATGTTATGTGACTAAGAAAAAAACACACACCCTTGAGCAAATTAATTGAAACAAGTTGTCACATAGACATGCATGCAATGGCTTGAGATCTGCTTGTTTGCACAACCAACAGGGCAGAGAGTATGCCGAGTGGATGGACAGAGGAGGCACTGTGCCCAGAGACTGGCAGGCCTGCTCGGGTGGGGTTACAACTGGGTGGATGGACAGAGGAGGCACTGTGCCCACAAATTGGCAGGGCTGCTCGGGTGGGGTTACAACTGGGTGGATGGACAGAGGAGGCACTGTGCCCACAAATTGGCAGGCCTGCTCGGGTGGGGTTAGGGCTGGGTGGATGGACAGAGGAGGCACTGTGCCCACAGATTGGCAGGCCTGCTCAGGTGGGGTTACAACTGGGTGGATAGACAGAGGAGGCATTGTGCCCACAAATTGGCAGGCCTGCTCGGGTGGGGTTAGGGCTGGGTGGATAGACAGAGGAGGCATTGTGCCCACAAATTGGCAGGCCTGTTCGGGTGGGGTTAGGGCTGGGTGGATAGACAGAGGAGGCACTGTGCCCACAGATTGGCAGGCCTGCTCGGGTAGGGTTACAACTGGGTGGATAGACAGAGGAGGCACTGTGCCCACAAATTGGCAGGGCTGCTCGGGTGGGGTTAGGGCTAGGTGGATGGACAGAGGAGGCACTGTGCCCACAAATTGGCAGGGCTGCTCGGGTGGGGTTAGGGCTAGGTGGATGGACAGAGGAGGCACTGTGCCCACAGATTGGCAGGCCTGCTCGGGTGGGGTTACAACTGGGTGGATAGACAGAGGAGGCATTGTGCCCACAAATTGGTAGGCCTGCTCGGGTGGGGTTAGGGCTGGGTGGACAGACAGAGGAGGCATTGTGCCCACAAATTGGCAGGCCTGCTCGGGTGGGGTTAGGGCTGGGTGGTATGACTGTGCTTCAGCCGTATGCTTCAGGTGAATGCTCTGGGCTTCTCCCCGGGGTTTCCTCTGGGTTCTCTGGTTTCCCTCCACATTCAAAAGACATGCTAAGCTTATTTGGAGCTGCCAGATTCCCCACAGGCATGAATGGTGCATATGCCCTTTGATGGATTGGTGCCCCATCCTGGATTATTCCCATACAAATTTTGTCAATCCACCAGGTCCTAAATCTGGACCCAAGGCAATAAGTATGAATTAATCTGACTATGATGTCCATCTTAACTCTGGCCACTTTGTCCGCATATAGATGTGACAGCTTGTTTCAATTAATTTGCACATGGTGCACATAGTGAATGCTTCGCTTTTATTATGACTCACTTCTCCCTGAAGTGTAGCAGTAGATTCCCAGCATTTCTGAGTCTGCTTTTGGAGTTTCCATTACCTTCTTTTCACTTAAACTCCAACTGGCACCCTCAGTTTGTCCTGGGCCATCTAAGCAATGGCATTCCACTTCAGATAGCTTTCAGTGGAGCGGTCCACATTAGTGTCCAGGGGTGTTCCTTCTGTATAAAATGAATTTTTTCCATGTCCACTAGGTGTTCACGGGGATCTTCACGGCTGAGATGGTCTTCAAAATTATCGCCCTGGACGCTTACTACTATTTCCAGCAGGGCTGGAACATCTTCGACAGCTTCATTGTCACCCTAAGCCTGATGGAGTTGGGACTCTCCAACGTGGAGGGTCTCTCTGTGCTCCGCTCCTTCAGATTGGTAAGCGCCCGTCATTTGGAGATGACTCTTCGCAACACCCAGTGTGGATCGGAGTCCATGTGACCTGAGGCAGGCAGTGCCGCGAGCACCTCCCATCCAAGATGCAGTGAAATCGGCTTATTAAGTTGGGCCTAGGTAGTAGTCAATGCCAACTAATTGATTGACCGACAATGAACCGTTCCGATGGGCAAAACCCAGGACTATATGCACACAAAAGATCTGATATACACACTGTATACCACATACACAGAGCAGAAATATCTGTCTATCCATTCTCTGAAACCACTTGTCCTATTTAGGGTCATGGGGAGTCTGGAGCTTATGGGCACAAGCCAGGGAACCACCAAGGATGGGGTTCCATCCCATCACAGGGCACACTCACACATGCACGATTTGGCAATTACAATTAACCTCAGCATGTTTTTGGACTGTGTGGGGAAACTGGAGTCCCCAGAGGACATGCAATCCCCACACATGTGGCCCCAGAGGTGTGAGGCAACAGTGCTAACCACTGTGCCACCTGTCTATTGATATATAAATGTATTTCATATTTACTTTATTTTATAGACCTTGTGTTGCATCTTAAGTTGTTTTATGAGGTGAAAAGCATCTGCTAAAAAAATAGATGTAGAATCTTGCATATGTAAAATCCACTTGCCATTGATTTGTCGCATCCCCAGATTATACACGCTCTTGGTTCTTAGATGCCCTTTTTATTCGCACTTTCCCGCACGCTGCTTTGGAGGAAAGCATCTGCCAAACAAACAATGCAAGCATGTTGTGTTACTGTAATTAGATGCTCAGCCTTGGATGAGGAATGTTTGGACTGCAGCGTAATTATTGTCCTTTAAATAGCTAAAACACACAATAGAAATCAATAGCTGGTAGAATCTCTATTAATTTCTGAAAAGACCCATTAAATCCTGTTTGGCAAAACCGCTCATTTTCTTTTAGGGGGGTATTTAAAGTATATTTTTAATTCACAGTATTGATACGGTTGAAACCAGTCTTGGCATTAAAAGCTGGAGATTTACTTAATTACAAAAGGTTTTGTGAGAATAATATCAATAAAAAAAAATCAACAAAAGCTGTTCTTTCTTACTTTGATAAGCAGATGTTTAAGATATGTACTGTGGTGTAACCTCAACATTTCTGACAATGGTACTTTCTGTCAGTTGAGGGTCTTTAAGTTGGCGAAGTCTTGGCCCACGCTCAACGCCCTGATCAAGATCATCGGCAACTCAGTGGGCGCCCTGGGGAACCTGACCCTGGTGCTGGCCATCATCGTCTTTATCTTCGCTGTGGTGGGGATGCAGCTGTTTGGGAAGAACTACCAGGACTGCGTCTGCAAGATCTCCAGCGACTGCACGCTGCCGCGATGGCACATGAAGGACTTCTTCCACTCCTTCCTCATCGTCTTCCGGGTACTGTGCGGCGAGTGGATCGAGACCATGTGGGACTGCATGGAGGTCGCCGGCCAGCCCCTCTGCCTGCTCGTCTTCATGCTGGTCATGGTGATCGGGAACCTCGTGGTGAGTTTCACTTTAAATGAATCAAAGGCTTCAGTTTATGAGGTCGACATTGGAGAACTCATGAGCCACACCCTGTTTGTAAGCCATATTGGATACATCTCTCCAGCCTTTCAGTCTTTGTTATCCTAATGCTGTTATGCTCCTGGTGGTTGATTTATCCATAAGAGGCCTCACTTCGTTTTTAAACCCTAACTGATTCAACTCTTTTGCTGCAATGCTGTTAGCAATTTCATTGACCATATGACAGCTCACCCTCTTTATAAGTTCATACTGATACAGCTCTTCAGTCTTTCCACTATGTTGCTACGCTTTGCTGGTGGTTTCCCAGATATCGTTTCACATGTAGCTGCTACAAATGGAGAAATTCCCATGATTTCTCATGACAAGCATGCTCCCTTGTCCGACTGGTATGTAGCCCATCTCTTTAAATGAAGCAGGCGTCATAATATGCTAAGTCTGTAGCATTGGTCGGGAATTCCCTGTGAAGCTGAACATATTAGGTGAGTGATGTGGCCTAGTGCGACTGATAGTTTGACCCATATACAGAATGACCTAGCTATGCCAATGAGATTATCTGCATTCATTCCCTTCAGTATGACATGATCACAAAGTTATTTTAGTCTGCTGCTATGGAACTTTTTGGCTCAAATCAGTACCTCAGATCATTAAGTGCCATTAGGAAGACAGTAGTATTTGAGACATGTACATTACTTCATGCTTGCAGTAGAAGGAGCACATCTTACTATAGAAATGATGCTATGGTTTTGTCATCAAATGGAACATTACCAGTGAGTTATAAGGCCTCCTTTTATTGATTGAATGGAGTTGCTTTGCCGCATGACTTTACCAAACCCGTTAGACCAAACTCATGTCAGATTTTCTGATCTTCACCTATCGTTTCCACAGAGCTGCAGAACGTCCGTAATCTGCTGCAGACTCGGCCACCCGGAAGCACAGAATGTGGGCTAAGAACAGATTGAATTCAGGGAGAAACAACATGATTGTTTCCATTGTGGGTCAGGAGATTCTTACAGCTATAAGCATAGAGAGCATCTGTAACTCTATTGTCTTTGCTAATCCAAACCTAAGCAGTTTCAAAGCAATGCAAATGTTATGACGCGTAGCTGCTTAAATACCAAATTCCTGTTTATACTCTGTTCTGAAATTTTCAAGAGCAATGCTGAGTGGAAATGCGTGCAATCGATGGTAATTTTCCCATGGAGCAGAAGCATGAGTACGGAGAATAGCGCTTAGCCTAGCGCTGACAAAGTCTCTAAAGCAAAGCAGCCTTTCCATGTTTTGACAGGCTTTAGTTTTGGTAATGAATGCAAATCTCCTCCTGTAGGTGTGTCATACATGTGATCGCATCAGAAGGTTCATGCGACGGACGCTTAACTGGGCTGTCAGAAGCTCCAAAGGGTGCCTCGTCAACGTCGACGTGATGCGCTCTCAGATTTCACGAAATACTGCCCGTGTCGCTGTCAACATCCTCAACTATTATCTCTACAGCTGCATGGAAGTCCCCCCCCCCCGACACCCCCCGGCAAGCATGCCAATCCTTATAATTTTTCCCATGGTTGGAGTTTTTGGCAAAGGCGTCTGTGACTTTTTTCTTGTAACAGGAAGACAGTCACCACATGCATCTGTGTACGGCTTCCCAAATTGACCACTCAGTGGTTTCTGTAGTATGGTAAGGGGGCTCTCCCAGGAGGGCTCTCAGACGTTCCTTGAAGATGAGAAGTTGCCCCTCCAGCCAAGTTGAACTTCAAAAGACTCTTGCACTATATTGATCTAGCCGGTTCATGTAATGCAGTGTGAATCGTCAGTTATGATAGCCAGATTCTGTTTTGCATTGGGTATGCGTATTCATGTTCAGGGGTGCAGCGGCCCTGGGAAGTATGTGCCTTCGTACCCTTGCCCTTTTCCTATTGCCCGTTGATTCATTATGGCTTGCCAAGCTGTTAATGACCCAGCGCTCCAAAGTTGCGTGACCTCTGATCCCAAGTTCCGGAACCTGTTTGGCCAATTGGATGGCCTTCCGGAATACGTGCCTTCGAGGTTCAGCGCGTCTAGTCGGAAGCCAGCTGCCACAAACCTTGGTCACACTGTCCCTTCCGCTCACTTCTCACGCACACACATTGTGCACAGAAATAGCATAATGCAGCCATGTATTTAGGGGATGTCAGGGTGGACCCCCACCCCCCTCACCACTTCCCTCCCCACATGGACAGCTGTTACTGCGCTAGAGAGCATTGTTGGCTTGGAGGATGTAGGCCACTGCAGGGAAACCAAAAGAGATATATTACCTATTGATTGCTAGTTGCACAACAAAGGCCACTTTCCCTTTTAATGGTGAGAAATATGAATTATGTTCTCTCCATTTGGAAAAATCGCTTCAGAGGTGGTCTGCAAGTTACATTCTAATTAACAAGAATTGAGAACCTTAAATTCAAACTCAAGGAAAGAAACAGTGGCCCTGGGGTCAATTGCCTTGGACCCTTAATCCCCGATACAAGGACTGGATTACTGCTTTGATCAAAATAGCTAAAAGAGAACAAACTGGGAGCCACTCATCGCCATCAACACCATCAAGTGTTCCCACATATCTAGCAATAGAAGTAAATATTAACTGGAGCTTGGATGTTGCTCCACTGGAATGACCGCTTGATGTTGTGCTAGTGCGAATCAGTTTAGAATGTTGCATCGGGAAATAATCCAAGCACTCGACAGGCTCTTGAGTTACTGGTTCGTAAAGGAAAAGCACGCAGCCTCCCGGGATTCCAGGCGTTCCGGCTTCTGCAGCCCCACACCAGTGACAGTTGGTCTGTACTTCACGTTACGCGGCCAAGTCCTCGGGATGAAACGTCTGATCTTCTCATTGTTCTGCACGCTTACTGTGACCTCAGTGAAATGCAAAAACACGGCTTGTTTTTATTTCATAATTAATTCATTTATTAAGAATGCCAGCATTTGACATAACCTTGTTCGGGTCTAGCGCCATGCTGTCAGTAGGGCGTCCTGGTACATACTGTTGTCCAGTACATACGGTGATATGTTCTACTCCCCCCTCCATGTTTTTTGCTTACAAGGCCATGTCCTGTTTTTTTTTGCTGAATACATTGAAAGTGTGCTAGTAAAACAGTGATTCAGTGGGTATCTGTGTGGCTGTATACTTCCAGGCTTAGGGTTTTGAATCTTGCCCTGTCTCCATGCTTGTACAGTTAGATGCATTTGTTTCTCTAAGGATCCTTGAGTGGGTTTGTCCCTTACAGTGGACTGTCACCCCGTCCAGGGTGCCCCCTGCACGGGCTCACTGCCACTGAATGTGGCTCTGTGACTCTAGGCTCACTGCCACTGGATGTGGAATGCAGTACAGCACAGGGTGGATGGTTTCTATGACACGACTTCCTGTGATGCAGAGAATGAACACATCCATCTTCCGTAACAGCCTATCCCTCACTGGGCCGCCATGAGCCTGGAGCTCATCTCAGAGTGCATAGGACTGTGGGAGGAAAGCCACGCAAACACAGGGAGAAGATGCAAACCCCCCCCCCCCAGCTGTGGTGCTTTGGGGGCTATAGGGCTGCTCACTGAGCCACCCTCCACAAGTACAAGTCTTGTGAAAATGGATGAAAACCTCGATACTACTCTGCCTTTATTACACTTCCACAGCGTTATGCATAACTGGAAAAGGTCAAAAACATTCTCTGCATCAAAACAATGAACTGGGATTCCAGTGCTGATATTTCCATTTTCCCAGTCTCTGTTTTCGCATTATACTTTAGTTAAGTATGAAATCTAATCACTTTGTTTGTCACATGACTAAACAACTGGTTAGTGCATGTGGATGAAAAACAGATAAACCTCATGATAGCAGTGACGAAGTAGTGCAAGCAAAGCCATAAAACAACAGTGCAGGTTGTTCATTCACTTTCATTCCCCGTGTTTAGTTAGATTTCCAGCTAAGGTTTTTTTTTTTTACCACTGCGTCATTCCTCACACACCCCGAACAACAGGTGTGTGGATGTCTGTGTGGAAACGTCACTCTTCTGCGTGTGTGTGGTATGTGTGCCTCTGTGTGTGTCAGGGTCACGGGGGGGTGGCATGGGGATGGGACAGAGGACCCTGCCTCGCCACGACGACGGCATTCCTCAGAGTCCCAGCTTCCCGGCAGGCGCTAGCGCTAATCGCTATGGCGCAGCTCATCCCAACGACTTGGAGCAGCAGGGACGCTATTAATTTAAGCGTTTATTCAAACATGATGGGATCACTGGGGTCACATTCACCATGTTCTCAATTTAATACAATTTCACACAAAAAACTCA
Organism: Brienomyrus brachyistius; assembly: GCF_023856365.1. Classification (NCBI taxonomy): domain Eukaryota; kingdom Metazoa; phylum Chordata; class Actinopteri; order Osteoglossiformes; family Mormyridae; genus Brienomyrus; species Brienomyrus brachyistius. The sequence continues at coordinate 23,589,681 of NC_064533.1, read as the reverse complement.
TTTCTTTATTTAGGCTGCCGTTTCACTCTGAGTCCATCTGCCTGAAAGCTTATGATTTGTGATTGAAATGAGTATTGATTTGCCATCTCTGATTTTATTGGTGCCATACTGTTTGTTGTTGTTTTTATTATTTATGAGGTGACATTCAGTGTCCTGAAAGGCACCTATAAATTAAATGTATTATTATTAGTAGTAGTATTATGTATAAGAAACAGCCGAGGGATATTTTCCCTTTTAATACCCCATACTGGGCGCCTTAAGTATGGACTACAAAGGAAACCAGATGCAGACGTTGGTAACAGATGGTAAAAAAATCATGTTCGTTGACAGGTAGCCTGAGTCTATGAGCACAGAGCATTGTTCGGCCTTTGCTGTCAATGGGGGCGGCTCTGTTTTCAGTTTGTATACCTGTGTTGATGACTGAGCCTGTGAGGTCAATAGAGGATAAAGTAGTATTATCAGATATGTGGGGTTTGGGGGAGTCCAGGTAGCCAATGAGGGCAAGGCTAATGTGGTTTAGACCCGCCTACTCTTAAAGGTGCAGTACGTCTGTCTGTGACGGGCCTTTACCCTGAAGTTTTGCTTTTGTTTATTTACTTAGCAGACACTTTTTTGAGAAAGCTGTGTCAACAGTCTCTGGAACAATTGGGGGTTACTCCTTCAACCCTGGGATTTGAACCAGGAATCTTCCAATCACAAGCACAGTGTTCTAACTCATTGAGTCAAACGCTGTCCCCGTGATCTGATCTTTGTAGTATAAATTTCCCTGATGGGTCCTTGACTTCATATTTCATTTCAATAGTTAATAATAGTTTCCATGTTTATGGCTAAGAATGCTTCTAAGAAAGCATTTACTTTGCATTTGTACATCAGCATATACTATTGTACATATGTGATATTGAGTGCATATTAGCATATGGGCAAATAGAAGCAGATTTCAATAAATGTAACAAATGCATTACCCATGTAAACCTCGATAAAATACAAGCTGTTTTTTTAAGTTTATACACATAAATGAGCCCAGAAAAAATGTAAATAAAGGTCAGCTACTTAAGCTAAGAGAATTTGTCTCTGGTAAACTTTATATGCTAGTGACCATTTTATAAATAATAATCTTTTATGAAAGGATATATTGAAACTGAATGCAGCTGTTCTTGGAGGATTTCATGGATGTTCCTGATTGGTCTTAAAGAATAACTTCTACCACCTCCTAGCAATTTAGGCCTCGATTTGTAGCCCAAAAGGCAGTATCTTATGATCGTCTCTCCACCAGCCCATCCTCCGTTGTCACCTGCCCCGCTGGAGTGGCCCGCTATAGTGTGGAAGGTGTTCTTACAGCGACTACTGGTAACTGGGGCCTTCCCAGTGTCATGCTGAACTCTGCTGTTTAGCCGCCATTTTGCTTCCATCTCTACAGCTCACAGCATACAAAAGTCAATCTGTCCCACGGGCTTGACTCTACCTCCCATTCGAGGTCGAGTCGGGGGGGGGGAAGCATAAGGGGGGCCATGATTCATACGAACGGAACAGTCTTATCATTAGCCTGGTTGCAGTAGCGGATGCCTGAAGGCTTCATCCTTCCCTATGTTCCCTTGTCAGGACGTAGCTTAAATGAGCCATACTTCTGATTGTTGGTTGCCCACCTCTCCTGTCAATCCACATACCATCTAAAATACGTGCACACCACACTACAGCCAGAGGCACATTCACATGACGAGAGGCTCCTGGGACATTTGAATTTCTTGAGGTGCTCCAAAGGTAAAAGTTGCAGACCAAGGTTCCATTTTGGCGGGAGGTAAGCCCCCTCCGGGTAAGCCCCCTCCGGTTAAGCCCCCTCCGGTTAAGCCCATGCATTACAGCGCCCCTGACCATAATGCTTCAGCAAAAACACAGAAGTCCCATTAAGGTAGATATAATAATATAATTAATATAATAATATTATAAGATATTAATATAATATCTAGAATACATGGGTTGTCTGCTTGCAAAATGTGTGTGTGGTGTGTTTTGTTAGGTATGAATTAATTTTCCAGTTAATCAATCAATTCATTAGTCAATCAATCAACAATTATAAAGTTTACGTAATTATTTTATGCCTAGCAAATATTTTTACCACTTGCAGTTGAGTGTTGTCAATGTGATATTGTACATATTTGGAAATACAGGAATTACTTTGGTTTAAAGGAAGGTTCGTCAAACTGTTTTGACTAAAATGTAGCACGCCTTTCAAAAAGGGATCTTCAAAAGCCAGCGAATGGTTATTTCATGTCAAATGTCACAGCGGTTTTCAGTCCCTTGATATAAAAAGGCAGCTTCAGTTGCTCATACAGTATATACCCTGTGTGTCCATGGTTCTGACAACTTTGTAGACAAAAAAGTTATAGAATACAAGCAGAAAATTATTATGGAGATTTAGAGACAAAAAAAAACTATGCCTATCTCGCTGCTGTTATAATCCTATATAAAATGTTCCTGAAAGAACATGCGATGAGAATATTTTACATAGTTTTGAATCTCAGTTTAATTAAACATTTATTAAATCCTTTAAGGAATACCTATTCAGTTATTTGTAAAAATTCTTCCAAGTAATTGTTGTATTACTTAAATACAAATAATATGGGCTCCCATGTGTGTTTTCATTATAAACCTTAGTAAGACATCAGATAGTTCACATCAGGTTGTAACGTCACCACGGCGCACAGATAAGCCAGTGCTATTTTTTTCCGTAGCTATGAGGCTCCTGTATTATGAGGTTAATACCTGCAAATAAAACATTTGAAGAGTGCTATTGTGCTATTACAGAGAAAGGAAATAGGTGAAAGGAAAGGAAAGAGAATGCAGAGAATTTAATGAGATTAACCCAAAGAAAGAGGAAATCAGAACTTGGCGAGTGAATAAAATGCAGAACTCGATGGGATTAACCATCATATGACACAATCACCAGTATCCAGAGCACATTTTAAGGAGTTTCCCACAAACGAGTACCGGAATGTCAGGAAAATGACAGGCCACGCGCTGAAGGCATGCTGCGCTTTGTGAAGAAGGTGCCACATTAGATTTCTTGCAGAATGTCCTGCTAGAAGGGGGAGGTGGAGAAAAGTGGACCACCATGTAAATTGGTGCCATTTTGTCTTTGGAAATCATGAAAGTCACATCACCGTAAAAGGCTTTTTTTTTTGTCAAAATCAATACATCTGAGACGGTCCTTGGATGTGGGGACGCTCTCCTGTTTTAAAGCTGGCTAAAAATAAAGTTTGGCTCCCAGAAACACAAGACCTCTTGGCAGTACTTTAACAGATAACAGAGGTGCACAGTCAGCAGAACCTTCTCCACGCATGATCTATATTTTCCTTTCTCTACACCATCTGGCTACTGACATCTACATGGCTGTTTTGTTGCACTTCTGGGCCGTTGTCATAGAGTAATTTTTGCCAAGGATTTTGCTACTTTATGAGTTTTCTAGACTTTCGGAAATATTTTGGAAAACTTCTATTCCCAAGACAGTGTTGGTGTCTGATGACCAGGGGCGTCAGAAGCATTTTCAATGTGGGGGGGACACACTGGCATGAAACTAATATTTTATGTTAAATGTATGGGGGTCCAAACGAATAATTATGAAATGTGAGGGGGACACACCCATGGCGGTGACGCCCATGATGACGACGATGATGATGATGATGATGATGATGATGATGATGATGGTGGTGCCCATAGCATCTCTTTCTCCATTTATTCCCTCTCTGAAACATATTTCACTTTGGAATCTATCATTTGATTATGACTTTTGTATATTCATAGTGTATTTTTCCCAGAGGGAAAAATTTAATAATCAATATTCCAATGTTCAATTAATAATAATAATAATAAAAAAAGTTGAGATAAGATGGACGTTACTGATCCTAGGGGGGAATCCTGGAAAATGGTGTGTCATAAGTGAGACAAATTTCTTAATTTGGTAATCTAGTGAATTTGGAGGGGAAAACATAAAGCAATTACCTGACCGCTAGCAAAGTGGCATCTTCAGTGGTATCTTCATTCATCAACGCGAGGTGTTTTTTGCTGAATGCATGACTGTCAGAGGATGGGCTTTACCCAGACTGCGTGTGAGTGTCCGTCCTCTTCGGCCCCTGACTTAGGGCTGCGTTCTGGGTGAGTCTCTTGCCGCCTGCCACTCGTGCCTAATTGAGATAACATTAAGCAGGGTCCTGGCCATTCAGCAGCGAATGGGACCTTCAAAAAGGGGTTGGACGTCATCGCCCGGCTGAGCCATTGTGACCGAGGCCCAGACGTCTGCCTTCAAAGGCGGCCTGCTGTATATCTCAGCACGCTTGATCTGCCCATCACCAGCCAGAGAATAGCTGGCCGTCAGTTCTCGGGGCCAGGCTGAATGGAGGGAGTCAGAAGCCTCTCCTTTTTACAGGGACCCTTAAAATGTCGCTATTTACAAAGGGGGGGCAGCTCGAAGCGGTCATTAACGAAACTGATAATAATTATGATAGCATGGATTATGGGGACAGCAGTGGTTATTTATATTTTGAATATCTCCTTTATTGTTGTACTCAGGGTGCCCTTTATTGTGTATGGTAGCTGTGCTGTAGAGCTGAGCTGCTATTTGGATTTTCCACGTTTATTAATTACTATTGTTATACGTAGCGCCTGCCTGTATCTATAAGGGCTCCTCTTATTTTTCTTTGAGCTTCCTGTTAATGACCCTGTTCTGACTGACATATTTGCCCCCTGTTGTTCCTGCTGAGGTACTGCATGATAACACAGGTCAGCTGCTTCTTTCTGGCTTCATAGGTAATGATCTAATTATAGGCTTAAGACTGCAGGATGTTTCAACTCTTGTTACATGTCAGTAAATGCTGTCGCATCTCAGGAATTTGCATGTTAGGGAAAATTCTACAACCGGTGACAATTGGCAGTTGATCTTGCGTGCGAGGTGAAGGGCAAACGAGGACAGTGACTCACTCCTTAACCTCTTTCCTTTTCTGTAACACATGCATAAAGTGGCTCATCACCTTTGTCACAACACATACCAGTTGGTGTCGCTGCAGCCGGTTGGCTAAAAGCTGACGTGTAGCTGACAGATGCGCAGGCGCTAGCTAAAGCTGACATGTAGATGCGCAGACGCTAGCTAAATCTGAGCATTAGTGGCTCATCTCTCTATGCCACTGTCAAATAGCTACACGACAAGCTGCCATAGCAAACTGCTAACTGCTCGTTCGAGGCACTTGCAACAAATAAATCTGACTTTTAAAAAATCAAGCGACATGAGAAACTTTAACTCAAATACCAATTTTGATTCATGTAACCTGATTAAATTTTATTTGATTGTGCATAATGGACAAAATATCAAAATCGTAAAAAAAATATGAAAATAGTCAAATGCCAGCCTTGAACAGTCTATTTGTAATAGTTTCATAAAGAGCTTTAGTATAACCTGGCACCAGGGAAATATGGTTTGACATTTACTTGCCGTTTGAATATTAGCGCTAATTTATACAGACTTAACCAAATAGCTAATGTTTTGTGTAGCAGCAAAGGCTTTCAAAAAAAGTTTTAAAAGTTTTTTCTAATCATGACAGAGCAGTTGCCAGTTTGAATCCCAGATGGGACTTTGACGTTCTTTCTAGGTGTTTGACGTCAGCCCCGTAGGTCCCTTGGATGAAAGTGGTTGCTAATTTCCTCCATACACTGCAATTCCCATCCGCTTTCATTCAGCCTCTACCGTCCTTAATTTGCACGGAAACGTCCTGTTTAATGTACCACGTCCATGTGAGACCTTTTGCGGGTAGCTTGCGGCTCTCCATGCTTCTTTTACGTCAGCTGCTGATCTAGTCCCTTATTTTGCCACGGTGTGTTTTACCTGAAATTTGTTATATAAGCCAAACCACCTGGCATGGTAATTCCCTTAAGGAATCTTCTTTAGATTGTTTGTGCCCATGGACATGGAAGCACCGTAAGATGTCAGGCTACATCAGCAAGGTTTGCATGATGCATTTTATTCATTTTTCTCATTCTCTCATCTTGTGGTAGCATGATTTGCTGAATGCGCGGTGCTTTAAGTGTGACCGTCAAATGCTTTTCATATATTCTGGCGTCGTCGTGTCCCAGTCCTTAGGCCGTGTTCAGGGGCCGTTCAAAACTTCTTTCCCCCGGGCTCATAAAGGATCGATCAACTCTTCCGTTACCGGCTGCAGCACTTGTAGAGTTTTTGCATGGCAGGTGCTCAGAACCATTGAACATCAAGGTAGCTCCTTTGAGAAAACACAGACAGATCCTCACAGGCAAGGATGCATCCTTGCTTGAGTCTCACTTCTGAGCTCCTAGCTCCATCCCAGCCCCTACAGCACCCACACACAGCTCATCTTCCTTACTAGGAAACCCACTCAATGGCCGAACGGTAGCATTATGAAGCACTAGTGATATGCTCTCTTTCCTCAGTTGTCCTAATATGACCCTTACGGATGCCGATTTTTTTTCATATATATATATGCAGTTGCTATCTCAGCACTTTTTTCTGGTGAAGAGGATGAGCTGGCATGGAACTACTTCTCCTGTCACTGATGTTCCACAGGCTGTCGGTTTGGGCTGTACTAAATAATAATTTCTCTGTAGGAGAAGTAGCTGATGATCTTCCATCTTTTTCAGGACGGATATCAGAGAAGCCTAAAAAAATCAGTTCAGGTAAAGGCAGCTTCAACCGTGGTTGCCTAGGAGGGCTTATTCTTCGGCTGAAACTAGTGCAAGTCCCCCCTCCAGCCCTCATAAGATGGAGTGGTCCTTGAAGAGCAGGTGCCCTCAAAAGTGCAAAGACCACCCATGCATTATGTTCCACGCTTGTATCCCCTTTGCCACAGGATGTCATTTTGCTTCACAGCTCTCCTGTCTGTGAGTGCTGGAGATTAGTCTGGGGCCTTAAAATCTGTGACTCATGCGTGAATCATGAATCGAGTGCACAAATCATTTCTGTTACGAGAGACAACTGTCGACAGATTGGCAAGTCGCAATCGAGCAGCTGACTTCTTTTAGACAGGGAATATTTGCTTGGTCACCCGTGCAGCGGGAAACCAGCTCTGAAATCACACCCTCAGCTGAAGGAGATTAATTCTTACAGTCTGTCTCTCTCTCTGTTCCCCTATGGAGGGTGGTGGGTTGGAAATTCCACCAGCTTTTTCTTTTAATGTATTTGGCCTTGTCCATGCTTTAAAATGCTCAATGGCTTCTTAGAAAACACTGTAAACAAGGCCTCCAGCATTATTTATGTATGCTTTCAAGAAGGCAGCTGGGCAGCAAGGTTACTCCCCCCCATAATTTACGCCCATACTGGGTAGTATAATTCCTGACTTGATGTGATTTCTTCAAAAATAAAATCCTATAAGATAAAGTTTATCTCAGTGGGAAATGACAATAACATATTAAATAAGCAATTAAGCAAAAGGTGTCACAAGTTTCTCTGTAACTGAAACCTTTTGGAAGTGAAAGAACAAGTAGAATCCTTTCTTGAAAATAACCAATAAGTTCTGAAACTTGATTTTGGGAAAATGTCTGTTTGTGGGTTACCATATGCATGGTGTGAAGCATTTTGAGGTCACCGGTTTGTGCTTGCAGATCGTGGGCCTTCAGAACTAAAAGACGGCCCTTTGCTTGTGCCCTGAGATCCACTGTTACTCCAGCACTTACCGAGGACATGGGTGCAAAAACTGAGGTGGAGCGTCCACACCCCTGGACACAGTTCCATGTCATCAATGGAAGCTGAAAATGTACAGGCCTCTAAACTGAATCTATTCCCCAGTCCTGTGTGCCATCCAGCCCCCCTCCCCCTGCCCCCCATTGGATCAGAAAGCAGACACTGCTGGGCCTCAATTACACTATAACAAAATATACAAAGTACAGATAATTACCAGTGCAAATAAGCTCAGATCCTTCACATTTCAGTTAACTTTATGTTAGACGCGGTTACACTCTATTGTATATTTTTTAATAGGGGACAGTATGGTGGTGCAGTGATTAGCACGGTCACCTTGCAACTCTGAAAACCAGGGTTTGAGCAGTAACATTTATTATAGTCTAGAACCTAAACTGGAACTGGTTTACCATATATTTTCTACACCGTAGTATCCCTGCGTGCAAAGAGTGGGGGGTGGTGTTGGGGGAGAGTAAGCTGGTGGGTCATATTGATTAGGTCCGCCTGTCCCTTGTTCCCTTCAATGAGTATAAATTGATGTGCTCTGTTTTGCTTATGTCCTGTTAGTGACAGTCCCAGAAGCCGCAGTCTCTGTCCCTGCACGGACTAAGCACACCAGTACCATCTTAGCTTAATTCATTAATGAACCCAGCTCCTCTTTCAAGCCCTGCCTCATTGGTGCGACCCAGTCCTGCTTGCCAGCTGACCCTAAAACAGGAAACGGTAAACAAACCTGTTCTTCAGTGCCTGAGTCCTCTAGTCACATGGTTCGGTTCACCGGCTCGACCGGAGAAAGTCTCAGAGCCTAATTTATCTGTTGGGAAGGTTTTTCCATTTATCTACAGTAAAGAATGCAGTGACTGTAGGGAATATTTCGAGGGACACGAAGAGAAGTAGCCTTTGCTTACTTTTGTTGGTCGAAATCAACAAATAACATTGTGCTCCATTGAACTATAGGTCTTCCTAAAACATACAGTGAGTTCTTTTGTTCAGCATTATGTTATTCCCTGAACTGCGACAGGGCTGTACCTCGACCCAGTGGCACAGTTTATGTCATTCCCTGACTTATGTAAAGCCCCTGTACATTTCCTGATACCTCTCTGCCCCACAGTGGTTCATAGCTGTAGTGCCCAGAGAAACTGTACAGCTTCCACCACGGGAATGTTCCCCCCCCCCCCCCCCCCAGTGCTCCACAGATGTCAGCTGTCAATACAGCAGACAGTGAGTCCCAGTCTATTGCGATACAATAAAAAATCACGGCGTTGTTGCTCCTTCCGATGAGCAGAATGAGCTATGCTAAGCATCGTGCTCTGGGATGTAAGGGTGCAGAGATTAAAAGGCTTCCTAGGATGTTTTGGTTCAGGCTGTTTAGACATCGGATAAACACAGAGGTGAAGCCCAGGATGGGAAACCGATATAAAAGCAGTTTTACATCAGTATTATAAATACAGAAATACAATATAAATACAGAATATGAAGGAGACAGCTTATAAAGGATATGTGTCCCATATGCAAAACAAACTGTACAAATGCATAGCACACAGATTTGGCAAACAGACAAGAAGCCATATCCACCAGGCTCGTATCTAACCATCTTCTATAACTGCTTATCCGGTACGAGGAGTTCCAGAGAGCCAGAAGTCCATCCCGGGAAGCACAGGGCACACCTTGGATGGGACTCCTGACTGACAGGCAATCTAAAGCACAACCCTGGAGGTGTGACACTGCAGTGCCCCCTATCGAGCGACTGCACCACCCTGAAATAAGCATGTATAACTCATATCAGCAATGCATTATACATAACACTTCTTCATACCTTGATACTTGAGTACATACGTTTCTTACTACATTGAACGAAGAAAAAAAACACGTATAATTAGCGCAATATACAGGCGCAGACTTTTGATCGGGGCCCCACAGATAGTGTGATGTTGTGCGACGACACCAGCAGAGACTTCACAGCCGTGTCCCACATGTCTACAGTGCAAATGTGCCCCCCCCCTTGCAGTTAACCCAGTAACTTCACATGCAGCTTCACAGCAATCAGTTTAAAAGTTAAGGAGGTTTCCATATTGCTGTTTAACAAAACACTTTGTAGCTCGACTAGTTACTCACTGACTGGAGTGAAACAACCACAAATAGCTCATTTTGTTTTACTGTGTACAGTGAGCTTGGTACAAAAGCCCGTTTAGTGCACACAGACCAGCGTAGCTTCTCCTGTAGACGTAATACTTTGACAATTGAACATACAGAGATTATGTTCCTTTGTTACTGGTAGACTGGACCACTGAATTACTCCTAACAAATTTGCCTTTATAGCTTCATGATATAAGCAGTCTACTCAAGGCCAAATATGGTGGGGGGTTTTCCATCCAATCCTGAGAAGGTGCGAGAGCTCTTTTTAAAGAATGTTTTCATTTTACAGAACTGTGATTAGTTGGACAGAATAACTGCAGTCAGGTAATTACTCCTGTCACATTCAGGATAAGCTGTAGGGAGACTGGCAATCTCATGTCCCACGGCGACTGAACCCCCCTCTCCCTGCCCCCAGTGGCCATCGTACAGAGGGTGCGCCCAAGGCTGCGATAAACATGCAAGACCACCGTCCTCTAACCGTCCATTTTGTCATTGAGAAAGTCCACTTCTGTTAAATCTAGGCGCTGGCCTGTCCATCTCAGTTGAAATTAAATCACATAAAATCATTTCATTTAACACATCACTCGACACAGGTGCACAGATGAGTGAATTACTTAAATAAAAACAAATCCAGAGATATCCTATTTGAGGCCAGCTTAAATGAGTGTTAACTCATCAGTCGGGAATTCTTACATTTAGAGAATTGCTTTGAGATGTTTATCAGGTGGGGGAGCTTTGAACGAAGGGCTTGTGTGTGGGATACTGAATGACTCCTGGCCATGGGACCATGGGTCTTATTTTTACTCCATCGACGGCACTCCCCTCTGTCCCCCCCCCGGGATTAAAGCTGTCAGAGTCAGCCCTCGGTGCTCTTAGCCGTCTCCCCGGCGCATTGCCTGCACGTTAAGCTTGCCCTGAACAGAGGTTGCTAAGCGTCTGCCTGCATATAACAACAAAAGAAAAATCTGTAGATCTACATCAACACTCCAGGATATTTTTTAATGCTTTTGACACATTTATACTGGGAAAACAATGATGCGTTTAATATATTATCAATTAAAGATAAATCTTCAAGCTTACCCTATTTTTAATAGCCAACAACATGCAAATTTGATGATTATATTGTTGATAATTTAATATGAAAATACCAGACTTAAGCCTGTGTAGTAATGACATATCTTAAACAAGTGGAAATAGAAGCCTTATATTATGCAGCTAGGAAGATATCCTGACAAAGAGCTTGGATTAATCAATTTTATATCCCATTTGTACCCGTTCATAGCAAGCTAGTCACCTCATCTCAAATATGTATCTCGACAGAGGATGTGGACCCCAGGGAAATCAGTTTGTAGCAGCCTTGTACTTAACGCACATGCTATCCACAATCCCAGACACTTGTTTTTCCTGTGATAAAAGTCTATTCTTCATTTCCTGACACATTTGATGAAAAAAAAACACCTGCCGTTACATAATGTTTTATTAATTCCTGTTTTGGAATGAATATCCTTCTTGCGTAACCGATTATTCACCAGGGTTGTGGGAAGCCTGGAGCCTATCCTGGGAAGATCCTGGCTCTTGCAGGGGAAACCCTGAATGGGCTGTCAATTTGGCGTAGGAAACACAGACAAAATAATATGGGCGATTTAGAGGCACCGGTTTGCCTGTGGACTACAAGAGGGAACCAGAGATGCAGAAGAAGCACTTGCAAGCTCAGTAGATTACAATTCCCAACCCTATAATGCTTACCACTGAAACCATAGTGTCCAACTTCTTGCCAGATGATTAATATGCTATAATTAATATATAGTAATTAATCCACTGCATGCCAGGGCGTGGCTTTAAAAAACAACAGAACCTTCAACCCCTGTAAGGTTCGACTACCTGCCCCAGTCTTAAAAAAAACACATTTCCCCTGTGTCACTGTGCCCAGTGACGGTAACTCATCTCGACGGGGCTGGTGGAGCATGTTAGCCTTTTCGGCATCGAGGGCTGTCGTTGCATGCCATACGGACTGACCGGTGCACCGCTTCTTTTCCTTCACCCTCATTCTAGTATCGAAACTTTTTTTTATCAATCCACCGACCTCTAAATCCAAATGTCCTCCTCAAAAGCCACTGTGTATTTATGCAGTATTTTTTTTTATATACATCAGTGCACCGCCTTTCAGTTAATTACAGGCTCTGAGATTACTTGATTAGTTTAATCAGATTGCCTGGCAATGGGTTGTAACAGATATATGCAAAGGCAGGCCTGGGAACCCCTGCAACATTCCGTAAACAGCCAAAGAGGTGACAATGGTGTCTGATGGAGCTTGATTTAGGTGTTCATTTCTAATTACTCAGAAGCTACCCAGATGCAGCTAGTTTGGATGCACAGAGTTTCCAGCATAACCTGCAACAAATGTGACATTTAAAACCAGTATAAACAAAACTACAGGATACAGTTATATAACCGCACATCTCTGGTGTTACTTTATTTGGTTTTTGGTTATTTTTTAAAAGAGAAAGAAAAAGCTTCCTGGAAGTATAGTTTTGGATAGAGAGAAGAGTCAGCGTCCAGGTTCATTGGCATGGTGGACCCCTTCTTAAGCAAACCAGAACTCTAGTTTGAGTTTATTTACTAGCCCTTGTGGGATGTCCTCCACTATAGGTGCTGAACCTCTTCCTGGCCCTGCTGCTCAGTTCCTTCAGTGCCGACAACCTGTCGACCACGGATGAGGATGGTGAAATGAACAACCTGCAGATAGCCTTTGCCCGCATCCACCGCGGAGCTGACTGGGTGCGGCGGGCTGTCTGCAGTCTATTCGACCATAAACGGCGGAAGAGGAAGGAGGTCAAGGACGGGCTCATGCTGAAGGGCAACGGCATCCTGGGCCTCATCGATCACCGTGGAGACGGGCACATTGTCGCTGATGGCGACGGCTACACACCTGCCCCTGAACTCACCGTGAGTGTGCCCATCGCATCGGGCGAATCCGACGTGGAGTTTCCCGAAGAAGAGGAGGAAGAACGCACCTCAGATGAAGAAGAGGAGAATCAGGTGAGTCATTACACTCTGACTCCACTCTGGTCTGGGCTCCAAAAGGGCCTGACTCCAGTCACTGTCATGTTACAGGCTTAATCGACAGAATGTTTTAGGGCTGCAAAAAAATGATAGTTTTGGTTAATTGATTTATCATGTGGTTTGCTGATCATATATGAGCCAAAACACAGGGTTTAAAGAATATACTTTGAAAATTATCAAGAGGTATTTTTAAGTCACAGTTTTAATAAAACTTTACAGCATGCAGAGAATCTCTATTTAAAATGACTCAGTGGCATTGCAGTTGCACTGTCTTGACAAGTGAAAATTTGGTATATAACTTCTTTGACGATGCAACATTAAATTGATTCCCAACTATTTAGGTTTTAGTCCTACATCAACCCTCCACCAACAATCCCGTCTCTGCCATAAAATTTTTTGTCTCTGCCATATTTAGCTTGCCGAAACTTATATTCAAAACACCAACCTTAATATTGCTTGGTGATGATGTCACTATATGCAAGTTATGCGGTAACCACAAAAATCAACCAGTTCATTTCAAAATTAGCCCTGTTGCATTATTATTATTATTATTATTATTATTATATAGTCACATTCTAGTACAACACATATAATAATCAATAAAACAAAATTGTGGGGCACATTTCCAGAAGATTCACTGTCAACCACTTCACAATCTCGTTTATCTAATTTGACCAGAGCTTCGGATGTGTAAACCAAGTGAAAGATACTGCCATTGTGCTTAATCACTACACCAAGGTGTGAGGTGCTGATTATTTGAGAGGGCTAATCTGTCTCTGGGCAGGAGAGGAGACTGGGTGAAGGAGGGTGGGGGTGGTTTGTGAATACAAAGCTGTGGACTGATCATGTGGTCTTATCGTTAGATGGTTGTGTGGGAGATCTTTCTGACACCAGCCTTGTAGGCCTCTGGGAGCGACTCGTCCCTTTGTCACGTAGCGAGGGTCACATTTTCAGACGGTGCATTGGGTGGTCAGCCTGAGGGCGGTGAGGTGTCCCGTAGCCCATGGATCATTCAGCTTTGAAAGGTTTATTGTCATTGTGTTACACACAACCAGATTACATTAATGACATCCTAAGCTGATGTAATAGATATGAAGAAAATAATAGATAGTAGATTTTTTACTTCATATTTGCATTGCATCAGCTTTGAATGTACATTTACATTTTAGTTATTTTAATAATCCTTCAGGGCGGTTTCCATGCAGTCACGCAAAAATTTTTTCTGGTCAAAATATTACCCAGTATTAGAGTAATGTGATAAGCAGTAACAGTGTGCTCTTGTAAGTATGGAAGTCTGTCATCTTGAAAGATCATCACTCTTATGGAGTTATTTAATCCACAGCAATACCTCTTCAAGAGATAAGTGTATAACTGGAATTTTATCATTTTACTTTTTTGTACTCTGAAAATGTTTTTGTTTTGACTGGGTTTTTCAAGACAGATTAACAGAAGTCCAACTGCAAAGACTGAATAATAATCCATCCATCCATTTTCTATCCAGTTCAGGGTTGTGGTGAGTCTGGAACAGAGACCTTAGCCAACTGTATTTCAATGAAATTTCTCTGTTTTATGTACCTGCTGAAATGGTAAAATTAAGTGAGCACAAGCAGAACACAGGTTTCAGGTTGTACCAAGTGCCCACGTACTCATTTGGCTGGTATAGTCTATTCCCTGAAGTAGGTAAACCTGTGATTGCTGAATAAAACATTGGGAACAAATTCCAGTGATTGCTATTTTCCTTAAAAGGGCATTTTTCTACATTCCCTGCTTAGCAAAAATGAGATGTAGCTGGAGGCCATGTCATCTGTATTAGCGATTATGAGGCCTGCCTGATTTCGTGTTTTTCTGAATACAGGCAATCACTCCACACATGGGGAGTCTTCCAGTAAATGACATTAAGAGGGTCCTGAGTCATAGATTAACATAAAATGTGTCATTTTTATAATTTACAGTTACAATGGATGGCTCATGCATCGATTGGTAATGTCTGAATCCTTAAATGCACAGCAAGGAATGTGTTTGGGTGTGTCTGAAATTGCATACTTACAGTACATACTGAAGTACCAGTACACTATTAATGTAGAATGTACTGTATGTATTCATGAGAACATGCAGCCTGGCATACTGTGATCACCAATGACTCACCATCTTGCATATTACCTGACCCAGATGTTTACCAAATGACGTATCTTGACCCTGAAAAAGTTAAATTATTAAAAACTATCAAGGGGAATAAAACATTATGTAAGTATGTCAGTGGGTGTTGTTTTCTACTTAAGTTTGTACAGAGATAACACTTCCTCTGCCATCTCGACAAATTTCTGAGTGAGTTTTCTGGTTGTGGCTCCATAGGCCTTGCACACTTAGAAATTTAGCAAATGTAGTATGTCATCTACATACTACTAATTTACAGTCTCTACCCATACTGAGGATTCAGACATACTGCTGACTTCATATACTGTATTTCGCCTACTACATAGCAATCAAGTATGGGATTTCGGACATACCCTAAGTCTTCATAATATAGATGTGCAATGTCAAAACAAACACCCCCCCCCCCCCCCCCCCCGGGCCTGTGAGGTGCAATCAGAGACAGGCAGCCAGCGTGATTATTTCTGATTGTACAACACAATCTTCTGAATCCCCCTACCCCCCCCCACAGACCTACGTCCTGTTCTCCCCTGTGGTAACCCCCATCCACAGCAGTGGGTGTTCCTGTGAAGCAGCACTTTGTACAGGGGTGGAGCCACAGGGGTACTGGTCCCAACTGATAGCTGATTGGCCCCTGGAATACCCGCACTCCTGTCTCTCACTAGTTCAAAACATTTCATTGGCTAATAAATAGGCTGGCCCCTCTTTATGATTCATGATCCCCCACTTTAAAAAAATCCGAGAATTTCCTCTGCTGTGATGTGTACCGTACTTACTGTCATCTTGTCTTTGTGGCTTTCTGCTTATTTCCGAAACATCTGATACGTGTCTTTGCATCGACACCATAACCAGTAGGAATTTAATGGTAGTGCCGGCCTTCTGTTGGCAAACATTTTTTTCAGCAGTCCATCTGTGAGGGAGCAGCTGTGTGATTTCGAGAGCACTGGACATTCTGAAGCTCTTAAAGCACCAGTTCAAGCATAGACTCCACGTCACTGATTTTTGGTGGAAAAGATCTCTGATCCTCTTCCAAAGTGTAACAGAGGGCAAAATGGACACTGATGAGTGGGTGAAGGATCCATTCAGGCTGGATCTAATAATGAAATAGCTGCAGTTTTTTTTAATTATCCATGAAAACGTCAGTAGATTGACCCCTTTTTTCACTTTCTTGTTTTTCCTACTGATTTTTGTGTCAGATTCTGTTCTTCTGCATCTAACCATGTTTTTTACCTACTCAGTGACAACATTCACGAAAACAATGAGACTGGGGGTCCAGATTACAATTCGGTCACTAGGGTCCATCCCATGGGGGTTTATGGGACGGCTGACATCACCCGCCCATCCGTTGAGCTTGACGTCTGAGTTGTATCACCATTAAGGTCTGGATGGTTCTCCCAACTACTCCCTTCTACTCCATGACCCTTCCCATAACCAGATGGCCCATTGAACCCTATAATAATGGGCTGTGGGTGAGACCCTTGTAGATCTGACATAGCTGACTGCAGCCAAACTGTTACTAACATCCTAGAAAAAACAGCCCCCAAGGCCCCCCTGCCTTCCCCCGGAGATCACCCACACACCCATGCAATAACAACACACCATACACTAGGCCGAAAAACATCCCAAGGTATCTTGCACAACAGAGCAGATGTACTGGAGGCATTTTAAAAGTATAGCTGGTTGCTTTGGGCTGCAAAAGGTAGCAGACACCCTGCCACCCCCAGCATTTCCTGCAGGGTTACACAGTTACCACGGCCTTTTATCCCCTGTAGTCACGTGCCTCTCTGTCGACCCCCCCCCCCTCCCCCCACCATCCCTCTCTGCCCTTCTAAGGCTTTTTTGCTCTCCTGCCCCCCTCCCCCCTTTAATCTGTTGGCTGTGACCCAGAGAGGAAGCCCTACGTGACTTGTGACAGTAGAGACCCCCCCCCCCCCACCATGACTGCATGCTGGGCAGGCTTTTGATGAATGTCCCACCACTGCTAACTGCCCCCCCGACTCCTTCAGGGATAGTCCAGGATGACTGTGCTGGATAAGCAGTCATTCAGAATGGATGGATGGGTTGAAAAAGGAGATTTATCACAATAATCGGTTACAGTGATGATTAAAATGTAATATTTTTCATGTTTTTCAAATGGATATCACCTTGCGACCCCAATTTGGGGAACCCCTACATTCGGCCCCCAAATCTGTTACTATTGGCCCTCTGTGTTGTCTGTAAGGCTGGATGTATACCCTTGCTAGCACATGTGCTATATAAGATGTTACAATGTTGTGCTTAATTCTGGGCTGAATGCTTTGCAACATTTTGTCATGCGATTAAGTGTCAGTTCATTTAGCTGTTCACACCAATGCCTGTTTAAATCTAATCACATGGTGAATTTAAATCAAAGAACCAGCTGCCCAGCACCAGGCTTCCTTTTATTACTGTGGTTTTTAGACATTTCACTAAATTTACCCCAACATTCCCGCTCAGGTTAAGTTTTTGGAAGATGGACTTTAGTTTACCGTGCCTTTTACAAAAACATGAATGCTAAATACTGTCAGTAAATATCACCCTAAACAATACAAATGAATAAAGATGTTAGGCTGTTAGTCTCTTATTCTCCTCCTCAGCTTTTTGGTACCAAGCTGATAATTTAGCAAATGCGTTTAATTTAATGTGCATTTTCATAAACAAATTATCATTTCATTTGTGGTGTCATTTTATGAGCTGTTATGGCATTATTTTTTTTTCATTAACTCTATGGTTTTGGAGCATTTCCATAAATTGCAAATTAAAATTCTGGTGGAAATTGCTACATAGATAAAAAAGGATTTCTCGGCTGTTCCGCACCCTTGCACTTGGTGCCACAGCCCAGAAATTAAATGTGTTTTTCCTGCACCTGCTGCACCTGTTTGCTGGATAAATACGTTGGGCAGCAGGTGGCAAAGAGGTTAAGGAGCTGGACCAAACAGTTGCAAGTTCAAGTCTAAGAAAGCTCTGCTGTTCAGAGCCCAGAGCAAGATTCTAAATGGCTTCAATTTTTTTTGCCATTTAACAAGCCAATATTTATTGAATATGAGTTTTTTTATATAATAGAGAACAATAGAAATGTTATTAGAGTGTAAATTATACACAAATCCGCAATGGGGACGTCTAATCTTGATAAACAAACAGATTCCACGTAGCTAATAATTAGCTACTTCAGAATTTTACAGTTTTTAAAATTGTTCTACAACATGGCTTAAATAGCTGGCCGTCTTGATTTAGAGACTGGAGAAAATGAGCTGTCATTATGAGGAAAGCATATGGCCCAGCAGGGCAGGCTGACTGACAGACAGCAAGGCAGAACATAGCACTACATAAACACGCACGCTACTGCCCGACCTGTTTACTGTCGGGATTCCCGGGCGGATCGGGCTGCCAGTTGACCTTGGACCCCTGGGGGGTTTTTCCTCCTATATCAAACACTAGTGTCTTGTTTCTCTTCCTTGGTGGTCTTCTCGTTTTTATTCACTATTAATAATCATTACCATACTATGGTATGTGACTAAGTGACATTATTTTACTCTTCGTTAAGCATTTCTTTAAGCACTTGATTCTTTGTTAACTACTCCGTTAAACATTTGATTCTTTGTTAACTACTCCATTTAGCACTTTGTAAGCATGAATTTAATTTAATTGAAGAAAAAAATGTGCTTAAGTGCATTGTTGTCACATGTAAATTAGGGTCTGATTGGAGGATACATTTTCCCAAAGGATGAACAGACCTGGGTCAGCATATTCGCTGGGTAAGGCTTGTCTGAGGTCAGCCACAAAACCCTGGCCTCTGGGTTTGGTGTTACTGTGTCTCCGGCTGACATGGGAGCCCCAACAACCTAGAGTAACATTTTTAAGTTGTTTCCTCAGTCCTGCCATCCAAGGAAAATGCTCAGGAAATTTGGAAGCCATCAGAAGGGGAAAGCAGAAGGGGTTAGCGGTGTTTATTCACATCGCAACTGATCAGGCATGACTGCATATATATCCGGCATATTCTCAAGGTAATAGATTAGCGATTGAAGTCATGCAGAGTGTTAAAACATTCATGCCGTCGTAATCCGGGGCTGTGGGCTGACTTAGGCTGACATGGCCTTCGATCACGCATGTTGGGCTGCTTCATCTATCGCATTGGAGCATTTCCATACAAGCAAATTGTGATTCAGGTGGAAATTGCTGGAAATGAAAATGAATTTCTGCGTACAGCCAATCCAGGCCACAACTCAGAAATGGAGCGCCCCCCCCCCACCCCTTACTGCCCCTAGACTTAGCCCCCCGCACCTGCTTTCCACATGAATGCGTTAGGTACCCTGTGGCATGCCGGTTTAAAGGGATTTAATCAAACAGCCCTGAATTTCAGGACTGAGGCAGGGCATTGCTGTTGAACCCTAAAGTGAGATTTTTAATCTGAATCGTTTCAGAATTCTAAGAAGTAAGGCACTGCACGACATGCAAAAATCACAGATTTCACAAAATAATATAATATGCAATATATAGTAATTATTTTTTTACTTAATAATCAGAGTACAGATTCTGGATTGCACTGATATTAATGTTTTCCACAGTCGGTTTAAGTATCATTCAAACAGAAAGCCTAGTAATCAATGAAGAAAAGACATGTAAGATTTCAAACCTGCATTATTACCCGAAACAGTAGCAGAATGGTATGTAACCTGAGCTATGAGTCATGAGTTTCCTGCAGTCTATACTGAGGCAGGGGATGAGAATATAAATACATAAAGAGTAAATTTATTCCATCAAAATCTAATAAATACAACTCATGCTGCATCCTATCTCATATTATATCAGTGGTCAGGGGTCTTTGAATGATCTGTCAGTTGTAGTACATGCATGTGATTATTTTTAATGGCATGTAGGATATGAGTGCTTTTATTTTTAGTGATTCTCATTAGATATATCGGTATAGTGTGTCCTCTATACTGCATCTGTTTTTACAAATAATTAACCTAACTCACACTCTCAAAACTGTGGAATAAGTGCCTGAGACTATTGATAATGTGTTAAGTAACAGTCGTGGTTGTGGTCGCAGCCATGGTCACAGTTGTGGTCACGGTCATGGTTGTTGTCTCTGATCTCCCACGTGTTGTGTGTGCTTAGAACTCCCCCCGCCCTAAACCATCACTTTGGGCCAGACAGAACCATGACAGATGGCACCAAACTGAAAAGACGTACTATCCCACTAATCAGCACATCACACAGTTGTGTGCCCTGTAAAAATGGCCACTGACTGGCAAGACAGTGAGCCGGAGGAGCATGCATCCATTCCCGTTCTGTACTTCCTGGCAGGTTGTAGGGTGGCGTAGGGGGAGGTTTCTGACAGCTGGGTCTAAGCACAGTCTTAATTTGTGGAGAAAATGGAGCGTAATTAACCCGTAACTGATTCGTAATACTATTTATTTATTTGCTTACTTTCCATGCACGCTCCGTAAATTTCACAGCGCTCCGTTACTCTGTGGAAGTCACCAGAGCCCCACCCCCTCCCCCCAGCTACACACAGGCATTCCTTAAGCCCGGAGGTTCAGAGTTACAGCTGACATTGGCAGACATATATGCAGGATCCTATTTCATAGTGTTTTGATAACAGCCTAATGCCGCTTTGTAGCTCCTGTCCTGCGGGCGAGGAGGGAGAGTTGGTGTGGAGGGGGGGCACACACTATTTATAGCGCATGTGTGGCGGTAAGTGCCCCAGGAATGTGCAACACAAGCAGGCCTCGCATCGCTGTGCGTCCCTGCGATGTCATGCATGCTAAGTTCGGGGACCATGTAGCTGGGCCGGACGTTGCTAAGTTCGGGGACCATGTAGCTGGGCCGGACGTTGCTAAGTTCGGGGACCATGTAGCTGGGCCGGACGTTGCTAAGTTCGGGGACCATGTAGCTGGGCCGGACGTTGCTAAGTTCGGGGACCATGTAGCTGGGCCGGACGTTGCTAAGTTCGGGGACCATGTAGCTGGGCCGGACGTTGCTAAGTTCGGGGACCATGTAGCTGGGCCGGACGTTGCTAAGTTCGGGGACCATGTAGCTGGGCCGGACGTTGCTAAGTTCGGGGACCATGTAGCTGGGCCGGACGTTGCTAAGTTCGGGGACCATGTAGCTGGGCCGGACGTTGCTAAGTTCGGGGACCATGTAGCTGGGCCGGACGTTGCTAAGTTCGGGGACCATGTAGCTGGGCCGGACGTTGCTAAGTTCGGGGACCATGTCGCTGGGCCGGACGTTGCTAAGTTCGGGGACCATGTCGCTGGGCCGGACGTTGCTAAGTTCGGGGACCATGTAGCTGGGCCGGACGTTGCTAAGTTCGGGGACCATGTAGCTGGGCCGGACGTTGCTAAGTTCGGGGACCATGTCGCTGGGCCGGACGTTGCTAAGTTCGGGGACCATGTAGCTGGGCCGGACGTTGCTAAGTTGCTCCGGGAAAGTAACTTTTGTGAGGGTGACACCCCCGACACTGGTGCTGCAGAAAAACTCAAATCAAGGCAGTGACCTGACTATGGCTGAAGGTGCTAAGTCTCTCTGGGAGGTCTGTTGCCCTCGATGGCAGGAATGTGCCGGGCTCTTCTCGTTCCTCACCTCGTCGCTCTGAAACTTTAGTGACGAGGCTAATTGGACGGTAAATCCTCGACAGAGGCAGAATCCCTCCAGCAGCTCTTCAGGAACTTGCGGGCGGTTATCTCCTTGTCTTAATCTCACTCGAGAAGAGGCCGAAGGGGTTCTTGGGGGGTCAGGGTAGGGAGTCATCTGGCTGGATTCTGGAAACTTCCCCTTGCTAACACCAATGAGGGGGAGATGAGATAGTTGTCACCAAGCTTGGGGCAGTTGTGCTAAATGAGATGGCACACTGAGATGACATTGACGTTGACATTGAGATGACAGACATACCGGATATATTGAAATATGTGACCTCACCCCAAAGATTGATTTACATGATTTTGCTCCCTAACTTTTTCAAGGGAGGAGTACAGAGATGTAAGATGTTAGAGCAGGGTTTTCATTTGGAGCACGACTTTTGCCTTGGTTAGACAAGTTCATTCTGCTCTCTCACGTTGAACAGTTGCGGTACATAAAATTGTTGAAATACGAGATCTGTAGTTTTGTGAACACGTCTTTGCTTGGAAAGTCATTTTCTGAGCCACTTAAAGCGAAAAATAGGCAAAGAAATGGGAAAGCGTGGTTGCATTTCCCTGCACAAAAAACAGCTTATTTGACCAGGTTCCATAACGAGACTCTGCTGCGGCCTTATTACAATGACATTTCTTTCTTTGTGGAAATCCTCAAGAAGAGGCAGCAATTTGCATTGCCTAGCATCATGAGTCCATCCTTTTCCTTTCTTTCAGTTTATTCCCCAATTCTGCTGTCACACGGCAGCCTAATGGAGTCCTTTGGACTTATGAGTGATAATAAGTGATATAGCAGTTGTGACTATTGTTGCCCGTGGAAGCTGGGTGGGGGGATGGGGGGTGTGATACAGTAATTCTCTGGTGTCTACAAGTGAGAGTCTTGGCACTGGGTTTCACTGCGCACCCAAATCAGGAGCTGCTGCTGCAGCACGCAAACTCAGTGCCCAAGCTACTGAAGGCAGCTTGAAGAACGTTAGATGCAGGGATTTCAATCGTGTTTGGTGACATAACTGCTAATCCGTAACCCTTAAAATGCAGCGTGTCCCATGCTTGCTCATATCCCTTAAGTGGTTAGTAAAAATGTCTGATTTCTTAGCCACTGTACCATCTGTGGCCATGTAGTGGAACATTAAACACAGCGGAAGGTCTCCTTGGGGTTGGTGTGTCGTTAACATGCTGCACCCCTGATCAGAAGATTGATGGTACAAAACCCATGGTCAGCAGAGTGATTTCACCATTGGGTCCCTGGGCAAGGCCCATAACCAGACGTCCAGAAAGAAAAAAATCCAAACCAAGATTTTGTTTCAACAAACTAGTATGACTTTGATTCTTAATACACAACTGGTTGGTTGTAACAAATCCTTGTTCTGGATTCTTACTTTCTGATCCGGAAATATCCACATAGCCTGTAACGCTAATTGCCTGACCCTACTTTCTGAACTTTGCATAAAGATTTGAAAATCTTCTGAACAACTGAAGGAATAAAGGGAAGAGACCAAAGTCTAACGGAAGGTGTCGTCTGGCCCCTGTGAACTTCTCCTGGTCTGTCGACATGCCTGGGCGTGTATGGACAGCTACGAAGTAATCTTAAGAGATAGCTACAGGGCCTCGTAGAGCTTTAACAGCTGAGTCGGCGGATGAGCAAAGCGTGGACATGCTCGCGGCTGTTCAGCTGGTGCTGAACGTGGTTTAGATGCTTGGAACCTGAGTAAATAAGGGACCTGCCAATTGCACACAAGAGAACCCAAGATTTGCTGCAGTAGAACTATTCAGCTGTGTAAATAACAGACTGTAATGACCTGACATTCCATCCAGGGTGTCTCCTGCCTCTTCCCCTGTGCTACCTGGGACAGGCCCCAGGCGTAACACCTCATACTGGACGTGGTTATAGGGGACTGATGGACAGCGGCATTCTTATGTGTCGGTCACCCAAAGGATAACGGGCCCTTTCATGTCTCTGTTCTTATTTTTTATATCCAGCAGGAAAAAACTAAATATTGGCTCAGGTTACATTTAATAAGTCAGAATATTTTATTTTGATATCAAATAAAGACAGAAAAAGTCTGTCTTTTATTTGGTGTTTGTGATGGCTGTTGGGGAATCTCACTTTCATTTCCACAGCAGGATTTTGCCATTGATTGTTGGATTTCACTACAAATCTCCTGAACAACGTATTAAATCTTTATTTTGGTACCGAGTTTAGTGGCGCTTTCCGTAGATTTGTGTGAGAAAACCGAGGGTGATAATGACAAAGATTTTAGCTAAAGAATGCAGAAAAATCATTGCATTTCAATGGATAATTTCATCTTGGGTTTTGAAAGAAATAATAATGAAGCGTATGTTGGCTGTATAGAGTGAGAAATATCCTTTATTTTCATGAAAAAAAATGATGTAACAGTTGTGGACAGAGCAGTATTAAGTTTAATCTGTAGTGTTTGGACTCGTTTTTACACTTTTCTCCTGTCAATGAGCTGACCTGCAGTTGCCTAATTGGATGGATGGGTGGATGGATGGATGATGACATGGAGTATGAAATATGAAGTTTATATCAGTCACTTGGATAATGTAAAGCCTCTATGCGACTATGTTCAGTATTGACTCACAGGGGATCTTATGGCTTAGTCACTCATCTTGGCACCTCTCAGTGGATCTGCATGGACTTTTAAAAGAGCAGCCCCCAAAAACCCGGGCAACACACCCACATCCAGCGACACTGGTCTCCTTTCTCCCACAGAGGGATGACATCAGCCTGTCAGAGGGAAGTACTGTGGACCTCAGGCCATCAGAGGTGGAGGAAGAGTGTTCAGAAACGGCTGAAGAGCAAATGGACCCTGACGAATGCTTCCCCGAAGGTAAGCTGAGAAACACGGCAGTCTTCTGCTTCTTGTTTTGCAAGATCTGTTGATGATTTTAATCATACTCCAGATTATACACATTTCTGTTGATGTTTCTCTGAAGGATCCCTGCAGTGTCACTGTGATATTTCTACACTAAGTCCTGATCTATATACCAATGCATATTCTCGTCTCTGCAGTTACAATTTAAAGTGAAATTGCTACTCAGTTGTTTTTATTATTATGTTATTGTTCTGCCCTGGCATCCTGGGAAGATGCCAGGCCCCCCCCCCCCCATGACCCTGTACTGAATAAGGAATCGTAATGGGATGGATGGAGGAGTGTTTAGGTGGATGGATGGATGGATGACTATTATTTGGAGCTACTTTCTCGCCATCTAAGAGAGGACTAGACCCTTAAAATGTTTCTTTGTAACTGAAAATGGTGCTATTATAACAAATAACAAAGTTCAACAGCAGTCATTTGATGACGACCAATAGAGCAATACATGCTGATTAACTGAAATCCCAGTCAGTGTGAGCTCCTTTAAACATGCTGACCTAATAAGAGAACAATTCTGAGATCCGTAGTGCTCAAAATATGTTATACAGGTGCTGGTTTGAAGGTGTAGTTTTATGAAAGGCTTATAAATAATATATATTTTAATCAAACTCATAGCACAAAATCACAAGCAGGATTATTTAGAGACAATCAGTAGCATGATGGTTCAGGGTCCAAGCTGCTAACAAAGGTTTGTCAGCTTGGATCGCATGATCAAGTCTTTTGTGTTGTACACTATGTTCTTGCTCTAATATAAATCTGAGCTCTCAAGAGTCAAAGAGACTCAAATACGCATTTTAGCATTTTGACAGGAGAAAAAAATTAAGGAAAACAGCAACTGAAGAAGAGAATAGACCCTAATCATCATTCAGTAAGTATATTTGGATAAAGTAGCTTGGTGATTACAAGTGCCAAAATTGAGATCTTCTGACTTTTCATTTAAAACTCATTTCAAATTAAGATTACTCGTATAAAACAAGTGGCGAGGGGAGAGAAGTTTCTGAAACTGTGAATCGTGCTCATAGAAAACCATTAGACCTGTTCATTAGAACTTCATAAGACTCTTAAAACCATAGTTTCGTACTGATGACCTCAAGCCTTCTTCACTATTGCATATAGATTCATGATTGTGGTGTAAAGTTCTCATTTAATAGGCTGCTGCAATCATTCTTCCTCCTCAGTGTCCACTCAGCACCAACTAATGGTGGGGAAATTAGGCTTTGATACCAAAAACTTATTGCTTGATTTAACCAAACAGAAACCAATAAGGAGACCAAGTAAAGTACTTCCCTTTCCCCTAAACTCTAGTACTGCAGTGATTAGAATACTGCGCTTCCCAAGGAAATTAACTGAGAATCATTATCGGTTGATGTGTGCTCATTGTCAGATGATATATTAATAATGGTAATAGTTGGTAATAGAGGCAGGTGAACTTTGAGTGTTTATAATGTCATTTTATAGAGACACTTTAAGGAAGGAGAGTTTTAAAGGTGTAATTAAGGCTTTCCTGTCCTGTTAATTGGATTAAAGAAGGCAGGATAGGCTCATTGTTTAAGGACAGGTTTTTGCCACAGAGTTCATTATGTATGTGAATCAAGCTTGAGTCAGGCAGGATAATTGCTCTTGTAAAATATTGCTCTAAAATAAAGAAAAAGTCTCAGCTAGGCAACTAAATATAAGATGTAGGTTATGATCAGGACCGCTGAGGGATTAGGAACAAAGAAGCAGGGCAGTGGGTCCAAATGCAGGTGTCCTACATTGTCTGGTAAACGCGGCTGCATTATTTTTGCCGATTATCCCCTGGGCTTTGCAGAGAAACAGCGTGATCACTCTTGCGGGCAGAGCTGTTATTTTCATGTATTCCTCTGTCTGTGCAAATGTTTGTTCTGACCTTTCAATCCATTAACTATTCAATTTATTAGCTATTAAGGAATATCGCTGCACATGCAAGACACGGTGGAACAAATGGCTACGTGTGCAATACAGCATTAGTTCGTTAATCATATGATTGCACTTTGATTAGGAATTGTATTTATTAAGATTACATATTGTGATCACATGGGGATCGAAATGGAAAGTTTATGTAACATACACTATATGGGCTTATTTCTGGGGACAGTTTGGGGAAGGACCTTTCCTGTTCCAGCATGACTGTGCCCCGGTGCACAAAGCAAGGTCCATATAGACACGGTTGGGTGAGTTTGGTGTGAAAGAACTTGACTGGCCTGCACAGAACACTGATCTCAACCCCGTCGAACACCTTTGGGATGAGCTAGAATGGAAATTGTGAGCCAGGCCTTCATGTTCAACATCAGTGTCTGACCTCACAGATGCTCTTCTGGATAAATGGGCCAAAATTCCCACAGACACACTCCAAGCTTCCTCAGAAGAGCGGTGGCTGTTATACCTGCAAAGGGGGCCCAACTCCATATTGATGCCTATAGATTTAGAATGAGATGTAAAAGTTCCTGTAGGTGTAATGGCCAGATGTCCCTATACTTTTGTTCATATAGTGTATAACTAAATAACCTGAATTGTGCATCTTTTTTAATAGTCAGATTATTTTGTGTGTATTTGCTAAAGTATATGCTTCCAATGGTAACCAAGAAGGCTATCTTGTGTGATTTGTTGTCATGCTGTCATTCTTGGATCTGCAAGCAGCTGAACCTGAATCCGTTAGCACAGAGCATCCATCCTCCTTTTGCATTTGCAGGCTGGGTGAAGCACTTCAAATTCTGTGAAGTGGACACAACCCAGGGCTTCGGCAAGGTCTGGTGGACGTTCCGTAAGACCTGCTACCAGATAGTGGAGCACAGCTGGTTTGAGACCTTCATCATCTTCATGATTCTCCTCAGCAGCAGTGCCTTGGTGAGCCTCCATCTTTCATGCATTTCTGTCCTCTTGCTCTTTGGTAGGAGCAATTTTAGGATTATTTTTAAGGAAGGGGCATAAGAAGGGTCATAATTCATAGAGAGTGGCCATCCTTATCATTAGCCAGTGATGCTTTGAATCTGTGAGTAAAAAGGGAAGGGGCATTCCAAGGTCCAATCAGCTTTCAGCCTGCGACCCCACCCTCCCACTTCAGTGTCTGTGGTCAGTCCCTGCCCACCCAAAATTCCAGTTACGAAGCAGGTGTCCAGATGGCCATGTGAAGCGGCCCAGATCCGCATGCGTGATGCTGTCTCATCTCTGTCATTATTTCTGATAATCCTTCCAATGATTGATTTATTTAAAGCTTGTTACATTTCTTTTCAGTCTTATTCTCTGTAAAACGTCTGCCTCATTATTGCTGCTCGGTTTGGGAAATCAAATATACAAATACAGTTAAATGCTAATTGCAGTCATTCGGCTAACAAAATACAGGACAGACGATTAGACAATTAGTGAAGCATAAAAGCCGGAGAATTACGTTTTAAGCGTAGTGCTTTAAAGACCACGTGGTTTGGTTGTCTCCCTTCGCCCAGCTGTGTTTGCTCAGATTGAAACCAGTTAGACTGAAATGTTCCTGCTTAACAAAAGACGTTGACGTTAATAGCTGTAATGATGAAGCTTTATTTGTTCCTGGGGCCCTAGATTATCATTTTACTACAACCTTTACCAGCTTGAGAACAAACATAAGAACAGAAAAGTGTCACGCTCATTACAGAGCGTGCGAGGGTCTCTCCGCTAAAGCATGAAACATACAATAAACCCAAGATTACTACTGAAACATAAGATAAACACACGAATACAGCTGAAACATACCATAAACACACAATTACAGCTGAAACAGACAATAAACACACGATTACAGCTGAAACAGACAATAAACACACGATTACAGCTGAAACAGACAATAAACACACAATTACAGCTGAAACAGACAATAAACACACGATTACAGCTGAAACATACAGTACTATAAGCACATAAAGCCTTTTAGACACAAAATGCTCTTGATACAGGAATACTCTAGAGCAGTATCTCTCAACCCAGTTCTCTCTCAACCCAGTCCATGTTTTTGCTCCCTCCCAGCCCCCTGGCAGATAATCCACATTTTTGCTCCTTCCAAAAACGTGGACCATCGGGGGGTTTCCGATGACTTGTTTGAGAAGCACCATTCTAGAGTGAAGCTCCATACTCAGACAGTCGTGCCACATTTAATTTTAGCTACAGGAGTGCCTCATAGGTTAACATTGCAGCCTCACATTTTCAGGGCTGTGGGTTCAATCCACGCCCCCTGCGTGTGCAGAGGTTGCATATTCTTCTTGTGTTTTTGTGGTAGATTGACTGGCATCCGTTCCTCATGCCGTCTTCCTGAGTTGAGCTCCTGCATAAGTAAGGATGGATATATATATGGAAGTAACCAGTATGACATGAGCTTTAGTCCATGTGTGGTCAATATATAAAAATGCATCCACCCATCCATCTATGCAGCCATCCTATAAACACTCCAGTCCTGGGTCACAGTGAGCTTGCTGCTTGTCCCAGGAACACAGAGCACAAGGCAGGAGGCACCCTGGATGGGATGCCTGGTCGTCACTGGGCACACTCACATATAAAATCACTTGGGCAATTTACCATCTCTATTTAATCTAAATCCCAAAAATACACACTATTTTTTCTTTTCCATCTAGCCTCAACCATTTCAGAACACAATAATGCTGTAGTGAATAACCTGTTTCTGTCTCTTTGCACTGGCAGGCATTTGAGGACATTTATATAGAGCAACGGAAAGTAATAAAGGTCATCTTGGAGTATGCAGACAAGGTCTTCACGTACATCTTCATCGTGGAAATGATCCTCAAATGGATGGCTTACGGCTTTAAGACGTACTTCACCAACTACTGGTGCTGGCTGGATTTCTTAATCGTGGATGTAAGTGTAATATTTTATATATTCTTCATGATGCTTAACATTTTGCTGCCTTGTATTATTTTGCAAGTTTTGCTATATTATATATAATATGTAAGTATAAACACGTATAGTTAAAATTAATATATTATTATCGAATATAAGAAACCGCTTAGAAACAGTTTCATAGCAAAAGTATTATATTATAATAGCATAATATTTATGCACACATTTTCACATGATGCAAAAATGGATATCTGAACACTGATAAACGTCATTCACTATCAATTGATGGGACTGTTTTATTAAAAAGAAAGTCAAAATTATTTAATTATTGATTGAATGAATAACAGTCATTTTACTGTTTTGATGCAATGTTTTATTTACTTATCGGACACCAGATGCAAATTAACAAAAACTGTTGTAATGTGACTTTGTTACAATCCAGTTTTAACATCTGTGTTTCTTTTGAGGTTATATTGGCACTGATCGAAATGATTCACTTTTTGGGGCATGATTTTTTTTCATGAGGCCAAACCGGGTTTATTAACCAGGCCAATTGACAGCCAAAAATCCTGCAATCTCATAAAAACATAAGACCAAAATCCATTCAAGTTAAGTCGATGCGACTAAGATAACTACATGTTTACACGCTTAAATAATGTTCTGCATGCGCTGTCCAGTGCTTTGCAGTGATTCTCCTTAAACTTCCATTGGACTTCACATTCCCAAATGAAGAAGAATCGTACTGTTTCCACAAAGTTCAAAGTTTATGGAAATGGAAGGGGATTTAAAAAAAAAAAAACTGAATTATTCAGACAACACTTTTAGTTAATAGTACCTGTAGATCACCATACAATACCCTTACTTCCAATTGTTCTGCAACTGTTTACAGTATAGGGCATCGTAAACTTAAAGATGGAAGTTTGTTGTTGTGCTTCTAAGCTGATCAGTAAGCAGTTCTGCAGCCAGAAAATGAATTTGTGATTAAATCACAATGAATATCACAAAACCCGTTTGCTGACAACAGCTTGTCATATTCCACACAATTAAACAGAAGTGCGATCCAAAAGTATTTTCCAAGACAAAGACATTTAATTTGGCACATGAGTGAGAACCAGCGACTCCGATTTCTGTTCGGTCATGAAACCATCAAATACACCGAAATTGTTGTTTTGCTGAAAGATTAGCGCATGCTATGAAATTAGCAGAAAACCCTGTCGAAACGTATAGTGAGATCTCCAGATTTGTTTACATGAAATGCTCATGTCTGACAGCTTTGGCAGCTTTACATGATGTCTCAAAATTCAGCCAATAAAACACCTTCAGCTGGGAAATGCCACAGATTGTGAAGAATCTCCCATCAGCAGCTGACACCGGGGGAGGGTGGCTGGGTCTCCCCCGTGCTCATGGAAATGGACTTTCCTGTTTCCTATATCAGTAAGAGGGTAAAAGTATGTGAGAAACAAGTAGATGATGGCTGAAGCACTCAAGAGCATTCAGACGCTGAAATAAGTCCACTTGCTCCAACAGCTTCAGTCACTATTAAGACCATGAATTGTCAGTGATGCAGAAAAGAAGTAACTTGCTCTGTTTAGCACTGAGACCTAAAACCAGTGCGGTCTGTACTGAGATTTTTTACCGGTCACTAACCTTCTTGACGAATTATATCCCAGGTGTTATTCAGCATAACATCCACACCATCCGTCCCCCCCTTTGTCTCAACAAATGGAGCTCTCTGTGTTACCAGTGGGGGGCATTTAACGCTTGCCAATGGTGTGAGCTGACAAACATTAGAGTGAATAACCTCTGTTTGCCGTGGAGACTGATTTAATGGTGTAAAATATAATTTAATTCATACAGATGTCACTGGTGGCCCTCTTGGCAAGTGCTGTCAATTTTGACCAAATTGGCACCATGAGAGTTCTCAGGACGCTGAGGGCTCTGCGTCCTCTCCGAGCCGTGTCCCGATTTGCTGGCATGAGGGTAAGGCCAATTCTGATCCACCTGCCATTGGTCTTCAGCCTCAACACACATATCTGATTGGCTGACTTTGTTTTCTTTAACAGGCTAATCATCATCCTTCCTTCAGCAGGCCCCACCTACATCCAGCTCCTTCCATTATTATTTCCAGATTCACTGCAATAATCTACTGATTTTTTCAACAGGAGTTACTATCTGCGCCAAGAATTTTGTCATCCGTTACAGTGTTTTCTACTGACTTTGAACACATGTCCAGGTCAACCAGAAGAACATTGTTGAATATTTGAAATCGATTAACCATTTAACCTTTGACCTACCCCTAGTCCAACAACGATATATATATTCACTTTCTCTCTTAACAGGAAATATTTTGATCAAGCAGGTTCTGGAGTCTCCCTAATGGTGTGGATTCTGCGTTTATGTCTCCATATAGGTTTCTTTAATAAGCCTTATAGCTAATGCACTTGGGTACTCGGACTTCGCTGCCATCAAAACACTTAGGACCCTCAGAGCTCTCAGGCCACTAAGAGCCTTGTCCAGGTTCGAAGGCATGCGGGTAAGACCTCCTCTTCATTCAGTCCCTGTCTCCCTGTCCTGTTTTCCAGCTCTGTTAGCTTATTCTCATCCTTTCTCCATAGTTGTTGTTATTTGTATGATATTATGAAACAGGCATGTAGCCACATAGTAAAATGATGGGTTTGAACCCTCCTGAAATTTGGTTTCCACCAATCAGACACATAAGTAGTTACTGAAATCATTGAATTTCCTCCCCTTGGATCAGTTAACTGATCAGGGGGACTCCCCCTGATTGGGTGAGCCTAAATGCCCCTCCTCCTCCAAAAATCATATTTATGGCTATGGACCTTATAAGAAATTTATAAATTTTTTATATATGAAACAAAGTTTGGAACCAATACGTAAAATAGAGAATTAAGAAATGCTATTGCATTTTGGGAAATAACTAAATTATTTTGCCGAACTTTGCTTCTTCATGTTACAGTATCCATTTGGAATATTATTTGTGACATAGATGTACTATTTACTGTTATTGTTTACCACAGATGAGTAAAAAGCAAGTGCTAATAAGTACCATAATGTTAATTCATCTTATGAGCTGACCTGATATATTGTAGCCACTCAGCAGCTTTTATGCAGTGACTGCTGTTCCTTCCAGTCAGTATTACATTTCCTGTTTCACAGCATGCGTTTTACTGTGTGACTTTGTGACTGTTGTTACAATGTTAATAGATTTCTTTGTAGGGAAAAGGGCAATATCCCTGCAAGCATTCCTCTGTGCTTTTGTGGGGAAAAAACTGCAGTATTATTTGCGCCTTATGCATGGACTTCAGGGCTGATTCCCCTTTAACAGCAAACCACCTGTGTACCTTCAGTTCGGAGCAAGACTCATTAACACTTTTTGTTGTGCCATTGAGTATTAAAAATGTAGCCTGTCTTTCATTGTGCTTCACATTCTATGTGATTGTCATTGTTATTTAGTCCATAAAGTAAATTCTATTCTTAATAGTTAATTCTGGTCTGTAATATATAATGAGCTACTGCAATGAGAATGTATGTATAGACGTAGATATTGGGTTGGCTTCGCCAAACTGAAGGATACCTCATAAAATAAAAAAACAAAATCCAAAGCTAATATTTATTAATGGTTGTTCATAATAAAGGTCTCTGGCCTATTAAGAGGAAATTCCAGGTGTTAGAGGTGCATCAGGTGGTCCCCATGTGATCAGGAACATCTTCTGCCACTTTATTTTTACGTTCTGACCAACACACATTGAACTGTGTCCATTCAGTCATCTTTTAAACTATAATGACACTGCTCTCCAGCACTGTTAAGCCGCATAGTCTTAAACTCTTCCCAGAGTGTAGCTTGTTATGCTAATATGCTAATCACTATGGCGACCACATTGCACAGCCACCTGGTTCACCTTTTAAGTGGATAATTGAAAATATAATTTTTTTAAATGACCCTTGTTGTGATGATGCTTTAAGATTTAAGAGGAACACCAGAGCAAGCAAATCTGACTCATGTGTCTTGTCTTCCTGATGCAAGGTGGTCGTGAACGCCCTGCTAGGCGCCATCCCCTCCATCATGAACGTGTTACTGGTCTGTCTGATCTTCTGGTTGATCTTCAGCATCATGGGGGTGAACCTCTTTGCAGGCAAATTCGGCCGGTGCGTCAACAGAGATGGGCAAATATACAACATTTCAGTGGTCAACAATAAGTCAGACTGTCTGGCGATGAATGACACACAGTACTACTGGACTAAGGTGAAGGTCAACTTTGACAATGTCGGTGCTGGATACCTTGCCCTCCTGCAAGTGGTGAGTTTACCTTTCTCAAAAAAAATCGATGAACAAGTCAGAGGGACTATATTTTTAGCCGTGACGGCCCCATTACATCAAATTTGTGCTCTCCAAGAGTGCCAGTACTCATTCTTCAGTTTAACTTAGCGACCACGGTAGCCTAGCAACAAGTCACTTAGCTCCGTTCTATCACCTTCTTCTGATTTCACTCGATACAAACCTTTCATTTGCATCTAGAAATAGCCTGTGCCGAGTCATTCACAAAAGCCTGTAATTACCGGTAACCAAGGCAGAAGGGCAACTGTGGTGATTTCTGCTGACAAGCAGTCAGTCATTTTGAAGTAATCCTCAATTTCCAATCACTATTCCCCCATTCACTATAAAAATACTTTATCTGGAGGAAGCGTACGTTACCTGTGCCTGCATGTTTCTCACCAGCTATGATATTGTACTTTTTCTCATTCATCCATTCATTAAATCTGGCATGGTTGGAGGACTAACACCACAAAGATGACGTAACAATGATACAATATAATGCTTGTAATGAGAATGATGGCCCTAATTTATTTTTCTCTGCCATTTTTTGATAAAAAAAAAAGTTTTATGACACATCATCCTAACTTATGATCAGTTTTATTTATTCATCTATTGATAATTAGTGGAATGCAAAAGAAAACAGCTGTTTCTCATTTTAAGGCCACTTTCAAAGGATGGATGGATATTATGTTTGCAGCTGTGGACTCCCGGGCTGTAAGTATATATCTAGTGTTATATTCCATCACTTTGGCAAGGAAATTGAATTTTGAACTTTGACCTCACCTATAACATAAAGACTGTCAATATAAACAGAAAATTGCTGGAAATTACATGATGTGATTTGTGAAATCTTTTACATACATTTTGGAGATGAGTGATTCATACATATACGTTGCATCCTTTGTCTGTCTAAAATTGG
The DNA here is from genome assembly GCF_023856365.1 of Brienomyrus brachyistius. Classification (NCBI taxonomy): domain Eukaryota; kingdom Metazoa; phylum Chordata; class Actinopteri; order Osteoglossiformes; family Mormyridae; genus Brienomyrus; species Brienomyrus brachyistius. Next base: position 23,555,003 of record NC_064533.1, on the reverse strand, counting down.
CTATGATAGCACTGTAAAATTATTTGGATAAATGGTGTCTTTCATCTGCCCCATCCAGGTGGAAGAGCAACCAGTATATGAGATCAACCTTTATATGTACTTGTATTTTGTTATCTTCATCATTTTTGGATCATTCTTCACCTTGAATCTCTTCATTGGTGTGATCATCGACAATTTCAACCAGCAAAAAAAAAAGATAAGTGCCAAAAGCGTGGTTTTCCTTTTAAATGGGCATGCTCTGCTGTCATACAGACGCGTAACGGTGTGAACGCTGCCTCAATATGTGCAACCAAGACTAACTTTCGAGTTATTTGTGTACTTTGGAGGACAGGACATCTTCATGACTGAGGAGCAGAAGAAGTACTACAATGCTATGAAGAAGTTAGGGTCCAAGAAACCTCAGAAGCCAATTCCCAGACCAACGGTTTGTACCCAGAAGGATCTTTAGGACGTATCATGAGACTGTAATGCATGTAACATGTTATTGCTGATTAAAGATAGATTAGGTACTAAGTGTGCAGAAACTGGGAGAAGTGGTGCATTCTAATGAACTGATAGAGCTCCGTTATTAATAACTGTACTTTCTTCCAACTACACAGAACAAGTTGCAAGGATTTGTCTTTGACTTTGTATCCAAGCAAGCCTTTGACATCATAATCATGATGCTTATCAACTTAAACATGCTGACCATGATGGTGGAGATTGACGAACAGCCAGACGGCATGACTGACACTCTCTACAAGATCAACCTGGCCTTCATTGTCATTTTCACAGCCGAATGCTTCATGAAAATTTTTGCCCTCCGCCACTACTACTTCACAGTCGGCTGGAACATCTTTGACTTTGTTGTGGTCATCCTCTCCGTTGTAGGTGCGTCGATATATATCACCGATGATTTATCACTAGCTAATTTGTGCAACTGAACACAAAAAACGTACGATTCAGCCACTTTCAAGTACACGTTGTATTCAAGTATGCAAGATCTTTATTGGCCAATCGCAGCAGGTGCATTGAAATGCTTAGTTGTACCACCACCCTGGGTTAAAGTCTTTTAATGCCAAGTCCAATTTTTTCACACAAAAAAACTGAGCAACATAATTCCTTTCATACCAGGTCCGACACATTGACATTGTCATGATCTGTCTTGTTTATTTGTAGAGAGTTTGATTTCTCAATGCTTTTACATGAATGATGAGCTGGTTGTCAGCACACGTGATCAGTTTATTTGAATAGAAAGAAAACCTTTCATTGGGTTTAATTAAAACATTAGCCTGTAGTGATGGCCGATACCGCTGATCTTTTGGATCCGAGTTCAGTTAGATCACTGCTGCTAGTTCTTGTCACCAGTTTTACCGTTTTTTTTTTCGGTACGCAAACTTTTCTCAGTTGCAAAAGTTTCACATCATATTTGGTGTGAAAGTTTTTGATCGGTCAAATTTGCATCCAAATATTTCACAAATTCATGTTTTTTTGCTCGTGTCGCATTTGCTGTGAAAGGGCCTTTACAAAGAGATTAAACAACACAGTGTTAATCAATACAGATGGTGCAAAATTACAAATTACAATACAAATTAATGCAAAACAATACAAGACGGTGCAAAAGCAATATAAAACAGTGAACAACTGGACATTGTGTAGTTAGTGCCATATCATTGTACCGCATTGTGCATTAAATGATACAATGATCGAAGTAGCGCGGCACACCTTAGCCCTGTATTCAGCTGTAGGTCATGGCACAGACGTTATACGCTATAATACCAGGATAAGCATTAACAATTGTACAAAAGCATCGGAAAGCACTTGGTTACATAATAATCACAGAAACACAGTGGCATACACAGCTGGCATGATGGATTTTTACTCAAGGATTATTTTATTACTTGTGTTAAATTTTTCACTTGTCAAAGAGTACCAGATGCATTCATTTAAAATTGCATTAATTCAAAGCAAATATTTTTCAGCAGAAGTTTTTCACCAAACCTCAGTTCAAGTGTTAATGTAATTGTGCATACAGCAGATCTTTCAGTTCATTAAATGCAAAGGCATAATCCTGTATATTATATAGCTTTTACTCTGTAGATAAGGAGGACATGTTATATAACATGAAATTTTGTGTGTGTTTTTTTTTTCTTGCAGGTATTGTTCTTGCTGACATTATAGAGAAATACTTTGTGTCGCCAACTCTTTTCAGAGTCATCAGACTCGCGAGAATTGGGCGTGTCCTCCGACTTATACGAGGCGCCAAAGGAATCAGAACCTTACTCTTTGCCTTAATGATGTCCCTACCGGCCTTGTTCAACATCGGCCTCCTGCTTTTCCTGGTAATGTTTATCTATGCCATCTTCGGTATGTCCAATTTTGCCTATGTCAAGAAACAGGGCGGGATTGACGACATGTTCAACTTCGAGACGTTTGGGAACAGCATGATCTGCCTCTTCCAGATCACAACATCAGCTGGGTGGGATGCCCTGCTCAGTCCCATCCTGAACAATTCTCCAGAGGAGTGTGATCCCAATATCGTACACTCTGGCACCAATGCCAAAGGGAATTGTGGGAACCCCTCTGTGGGCATCACGTTCTTTGTGTCCTATATCATCATATCTTTCCTCATAGTGGTGAACATGTACATAGCCATCATCCTGGAGAACTTCAGCGTGGCTACAGAGGAGAGCACGGAACCTTTGAGTGAGGACGATTTCGAAATGTTCTACGAAGTATGGGAGAAGTTCGACCCCGAGGCCACGCAGTTCATTGAGTACTCCAAGCTTTCCGACTTCGCTGACACTTTGTTGGAACCGCTGCGCATCTCCAAGCCCAACAAATTAAAACTGATCTCAATGGACCTACCCATGGTCAGTGGGGACAAGATCCACTGCCTGGATATCTTATTCGCTTTAACCAAAAGGGTTTTGGGAGAGTCTGGGGAGATGGACGCTTTGAAGCAGCAGATGGAAGAGAAGTTCATGCTGACCAACCCGTCCAAGCGCTCTTACGAGCCCATAACCACAACTCTCCGGCGCAAGCAGGAAGAGCTGTCGGCTGTCGTTATCCAAAGGGCATACAGAAGGCATCTGATCCGACGACAGATGAAACAGGCTTCTTTCTTTTACCGGCAGATCAACACACCCTCGGAACTAGAAGGAGAGGAGGCCCCTGAGAAGGAAGGTCTCATAGCCTCCATGATACAGGAAAACTATGGAGCTGAGACAGGGATGGTGGAGGCATTGTCTTTGACTTCCTCACCACCATCTTACGATAGTGTGACTAAGGCTCATATAGACCTTTTCCCCTTTCTAATACCAGACTCCAAAAGCACTGACTTGAGTGAAAGCTTCCTTTATCCTGACTTTGACCGTGAGACATATTTGTAGTGCTAGGTAGAAATTTATCTTTTGTTATTTTTTTTGGGTTTACTGAATGTAACAGAGATCAGACAACACTGACTATATCATGCTTAACCCTTGGTTGTCAGCCACAAGGTATCGCCGAATAATATATAATTATGTTTTTTTTTGTACCTTTTTGTTGGAGCACACAAAAGAAAACGTATATCAAAGCGACAACCCCAACAACCTTCTCACCTTGCTTACAACAAAATATGCTACAGGATTATTTGCACAGAAGACACCTGCAGGGTCACAATAATTATATCACCAATGTAATAATCCTTTATTAGACAAGGAACTACAATTTATCAATATCAACAAAATATGCCTGACTGTTTGCATTCGTTAAAGGTCTTACTTATATTGGTGTGATTCCTTATGATAACGTACAGCTTTAAGTCATAGAAAGAAAACAACAAATGTAACGTAATTCTGATAGCAAAGTATAACGCTTGTATACGTTATCAGTCTTTCATAGGAGTAATATTATATTTGATATTTTTCTATGTAAAAAGAAAATGTCTCTTTTGCAATTGGGATAGTTTGCAATAAAAGTGGAATGTTACCACACTGTAACATATTAAAAGGGCAGGTTTAAAACTTTTGAAATAAAAATACTGTACTTTTAGCTACATTTTGGCATTGTCGCACTTTGAGTTTACACGTAGTTTTATGCCTAGCATGTTTTTCTTTATTTTATTTTCTTCATTAGCCATATTCCACTGATAAGCATGTGACAATCATTTTCAATAAAATTTTAAGGACAAAGGTTGACAGGATCCAACCTATTTCCCAATATGGATACCAGGTAATGAATTTAAGGCAAAAGACCTGCGTGTTAATATTCTATTGTGCACGAAGGGACAGTTTTATTTATTAAATATTTAAGATGTGTTTTTATATACTGTATTGTGTAAAGACAGTGCAATTCAAGACCACTACTTCCAGATGATTATCCTTGAGAAGCCCAGTGAGGAACACTGATTTTAATTAGCAATAATTAGCCTAATTATTTTGTTATCTGGAGACATCCAGTCAGGTATGCGACACTCTTGCATTTTTACTGTTTTTACTTTTGCAGAATTTTTTTTCATCCAGTTTTGTAGATTGTCCTCATCAGCTAAGCGCTTGCACGTACGTGAAAAGGGCTTCATTTCGTAGCAATAGCTTCAGCGTGTGCCTGGTATCGATTCCTTATCGAGGTGCAACTTTAAGGATGTTACGTCCGTTTCTTTTAAGGGTTAATACGGGTATGGCTGTATTTACAGTCTCTTTTTTAATGAGATAGATGGTTTCAAATTATCTCAGTGTTTAATCGTCCACGTTAACAATTTAAAAGCATGTGTAGCTTATACTGGTGGTAATACAATGAGATAAAGGGATAACTATGTATTGACATATACAAAATGTACATTTCATAGATTCAATCCTTTATTAATTACGATTGATGTTCAAGGATTAATGTGTGTTCAATGAGAAAATATTTTAATGAGGACAGTTTCACATGGTGATCCTAAAGTGTAGAGTTGTCTACAGTTTTACAACATTTTCAGGCACTTCATTAATTGTGCCACTCAAACCTGGCATTGGTTAATTTATAGGTTGGTGTATATGTTGTATAAATACGCATTTAATCTCTGAAATACCACAGCAAGCTACCTACAGTGTAAAAAGTAATTATAAATGATCTCAATAATGGAAGTTACACATATCCTTTTAGTCAATATGAGAATAATTTACCTTTAAAATTAATGTATTACAAAAAATTTCATACTTAATCAATGTCCAAATTTGAGCATTAAAGTTAATGTTTTATTTATTTTTAGTTTGTTTCCATAAAGACAAACAAATGAATGTATTTTTAAATATCGGAGGAACTTATCACTTGTCAAATAAATTGTATATTTGTAAGCTACACACTGCTCATCACGTCTAAATGAATTTGAAACACTGTGCTTGACATTCGATGTTGACGCGTGATGAAGTAAACAATCTATGGTTACCACGACAACCTATGTTATCATGTGACACACTCAGACCACAGAACGAAATCTCCACTTTCTGTAGATCAGTATTGCCGTCTTAATCACTTTGCATCGTGTGTTTTCCTTCCACTTCTTTAACACACAATTACTGAATCTTAAACAAACTACCCTTATCCCTGTCCTTTTCAATGTGAAAAGATTGTTATTATTATTATTATTATTATTATTATTATCATCATTATTATTCTTATTATTACAGTTTGGACAATATGGAAGCAATATTAATTTCCATATGTATTTATGTAATGAATAAAGTTATTATTGTTAATAGTAAATCATAAGTAAAAACAAAAAGGAACAGGGATTAAACCTATGATACAATGGTACATAAGCCATTGCGTTGTTGTCATTGGTTTGCTGGGTCTGTGTTTAAACGCTGCTTCCCTTGAACGGATGTACAAGACAACGAGCAAGACCACATCAGGAGTCTGCTTTGGAAGGAAAACATTTCTACGGGATGCCAAGCATTAAGAGAAAAACAAATGACTCTCTGATGTATGAAGCTAACTGCGGATCCTTTTTTGTTGGCGTGGCATTAAACTGTCCTCAGCACATTATCTAGCAGAACAGGTGTAAGACATTTATTCATTTCATTTCGACTGATTTGGGGATCAGTACATTGAAGTCAGTCTGTACAACAACATAGTTAAAGATATTTGCACGATCTGGATTCTGGACTATTCCATTGTCCAGCTTTGAAGTACTGGGTGGGCCATAGGGTTATCTAAGGAGGCTGGGGGAGGGACTTCTGACAGAGTAGGACTGGATAGGCCAGGGTGACCCCCCCCCCCCGCCGGAGCCAGCCTTAATTTCCATCTGGCTAACTGCACGTTGGCATGACCAACATATGCTAAGATATGTGTGTAATACATAGTCATGCTGAGATTCATAGAGCTAATCTGACAGACAGTCATTTCACACCCAGCGCGCTGACATCCCAAAAATGGGTTGTACTTCAGTGATGGAGACTAGGAGCTGGTTTTAATTAAGCCGGTCACTTCTCCTGATTTGACAATACTGCTTACTAGGCACCACGAGAAGAAAAAAAAATGGCATCCCATTCAGAAATGGAGGGAAATTGTTAAATCTGCAGATGTCCCACAGCATATGCGTGGAGGTTGGCTGATCTGCACCCGCATGATGAAACGCCTGTCGTAAAAATGTGCCAGGATGAAAATGTGAAGCTTGCGTAATGTCATAATGAAAACTCAGTTTCTATAGGCAAAGCAAGAAAATACAGAAAATCAGAACATAAAAATTTGCAATGTGACTATTTGCATTGCAGTTCTGTGTAGGTGGAGTTGAGGACTGATTCTTGATAGGGATGACAGTGTTTAGCTTAAATTACCATGATGTTAGCTGTTACGGGAAATGACATAAGGGAAATGATCTAATGATTGGGCTCTGAAAGTGTCTCGCTTTTGGTGTTCCTGAAACTGTCCTTCGATTTGTTTATGAGTGTGTATGGGCGCATTATCATGCTGGAATTTACCATGTTTGCTCCTGGTCCTGTAAAAACGCTTTGTATTCTTTGGCCATTATACAATCATGCAGGGCAATCAGCAGACCTACTTACTCCCACGTGATGTTTGTCCATCTGAAACTATGTTCACCAGTAGTAAACATAGGCGTCTGGACGTAGGAAGGTTTGCGCTCAGTACGGCAGGTTATACATCTTTATGTCTTGGATACAAATCGTTTAAGTTCCCTGCCATAAATTTCAGCTTTGTGAAGCTTATGACTTCAACTGGGTCACACAGGTGCTGATTCAGTTCTGCAGTAATTCTCATACTTGTGTTGTTTTCACTGATATCTTGACTGCAGGCAAGTTTTAATTTGCAGCTACCCTTTGCAGGATCTCTACATTTGTTATGTTTTTTTGAAACTGTTCCCGCTGGCCTGCTACGTAATTGACTATTTTTTGACTGATGTACACGCAGTTTGGGCACAGACATATCAGAAATCTGTAGGCCACCTCGTGCTGATTGGTCAGATTGCCTTCATTTCTGATACATAATGATACATGGTATTCAATCTAATATGACTCTTTTATGAAGCCGTATTTGTAACTGTCATTTATAGTCCTTTTACATTTTTTTTCAATACACCATTCAGTATGTATAACTATATTTTATATATTAGACACCAGGGGCGCCGCTAAGGGGGGGAAAGTTGGGACAATTCTAAGGGCCCACGCCCTTTAGGGGCCCCCAGAGATCTGAATGGGTGTGGTAGGGGGGCCCAACCTCATATTTTGTCATAGGGCCCAAAATTGCTAGCGGCGCCCCTGTTAGACACTATTATATATTTAATACTATATATTGCATATAATTGTTTTGATTCTTCTGCTAGATCGCATGACAAAATGTAAATAATGTATGTAGAGTGAAGCAAATGTTATCATAAGTGACAGGCTATTATAAAATAATTTAACTTAGGCCGTCAAAAACTTGATATGTGGAGTACAAATGACGATGCTGGTTTCAAAGCATGAGTAGTTTGGTTTAGAAGATCAAAAGCTTGAATAGGGTTTTTGTTTAATATGAATAACATGCATTGGTATTAATATACAAATTGTAATCAATTAAATAAAATGTGATTACTTTTCATTGAAGGAGTCAATTTACCAGCCAAATTATAATTTTAATTGCAAATACACATTATTGCATAATTGTGTAACTGAAACCAAGTATTTAGTAAGTGTAGTTTGCGAAACCCTGGTACAGTTATCGAAGATGGGTATTATCCGGATATTATCTGGATAGTGTGTTTCAGATACTGAAGCATGTATATTCATTACAGTCATAAATTAATTCAGAGTAACCACAGCAGTTGCTGACATCCCACTATAATCTTCCCTTAAGAACTCCCTGAGGAATCCTCGAAGAGATAACACAGCAAATCCTAAGCATCTGCAGGACGCTACAATCAAAGTTAATGTCCGTACTCAACCGTACTCAACCGTTGGCCTCAGCTGTCAAAATGGAAGACAAGTGAGAGCTTCTGGAAACCCTGATATTCCACAGGACATCTGACATCTGGACAGATCAGAAAAAGGCTGGAAATATACACTTTGGTAGAAACCCAACGCGATGTTTAATAGAGGAACCCCACCCTGTCCGTCAGACTTATCACTGGGCACAGAATTGTGTGGGATAACTTTGCTGCATCAGGACCGGCTCAGCTGGTGTCATTAACGAAACTGACAATGTGGAATTCAGAAAATTCTAGACAGTGGCATCACACCATGGAATAATACAGTGGGTCCTGAAGCACATCCACAATATTTATAACGTATGTTTTTTTTTTTTTTTTTTTTACCCCAATCTAACATTAATATTCTTTATAATATTCTGTATAATGTAAAAATTACATTTGACTGACCTGATATGATTTCATCCTGCGCATTGTCTGTACTGTATCACTACGTGTAAAATGTGTCTACGTAGTTTTTCTTTTGGTGGTTCAGTGAGAATGCCAAGGAATGTATCCAGGTGATGCGTACCTCTCCAGCGGAGGGTTGTACCTTGGGGAAAACTGAACTCAATGTAGCCAGAGCTTCATAGAGGGCTTCCAGAAAAAGTTGGATGACTTGTCTTCAAAATCACTATAGTAAGGTGTCTTCTTTTTATTAAGAGTCAGCCATTTGTAAATATGAAATGATTCTTATGCACAAAGATACATTTCCAGTTAACTCTGGTGGAAGAAAACAAGAGATAAACACAGTTGGTCAAGAAATTTCATTTAAAAATCACGACAAAACTGCCCTATTGTTTCATAGTGAATTACCTCATAAGGGTAAGGACTTAATATGCTGAAATTCTTTAGCTTTGACCTATCTTGTATTTATGTATTTTAGTATTTTAAATTGTGTTTTTCTGTGTGCAAACTCTTTTCTATGGTAATACTTTCCTAAAGAATTGTAAAACTATTTTAACTGTAAGTACATAATAGTTCTTTATGAAATCAGATGACATGAATATGAGCTTGTTGAATTACTTGTATATTTTGAAGGAGGTGTCTGGATTGAATCCTCGCAGGACCGTCTATAGCTCTGCGTGGGGGGGTTCTGCTCCTCCTCAGTATGGGAGGCACTGGTAATGCCATGTGAAAGCAGGATCTTTCACTCCGTCTTTCCAGGCTTCCTCCCACTTTCTAACTGCAGTAAAAGCATCCAGGCACAAGCTCTTTGTACACGACCCTCTTGCACTTTCGTCCTTTTTTCCAGGGGTAAAGAAAAGGCAACTTGCCATTCTCTTTGTTTAATGCCAAATTGTTTTTATGATACTTTTGTAAGATCAATGGCAGATAACAGAATATCATCGCAACACCCCCACCCCAACTCTGCCACCCCCTTGAAATGCTTTCCAGAATGACTTCTGTATTTGATAATAAAGGTCTTGCCACGATTCCCTTGAATCCCTATCAGAATATGATTTATTTTCTTATTGTTGCTGTTCTGATACGTATTTGCTGATACATATTTCTTGATACATATTTGCTTACTCATATGCCTGTTTCTCTAAGGAGAAGTTTGGCATGTCTGGTCAAGGAATCTCTATCTTACTAACATTATGTTTGCATGTATACTGTACCAGCATGGTCATTTTTTTGCTTTTAAAAATGGATATACTGTTATAGCTTATCATGGCATAAGAAATCACGCAGGCAAACTATAATGGCCTTACTATGTACATACAGCAATGCCTGAGTTAAATACATCAACAATGAAACTGAAAGAATGGTGTTACTCGCTGTTCATAGAATTAGAAGATGCTGCCTACTGTAAAACAAACAGACCAGGCAGCATCGGTCACTCAGACAGCAAATGCTTGATGTTGACGTTGCAGTTCATTTGTGGGACGAGTCCAGAATACAGTTATACTACATGCGGCTCTTATGTTACTGTACATTACAACCATACGTCTATCTTCCATAACTATAGGACCGCAATGAGCTGGAACCGCGTCCCAGGAATCAGAGGAGACATAGTTGGGACACTTTGGACGAGATTACAGTGCTTCATGGGACACATCACAAGACACGCACTCAATGTGCTTAAGTACCATGTTTTTTGGACTGCAAACACGCAAGTGCCACATGAACACGCAGAACCAGATTCGAACCCCTAACCCTGCATGCATTAGAAAACAGACCATAATAGATTCTAAAGAGCAGTTCACATCTCACTTTTCTGTCTGTGCTTACAGTCCATGTACAGGGTGAGCGACATAAAATTTTGTCATCAGATGGTGCCAGTGTAGCCCAGAGTTTTATGTCTGGCAGTGATCATGGGTGTCGTGCATGTCGGTGCGGGTTGACTACACTAGTGCTAGGAAATTGACTAGGTATTTCCAATAGGGGGCAGCACTGACTTTCTCACAGCAGAGGTAAACAGAGACCAGAAGAAGAATAGTTGTTGTAGGAGGTGACAAGGTACCCGCAAATGTAACTTTTAAATACAGCCCAGTCATCAAAAGCAACACTACGCTGGGATTTTGCAACTTGGCAATTAAATTAGCTCAATTGGGTGACGGAGCAGGGATGGAAGGACTTGGAGGTTCCAGGCTAATTTTGCTGCAAGGATTTCAAAATGCTGAGCTATTACCTTAATACCTCCCAAGCCTAAACTAACAACTATAAGACTATGTTCATAGCACCTGTTTCACTACGCTGCTTGTATTTGTGTTTGTTGCAGATCATCTGCCCTCTACTGGCCTGGTGGAGTATCACAGCTGTATGCATGCACTGACTGTGACCATCTGCATTCACAGACAAATGCAGTGTGTACAAAAGAAACTGCCCGCACCAATCACGCACACAGAAAACTGAAGTGTGAACTAGGGTTTAGCCATCATGCCATCTTAAGTACATTTATTTATTTAGAAAGTATTCTTCGGCAAAGAGACTTACAAGTAAGAGTGCAGAGACAGTCGCTGAAGCAATTGGCGGTTAAGGTCTTACTCAAGAGCACAATGGTGAAATCACTCTGCTAGCTTTGGGGTTTGAACCAGCAAGCATCCGATTTCAGACACATCATCGAGAGTCCTAACACACAGCCATACACCACCCACCAGTTAACACAATGTACCAGTTATGTACCAGTCAACAAAACAGGCTTCATCTCATGAATCCTTCACTGAGAAAACCTTCTAGAAATGACCCACCTGCATAGGAAATGAATTCACCCCCTTCCTCCTCAGCAGGTGTGTCGTGGGAGGTATCGGCACAGTTTCCCGGAGGCTACATCGCTCAGTGCTAATCACTCGTGGTGAAATGGCACAGCTAAACTACTCGACTTAAGGAATTGGTTGGCGAGGACTGAGCGGGCTGTTAAATAAAACATGCAATCAGAAAGCGTATTGACTAGTATGAATTCAGATCAGCCCTAACTCAGAAGGCAGAATTCTCACTGTTTAGAGACCATGAAAAAAAAACACTTTGGAGAATGTGAGAACATAAGAAAGTCGTCTCCTAATTGCATCAAAAATACACGGCTGGCGAGAGAACAGGAAAGATGGCGCATGGATCAGTAAAGAAAAAGGACAATGAGGTCTACCAGGTTTTGCAAACATGTTTATGTTGATGAACTGTAACCCTTCAGCAGGACAAGCGGTGAAATGACTGAAAGGTCATGAATCTTGGTGAACACAGTAACATCGCGGTGACAGTTACAGTAAGATGCAGAGATCATAAACACCTAGATCCCGCCAGTCATGCACTCATATACAGTTTAAAAAGTACTCTTTTTTGATGCTAAATGCGCCTTAGAAGAACAGAAAGGCCCTTTTTACAGCTAAGGGGCAATTCCCATATATAATTGACTTGCCATCTAAGCAAAAGGTATATAATCTGGGATCAGCCCTTGCAGAACCTCCCTACTACAATGGTATCACCTCTCAGATATTAAATCCAGGCTAAGGCACCAGGCAGGCGTGACATTACAGTGCCAGATGTATTAAGATCATAAAATACACCTAACATAGAATTAGCCAACAGTAAAGCCTCTATTGTGATATTCTAATTATCTTTCAATAATGCAAATCACATACCTGATAGCATAATATCAACATAAATCATAACACATAATGGAGAAAATACCACAACATGAAAGCCCTCGAGTACCAGGCAGGGCTGAATACAGACAGGGCTGAGCCGCGTGTGATGTTAGCCTCTGATGTGGCTGGTGCCCTTATCATCCCTCAAAGCTCAGCTACAATTCTGAGAATATATATATTTTTTTACATCTTTTTTATATTTCTTAAACCTTCCTGAGAAGAGGAGGTAAAAGGAAAATCCAGCTTCCAACTATCTAGCTAAATATGATTTAGCCACACGATCCACATTTTTTGGTCATTAAGTCAACAACAAATGCTTACATAGTTTGTAATAGTTGTCAACTGATGGGGAGGGTGACTCTTGTACCAGGTGGGACCCAATTTGTTACACCTAGATAGTATTGGGTAGAACACACTTTATTTGGTACCTAGCAGGTACCCATTTTGCATCCAGAATCACTTTAAAAGAGACAAACTGCATGTTCACAGAAGCCGTTCTCCTCACCGCTGTGGTACCAAGCTGGTGTATTTTTGCACTTGTGGCCTTCCTGTTCGCTTTAACGAGTCTGGCCATTCTTCTCTGACCTCCTTCATTAACGAGGCAGTTTCACCCACAGAACTGCTGCTGACTGGGTGTTTTTATGTTTATCGCACCATCCCCTGTAAACTCTCAACACAGCGACGTGTGAAAATGCCAGGGAGGTCGGTCATGTCTGAGATACTGGAACTACCGTGTCTGGCACCGACGACCACACTCTTGACCCTGTGTCTGTTTTGCATGTATTCAGTTGCAGCCATGTGATTCTGAACCTCTGGACCCTGTTTGGAAGAGCAGGCTGTTTTTGCGTTAACAAGCAGGTGTACCCATTAAACCGTACAGATACAGTGGTCTCCAGGTCTCCTGAAAGTAAATGAGAAAAAAAAGCTTTTATAATCAGAGACGATAAACAAGGATAAACAAATATCCTCCAATTGAATTTTGGAGACAATATACTTGCATGTCCCGCGAACCAGTAGGATAAGCGGTTTGGAAAATGGATGGATGGATGGATGGATGGATGGATGGATGGATGGATATACTTGCATGTACTTTTGTTATTATTTCGAAGGACTGACTGATATTGCCTAAGCTTCAAAGTTTAAAAACACTGCAACATTAACATTTCAACAACTTTCAAAATAAGCAAAATGATCAAACAAAATGTACACTCTGCAACATACAAACAAAAATGAACAAGTTCATAAGCAATATATATATATATATATATATATATATATATATATATATATATATATATATATATATATATATATATATTGTGTCTATATTATGTATCGTTATAAAGATATAAAATGCAATATCCATTTAGAAAAATGCACTAATAGCGGAAAACTATGAGCAAAACAAACTGAGCTGCCTTTTACTGTCTCTGCAAAATACCCAGGAAAAGCTTATAATTAAAAACCAAACAGAGAATAAACTCTCCTGGCAGGGGGTACGAGAGAAGTCAGGACGTACTGGGGTTATTTCATGTCCCAAAGTGACTGGAAGTTTATATAACCGGAGGACAGAGTAAAGATGAACCATGACCCCAAAGAGCACCAAGAATAGCAGAAAGGCCCACCCTGCAGGCCAGACCCAGGACGGTCATTGTTAGCCGAAGGCAGCCTATCTGCACCATCGGGGGTGGGGGGGAGGAGGTGTGTGTTAATGAGCTGCATCGTTCCTGTCAAGTTAACGTTAGGAATGAGAGGACTCTTGTCCTGAAATCTCAGGAATCCCACAGCTGGCCCACGGTGACCAGGGATGGAAGAGGACTCTGTCCCAGAATTCCTTGCAGCGGAATACATGGAGTATAGCTGACCATAATAAAATGTAAGATTTTGATATTTGACTAAGCATGATTGCTGCAGCATGGCGGTTCAGCGGGCATGCGCGATCGCCTTCCCCTTCCAGGGTTGAGGGTTCGAAAGCCGCCCTTGCTGGGTGGGTGGGCACAGGCCCCACCTTTAATGTGTGTATACGCCCTTTGATGGACTGGCATTCTGTTCCGAGTGCATCTCCACCATATCAATATCCTGTAAGTGTATATATAAACAAACTGATAATGAAATTCCTGAAAATAAAAGATCGGATTGTGTTACAATAAAATTAAAAATTGCGGAGGTCACAGTACACTATACACAATCTCAATATGAAAAACCTCTCTGTAGACTTAATACACAAAAATATTAATTCCACAACAGTGCAAGCCTTTATGTCTATGAAATACCTTAAATACCTATGAAACTATAGGTTTGCATTTTATTCTTCATTAGGTAAAGAAAATATTATTTTAAAAAAGTCACTGTTGTTATAATAACTAATTATAAACACACCATCATGGCCAACACAGTTTGGAAGGTTTCAGGGACTCCCTGTAGCTTTCTGAAATGTTTGTAATGTTCCGCTGGAAACCCTGTGTTATTTAAAGCAGAAGCCACTACCGGATAAAAAATCCTGAAGGAGGGACACCCAGTACATGTGTGTTAAGCTGAACATCACTGTGAATCAGCCCTAACACTGCCTGTCACTCTTGCACGATTCACAGCAGCATTACCTCTGAGGCCTTCAAAGCCACGTCATCCAATCAGGTTTGCTCATGCTAATAAATCAATCTTCAGTTAATCCTCACTGACGGCCTCGTGGCCCCTGAGTCAGCCTCTCTCACACGGGGCATGTCACACCTGCCTCAGCCTCCGTGAGGCCGCCTGCTCGGGATGTCAATGTCACGGGGCTCCGGGAAACAGGGACGGGCAGCTGCGTGGTATCTCCACCACGTGCTGGTGGATTCCTCCACAGAGCAGCCCTCAAGTAGTCCTGAGAGCGCCCGCCATTGGACGCCACCTCCACCAAGTCCTACAGGGCTGCCCCCTGCCTGTGAATGCAAGTAAAAGCAAAAAAAAAAAAAAACATAATTAAGAGGTGTTACACACATGGGGCGCAGAGACCAGCAGGCATTTATAAACATTTCTCTCAGTTCTAACTAAACAGCAGAATCGCTAAACCAATTATTTTTCCAGGACATCCTTAGCTGCCTTTAGCTGTGCCCAACAAATACCTGATTCAATACTGCAACAACAAGAGTAGGAAAAACAAGAAACTATGGAATAAAACTAAATACCACGGTATAAAACAGCATAAACCAACAGTTAAAGTGAACTAGCTAAAAAAAAAACAAAAAAAAAACAGTAAATTGCAATAGCACCAGAAACACAACTCAGGAATAATATTCTAACATGACAGATGGCAGCGTACATGATCACCACAGTTAAGGACATCACTCTTCATCAGCGCTAATCAAAATTTTTACTGCCACACCAGCAAAGCCAGTGGAATTCTTTTCTCAGCACAGCTTGACAACAGACAATTAAGGATTACAGACAGAGAACCAATACAACATGCAAGATACACAACAGAGATACCCCCAAATTCCCATCAAATAATGTAGGACCATATGTGAAGACAGCGCAGGAGAGTACACCAAAACATGAGCTTACAGCTTCGGGCCAGACGTGAGCGGGGTAGACACCATACCGAACCGGCAGCAGCGACCTTTCACTGAGCACGTGATTGCGCCTGGCAGTCTGGCGAGCGGCGGGGGCCACGCACGCCCGTGGACGCCAAGGGGCAGCTAGTCACACCTGGCTACCGCACTGCCATTGAGGCCTCGCCCAGGGACGGCTGTTTTTTCTTCTCTTAACACCTCAGCAGCCGCCCAGGGGCAGGAAAGAAAAGATGTCCGGTGGAAGCAGGTGGTAGCGCAGCATGAGAGGCGAACAGCGAGGGCCGGATTGAAAAGGGTGCCCAGTTTTTCGGACTCGGGTTCGCTGCGGAGAGTCCGTTCCCCGACCTTTGTTTGGTTTTACCCACTGGCAGAGCGGTGAGAGGGAGCAGGCGAGGAGATTTATTTTACTTCCCTTTGTGCAAACCGCTGAAAAGAAGTTTCCTGCAACTTTAAAATAAAAACTTTGTTTTGCTTAGTATGTCGCTTGACTTTTTTTTTTGCAAACTTCCCAGTGGGATCCAGTGAAGAGCTTATTTTTTTCCCCGTTTTAATTTCCGCTTTCCAGCTTTTGTCAAAGCCTGGTCAAGCTATCACCAGAACACGCTGCATGAGTTTTTAAAACTTCAGAACTTTTTTTTTTTTAAATCGGCAATTACGGTCTGAATATTCTCCACTTTTTTTACATTTAGGCTGTTAGGGATGTATGTATGATGGCATTTATTTACCATTATTCCAGGTTAAATAATCCACAGTTTAAAGAGATCCTGTTATTCTTTTCCAGTTTTCCCTTTCCTTCAGTGCGTTATACAGTTTTAATTTATGTGACGGTCTTTCAAATCTTAAGACCCAAAATACATGCCAAAGGGAATAACTTTTACCACAGAATCCACTCTTCTGTAATCTGCCTGAAACGCCATGTTGGAATTCCAGCACTTAGATCCGTGACATGATGAGGTCATCTCGGAACACAATCCTTATTGACCGTAAAACATTTTAGAGGGATAGCTCCCCTAAAATAATCCCAGCGACGTCCCTGTCTACAACAGATTTTACTTTGTTTTTTCTTTCAAAAACAATGTGAAATATTAGAACTTGTGAAGTACTTTGTCAAAACGAGCTACTCCAGAATCATGGATTCGGGCGTCTAATGGCGAATCAGATGCTTGAAAGCGCACCGACGTGCATTTCCTCTCCTCCTCCTGGCGCCCCACGTGTGGCGCGACCCGCGGAGCCTGGGAGACGCGTGTTTGCTGTGTCGGGGTTACCATGGCAGCGCTGCCGATGATGAGGTCTCTAGGGCGACCCGGAGGAAGAGCACGCGGTCCCCGGGGGCGGGGGAGGCGAGTCCCTCCATCAGTCTCTGGCACGATATGTCAAAGGGATGGCGGCTCCCGGCATGTCTGATCGCAGATGGTGACATGGGGCGGGGGAACGCGTGTCTTCCAATACAAATGTCATCATTGTAAAGCTCTGATCGGGGTACGATGAAACAATACAGCCATAATCTAAACGCTGCAGTACGCCAAAGGGGTAATGGCAGTATCCGCAAACACTACCAACTGCGTGAGCCCCTACCGACCGCAGAATTAACCCCGCCCTCCACATATAATTAATAACTAACTAATGGGACAAAAGAAGAATAAACAAAAAACAAGAAAAAAAAATAATGGAAAGAACTAAGAGTATGAAAAGTGGACCGGCAGATCGGTATCAAAAAAATACAGTTTTGCGTGTTTTTTGACCTATTGATCACCACAGTATTAAATTAAACTGACAGGTAGGATCTATCAGAAATGAGGAAGCTAAATTAATAGAGACGAGATGAAGACATCCAGTTTTTGAACATTAAAACTGACGGCACAGTCTTGCATGTTTGCATTATGTTATAGATCTATAGCATTGAAAAAGGCGTCATATTGATCATCATTTCATTTTTCTACCAATTATCTATTACATGGCCACAGGAAAGCAGTAATTAATCACCTAATTTCTTCATTTAGTGTAAAATTTTTTGGCAAGCACGTATTTTTTAATGAGTTACGTGTATAAGATGGATAATGTATACTATGATGTCGAGATCCTTTTTGTGTTCCCCGATGACCATAGATGTTTGTGTCATGGTGAGAAGTCGTCTTTATGGAAACAGCAGTAATTTCATGATGACAAATACTCCTAAATTAATAAATGGCTGCCTGGCGGATTTTCACGCACACGTGTTTGGCAGTTGCCCTCAAATAACCCCAGACCTTTAGCTGTGGGTTATGTGTCACCAAAAAACTGTGTGAAATCAGTCCGCTTTGCCCCAAGTGGGGTGTCCGATTTACATTTCATCCACTTTTCCAAGTCATCATACATTTACATGACGCAGTACATGCTGGCGCAGGCGTACACGACATTTGCTTTTTTTCTTCAGCGCAGAGCAGAGTGCTGTGTTCATCAAATTAGACCAATTAAGTTTCCAGGAGTAACTGGTCTCCTCACTCCGCCTCCCCGATCGCTGTTTCCTAGAAATCAGGTTGTCAGTGACCACACCATTCAGCAGTACCAGGACTCCGGGGACCCTGAGGACGATATCCCAGGCTCTCACTAGGCACTGGGAAAAAGCCCTGGGATTCCCCTTGTTTTCATATTCAATTCTGAATAGACCTTTTATTACGATGCAAAGCCTACTATGCACTGAACTAAAATCTCATTACTCTAATTTTTCAGAATATTTCTTGTAATCTTATACTAGCCTGTACAACCTAGTCATTCTGGGAATCTTTTAGATCGCTGGTTTTACTTGTTAAATTGGCTACAGCTTTACTATCTCTAATTTACGAACCACACAGCCGGCAGACACACATCTGAAGAGGTACAGCCCAACATCGCCATCTGCTGTTACCCATAGATATGGCTCAGGACTATCACAAATCAAGACCACTTCTACAGATACCCGCGCCGATTCTTTTCATCATATATATCAAAGGTATGAAGAAATACATACTGGCGTCTCAATTCTTAATATCTTCATTGGATCACTGTATCAATTTCATGCATTAGGTCCACGTATATGTTATACAGAAGTAAATCCAGACGCAAAAAGAAACATCAGTATCACAGATATCCCACCTGAGTCATATTGGTTTCGGGGAGGCGGACGAGGGACGACCGGGGGCTGCCGGCTGGTTGGGGAGGCGTTTCTTTGGTTAAGTACCTTGCCGTCTAATTTTACTATCGCTGAATAGCGGAACAACGGATTTAGTGGTTGTGTGGGAGCTGCTGTCAATTTGCGGGAGACACCAGGAAGTTCCAGGAGAGGTGAGATGACTGGTACCTGTCAGCGATAAAATGTTACCTGGAATGAAGGAATGCAGACATCTCATGTACCACTATCCAGGTCAGGACTGTCAAAAGCAGAAGGTCGGATGCTTCCGGGACAGGATGCCACCCCATTAGAGGGCACACCTGCATACCTGCATGTTATCAGCAATTTCAAGATACCTGACTGCATGTATTGAACTGTTGAGGAATGAAAAAAACAAAGTAGAACATGCAAACTGCACACATAGCAGGATTCATGCCCCCCCCCCAAGCAGGTGTGAGGCTGCAAGCGCTACTACCTACAGTAAGAAATAAAACCAAGTTTGAAAAAATATATATATAACAAAAAAATAACAATGAACACCCTCACAGTGAATATAAACCCATTTGTCTTCAGTGTGTTGTAATGCAAGGAATTAAAACATCAAAAGGCACCTTTTTGCGTGTCAGTCAAAATAATGAGCAAACGGAGCAAGTGAAAGCTGAACGCTCTTACAGCGAAAAAAACCCGACATTGAATACGCTCCTTCGTGCTTGCGTCCAGACTACGAAAGCGGAAAGAATAGGACAGAAAGGAAGTTTTAAAATTCAATGAAGAAAAAGGCGACCGTTTTACTTCATATGATAAAAAATCCATTACTGCTAGAGGGGGGAAAAAAACAATTGACAAAAGACAGTTTCAACATCTTAGTGGATTTAACGGAGACAATAGGAAACTGGATTTTGTGGTACCTGAGTCAGAGGTACAAAACTGGGCAATATAAGTTAATAACTGTGCAAAGCTGAAATTGCCTTGTGATTCGAAATTGGATAATTAGTACGGTATTCAGAAGGGCGACCCGGTAATACAGTATAGGTAACCTCACACATATAAGGCTGGGGTGCTAATCTGTGCTTGCGTTTGGTTGTTCTCCCTCAAATCATCCCCAAAGACATGCAGTTAGGAAAATTGTGTGTGTGTCCTGCAATAGACTGCCATACCCTACTTTATACATTACGCTGCCTGGGACCAGATTCAGGCCCCCCTGTGGCCCAGCTCTAGATAAGCGGTTCAGATATTGCCGGATGGATGGATGGATGTGCAGTAGGTGTACTCCATACAAACAAAGGCAAGAATTTAATTCCTATATAATTACTATAATGTTAAATCAGCTGCATAATTCTCGTGGTCATAGCAAAAAAAAAAAAAAAACAGTTTTCAAAAGCTATTCATATTTCAGATATATAGATACAACTTTGGTGGAATAGTTCTGGGTGTTTGTGCCTCAGTAGCGACTCCGTCGAGATATGGGACACACCTGGCTCGTTGAACAACTTATGAAATATGAAGCAAAAACTGTACACGGATGCAAATTCTTTCCCTTTTTTGTCAGATTTCCTGCAGGTGGAAAATGTTTATTTTTTATCATTATTTCGTAGTCAGCAATGCTGCAGGGTGACAAATTAGCCGTATTTTAATGGCGCTCAAACAGTGATAGGTGTATTTTTCAAAGCGGCGCTGAATCAGACAGGCGCCCTTATTCTATCCTCCCTTTTTTTGGCAAAGGGGGAGGGATTAAAAAAGGGAGGGGCAGGGCCACTCGCTCCTCTGGTGTTAATTAGCGTCACACCTGCCGTGCACCGCAAGTCACACTCTGTGCGACGTGCTGGAAACTCCTGCTTCTCTGCACCGATGGCCTCAGTCTGTACAGCTAGACCTAACTTGTTCATTAGAAGCTCCCCTTTTATTACTGTATTATTCCGCTTTCTCGTAATGAGTGGATTCTGTCAAGCGCCACCCATTCTTTTTGTCAAGAAATTTATACGCGTAAATAAAGTAGTGTGGTCAATTAAACAGGAGGAGCATAAACATTAGTGTTAGTAGTAACAGAGACTAAGGCCAGGAAAATAGCCGGCAATGTGATGAGATGTCAGAGAAGCTGTACAGAAAAGCAACGTACAAAATGATTTATATACAAAGCGGGAAAATCCTGAATTTATTTTTTTTTCAGGACCTGGGTTTAAAATGAAAGTGCACCTGGGCTGGTATCTAAAACGTTTAGCCTATTAAATGTCACACTGAAGGCACCTTTCAGCAGCCTGTCCCAGGCAAGACAGGAGGAAGAGCGAGACCCCAAACGGGCTTCAGCTGCCGACGCCGTAGCCTCACACCTCCAGGGCCGGCTATTAATGTGTCCCAGCTCTGCGTGTGAGGAGTTTGGATGTTCTCTCCATGTCCATGTGGCATCTCTGGTTTCCTCCCCACGGTCCAAAGACATGTTTTAGTTATATCAAAGTCTCTAAACGTCCCTTTGTGGGCGTGTGCAGCCTGTGATTGGCTGGCGTGCCGTCCATGCCTCACGCACCATGCTTCATGGGATTGGCTCCAGGTCATGACCAGAAGGTATGAAACAAAACAAAAAAATAAATGAAAACTACTGTCCTGTCATTACATAATATACAACAGTACAGAAAGAGCCTGACAAGGCACAGGTCACAATAATAAAAATAATAAAGGTCAAATGGAGTGGAAAATTTAATCATGCTCTGCTGTTCAAGCTATATTATAAAGTTAGCTAACGTCTGAATTAAGATAGGTAATATGAATTTAGCTAGGTAATACAAATTAAGCTAGCTAATGCCCGAATTAAGCCAATATATCAGCTCTCTTAATTCATTAATTAGCATAATATATATTATGTTAGTTTACGTCTTTAGATCAGGGTTCACACCTCAGCGAAGCTGATGGCTTTTGTGACAGAGAATAATTATTGGACACGGCCACACGGTAGGTTTCAGCTGGGTAGCACACCTACGGCGCCATCTGCTGCCAAGGCAAGCCGTCCACGGTGATCCGCTGCTGTCCACTGGCTTCTACACAACAAGACAACGTCAAACATTCTCAAAAAGCTGTCCAAGGGGTCAGGCTGAGAAGAAACCTGAATTGCTATGGTACAGGTGATGCTGTGTACCCCGATGCATAGAAACACTTAGCTGCTGTTACCTAGAGGAGAGGAGCTTTGTGCTGCCGGGACACAGCTAAATTTAAGTGTAATTCTTCAGATACTTCAATGGTCCCTTCGGCCCGATTGTCTCCAATTTGGAAACCACAAAGTGGAACCGCAGCATGCTGGTGACTGGCTGGGATTAGGGGCAGGTTCTCTGCTTTCAGCAGCAGGTCTGCTGGTGAGGATTAGGAACCTGGCTCAATGGTTTAGAATGCCGGGATTCTTAATTGCCCCAATCCTTTGGCTACAATCAAATACCTCCCTGGGGGGCCAAATGCCTCGTCATAAATCCACTGCCATTAATAAAATGCCCACCTAAGTTTTGTAAACCGCAACAAATTATATTGCATCCCAACTGCTCTCAACAGAACTTCAACCGCATCAAGAAAGTCAAAAAATGAAAAAAAAAAACTTGCTGTCAAGAGCTTCTGCCAACACTTCCAAGGGTTTGATGATGGCCTGCCTTGTAAAGGCTTTACTCTCCATTATAGAGGAGACCTTCAGCTTCTATCTCAGAACGTGACAAACGAGTGGCCAGCTCCGACATTTTACATTAGGTCCTGAATACTTTCCCTGGTACTTCATTTCTGGCACTGATCCAGGGTGACCGCAGTAGAGCATCCAGAGTTACTAAGTCACTGAGACTCAAGGAACTTGTTTGCTTCACCAAAATGCAGGAAACTTTCAATGGGGATCATGATCTTTCAAGTCATGAGCTTGATCTTTAAAACCCAACGTAAAAGCCTCCTCATAAGGTTATTGTGCAAATATTATCACCAAGCTTAAAATCTTTAGTAAACAGAGGATATGTGCAACATAACATGACTCAAAGTAACAGGTATCATAGTCAAAGATTCCCACAGAAAGTTCAAGCATTGCCAGGATCAGTATCTGTGACAAAGGAAGGAGTTCATACATGTGAAAGACCTCAAAATAGAATTACTGTTCCATTGGATCAATAGATAACTGATATGGTTCTGGTACCCTGTGATGATCCTTCGTCTGGGCTGTCCTGGACACATCCTACTGGGTGGAAGCCTTATTGCAGACCCAGCACACACTAGAGGAATATCCAGGGATTTCCCAAAATGAGTTGTAGTCTTAGGAAAGAGGATTGTTGTGACCTCTTGTCTGGTCTGCTATGCTCATCAGGGGTATAAAAATGATGATGATAATTTTATAACTAAAAGTGACAACTGAAGACCTTAATTTTTTTACACTCCATAATGGTATTACTATACTGTATTATATGAAATATTCTGAATGAGATTTATCACAACCATTTGAGTGCAGTGTGATTCATAACAATTCATACTCTGAAAACTATAACTTTATCTAGTAGTTATGAAAAGCCAATCCATGCTCACATTAACTGATGTTCATCTTCAATAGAGGTACTACATTCGAGGCTGCTTGCTCAGTTTTCTTGGCTTTAACTCAATTCAAATATGTAAACAGTACCATTCAAGAGTTAAAAAAATTAAATTGCTTCCACTCTTGACATTTAGACAAAATATTCTATTATTGGATTTACTTCACATAAATTAACTGGATTGATATAGAGAAAAAAATGGCTTTTATTTTTTAGGAAAAGATTGATGAAGCGCAAAAATGCATGAAAATAAACTGATGTGTTTACTTAGGGGCAGGTTTGTAATTTATTTTTTTAAAATCCTTACAGAAGTGCATTTTCAGTGTAAGACACAGAAACCACTTAAAAATACAGCTACATTATTAAATTTCCCCTCATGATGTTGAGAAATTTAAAAATTAAAACCGGAATTTAGAAGTGTGGTGGAAAGAGGTGATGTTTAAATAACCGTATGATGGGCATGGCAGATATTTCTAGAATTAATATGTTAATTATTCCATAGACGTTCCATCCAGCATATGGATGGACAGAAGCCAATCCCAAAACCCAAAGGATTCAAGGCAATGGACAGCCTGACCAGGACACCAGTTCACTGTAGGACAAGAATTACTGACTATGACATGTTTAGTATCACCATTCACCCAATCTTATGCTTCTGGACAAAGGGAGTAAACCAGAATAGACGAAGGAGACATTCAAATCCCCAAACTCAGCATATTAGGGGTCAGTTCCCATGTCCAGATGGTCATGGGTTCAAACCCCATGGCAGGCAGTGTAACTATCAGAATAACAAATCAACCTCCAACCCTAAAGCAAAAACTTCAGAACGATTTTAAACCTCAAAACAGGCACACATGGCTATTCTCAAACATTAAGATCTTCAGATGTGTACCCGAGTGGACTTAGGATGATCAAATGCTCTCCAGATTATGTCTTTCTGCCTTGAGCAGCTTCCTTGGCCTGAAGCTCCTCCCTCTTCTGCTGGTAGAGCTTGAGCAGATAGTCGTCCGGGGTGATGCCCAATTTCTTCATGTCAGACATGGACTTCTCCAGCTTCGCCGTGGTGTTGGCGCCCTTCACCTTGTGGCCCGTGATGTACAGCGTGAACTCCTTGAAGTCCAGGAGCCTACAGGAGTCCACCTCGCATAGGTTCTGGAGACCCACTGGGTCCACCTTGGGGAAGAACCTGAGCCCGGTCAACTTCTCCATGTCCATGAGACTCACTTGGAACTCAGTCAGAGGGTGGTCGTACCCAATAGGCTGGTTTGGGACGACAAATGCCCCCAGAGCCAGTTTCGGCGATGACAGTGACCTCTGGGCCAGGACGACTTTGTAGAGGTGGGTGGGGACAGCCACATCACGTTTACCGATTAGCTGCGAAAGAGAGCCATGCACACAAAAGTGACATCAGCAGGAACTGTGACTTCCCACATTTGTGTTGCTTACTGACAGCTAGAATTGTTTTAAGATATTGGATGCACAATGTCACCTTAAAGCCCTGTCTGTCCTCTTTAAGGAACAACAGGATCTAACAGAGTGTCATATATAGTATGAGAGATATGAGCAAAAACAAGTCCTACAGAAGATAAAAATAGACTGCTGAATCTCGGGAGAATATTCAATTTCAAGTCTTAACTACATGTAATTTGCTGGTGCATTTCATGGCAGTCATTCCAGTCCATGTAACAATTACTTTGCATTTTTAGGCTACACTAGACTTTTAGCAACATAGTTGTGCTGCTCTCTCATTTATGATGGACCACAGGGGCTGAATACAGCGCCCTCTGCTAGGGAAACACCAAAAGGGCAGGCAGTGTCCTTATGTTCCCTGCAGGCTCCAGTCCCACACGAGATAAGACCCAGACAGGACCCCTTCAACTATGTGGTCAAGCAAAACCAATGGGGGCAGATTTTGGGAACGCTAGGAGAGTAGCCTTCCGTTTGGAGGCCAGAGCCGAGGTGCACATGCTTTCAAAGGCACACTGGCCTCCCACATGTGGTGAGTAATGCGAGATGGCAGCTGTCTGCCACATGGCGGAAACTCGTTCCCTGTGCACTGGACCGAGCAATGGCTCTGCTCTGGGCTCACTGTGCGAAGAATTCAGCGACAGCCAGAGATACCTGACCGGTACAGTACAGAATGAAATCAGCACGTCACCGTTTTCTTTGCCAAGACGAGTTTAGCCTCGTCTGCAGTGTCATCTTTGAATGAAAACTCGCTTCAGATTGTTGAGCCAATACTGCCATCTACTGTTCAGTATGGAGAATTATAGGAGTTGACCCAAAAAAAAACAAACTAAACAAAAGCTTTTCTAACTTGTTAACCAAAGAAGTCTCCGGCTAACTGCTTGTTACTGCTCTTCCTTCACCTTTCGGCACCTCCACCGAAAGCCAGCACAGCAGGTTTCAGAGGTACTTCCCCGAACTCAAAAATGTGAAAGCTATCGGGGTCCCCCAGGATTTGTGACAAGGCAGATGACATTTCAACTGGTCTTGCTGCCGAAATCAGTAGTAGCATATCTACCTTTAAAGATAAGATCTCTCTACCCCTTATCTTAGGTTCATTGACGATGACAGGTTAGCTCCGCCGCCTACTGTGATAGAACAAAGCATCAAATACAATACACAGTTTTAAATAAATCAAGATATTTGTCTAAAGAATCCAGGACAGACAATTCAGCAGGCAGGGACCTCACACAGACAACAGCACCTCCATCACCTTGTACGAGATCGTTTTTTTCCCATCAGCTCCCACTTCTGGCAGCGTCAGTGGTCCTGAAATAACCCAGACATCTTCAAATTTTTCCGTTAGGTTCCTGCAGTACATTTCAAGCCTAAGAGAAGCAAGAATGACATCAGCGAGAGTCACGACGAAGGACATGCTGCATCTCAACTGACTTCATGAGAGGCATTAAGAGATGCTTCACCTGTTCCAGAAACCAGCATTATTCTCATAATTCTGGGGCACTATATTTGAAAGGTAAAAGGTTTCAGCCATCGCCTGCTGTTGAAAGAGGAAGAGAGTACATTTACAATAATATATCTGTAAACAGTACGTAGTATTCAAACAGCACCATGAAAGGTACTTAACCAACCGTCAAAGAACACAGACAGCACAGGATATACAGGAAAGACAGACCCAGCAAACATCTCAGAGTCACACGGACCGTTTACTTGACAGAAGGAAAGCCCCCCCGGTGACGGACAGAACTTTCTGGAATACCTCAGAGAATTTGTTGTCTCCAGCCGGTGCCATGTGACCCCTGGACCAGCCGCTCCCTAAGTAGTCCTCGTTGTGTGCCGTGAAGAGTTCTGGCACGCCGGGGTCTGGCCTGAACTTACAGTGTTTTCTCTCCGCACTGCCTACGTGATGTTTACCAAGAAGGAAAGCAGCATATATCAGCACCTTCTGACTTTTTCCTGTTGGACAATTCAACTGAAAGCATGTTTCTAAGCTGCAGAGGCAAAGTCAAGCAATCTGCAGAAGAACATGCAAACTTCACACATACAGAGGGAGGTCGGGATTCAAACTGCCCCACCCCCCACCACCTCATGGTTACTGTGCCACCATCCGGGGGCCGGCTCTACCTATAGCCAGAATTAGCAGCTGCTTAGGGCCCCTGAATTATCTGTGTTGCAGAGGAAGTGAAATTATTCTGAATCTTCTTAGTGGGTGGGGGCTCCCAAACCTGACCATGTCGCCCCCTTTATTACAAAAGAGGTCATCTTTAATGAATCACTACAATCCTCGAATCGTGGGAGGGGGTGTATTCTGTTTAAAACATCAAAATGACAGCCATATTGCACTGAGCTCACACTTAGTTTTATTTACCTTGCAGTTTAGCATTTGACAGGTGCTCTGCTACCCATCTTGGTGTCTTTTTCACCTGGTCGTATGACAAGACATGGTTCGCATATGACCGCATTTCGGCTCCTGTCACAGGGAAGCCGTATCGACCCATGTCTTTCTGGGGTACCTCATCTATGTGGAAACAAATTAAAAACAGTCCAATGGGCTATTTTTCCCATACATACATTCCCACATACATTAAAATGCAATCAAGACGTACACAAACTTACAACTACTCGGCTTATCTTATTAATATATACAGTAGTTAATTCGCAATTTATCACGGTGAAGTGTGTGGCCACATATAAAACGCATAACTGCAAAATCAGGTACAATCATTAAAAATAAATTCCGAGGCATACCGAATTATATAGGCAGCTAGAGGAGTCAACCAAATGTTGCAGAACGAATAACCATCAGAAATGCAGATGAACTCCAAACTGTGGACTAGGTTTACAAGTTGAATCAGCTCCCTCACAATTCTGGGAGTGTGACATAACATACTTTCACTGCACGGTAGAATATTTTTTTATGAAAAAAATATATATATTACAATATGGCTAAAAACATAAACCGCTAGGCAATATGAAAATACAGGTGATAAACGGAGCACAGATAATAATCCACTTGTTAACAGGAATACTAAGGCGGTCAGACCGAGTCAAACCCCCGACAAGGGATGTGCTGACAGCACCTGGATGGGGCTCCAGATCCGGTACGTGCCGCCAGTAGAACCGCATGGAGGCGACGCACGAAGCGGTAGCAGCGGCGGCCCCGCACACAAAGCCGCCGAAGAAGCGCAGTGAACCGAGGCGTCGCGCTCGCATGTCGGCACCCACAGGCGTTTCCCTCCGCAGACAACGCCGCTCTTCCGCTTTCGTCACCATCTGCGCAGGCGCAGGAGCATCTCCTTCCGATGCCGCATTTCGCCCCCAAACGACAGGAGATGGAATAGCACCATGTACATTTGTACATTTTAATTAGTGGAATTAAGGAAACAAGCGCTTACATAAGATATTCAAAACGCAAATACGCATCTAAGAATTATTGAGAGTATGGTTATTGTGGGAATTCTACATAATATTTGGTTGCCAGATATATTAATGTTTTCACAGAGGTTATAAAAAAAAAAAGTTAACCTGACTTTTACTTTACTTAGGCTTCAATTATCCAGTACTATCAAACAATTTGGTCCCCAGGGGAGCAGAAATCTAATTAAGGGAGCAGAATTAGCAAGGCCCAGTCGAGTCCCAGAACAATATTCCAGTATGATATTGATTCTTAAAATTCTCTAAAAAGCAGCACAAATAAATAAAAAATAATAAAATTTGTATTTAAAAGGCTTCCACCCTCCAAAACAAACAAAACATGTTTTTGAAAACAGGATTTTTTTCCCCAAAAGGTAAACAGTTACTAGATAAACTGTCAGGACGACACTCAGGCATCTCAGATTCAGTAATACGCCTCCAGCAGTTTTGCTTTACCGTTAAGGCTGAAGGCTACGATTAGGGACAAAGCGATCTTAAAGACACAGGACCACTTTTGTTTACAAAATATAACAATGAATAGAGACTGGTAGAGCACGGCTTGAAAGATACCCATACCCAGGATCGGCAGCCAGGGCTGCTAATGTTACATTAAAACGCAAGAAAATTACAAAGCTGCATTGAGAGAGCAACAAGTCCTCTGACTATGTAGGCTTTGCACCATTGACCAGAGTGGCAAAAGCTTAACACAGTATAGATGTTACTGAATAGGAGATTTTAATGAATCAGCATCGGACGTGACTGGCAGATGGAGGATAGCATGTGGGGACATTAGCACATATGAGAAACACAGTCTTTTGTTATTCTCTGAAAAATCAACAAACATGTTAACGAGACAAGAGACAAACATTATCAATAGGCCTTCTGCTTCATACAATTCCTCACTCAGTTGATAGCCAACAGTATCATCCTCTTACCTGCACATAGATCAGCACATTTTGTTGAAACAATTAACAATTCGCTAATGAAGTTTATTTGCCCTCATCTCTCAGTCAACCGCTCAGAAATCTCCATTCAGAGAAGCCTGTTAGGTTGTCCAGCAAGGTTCATCAAAATGACAGTAAGGGTTATGTAAAGACGACTGAAGACAGCAGTTCCAATGGTTTTCAGTATTTTATTTTTCATATACAAAAAGATAAAACTTGAAATAAATCATTTCTAGTGTTTTTTTTCCTTCCTAACAGCTTAGGGTGTAGTTGCTTCACACTGGGCAAATTCTACATTCATACTGGTTTATTCTGGCACCAAGTGCAGCGTGGAAGCAACGACACCTGACAGACTCAGCAAATCTAACTCAAACTCTGGGTGCTCGGTTTCTAAAATTACCACATTAAAAATGAGCAATAATCCACTGCAAATTAATGAACTATGTTACAATGAACATCGGGAAAGGAAAAAAAAAAAAAAAAAAAAAAAAACTAAAATTCTCCTTTCGTCACGGCATCATTGGGTTTTTATATATATTTTCGACACACTCCTCATCCAAAAGAGGGATTTACAGCAACAAGCTCAACTCTGTATACATAGTTTGTCTTTTACAGAATGGTTTTCATTAAGTATTTGTTAAAATCAGTAGTACAAGTCATCTTTGCTCTACCTACATTTTAGCTACAATAATGAAACATGACGTAAGACATTTACATTTCACATATACTGGTATAAAAACAGCACTTAAATATCACCTCTTGACAGATTAAAATTTAAATAAAAAAAAAAAAAAACCTCCCCCTTTTATTGCTCCCATCCCTTTGTTTCTCACGAGCCTCTTGTAGGTGTTGACAGAGAGGGAAGGAATCCGAAGCCGTTACCCCCAGTCAAACCGGAATACAGCACAGGCTATCAGCTATTCCGAATGTAGCGGCCATCGCTTCCTTTCAAAGAGCTAAGAAAGAACAGGCCGGTTTTTTTTTTTTTAGCCACTGGCAAATTAAAATGAGATGATCCATTCACCTGGAAGACAGATTAGTACTTCAAACGCAGAATAAGGGCAGGTAGCCCAGGCAGTAATCGTACTGTGGATGTGACATAAAACCTGAACACTGCTGGTTTACAGAAAAAAAGAAGGTGAGGTACTGTATCAGCCAATGAATCCAGGCTCTGTCAGTAAGAGTCTGTCCACCAGGTCCAACATCTGTATTCAAAACTTCATTTGCTTTATATTAGTAATTAATGCCCATCTCAAGCTAATGGAAAATCCCATATGAACGTCAATAACCTAAGCCAGAATGAAAACAAAAACGGATTTAGAGCTTCAAAGATCGTAGGGAGTGAGTAAACAGCTACTGACTTAATATTTTCAAAGCATTAATATTTTCATGTAGGATCAGTTATGACATCCATATAGTAGCAAAGAATTTGCAATGCAAACTTTCCCGTAACATTACTAGCTAACGATTTATTTCTATTCAAATTCATGAGGTCTGAGAAGAGTCAATTTGAGAAATGCATTGCATAAATATGAAAATTGCCTAGTTGCCATAGCAACATATAGCTATTTGTCCATACTTGAATAGACTTCACAACATTTAAAGAAGTAGGACACAATTAACTTCTGCCATTACAGCATCACACTTTGCTTTGAACAAGAGGTTGGGAGAACAAGAAAACGGGGAGGCGGACATGTTGTCAAGGGGTGTGTGAATACATGTTACACCAGTACAAAGAGGTTTCCCGTTTTGCGTTTATAGTGTTTACCGTTTCCTGGCAACAAGAAGAACCCAGCTTGCAACACTTTATCATGTGAAGTCTGAGGTAATTGGTTCCTGAAACACCTGGATCTGAGGCTGCACCCAGAACTACAGCTGGTTACTTCTCATTCTAGATATACGTTTTGACAGTTACCCAAAAAAAAAGATTCACAGCAGTTACTTTAACAAGATTAACAAGGAAAAATAAAGGCACAAAATCTGAACGTATCTTGATTTCGGTCCAACGACCAGACTCTTCATATATTATACTGATAACATAAGTCATTCTCACTTGGACTCAGTGTTTGTCGTCATGAATCAAAATTAGTTCCCTTGTAAGTACTGGAAGCTGGTAATTAAAGCTAGAATATACATAATGGAAGGAGGAAACAAACATTGAAAGGTATCGCTGTGAAGCCTCTGTCCTGGTCATCGATTCAATATGGCATTCAAATTCAACCCTAACCCTCCAGTATAAATACTAGTTCTAACTTCCCCTAAGGAGAATGAAGTCACACCACCAATGAAACCTATTTACACAGCAGATTTCCACCACTCCACTCAATAATACTGATTAGACGACCGCCTCCTGCTTTATGGCATACTGTGACCAATTAAAATTAAGGACAAAAACAGGAGGAAAAACTGCAAAACTAAAAACATCATTTGAAAATCAAAGTAAGCAAAACACTGTTTAAAAAATAAACATTTCTGGGAATCTTCTTCCATTTGAAACTGCATTCATTTTTTTTATTACTCTGCTTCCTGATTGAGTTAATGGACTTGCAGTATTGGGGGGAGGGGCTGCACCCACATTTTTAGGGTAAATGACAAATTGAGATCTTGGGTCATGCTCATAAGGATTCTACTCAGTTCCTCATACAAATAACCTATGTCATGTTTGGTTCAGTAACTGGATTGTCCACAGCCAATTTAATGTGAAATTTTGTGTTTCTAGTTGCTGGTATTATTTAAAGCCTATAAATGATCATTTAAATCAATCTTAACCTCTGGAGGAGGGGAAACAAGACACACTTTGGTAACCTTATCTTAGCACATTCATTGGAGGGCATGGAAAAAAGTTGCACTGGGGTATTGTGAAAATTTACTGGATGGAATAAATGAGAGTGATGAGAACCTGAGAAACCAATAGCTTTACCTGTGACAACACAATACATCTTCCAATATTGACTAAACTCATCTGATTGGCTGCTGCAGGGTCAACTGCATTACCTGGGGGCTCGTCTGGTTCGCACCTGAAATTCCACAGAATATTGCTGTTGATATTGCTTGCTACATGGTCTTACTGAACCTCACACAGGCCACCTCCTTCTCCAAATAAAAAAACAAACACCAAAATGTGTGCAGACATGGTCTTTCGGAATTTATGAGTGTCACATGAAATATATCGCATTCAATAATGGCCTATTCATTTGTGGGAAGCTATCAAACCGTCTGTCAAACCCACCTTCATTCCTATTCTCATTTCTGTCGAGTTATTCACGTCAATAAACATATGCATTACTCCAAAGTTTTTTTTTTTGTTTTTTTTTACCAAAACACGCAGACTCTGACCTGTTGAAAAAAAGCCAACGTGTACACCCAGCTGATTCTACCTAGTTCTGAGTGAGCGAGTGACACTTGTGGGATTCATGAGGACAAAGACTGACAGTCCAGAGTCCCAGCTTACAGACCAAAAAGGCAGAATAACCGCCAGTGATTACGAGCCACTTCAACTCACATTATTCTGTGGCGCTGAACACCGCTGACAGAGAATTGAATATGACATGGCACCATGTAAAAATAAAGTAAAGCTCTTGGGAGGAGATAAGTTTAAGTTTCTAAGGGGCGAAAGCAACTGCTGTGATTTCTCTTTTAGCCAACATGAAGGAACAGAAAGATGGACAGTCACAAGGGAAAAAGGAGAGGGGACAGTTAACCTTTCTCTAACTTTATAAAATCAACCATTAACCTTTTGAATTAAGCACGTCGTTGCACTTTTGGGGGGGGGGGGGGACTTAAAACTCAATGGATAAAATACACCACAAATAAGAGTAAGTTACAGAGCATAACAAAGCCACAGCCATCATCTAGCCAAATGCTATGTTTAGGTCTTGTCTTCACACGAGCTTCTGAGAGACAAGAAAAATCTTTTATATTGATACGTTTGTACGCAGTGATTTATAATGGACTGATCTGAAGTTTGCGGTGACGCAAGTGATAATTGCGGATTCCAAAAAGGTTAAGTGTCCCATTAAACACAAAAGCGAAATGACAGAAAGAGCCGGTACAAATCAGTAATGCCCAGGTACCACATTATAGGCAGAATTACACAACCATACATTGGTATTTACATAATTTCCATTTATACAGCATAACACAGTAGCTCTTCCTAAAGGATCAGACATTTTCCTCAAAACTCCCTAACCTAACGATGAAGATCAAATTGACGTTAAAATATAGCTACAAGACGGCACAACTAAATACTTAACAGAACCAATACACATAGAAAAATCTGAGGTATTTCTGGTTTGAGGTGGTCTGTGGTCATGGACTATTATTTTCATTTTTTTTTTTAAGTACTTGTCTTCTTTGATAGTTTTAATTAACATCGGAAGCCTTGTTTCTGTTCTGCATGTTTGCATTTGTTTTCTCTATCGAAAGTTGCATGTTGTATACAATAGAAATGAATACATACACACATTATATATATTATAATACACATATTATAATATATATATAGATAAAATTCCTCTTTGTGTTGAACAGCAGCATTACGAACATTCATTGTTACATTATGGCATATTGAAATGTGGGATTCTTGCGCCACTTAAGACAATACCATTGTTTGTTTATTTATTTACCCCACCCCCCACTCCATGCAGGGGAATATGTTGCCCCACCCTTTCTGAAATCTGAAATCTAATGGTGGAAATGCAGCCGGAATCATCCGACATGCCACCTCGTTAAAACTCTGTTGAATTCACTGCAATGCAGGATCGACCGCACTGAAACTCAAGTTTGGTCCCCGTAAAAAGGAGGTTCTTAAAATAAAATTTAAATGTTAAAATAATAATAATACAAACAACAATAATATATGAAGGGACCTGAGATCAAAGAGTATGTACTAAAATGACGCCCCCCCCCCCCCAGGACAGAAGGCTGGCTTCCCTTTTAAGAATGCCTCGCTACTCCAGTTATTCAAAACATACTTTGATTAAATAAATTAAAATACAACAACCTGGACATAAAAGACAACTAAGTCCTATCGTACATTCTTAAGACACGCTGTCGCATGTACACACACTGACACCTGCTCCTTCACCACGGCCTTCAGCCAGCTTTCGTCGTCATAAATTTAGCGTCTCGCGGCATCTCCTACTATAAAGAACAAGTTAGCCAGGCCAGGGACTTCAAGAGAACGCAAGGTCAACTTTGAAGTTCACTTGTATAGCATTCTGGATATTGTCCGGCACGAGCAGATAGTTCCGGTTTGCCCCCTTTTGCATGTGATCTGTTTTGCTACCAACGTCCCATCGCAAATCGCACCTCCTCCCCATTCACACCCCCACCCAAACCACCGAGACCGGTTACCTGAGAAAGCAGTCCCACATCCAGTAAAATCGCGCAGATCCTGTGCTGTCCAGTTTTTACTTTCTTATTTTTATATATAAAAACCATCTCATCCCATATTCTTTCACCCCGCTCTTTAAAACCGAAAATGTCAGTCTTACCAGAACGTGCAAATATACGGAATACACCTGCCACCCTTTGCGTTGCCATGTCCAAAGGACACCCTTTAAACTTTTGTCAAAGAAACGCGTACCGTTATCTCGTTAAGCCTTCAGAAAATGACAGCGGGGGGTGGGGAAGAAGGGGAGAAATTGTTATAATCCCTTGAGGAAGGAAATTGTACGTAACAGTCTTAATGTTCCTCATTCACGTTGCAGCATTTCAGTATTGTCCAAGATGGTAGATGGTTGGTTGGTTTTTAAATCACAGGTAGTCCTGTCTAGGACGCAGAAGAAGAATAAAAAATATTTACTGATGAAAGAACTGAACATCCGCACCTTTCCGGCATTCACGAGTCAGCACCTGAATGCGCATGGGATGTCGACTCCAGCAATTTCAAAAACAAAAAAAGTGTTTAAAAAAAAAACAAACAAAAAAAAAAAAGCAAATAGAGAATCGGACAGGGTGGGGTTCGTAACAATCTCTTCTAACCCACAGAAGAAAGAAAGGGAAAAGTGAAGGGAAGTCGGGGTGAAATAGCAGCTGCATTTAGTGTTTGATTTTCTGAGACCCACTGAGTCTGAAAAACAGAAAAATGAGGAGAGAGAGAGAGAGAGAGAGAGAGAGAGAGATGTGGTTTCCGTTTGGCCGGCTCTCAGGCTGACGGGCTCAGATGCTGGACTCTTTGGGCGGGAAGTCCACGTTGGTGACCGAGGTCACCGTGGAGACCAGGCAGTCTGAGGTAATGCCGCTCGTCAGTCTGTTGATCTGGCTGATACGCTCCTCCACACAGCCGGCGGACAGGCGTGCCTCTGCGTCGTGGTCCCAACACTCCTCGATGGTCTCGCATATCTGTTCCAGGCCCTGGACACACATGGGACAGCAACCAACCGGTGACACACTACACTGTGTTCGATGATAGCTTCATTTCCATTCAGGAATGGAATTGAAATGAATTCAACTGAAGCCGACTCAAACTGAATTCAATGGCAATTCCAGCACTTTGGATGTAAGGTTTAGATATTGGCAAACAAAATTTACATGTTGGAAATAACATTTTTCCAGCATTATGGATGACCACTGCATGGTATTTGCCCTCAATTTTGTAATGCACCTATCACAAAAGCCACTCCAAGACAACAATGTGTGGCAATCCATTATTACATCATTAATACAGAATGGTGCATAAAACAGGGAAAAGGATCAGAGGGAACAAAAGAATGACGGAAGACAGAGAAAATAATATTTTCTATTAGCTAAACTGTGCCCTTGAGAGGTAAAGTGGGCTATCCCACAAAAACAAAGTTTTGAGAAAATGAGCTCCAAAGTTGAAATTTTTTTTTTTTTAATCAGCATGCCTATACCCTACAATTGATATACATCATAGGTAGCACAGATCTCGGTATATTTAAAAGACAGATAGACCCTCAATAATTAATACTGGACACTAAACTCATTTTTGACTGACGTGTGGAATAGCCCACTTTACCTCTCAAGGGCACAACTGTAAATAGAGTATTTTCATTAATTGAAGTCGTGCAAATATTTGCGATACATCATCCCCCAAGATTAAGGTCTGTGTCTCATACCGCCAACACTGATCCAAACACTCAATGCCACATCCTACAAATCTACTAATTTTCAAGTCCGGTTCACATTGCAGTCTGGGTTTCTCCCCCCCCCCCCCCCCCCCCCAAAATACTTCAATCTCCATTAACGGCTTTTCAGTTAAAATTTTCAAAATGCAATACATATAGATCAATGGAAGCTGCACAATTCATATATAAATAAATTCCTGGCTAACCAAATCAGTGTAATTTACACCTTGTACTGCAATTTTGAGATTAATAATATAAGATGAGCACCTTGGATTTCTTCAGATGACACACATCCATCCCCCCTTGCCCTTGAAAGCACATGCCAAGGGGTAATGAATTGGCTCACCGTGTGCTTCAACCACCAGTCCTTGAACGCCGGCCTCAGCTTTTTATGGACAACAACTTCCTGCAGGTCCTCCAGTGACGGGTGCTGCCCAATCTCCTCTTCGAAGGGCAGCATGTACTCGTCAACCGGACCTGGAATACAGAATGCACAATAGAGCCGGAGATGCTAAGGCCAGGGGCAGCAAAGGGCCCACGGGCTCTCATGGACAGTGCCAGAAAAACCACAAAATACCTAAACTGAACCTCCGTGGCCAAGGCACTTACAAACGAAAAACAGAAAATATTTAATGTCCTAAATATCACAGATGAAAAAACGGTCCTCGTTGCCTACATTCTCAGGATGAAAAGTCAGCTTTAGTGGCTCCGCTGAGGAAAGGAATTCTGAAACCAAAATGGAGGAGCTCTCCCCAGGCTTCCGCCCACAGGCCAAGAAACATCTACTTAAGAGAATCGGTGCCTAAAATTACACTTAGTGCGTTTGGGTGCTTTGTGACAGACTGACATCTGACTGGATAACCAGTTACAAAATGATGAAAGATAAAATAAAAAAAAAAACACCATACACAATGATCTAATTGAATAATAACAATACCTAGACTAATATCTGCAACAAATACGAAGAGGTGTTCTCTAATGACCAAGGGACACCGTGCCCATCATCAGAAGGTCACTGGTTCAGACCCCAGGGTCGGCAGTGTGATTTCACAGTAGATGCCCCCGAGCAAGACCCTTAACCCCCAACTGCTCCCAACTGACCCAGCTTTCTCAAAAACGTAAAAAAATATAATTTTAGATAAAAATCACGTTAACGCCCAACATCAGACAAAGCCCCCATTAGCCTGTAAGGGACCCCTGCCACTCACCGTCCACAGCCTTACAGCGAGACACCAGCTCCCACAGCACCAGGCCCATGGCGTACATGTCTATCCTCAGAAATGAGTCACGCTGGAAGTTGATGGCTCCTTCTAGGACCTCGGGGGCCATGTACCTCCTGGTTCCGACCTGTGAGAAAGGAGTACAGGTGAGGGGTGATGCACCTCAAGCAGAGCCTTCTAGGGGGGGTGGGGGGGGGACTCCCTGACGGTGACACACCTGACCGTGAGTGTCGCCTGGTGGCTTTCCCGGCTCGAACCGGACGGCAAGGCCAAAGTCTCCGATGATAGCTGTCAGGTCGTTCTTCAACAATACATTTTTGCTTTTGAAGTCCCTAAGACGTACAAATGGTATAAAAGCATTAGAATCAAACAGGTTTATTTAGTCAAATATGTACATGCATACATACAGGGAATTTGTCTCCGGTTGTCAATGGCTGGCACACATACAGAGGTAGTACAGTCGAACCTCGTTACTGCGTACCCCGGATACAACGTTTTCACCTTTTCAACGTACAGGTTTCTAA
Organism: Brienomyrus brachyistius; assembly: GCF_023856365.1. NCBI lineage: Eukaryota > Metazoa > Chordata > Actinopteri > Osteoglossiformes > Mormyridae > Brienomyrus > Brienomyrus brachyistius. The sequence goes on along the minus strand of NC_064533.1, from coordinate 23,516,647 downwards.
TTCCCGTTTTTAGCCTATGTATTATTCCAATAGCAGCCATTGTTTACAGCGTACACCCTTACAGCGTAAACTTCGATACAACGTCCAAATTTCTAGAGAAAATACGAAAACTAACCATCGTTACAACGTACAGCGCTCTCCCCGCCCACCACAACTTGTGTCGCTACATCTACCTGTATCTACCTGATCTTCGCCCGACAATGCACATTTGTCTATTGCGTTGCTTGGCGTTAAATGAGATGCCTTGACCGATCGTTACTGGACTGCGTAGCAATGGCTTGTTGTGTGCGTATTCTTTGTTTATTAAACCTTGTGAAATACCTGTCATGCCCGTAATTGTGAATTCAGAATAATAATGGAAGTAAAGGATTTTCCAATATTTCATTAATATTTTCAGGCCAAATGCTAATTTGGATGCAAATATTTATTTTAAAAATCCATTTTGACCAGCCGTTGTGTATTTTTGTTGCCGTTTATCGCCGGCCGGCACTAAGTAATCGTCAGTAATTTAAGGAAAATTTCAAGGATCCAAAGAGCTTTGTCGAATTATTTTACAAGTAATAATGTGTTCGTTTGTTTTGTAGTCAATTTAAGGGTCTGTTCTATTAAAAAGTTTTATCATTTACATGGATATTTCGTGAGTTCTTTCATCCATCTTGCACTAAGTGGTTACAACATTCTATGCTTATAACGTACATGTTTTTGATATCCCGTCTTGTACGTAGTAACGAGGTTCGACTAACAGTTTACAAAACTGACGGTTCGGTTCCAATATCGGTTTTGGGTTGAAGGTTTGATGCAATCTCAGTACAACATGGAAAAAAGAATTTACTCTGAAATTGTCTGAGTAACAGGTGCTAAAAACGCTTATTTGCACGTTGTAAAAATAAATATGTTCAATAAATAAAGACTCAAAAATAAGTCTACATCATAATCATAGTGAAGTAAAACTCGTGTTCTTTACTATAGAGTATGGCAGCAGTCATAGTGATAAACAACCTTTTTTTCCCCCAAGCCTAGTCTGAAATTCCTGCCAAAAACACCTCAGCGCCACAGAGAAACTAATACGCAGAGAGGCTGATGTTTCCTTGCTGCAGTAACACATGTACACACTTGGATGATGTCGTCTCAAACGAGTGAGCATGTAGGACGCGTTTCCGTGCAGAGGTTCAGTATAACAGAGCTGAGATCATTTAACTGAGCTAAACCAAAATGCTTTCGCTTCACCATTATGACTGACTAACCGGCATTGGTTATAACCAACTCACAGCCACAATTAGCAGAATACTTTCCACTTGTGAATTAGGTTCAGCCCATGTCAAGATATGCATTTGTTTCATTGTGCGTTGCGAACCAGAAATCATGTAACCGAAGGCTACACTCCAATTATGTGTACAGACACACAGTCCTGGCAGGCGGTAACACAGGCAAGACAACGGTCACAGACAACTCTGCTGATACATATACAGTATATACCGCATAATACAAAGTCTACAGTGGGTTATTTACAGTGATGAGGTACTGTGGAATAGGGGGGTAACTGTGCAAATGAGCTGAAGAAGCCAGGGCAGCTGATTGTAAGAGTGATGGCTTGTGGGAAGAAACCGTTCTTGTGCCTGTCTGTTTCGGTATACAGTGATCTGGAGCGCCTCCTGGAGGGGGGGGGAATTCAAAGACATTGTAGTCCGGGTGTGAGGGGGTCTGTGATTATTTTCCCTGCCTGTTACAACTGACATGGCAGAAATGACAGGATTCTTGCTGGAGGTGGAGCTATTGCTTCCTGCTAAGGGATTATAAAGGAAGAGCCTATTTTTATACCTGGTCCCCATTTGTTCAGCTTAATAAACCTAAAGAACCTGTAAAGGAATATCCACTAGAGGGCAGTAGCACACCATTTATCTACAGTCAGGAAGAATGCCGATTTTGGCAGGTGGATAAAGAAAATAATATATGGCTGTACCTGTGGGCGATGGCAGGTTTGGACCCTTGTCCCCGGTGCCGAGGTATGTCCTCGTGCAGATAGGCAAGCCCATGGGCCATGGTCTGGGCAATGTGACACAGCTCACTCCAGCTAACCACGCTGCCTTTCAGGTAATCCGTCAAGGACCCCTGCTCAAGAAATGACAAGCTTCAGTATCCCGATCGGGTACCTGCCATCCCCGCAAATGAAAACAGTGGCCATATACGTGGAAAGATAGTCTCTCTCAAACCAGATCCTCATTAAAACCCTTCAGATCAAATTTACCAATGAAGAGCTCATTTTATCTGGCCTTAAAGTGTTATTCTATGGAGGTGATCAGACACGTGACCTCAGATTAACACTAACAATAAAACGCATTCGTTTTAAATGCATGGATCATTAAGCCATTAAATGCTCCTCAAAGGCTGAAAAGCCGAGTTTCTCCTTCAGGGTGGTCGGAGGTCATGCTCACGTTCTCGTGGAACTCTGTGATTAGCCACAGCTCCGTCTCCAGGTTGGCGCCTCGTTTCTCCGCTGCGATGTACCTTAGCAGGTTCTCGTGCTTCATCCCCGGCGTGATGAAGACGTCCCGCTCATTCTGCCAGGACTGTTTGTCCTGCAGGAAAACAAGGAGGATCCACCAGACTCAAATTAATACCCGATTCAGTTTTGCCTGTTAAGAATAGTTACTGTAACTGTCAGTCATGTTGAAATAAACACAACGGAGTTGTTAAATCGAAAAATCACTGAAGTCATCCGAAGCCAATGCCGGCGTACTCATTAGGCGACGCAGGCGGCCATCTAAAGCGGCATCTTCTGAGACGCTGCCTTCTTAGCAAGACAGCTAGGGGGCGCCAGTGGTGACAGGGACCGCATGGGTTCCAACCGGTATCATTTGAGTTTTACTTGCTAGCATCAAAAAGGCAAGATGCGTAAGGGAATGGCAGCAGACCTGAATTGGAAAGATCTTCACAGCTACGTATTCGTTCATCAGCTGAGCCTTCCAAACGCAGCCAAAGCGCCCCCTAGCTTTGATCTCCAATAACTGCAGAGGTTTAAGGCCGACCAGAGGGGAAGGTGGTGGTGGGCCAGGATCCTGATAACGGAAGAAGCCGTGGTTAGCACATCACAACCCGCCCGTCGGTTCAACCTCCGAAATAAGTAAGCAAAAATCTCATACAAGCCAAAAGCGATCATATTACAAAAATACAAACCAAGCTAAATGACAGAAATACAAAAGATATGTAACAATGCAATGCATAAAGCTTTAAGATGGGGCTGCAACACAATACAGGATGTAACCAGCTACTTAGGGTGCAATACAATACACTTCTGTACCAGATCATTCCATTTTTTTGGCATGCAATACAGGGGCTACAATGTGGCCTTTGGGAATCTATTTATGGCAGTTTGAGAGTGAAGTAGCTGCTTTAAATACTTATTGGGAGTTAAAGCAAAACAAATGGCATAAAAAGGCACTGATATGAGTTCATGGGCATTAACCCAGCAGAGGGCCGATCTCTCACACACATCATACTGCGGATGACAGAGAGAGATCATTCATCAAACAGAGTACGTTTGGACTGCGGAAAGAACGCTGGGTAACCAGGAGGAGACAAACACGGGAAGAACATGCAACATAACACCCCCACCACCCCCCCCAAAAAAAAGAAAAGGAAAATAAAAGCACCGGATAGAGGCAGGATTCAAATCCAGGACCCGGAAGGTGTGAGGCTCTACGCCAATCCAGAAGCGTAACAATCTATGCTATGCCCTTCCCCCAGCCCTGCATCATGGACAAATGTTTCTGCTGGGTGGAGCACCAAGTCCAGTTTCGGTTTAAAGGTCATCCAGTGGTATTTTAAATTCATTTTAACTAGCGGACCGCTGATCACTCCTTACCAGCCATAGGCATGTTCACAGTTCTCAGGCGCATTTCGGGCAGGATACTTCAGCCCACAGTTCAGCCCACTGACGTCTTCAGTATCCATTCTTATCATTATCTTAAAGTCTGAGTTCTCAATACTGGGAATCAGCTGGGCGTGATAATTTACATAGTATTAAAATGGTCTCTCCTTAGACCCTGAACAGGCTGGGTGATCTAATTGTACGTACTCCCTCGAGGAACACAAGATAGTATTTGTGAAATACAGGCCCTGGACATTGAGGCAGCCGTTTCGCTGGAATATTAAAATTCACCCACGAGCGCCTGAGGAACCAACAGAGCCACAGTATTCTTGGTTCGGGTAACACTGCACAATGAAAGACCTCGATTAAGTCTCGGGTTAATCTAAATCACCGGATCCCACTGTAAAAACTATCAATTCCTATGATCCCATGGTGCACTTGGGCAGAGGTCGGGCTTACCTCGTTAAGGTCGACCTGGCCGTACGGCGGCTTGCGGTGGCGGTACATCCAGAAGGCGAGCAGCAGGATGACCGAGAGCACCGAAACGGGAAGCAGGGAGTAGACCAGGACAGTCAGCATGGAGGGCGCGGAGGGCGGGGGCCGGATCACTGGTAACACAGCAGACAGACCCTCACACTATGTGACATCATCGTGACACTAAAAATCAGTGAATGCCATCTGCTATTCCATGATGGAGTAGTACACACCTTGTTACTCAGCAAGTATAGTGAAATACAGGCCCCACCCACCCAATCATAAGCCAATTACTGCCCCCCACCCCCCAGTAAGACCCTGTGACCAACCCAACACTTCAAGACAAGCCTGACATCATATAACGAGTAATGTAAATCAAAAGGTGTTTCAAAAGGTTAACCAATGACCGTTATGTAAAGGGAAGTAAGTTAGAATCAGTACTTTTAACTTTTGTATACTAAAATCTATTTTATTCTATTCATTTCATTTTTAAAATTTATGTTTTTTGTTTTCTGCAAATGTAAGCAAATACTATAAACATAAATTCCTAGTACATGCAGATGTACCCAGCCAAATAAGAAACTTCTCACACTGATCTCAATATGATCCCATAATATCAAAATCTTTGCCATAAAAAATAATATAACAATAAAACCACAATGTTTGGCATCTACTGCTGGCTGCTCAGGGATGGCATCCGGCAGAAGTTACACCGGGGCAGCGGTAAAGAAGACCGACCAAGGACTGCCCACTTACCTGGGCCACTAGCATCGGGCAGGTGGGTGAACCTCTCATTGCAGTAGTTGCCCTCACAGCAGCAGAAGAACACAGACGGGTTCTCCTCAGTGGCTATGCACTCCTGCCTGCCATTACCCAAGAGACACCGCAGGACCATCATAAGTTCTCGGTTAACAAATGTCTTACAAAACTGGCTCTTCAGTCAAAACAGGCAGGAAAACCTCGTATATAATGAGGAATTCAATAAATCTGACATTAGCCTTGTAGGTGGCATAGTGGTTAAATTTTTTCCTGTAAACAATAAGAATGAAAATCTTAAATTAAGGAGGAACCTAAATATTTCTATAAATGTTGTATTTTCTCTTCAACACTACCAGTTAAGTCTTAACTATGTTGTCTTAACCCATGTGGTTTTCTACCACAACAGGTCTAGAATCTTCCATCTGCATTAGTAACAAATTCACTCAAGGTACAAATAACGGGAAACCTTAACGATTTTCCAAGGAGGTATTGAGCCGAATAATGAGCAATTAGCAAAAAGGTCGTCAGCAGACAATAATGCCAGCGAGGACCCGAGGGGTGGCCGCCGCCTTGCCTGTCGTAGCAGTTGAAGTCGTCGAGCCAGCAGCCCTTCTTCACCAGCACGATGGCGCCCGAGTTGTTGCGCCAGGATGCGTAGCAGTGCGAGCGCTTGTCCTTCTCGTCCTCACAGCGCTCCACGCCGCTCTGGTTTGTCTTCTCAATCTCCCAGTTGACGTTGTAATACAAGCACTCCCTGGTCTCGGTTTCGCCATGGCTCGGTCCTATGGGACACGATCGGAAAGCGCCGAGATGACAGGCTGTCCAAGGCATGGACGGGAATGGGGGGACATTCCATGGGTATTCACAGTAATCCATGGGAATAGGGGAAAAAATTATGAGTGCCGACTTCAAACATGGAAAAGATAAAATGAATGATGACACGTTATTGATCCCCATAGACAGATTCTCTTTTCACCAACCCCCATCTTGTTCTCCATGACACATATGTAGGTGACGGAAACCTTGGCAGCGAAAGGCAGCCACACATAGCAGTGTCCATAGAGTTCGGGGTTAAGGTTCTTCATGAAGGGCTCACAGACTATTCTACCGAAGCAGGGCTTGAACTGATGACCTTCTGATTACAGGCACTCAGGCTTAGCTCACTGAACCACATACTTTCATAAGTATCTTATGAAGTATCTTTCATCAACATAAGTTTTTCAGCAATTCCAGATGAGTTCTAAGCTATTTTGTTTTTCAGAATAAAAATGCAAGAATAATTTGGTCTGGATAACGCGAACTAAATACATTTGTGGAAAAGTATCAAGTTGGGAATTCAATATTTAAGATATTTATAAGCAAATATGGACAGGTTTAATTTTATACTGTGATGTTGGTGTCCCGGTGCACGCGGGGGCGGGACAGAGACAGCCCCGGTGCACGCGGGGGCGGGACAGAGACAGTCCTGATGCACGCGGGGGCGGTCTCGGTTTAGATGCTCACAGAGACGGCTCAGGATGGGGACAGACATCCCAGTGCAGCACTCCACTAAGACTAACAGAAGACAGTCCCAGTCTCCCATAACAGTTATTTAACATTTCTCCAAATAGATATACAAGTGTGGAACGCCTAGGGTCAAAGAGCAGCACCCAAGAGGCGGTGTTTAAGGGAATTCCTCAAGGGGCCTACTCTGGGGAATTGAACCGACAACCTTCTGGGCAGAAGCACAGATCCCTAACCTACTAAGCTACACACCACCCCTTTTAAAAGAGAAATTACCCTGTTTGATGTTAAGTTGCGACCATTTACTACTAAGAGCAGCTGGTTAATCTCACAAAGGCTTACTAACTGATTACAGAACCAAAACTGACAAGTTGCATGTCAAGTTACATACAAAGTCACAATAATTGATTTAGTGTGGATGCAGTAGTTATGGCGCTAGGGACCCCACTGACCAGCAGGTTGTGTCAGAGCAAGAGGCCGTCTAATAAAACACACTAAGTACACTGGCAGAGTGTAAAACGGGGATCTCCGGCGAAAGCAGAGGCCACAGCAGACGGCAGCAGGAAGCATCACCGCTCAGATTCCAGGGCGGAACCCATAAACCAAAACGGGATCGCGTTTAATCATAAAGAACACCGGAAGTGTCTAACAAACCCAGCGAACCCAAGGCCCATGCATTAGTGGAGCGTGTCGAGCTGCTATAAAGGGAGCAGGGAGGCTAAGGGGCACAAGGAACCGCAAAGAAAACCACCACAAATGGGGGGCGGGACAGATAAGACTAAAATAAAAACATACAAAGTCAGCAAACAAAAGTCAGACAGGCATTTGTAACAAACCCATACACACACAAATTAATGTTTTATTGTTCTTTCCCTCTTTATAAGGGTTTAATTAGGCTTGGGGGGGTTTAAGGTAACACAGAATACAATGGTATTTTAGGTCCATCGAGTGGAAAATTTTATGGTGGGAGGATCCAACCCCAGCTGGCTGAATGAATTTCATCATAATAGTGGAATGGCATTGCTTTGAAAAATGCTGCCAAAACCCCATGTACACCGTGCCATGTCTGGAAGGTGTGGCGGTACAAACAAAAGAGAGATACCGCCGAAGACCAGGTTTAACCCACCAGATGCTTCATTTCATTCCAAGTGCCTTAAAAAAAATAAACATGCACGCGCATGAAACGAAAGAGTATCGCTGGGCACAGATGGGCTCTCGACTCGCACCTCCCAGTTCGGGAGTCGGAAGAGCCAGAGACGGCCCTCAGCTAGCCACTAATGATGGATCGACAAGGGGTTTCAGCTGTGGGGAAGGGGCTGCGATGAGTGTGCTCATCTGCCTAGAGAGGACGTGCCTTAAGTTCGGTGGAACAGCAAGCCAGCGCTCTCCGCTTCGTTAAAGGTGGCGCTGGGGACCCCGGACAAAGGTCCTGCCAACATCCCAAAGTCAGGTCTCTCTCAATTCTCCCATGGTGATATCAAACACTGGTCTTCCCAGCGCGGGGCAGTCATTACAATAAACCTTGATTGAATATTCATAGTAGTACATGAAAAAGAATATCTGTGCATCACACTGCCATTTCTACTACCAAATATTTTTTTCATCCATATTTTTTACCAGGGACAAGTGGGAAATATGCAACTGCAGATTTAAAATCAGGAATTAACTGTATTGCAGGATATAAAAAAAAACAATGTCCCTATAGCAAATAATATAAGATCCGTAATAATTTCTACACACATTTCTTCCAAGCAACAAAAGACGTTGTTACAGCAAAAGGTTACATCAATCAATCCGCCAACAAAAGAGGCGAGGTCTCAATTAATTATTATTGTTATTTTTTTTTAGTTTTATCACAAGGATCCATCCTTGCAACAAGATCTCGCCGGAATCATGGCCGGCGTGGCTCAGCCTGCCTGTGCGAAGTGCATTTGAAAATGGATCGGGGGGGGCGGAGAAAAAACAGCCAAATGAACAGCGAATAAAAAAGGCGATTTTCTCCCTCCCTACTGGAGTAGGAAAAGCGAATCTGTGTTTACTATACAACACAAATTTGGCAGGACTGGCTGCAGCAGATGTTCTAACAAATCTGTGCATTACGGTTTCCAGGCAACGAGAGATGTAGGAGCGCTGCCACCAGCCCAAACACCGAGCCCTGCCACACACACACACACACACACACACACAGGCACACACACATACGCACCAGACAAAGCCTCGCGCAGCCATCCACTCGCTGACTTGCCTCCACTGTAAAAAAAAACGGGAGGTACGTACACACACAAACACACACACACACACCACCAGGGGAGGCATGGAAGATACAGTGGGATTACAACATGCCACACAGAGTACCACACAAAGACAGAAGTCCTGTGTTCAAGGGCAGAATTTCAAAAGGTTTTTTATATTGTGGGTATTAAGGGGAGGAGTAAATTAGGAAGTCAGATTTGACAACCACGTCCTCAAAAGGTCACAAAGAGCAGTCGCTCAGTACTGAAACTGACTAAATACTGTAATTATAATTACCTTTACTTCGGGGTGAGTAGCCATTACTGTTGAGGCGGGTATCGGCACAAATGTAGTGAAATAACCTGGACACTCAGTCTTAAGTAACAATAAATTAAAAAAATTCAGGCTTGGTGGTTGGGGTGGGGTAACCTTAATGGCTGAAGGGTGGGGCAGCCGGCAAAGTCTACTGGGTGAAAAAGCCATCTACACCTTCATAGTAAGCAAATAGATGGAGCAGGAACAAATGCCAGCCAACACGTCTGGATTAATTAAAGCATTTCTAATTAACCCACAGCGCCCCAGCTGTCAATCAATCCGGGCTGAGGATCACAGACCGGACAGCATGCTCATCTTTTCAGGTGTATTAATCATCATTATCTCGGGCTAAAAAACTAAAAAGCTAAACTTTAGCAGTAAAGAACTAACTGCTTCTTAACATTTTTGAAGGATAGGTGAGTTAACGAGCAGGAAACGCGGCAAATAAAATTGGGGCGAGCCCCCTACAGCGTGTTAAATCTCACATTAATCAAATGTGTGCCACATTTGTTCACATTCTCGCAATTAAGGAAGAAAAAGACTCTTAAAAAAATTCACTTGCTAAATTCAGGAGCAAAATGTGTGTCTTCCACTGCTAATAATAATTACAGCAATAGTAAAGCACTGAAAACATCTATCCTCCTCCACAACTGTAGGGGGCCTCGGTACAACTGGAGTCCATCCAGGGAAGACCACTGTAAAAGGTAGCATGTACGATGCTAGAATCTGCACTTGAGACCAACGGCGGATTATCTGCACAATGTCAACACCATTCCGCGGTTCTAGCTAAGAGCCGACTGGCTACAGCCACGTGTCATAATAACCAATTAACTCGGCCTGCTGCATAAACTTAAATGGCCATTCGGTTGGCTGGTCACAGAGGCCTACTCCTCTAAGTGATATACCGTAGTACATACGGTGAATCAGCAGGTGTCCATTTTTTATGGTTCAGTCACCTTGTAACAGCAGCATAACACTAACGACAATCTGTGGAAGGAATTTTAACTGGCTGCTGATCTCATTTGCACACTGTAACAACCTCGCATCAAGCAGCAACTGTTAAATCCCTCAGCAGCAGCTTCCCCCTATTTGACAGAAAAATTTACAGCATAATTAAAACATTTCCAGGATGAGGATAAATTACAGATGTCTACTCATACCGACTGTAAAGCTACATGCTAACTCACCTTTAGCTCACCTCATTCTAAAGAGTTAAGGTCGGACATGACACTCATGTTGTCTTCAACATAGCAGCAAATTTTACTGGTATTCAACTAGAGCTGGGCGGTATGACCAAAAAATTTCACGGTATTTTTCAGTTATATCGGTTTCACGGTGTACGACAGTATTTTTATTTTTTAAGTATGACTGGGCGTTTACCACATTTTATAGGATTTTACAGAGCACATTCTTTTACGTTTTTGCATTGTTCCTACATTAACTATATTATTTTAGTATTAGCCATTGCGCCTATCCGCTACTTTAATGATAACATGCGTGCTAACTGCTTATAGACAAACAGCTAATATTAAGGTGTGCGCCGGCCAAGTTAACATTTTTGATAAGTGTTTAATAAGTTCAGTGTTGCTGGAACTGACCTCGCGAAATGTCTCAAAGACCGGGATGTCAGTCTTTAAGATGCTTCGCCAGGTTTGACATGCTACTTGACTTCGTCGCCACAACTTTGTAGCACTATTTGCATAGAGGCTTATCGACATCCTTAGCCTTTCCATGCTCGTCTGCAAAATACTTCCCAACGGCACTTGCCATGCCATGTTTGGCCAACTCGGTATGTGTGTGTTAAGCAGCGTGAATGCGTTCAGCGGTTATTGAGAGGAGGGGAGGGGCTGCACGTGCGTGTACATGCGCCTGCGCTGTAGCGGTGCTGTGTGAAGTGTGGCGAATGAGGCGAAAACCACACTGTTGGTATCAATAATGGTGAAAATGAGTATCTAATCAGATACTGATTTTTAATATCGATTGGTATCTGAGAATCGATTTTTGACAACCCCAGTGTCTCATTATTTTCAACTCCAGCGTCAGCTGCATCTTCCGTTTCTGATCTTTCGCGGTACATCTTTAGAGGAGCGGCAGTGAAAAAGCCCCCCCCTTAAACAGTGTCCAGCTGCGCCACTTTCCCAACGTTGTGTCGGCTATTTAAACCGCTATTGCGGTATAAGAAAAATTCATATCACAACAATAATAAAAAACGGTTTTCGCTATGAACCGGTACACCGCCCAGCACTATGTTCAACAAACCCGACATGAACTTAACCCAAAAGACAACGTGGCTGAGATATTATCTGCACTCAGTCACTCCTCCTATTATCGGAACATTAACTAAAAACAAGCAACAGAAAATTTGACATCGATTCCCTTCTCAAAGGCTTTTCTACCTATCTCTGCTCCTGTTCATAAAATGTGATGTATTCACAGAGACTGCATTTACCACCACTCAAACCATGCATGTGGGTGGGGCCCCTGTGGTTTGTTGCCCCCCCCCCCCCCCCCCCCCCGTTGGCCACAAACAGTCACCACACTAAATAAATATGTTCCTTATTTAGGAGATGCTGAAGCTGCATGTTTTAGTAACCAGCCAGCTAGTCATAATCTTCTGGCTCTACCTGATAGCCATTTCGTCTTTTGAAACATCCGAGGGAGGACAAGGGGGTGGGGGGACCCCAAAGTAACCTTTTTAATGGGGCCCCCTAAACAGCAAACACACCCCTGTGTATTCGACCACCCCAGCACTGTTCCTAAGGGTCCCCCTTTCAGGGCACTACTATACCAGAGGTTAGAAGGTCATATAAAAATAAATGCAGTACCAAGTAAACCCCAACTCCTGTCGATCCATCTTTGGATTCAGTATTACCGGCTAAATATAGTGTTAACTACCTGCCCCCCCCCCCCCATCAGAATTCACTCTTGCAGAGAGCTTGTTTACAGAAGCAAGAGGTAATCCTAGCTTAACGTCACAACGCTAACAAATGAAAAGACAGCAATTAAGCTGTGTGAGAGGAATTCTCATTCTTAAAAGGTAAATAAATTAATCCATCCATTTTCCAAGGCTCCAGTACAGGGGCTGCAGGGAGCTGGAATTCTACCCCGGGAAGCCCAGGGAACGAGGGGGACACCTGGATGGATGCCAGTACATCACAGGATACACACCATGGACACCAGTTCGGTTAACTGCCTGTTTCTGAATGACGGGTGGAACGCAAAGTACAGTGAGGAGAATGTCCACACTCACAGTGCCAGGGAAGGAAATCAAACCCACAACCCACTGAGTCACCACTCTACCAGTAAAGAAACTATTTGAGGAATTAGTTACCATTGAAAATGTTATGTCAAGATGCTACCAATAAAGACTTCAAGGTTGTTTTCAAACTTATTATGCATAAAATCTGGACAAATAACGGTTTTTAATAAACCTGCTCTTTCTGTGCAGTGGCTATTTCAAATTCATCGCCCTGCTTGTCACTCCTAAGCACACGTGGGAATATTATTTTGGTAGTGGATCAATCAGTCATCCTCACCCCACAGCGGGGCAGCGAGAGACCCCCCAATGCACAAAAACACAATCGGAGTCCCGCCTCCAGCCCCCCCACAACCCCCACCCCCGCGGCCTCGTTTCACATCTGAACAGGGGCACAGAGGTCGCAGCGAATGAAGTGTATGATTGGGTAGGCTGCCAAGATTCGCATGACTCGAAATTCACTGCCGGTCCATTTAGCTCGCCGCTAGGGGCCTTTCCGACACTTCTGGGGCCAAAAACAAGAAGCGGGGGCTTCTGGACTTGGGGAATAAAACAGGGCAGAGGAGACGATCAAGTGAACTGCAATTGACTGGTGTAACAACTGCAGAAATGGCCGCCACAAATAAGAGCACAGCAATTCATTTAAACTGCGTTTTCTCATATATTTTCATTAAAAGCAGACATCAGACTTAACTCCCCTTTTCATAAACCTCTAGTGACGGTCCTGACCGCTACGATGGGGGGCGCTAACTGCTAAGACAGGCTAACAAAATATACGATTATTACCACTATTGATATCGACTGTTAATAATTAATACCTGGACATTAGCCCCGTGCCTGAAGTCCTATTTGAGCTCCCAAAGCCCCCATCTCACAGAGGAAGCTTCACAAGCACATTAGGAGATGCACTTTATTTATTATTAAGGCAGATTGGAGGGCAGCGACCTCCGACGACCTTGTTCCTCCGACTGGCCATGGCGGACAACGCTGACGCGCAGAGTAATGAGACTCCTTGCTGCTACGGAGGTGGGAAGCGTGTCGCATTATCAACTGGGGGGGGGGGGCTCAACAGGCACAATGAACGGCGTAGGAGAGTGTTTCTTACACACATCTTCATAATTTAAATAAAAAAGTCTACTTATTGGGGTGGTTGGGTGACAATATCCCAATTAAATAATCGGCCATTCGCATCTCCCCACCCCCTGACATGAAACGCCACTGCCTACAACGTCAGTAGGTTACGGATTGATTCCTCACCAACACATGATTAAAGCATAGAAGATTCGCACAGACACAAGCTGGTAAAGGCACCAAAGGCGTTTCGGACCTGGGCCCGCTAATAATACACAAACAAATTAAATACATGTTTGAAATCCCTAGTTTACCCCAAGCACCTACGATGCACAGTGGGACAAAAGACACCCGGAAGCAGTAGGTGGCCTGTTTCGGTCCCAAGAGATGGTCTTCTGTTGGGACACTGAAGGTTCTGAATTACACTGGCTACCCTGGCTGGGGAAATGGCAGAGATGTTATGGCACCTCAAACAGATGCATAAACTAACAAGCCAGTACATAAATATTCATTAAAACAAAAAAAGGTTAAAAAAAAAAAAAAAAAAAAAGTTTAGAAAAGTATTCTCCAAAAAACAAAGTGAAGTGATCCGTAGATGTAGACCTACTTTTTATAATGAAACAACCCAAAATAACGTAATAAATGAGGGGCAATTTTTAACCAAAACCATGCAAAGCTATAAATGAAGACAGTAAAATGTTAATCGGTACACTTGTACACCAATTAAAAATACTTCCCATAAAATGCCAAGCACACTTAGACGTTTTCTAAGCAGCGCCGTGGGTAACCATTCCCACAGGCGTCGGTGGAAATGGATTGTTCCGGTTTCCTGGGTTTCCCGTTTGGCATTTTGAAATGACTTAATTACCTTACGGCATTTAATTACTTAATTTGTGGTATCAATCTGAACATTGAATACAACTATATAAAAAACAGAGACAAGCGGAGGCCTTAAGCAGACGCTAACTTTAGCTTCCCACGCGCAACATCAGGGGGGCCCAACAGGCTACGGAAGGGGGTAGGTGGCCGTTGGGATCTTCACCCTTCTCACTGGCCTGCAAACCAGCACGCTACAGTGCCGAGGACTCACCACTGGATGCAGTGCCAGCTACTGCCACGAGCTTTTCCACAGTGCCCCATAAAAGCCCCTGTAAACGACTACACGTTGTTCCTTGGCTCACGCACTACCTGGGCTGATCATGGCACTCCCTCTCAAACCCAGAGACTGGATCGCAGAGCAGGCAATCAGGGGCATGGGGGTTCATATTAACATTGGTGGGGGGGACGGGTGTATCAAGTTTATGGATCGCACTATAGGGCGACTCTGTAGTGGGATTGTGAATGTATTTTTTACTGCTATTACAATTACAACACATCAAGCGTTCGTCTTTCCATTTCCACTGATATTCATGTTTCGTCGTGTGGTGGGCGTGGTGGCACGGTGTACCAGTGCATGCTCCCCAACCAGGCCTGACCTGATCTTCACTAATACGGCAGTTTATCTGCGGTACTGTCCTGCATTATGTACGCTGAATTAGCGGGAATTCTGCCATAAATTTCAGGCCATGCACTGTGGAACAAAATGATTGTGAGTTTCTGGTACCCTGAGTAACATTATGGCATTTCCTCCATTTTACATAATCATTTATTGATTACTGTTGGATATGATACAAGGTCTTCAACAAGTTAAGTTTATACACAAAGCTGTACTTTCCCACTCGCCACTCTCTGCATCGTCTCTTTACTCGCACAATCTGGAAGCGAGGGTCTGCTGGTCAGTGGCATGTTTCACAACTATATAAGCTGCAGTCATGATTTTGTGACCCCCCCCCCCCAGCTGACAAGTTTAGAGGTTCAGCGTGTAAACTCAAAAAAATTATTAAATTATGTGATGAGATAAATGCGATAAGTGTTTCTTTTGCATACCAATATATTATATATGATAATATTGTGGGAGACATGTGTCCCCCCCCCCCCCCCAAAATCTACACCTATGGACGAAGGGCATTCAGACTTCTAAACATCTGAAGATCTTTAATGCTGTCAGGGCCCCAAAAGGAAGGAAAATCCATTTTATATTGTTTTCGACTAGAAACGTGACCCACAAGACCTTTTAAATATGTAAGCATTACGCCAAACCGTAAAATGAACACTTATCTCTGAATCATTCCTGAGAATGAAGGTTAAACGTTCAGCTCGACGGAAAACGTCCAAAGTGAGATCCAAAGGTATATTAATCACAAATAAAACGCTTTACGAAAGAAGGAATCCGATGGAATGGTGCACAGGCGAGGTTTCCATACGCAGTGGGAGTGTGTCGTGTGGGTGTTGTTTTTGGGGGGGATGGATGTAAGAGGGAAGGAGAATGAAATGTTTGAAATGGCAATCTGTATTAATGGATGTCTGTTTCTTCATTAAAGTGCAGGAATATAGAAGAAAATAATGAGGTCATGAAACAAAGCGGCCCCAGACACACCGATTGTGAGGCAACGGTTTGATTCACGCAGAAACTGACTTAAAACCCTTCAAAAACTTTGCCAAGACAGCAAGACCTTTTAACTTCATTTATAATTTAAACATCAAACTGGATATGGTTGTAGGGGATGGATCTAAAGGCCGTGCGATTTCTGAAAGGCTGAGGCCATCAAAGACCCTGCTAATCTCTTAAATTAGCTACTTCTTAACGAAGCAAGCAATTAGCTTGTGAAAGTTACCCATCATGCACTTTGGGGAGGACAAAGAAATAGGAAGTTAGTTACGCATATTTGCAAAAGTGCATTTAGAAGCTCATATTAGAAGGATTACAAAGACGGGAAGTGAACGTCGTAAAGGCACAAGAGAGGAGAGAAAAAACAAAAACAACCGACCTTTTTATGCTCAGTGACAAGTCAATGGCAGACCCTCCCCGTCTTACATCAGCACAATACAGACACTCCTCTACTCCTGTAACGAACTACGAACGACGAGGACTGAAAGTCCAAATCGTGTTTCATTGGGCTACCATTTGCTGTCCGCAACAACATTTTCTGAGCGCCAGTTCCACCGCGTGTGACTTCTGCTCGCTACTGCCAGCGCGCAGCAGCGTAGCGTGCGTACTCCCAGCATCCTAGCCGAATAACTGATATTGAATAACGACTTACGAGTATTTCAAATTACGAACAGCTATTCAGAACGTATTCACTCGTAAGTAGAGGAGCATCTGTACTTGCACACTTCTTTGTTACTTTTTAATTATATACTTAAGGGAGAAATATTGGGTTTGGACTTATTTGTCTGTTAAATATCTGTGTACAGTTAGTGAACAACAAAAATATTCCCCTTGAGGACAATCAATAAAGTCCTTCTTATCTTTCTGTCAAAGACCTTTTGACCAAAGTATTTAACCTCAGGTCTAAAAAGCTACCCGAGTAAATCAGCAAAACGTACACAAAGGATAAAACCCTCCGAAGCCCTGGATAACAATGGCTACTGACCGACCCAGTTCTTTACTGCTCTATTACGGCACCGACCCAGGGATCGCCTTGCTGCACAAATAACCCCGATTCAACACACCGGTCCACTGTCCGAGAGACTGGCCTGAAAGGAGAAAGAAATTAAACAGCAGGCTGGTTTTCTGCCAATACAATAACAAATAGACCTTTGGAACGTTCCTGCGACGGTTCTCCATGCTTATGCTCTCTCAGCAAACGAACTGAATCTATGAGCGAGCCCGGCGAACACAAAGGACACGTGTGGTTTACTGTGGGCGAATCATTATCTGCAGTATGCCGCTTGGAGTAGATATGCATTGTTCGACACTACGCGTGAGCGCAAGTTTAGTTACACTCGCTGCGCACATCCATAAACTTGCCTATAAATAGGTATATGCATAATTTCAGCTTGCTCGCCTGCCTGTCAGAGGCCTTGTTTAAAAATCAGCACAGCTGCCAGTTAGAGAGGTGAATCTTTCGGCATTTCTCCCAGCATGCAATGCAAAACGCTTAGCTCGGGTTAGGATGAATTGCTCAAAGCAGGCAATTTCAGAATCGAGCAGCTGTCTGCTATCTAACGGCTATTACTAATGAAAGGCCTTAGAGTTTTCTGTAGTGCGTTTGATGGTTGAAAAAAACTCTTACTGCCCCTGCCAGCAGATGAGACCCGCTATCGACTTTTTCCAAGATGATACCATAGCCCATCCCCAAAACAAACTGTACTTGCGTTGATAGAGCTAAACGTTCAACCTCGAGAAGGCTGCAGCAGCTGATAGATAAAAAGGGGAGGGGGGTTGGGGGGGGTATTAAATGTCTTCCAGTCAATACCCATTTTTAAAATATGAACTGTGTAAATAAAGGAAAAGCTCCCCTAGGAGGGTGTTCACTGCGCGATATTGCCCGTAACTGGAGTCCTAAAAAAAGCAGCACACTGTGCTGGATAAACACGCTCATCACCAGTGGGCTTTAAAAGAAAATGTTACCATTACTCCATCCGTAGGTGATCCTATGGAAGAAAACGGCACGAGAAAATATCCCAGAGCCTTCTCAGTGCAACATCTCAATCGTTTTTCTATTTAACACATTACTGATACAACTAAAAATCGAGTATTCAAAATACGTGAGCCTTCCTATACAAAATTCTATGGGACTGAACTGTGCCTATTAAATGTAGGGACTATTTCCAACACTTAATCATCCAAATACGTTTAAACATCATGCTTACAAAAATACATTTACGATACTAAATATTCCCTCTGCAATAACAAAATATATATATATGCAAGACAGAAACATACTGCATTGTTCGACTGCATTTCTCCCATATATATATATATATATATATATATATATATATATATATATATATATATATATATATATATATATATATATATAAAAATAAATCAGACATCACAAAATTCTTTTTAAAAGATTGAAACTGAAGCTGAACGAAAAGACACTTCATTGTGTCTAAACTGAGGAATTAAAGAAACCCAAACAAAAATGTTTTGATTCATATCGAGGGAAGAAAAAAAAAAAAAAAAAAAAGAAAAAAAAAAAAAAAAAAAAAGACACCCCCACTCTACAGGCTCCTCACTACCGCACTTCCAAAACACTCCACCGCCCCCAGTCAGTGCTGGCAGGCGGCCAGCTGGATACCAAAAAGGGCTTTCCCTGCACCGCGCCCCCCACCCCCATTCAGAAGCTCACTCTTATTACACAACTCTATTTATAGCTGCTGGCAGAGACCCAACCACAAGTCAACCGCATAACCACAACATAAAAATTCAAGGAAAACAAAGAAGAATTACTCTGCTCCTAACAAACACTGGGGCACGCTTAGTCCTGAGAAAGGTAAATTAAGGTCGAAAGCTGATTCCTCTCACTCAGCATGAAACAGCCCTTTGATAGCTGCAGGAATCAGAATAGCTAAATGCCTTCTGAGAATATAAATACAAACGCTTCTAATTTTGGCGTGCCAAGACCGAAATCTACCCCGCCCCCCCACCCCGCATTTTCCCCAAAGAAATTTCTAAAGACATGTGGAGAATTTAGCGATGATAGCATTTAAAAATGTTATGGTCCATCATGCCCAATCAAACCAGTATTTAACAAACTAGTCTTTAAACTAATTTTTAAAAACATTAATAAAATCCAGGGAAAATAATGAGCAATGAAAGAAAAAGAAAAATTATCCAGAGAAACCATGCCATGCTGGTATTAGAACGTCTTGAAACGCGTAATAATCTTCACTCATATTCTGCAAAAATTGAATAATAAAAGAAACACACAAGACCCAGTTTATTTTATTTATATTTATATTATATTATATAATATATATATATATATATATATATAAATAAAATAAAAACTCATACATTAGCATTAGTGACCGACACGATGAAAGGGTAAAATTGCCAGTATTGATCCTACGCTTCATTTAGCTAGCGGGGAGACAAATCGCAGCACTTTGGGCGCCATGCTGCGGCGCATCGTGAAACGGTCGAGATGTATCGCACAGTGGAAATGGTATCATGCTAAAGCAAAAGGCGACGGGGATATGATTCGAGCGTATAACCGATCAACAGAGCCCCTTGGGTTACTGCTCAGAACATGAGCCACTCCCGGGGAAAAAAAAAATACCTCCATCACCGATCAATATGCAATTACCTTTAATCTGCTGCTGTCCTTGACATAATTTGTGTGTCTGTGTGTGTGTGTGTGTGTGTGTGTGTGTGGGGGGGGGATCTTGACCTTAAGATTCTTAAATATGTTAACATCCCAAAACAAGCTCCAGCAGCCTGTGACTTTGGACAACACAGCAACAACGAGAAACGGAGAAACCAACGTACGGCTCAGCAAGTTAGAAGTCCTTTGTCGTCCACACTATTAATAAACACATTATGCTAATTATGGCTTTGAGTTGGTTACAGCTAGTGGTAGAGAGCTGAAAGACTCACTTAAATCAGCAGTTTGGCAACATTTTAGCTTCCCAATAAATTATGCCAATGACAGAGAGAGAGAGTAGTTAAGACTAAGAATGTCTGTCGGCTCTGTACTACGGAATTCAGATATTTTTCTGGAAACACATCCAACATGCCGACTCGTTTTAGACATCATCCAAGTGTGTGTTTTTGCCAAGAAATTTTAGACCAGGATAAAAAAAATAACTAATGCACTAATGCTAAATTCACACTACATGATTTTAGCCCCGATTTTCCATTTGGCAAAAGTTTTTGCCGATCGCCTACAAAAGGCCAAGAACTGAAGCAAATCAGCATTTGCTTGGTGCTGGCAAATCGGCACTTGATCACTATTAGCTCAAAGACGCAATCTAGGAGGCTAAATACCTGGGCCTGTCAGAAACCCCAAATCCTGCACCGTCAAAGGTGTTGCGACTGGCAATGAGTGCTGTGAAATGATACAGCCAATGAGAGCCACTGGCAACCAGTGCCTCAACAAGCTACAGCTAATGAGAGCAACTGGCAATGAGTGCGGTAACGAGTTACAGCCAATGAGAGAGCAAAACAAAGGGTGAGGTGAAACCCAAGGGAGGACCTTAAAAAAGGTGTATATAGTTCAGTTTCCTTCAGAACTGTTCTTAGTGCTCAGGGAAGAGCTACGGAGATATTCAATGAAAGTTTACATTTCACACACTAGCAGTTATTTGTGGCTTTAAATTAAGATGGTGCAGGAAAAGTACTTGCTAATTCATGATAGCATCGTGCCAAACTCGTGCATCAGTCCCTTGAAGAAATCAGGCTACGTGCAAATATATTAACAGTACCAAACGTAAACAACGTGATTTCAGTAACCCATGCCTAACGTTTGGAAATTCATTTCTTAACTCTCCTGGCAATGATAAAAATCGGCTCCTTGAACGATAGCGGTTTGTAACAGAATCAATCTCCTACGCTGTACCTACTAGATATTGATTATGGTTTGTGACTTTGCTGTCTTACTAGTCAAATGACCATAGAAATACCCATTAAAAACAAAATGCACAAAATGGAGTTTCACTAAAACCTTCTCTAACCGTACTTATGGAATGTTTTTATTTTATTTTTTTAAATGCAGGCTATATGTATATTGGCTACATATACAAAAATCACAATAATTAATGCAAGTGGCTCTCGTGTGATCTTCCCTTGGCAAAGAGAGCTTTGGTGGAAAAAGAGGATTCTGTTTTCATCCCTAAAGGCCCTCGGACCCCGTTACCCCCAATGTGGTGCTGGAGCCAGTACTGGGCTTTGTTCCCAGTCCAGAACTGGTTCTGCGCATTTCCACCACAAAGAACTAGTTATGGGGCAGACAAAAATGTCTCCAGCATGGCGACACAGAAAAGCTGGTCCGTAACATTAGCAAAAGTGGGACGGGCCATTGCGTCCAAGCTTTCCGCATACCGGGAAAATTCAGTCTCTAACCAACATAATTTTATCTGATATCCTCAGTGCCAGCAGTGAAACAACCTGCCAGCTTATTAGTGGAATAATGTTACATTTTTTAATTCTGTAGAAAATGAAAGATCAGTCAGCTGGCCAGATTTAATAATAAATAATGAACGTCAAAGGTCAAATAAAATATTGTGGAGCTCGAGTGGCGAAGAGATCCTGAGGCAGACAACAAAGTTACGTTTTTAGCAGACACTTTTACTGTGCGATCCTTCGAAGGACAGCAGTAAAACAGACTCACTCACAAACTCACACACGCAGACGGGGGAGTCTTAGCGGCAATACAGGCAGATAATATTCTGAAAACTGAGACCTTTGTCTGCTTGAAGTTTTCTTTTTTTGGTTCAGCAGCTTATAAAAAAAAATTTTTATCTGAAAGAGATCATAAATCAAATCGATTGGTTTATTGGTTAGTTGGTTAATTAATCGACTAATTGACTGATTAATTAATTAA
This sequence comes from Brienomyrus brachyistius, assembly GCF_023856365.1. NCBI lineage: Eukaryota > Metazoa > Chordata > Actinopteri > Osteoglossiformes > Mormyridae > Brienomyrus > Brienomyrus brachyistius. The sequence goes on along the minus strand of NC_064533.1, from coordinate 23,494,791 downwards.
AAATACTGAATTCATTTACTCTCACTTCCGTCTCACAATAACCCTTCCATTATTTTTTTAAAACCAGTGGAAATGGTTCTCAAAAGGCACCAAGCGAAAAACAGCCCAGCACCGGCTCCATATTGGTGGAAAGAGGTAAAAGAGGAGGATACTAGAGATGCAGCTCAACTGAGGAAACTGTAATGAATGTCAATAAGGCACTGTTACAAACACGCTGTCTGCTACACGCCTAATAAAAGCTAGGGGAACCCCTCATGTAACATACATTTATCTTATGGCACTGGAATACAGGAACCAAGCCATTCCCAACTCCTATCGCAAAGAAACACTAGTTACAACTTGGTTCCAGTTCACTTCAATTTTCCACTGCAGAAGGGTTGGCTCGATAAAGGCATAACCAGATTTCAAGAGCAAAGAGACACTTACTGTTCACATGGGGCACATCATGATTTACTATGTGCTATTTTCCGCTAGCATGTCTGTGAGAACCGCCACTTTATGTTAGCATCAAACGCTAGCAGAATTAGGATTCACTTCCATAATTTTACATTATAAATCCATTCCATTCAGCCATTCTGCAATTCTTTTTTACGCAGGAAGTTAGAAATTTTAAAAGTTCCCTTTTATCGGAAATGCATCAATACATCGTAATGTGAAACACTACTAATAATTAATATTATATAGAATATGCTCTTTTTCCCTTCAAAATATCCATGCATATCAAGTTAGACTAGTGTTTCCCAAGCCAGTCCTCGGGGAACCCTGGACAGTCCACGTTTTGGTTCCCTCCCAGCTCCCAGCCAATCAGGAACACTGAATACCTGGTACAGGTGTGCTGATAGGAAGCAAAAACAGGGACTGTCCAGGGCTCCCTGAGGACTGGGTTGGGAAACACTGACTTAGACAACTGGTTTCTCTGTACATTCCAACTGAACATATGATGGTGACACCACCAGCTTGATTTAGTCTCGCTTTCAGCCCTGCTAATAACCAGGACAGTATCAGTGTGGGTTTGGGTCTTGGTACAGCTCGCATCATTTATAAGGGAAAACTGTCGCTTCGTAGCTCAGGTATGGCTTGATTCTTTGTGGCAGTGGAAAAACTTCAATACATATTGGCACCTGTTATCTCAGATCCAGGTCTCAGCCCAGTTGACTGACCAACCCCTGCTTCACATCCGTAGGTGATCCAGACTGACCTCACTACTCCCGAGTCAAGCTTACACAACACAAGCATTTCCAAGTAGTACAAGGCTAGCATTCCTAGGAGCACTGGCCATGAGCTACCAGAATTTCTTCATTATCCAAAGATTCCTATTGTCCCCAAAAAATCCAATTCTGATTTTTTGTTAATCACTTTTCATGATTTTCAATGTTTTTCCATCTACTTCCAATACTTTAATTATAAACACACAACAACCAGGGCTGCCACTAACAACTTCTGAATGGTTTAATTTATATGCTGTTTTTATCGATTGATCGACTAATCTAAATGATTAATTTTCCTTCAGAAACTCGACCGTTTATGTTATTTTCACAATAAACTGTATGCTGTAGAAATTGGAAGAAAAAGTCAGACAATTTCTCACAAGTGAGGACACCCATCCACCTTATTTATTAACCAGCAACCAATACAACTTCTTAAGATGTTTATTGATGTGGCAAAGGACACCAGGCACTGAACATGCATGAGGCAAGATATATAATGGCTAATGCATAACAAACTCAAACTCTAAATATGGCAAATTATGCTTGAAACATACTGAACCTTAATTTGTCATGGATAGTGTATATTATTATTGTCTCAGATTGCCATTGCAGGGCTTTAGATTACGTTCAGCTTTTCGACACTATATGCACATTATTTTCCCCCACAATTCGACAAGCAGATAAGTAGTATGCTTAAAAATATTAATGAGACGTGATGCACAAAAGTTAGCAATCTATATACATTTCCTGTATCCTCATACTTAATATATTTAGTTAGCAGAACACGCAATGAAGAAAGGGACAGATCAGCAGCTACAACATCCTTTAAAAGAGGAGATACAGTGGTTAAACAAGGTAAAAAGATGGTGGTGTGGTGGAACTTTTTGCAGATTAAAGTCTGGCACATGTTTTTTGTACATACAGTGTCCATTTTCGGCGTCGACATGATTGACTACGTGGACTAATTGCAGCAGCCCTAACGACAACCATGTTGGGAATGATAAATAAATAAAAAAAACTGAACATTCACGTTTTTGCTAAAATCGGGACAAGGGATCAAGTTTGGTTAAAAGAATTACTAAAACGCATGCCTGGGAATTCAATATCCCTTTTAGGGTCCCAATTAGGGATGAAATGGTTACTGGTTTCACGGTAAACCACCCGACACATAATGAAAATCTGAAAGGGTAATACCATCATTAAAAGAGTGGTTGATTACTGTGCTTTGAAAAAGTCCCGGATCAACCAAGTAACAGTCTCCCTGATGCAGGTGCAGCATGCAGCATGCAGCATGGCTTTGTTTTGCGACAGTGAACACGTGGCTGTAGGCAGTGACAGTGGTTCAGAGATTTTTATATTTTTAATGCACATTGGTTTTCGTAACTTTACACGTTATTGACCTTATTTAATATTTTAATGTTTAAGCAAACAAAAAGTGTGCAGAGTTGCTTGTTTGTGGTTTTCAATAGAAGACTTGGCGAAATGATTTAAGTTTGTATGTCAATACTTTTTGAACATTATCAGCACATTTTAACAATATCGTAATAATACTGATAACCATGATCATATTGGTCACTATATTCATATTAACTATTCATACCGTTTCATATCTAGTCCCAACAAGTGTCAACAGGCAACTCCCCACATGTCAAATGGACTACAGTTTCCCCTCGACAAAAATATTCCAGGAACATTCTTTGTGAAGAACTGCTTATCTGATCTGGCCAATCCCCTTCATTGTGTGAACACCCCAGTGCCAAACTCTGAAACGCTAGCTCATATTTAACCCCCCCCCCCCCCACCCCCCGTCAAAGTAGAAACAGAACTCTAACGGCACCATTGTTAACCTGACACTGAAGAGGACTGAAATGCCCGTCAGTTTGGCCTCTTTAAATAAACCCCATATCCCCGTTACACCTGACCATGTACGGCGCCCCCCCCCCCCCCCCTCCCATAACAGGCCTACCAAGCCCCAGTCCAGCTGTAAGGAAACATGCTCCCAATAGGAAATCTGCTTCTGTGACAACAAACTTCCCTCGATGACCATAAAAGCGAAACATCACTTTATGGCTTATTTTGCCACAGGGCAAAAAGATAAAACGACAGGCTCCAACAGCCGGGCACCAGAAGAGTCATTTGTATTTAGACACAGGAGAGTGGAATATTGAACCCAAGCATCTTTTGACTAACAAGGAGGTTAGGAAGACTTAGCAAAGAAGACAAAGGAGCAGTGATAGCTCGAGGACATGGAAATTGTCCTAGCTTAAACAGACACCAGCAAGAACACCAAACCCAAGTTAAGTTTCCGACATACCGCTTGTGTTAAAACTCAGAAAGAAAGCCCAGACCAGAGGGTCGTTCGTATGACCCCACTCAATATTGTCCCCGACTCATTTTTCAAACCTTCCTCCCAACCACCAACTGTTCCCGTACTTCCCCCAAAAATGTTTATCGACAGCTGCTGCAGCATGGAGCGCTAGCAGGCTAATTTAGCCATGGAGCGGAAAAGCAGACAGGCATGGAAGGGGGGAGGCTGGGTGATAGGAAGTCTTCTTTCAGACTTCCTGTTGACAAGCCTCCCAAAAGCACTCGGTCAGCCCACGGCACATATGAACTCCATCCAGAGTAACAAAGCGGCACTTCCACAGCAGACATGTTTACAGACTGCCTTTTGTCCATGCAGCAAAGCCAAGCTTTAAAACAAGAAAAACAAAAGAAACTACGGCAAGAATACCGAACCATCCTCCCGGCATGCAGTTAAGTACTTCTTCCAAGAACAGTTAGGGAGCTTTTCTGCTTCACATTACTAATAATACGTGTATTGCAGGCAGTCCCCAGGTTAAGGATGCCCACCTTACAGACAGCATGTACTTACAAACAGGATGCCATAAAGCCTAATACAAAATATTCTGGTTAAATTAAATACAATTGTTCGTAATATCAAATGCATTCAATACTTTGAGACACAAACATTGCACAGTTTCAGCGATATATCGGCTCAAGGCAGAGTACAGTACTGAATGTAGTTAATAATAATACAAAGGTTAGAAAGTATTACAAATTATATTATTTTTCAGACTTACCTACAAATTTGATTTAAAGACAGGCTTAGGGGACGGACCACATTTGCAACCTGGGGACTGACTGCACTCAAACTTCTAAAAATAGCATATGTGAATTAAGTGGTCAGACGATAACTCCGTTTTCTCCATTTGAAGAATGCATCATAACAATATTATACGGCGATATGATTAGAAGACATCAACGTGAATCCATGTCAGAGACCATTATAAATACTAATATTCACATTGCGCACTACAGCAGCATTTAGCTTTTAGAATAGATTTTAAATAGCTTGGTATCTAAATACAAATCATGCACTGATTCACGCTCTACTAAACGTTTCAAAAACAGAACCGTGTGCTTTAAAGCTACCATTGATTGACATTTCACTCCATCCCCCAATATTAGACTTCAAAGCCCATCTTCAGTGGCTCCAGATGACTTTCACCCCCAACCATTGTGTCTTTTTAGCCTAGATCAGCAATCGATTAGCAACTCAACTCCAGGCCACAAATACCGAAAGCTAAGGGTAGACTACCTGTGTAAATAATGGATCTTAAGACATTAAGGACAAGCATTGGATTACAGTTGCTAAACAACTAAGCTCTGCCAAAAATCATTGTCATTTACAATTCCTTAACTTCACTTTGGTATGAATGTAGACCTAATGGCATCAGATTTGCTTGAGGCTTATAAAAATTAGCCTTTTGTCATCCTGTCACCAAGTCCATGGATCGAGGTCAGTCACTGTCAGTTCCATGACCCGAAAATCACTCCTTTGCTTTTCATAAGACAAGGATTCATGGGCAACCAAAGATCAGAAAGCATCAAACTTTCCTCCTTTGTGACATTTGGGAAAATGACATAGCTAAATGTGTCCATGTAGCTTGTTTGTGCAACACATCTAGTAGAATTCACAAGGATGATACGGAATGACTGTATGGAACTGGAAATAAAGGATCTATATTCGGGAACATTGCTTATTTAATAATAATAATAAAAAAGCTTCTTTTTTAATCCACACACACACTCTCAGTGAAGGATAGGTGGTTTCTGACATCCCATTGTGAACCACATCTGTGGCACAAGTGTGGGAACAGAAACAAACAAACAAACACAGCAAGACACTCCCAGAGGACACAAACAAAACAGGATACCCACAACGGCGTACAAATTTACATTCAAGATCAAACCCACACTGATGATTTACTGCCATTTATCACCCAACAAAAGCCATTCATTAAAATCAATATGTTCAATATATTGCACTTACATAATATAGTGATTTGTAACCTGTGTTGTTCAGTTAGTTCAGATATAGCCATTTGATTTCTGTGGAAAGTTGTATTAGACATTTATGTAACTACATTAGGAGCAAATCTTTTGGGTTAACCACAGGTATACACTTAACAACATGATGAATTCTAAAAGCCTGGCTTGTGAAGTCTGGTGGAGGAGGAATGTTACACGGTCAAAATCTATCAGTCAGGGCACCATGTAAATTATGACTTAGGTGAATTTTTTCACATAATTTTAAAGTTGCCGATATTTCCCCAAAACAACAAAGGGGACCTTCCCATCATGTGAAAGCCCAAATGCGCCCCGTTTAAACAAGACAGAGAAGCTTCTATCCTGAATTCCTTTGGAGTCCCGCAGGACCTGTGAGATTTATGAATTTCCGCGCGTCGAGCGCAGGCCGGCTCACCCAACGTATTTACACACAATGACCTCCGGGTCGGCGCGCTTGCATCGGTCACGTAAACAAATCTAGCAAATTAATTAATCACGGGCAAACGTGACTACCCTACAGAGCTCGGATTTCACTGCGCAATTAGAGCACGCCACACGGTTATGGTCAATTTGCAGCCTAAAAGCGATACAGAAAAATACACACAAAACTAAAAATTAAATAATACATCACGCCTGGTGAAAGACAAAACGCATACAAGGGATCTCTCAGCACTTCAGTTTCTTATGCAGCCTGAAAATGTGATATTTATACCTGTTTATCGGATTGTAATATTTATATTAGAACAGACGCATAATAAATCTGCTACTAAATTATTTATTTATTGCCCCTTTTAAATCATTTATTATTTTTCAGGTCATTGTTATACACATAAAATCTCAGTAATGGCACAGGCATTGCATTTACTGTGAGATCATAGCAGTCTCTCCCCCCCCTTCATTATATAAAACAATTGTAGCAAAACCTACTTGATGTGAACATAAACATACTGTCTCTTTAAATCCCTGCTCTCTCTGAAACAGCCCATCCCCCTCTCCCCACATTGCCCCCACCCGCTTTTCCCCCATGGCACAGCACTCCATCACGGCAAAACGCAAAAAAAGGGAAGCATAACGGCGAAGTAGCTACAATACGCCATGCCTACCGGACCCTCCCCGGCAACACCGAACACCCGCATCACTATACCTCTCAACACGAAGCCGTGTGACCAAATCACTCACGATCGCTGTCGATTTAGCCATTGGGAAATGGTAGGAATCCTGCTACAACAGCATGTCCACCCCCCAAAAAGCACGCCCTCTTACACGCATAGACGGCCCGATCCGCCATGTGCGCGGTGGATTCGTGGGCGAAAGGCGACCGGTGGCCCGGGGGGAGCGTGGGCACCGTCGCAGCCTGGTAAAGTCCAGTTGCGGTCAACTGAACCACAGCGAACAAAGATATTTGTCTGAAGGGAAAACCACAAAAAGCGACCATGCACACCGGAGAAAACAGTATTAGCCTGGGATGTAGAAACACTCATTGCCTGGAAGGACAAAGACCTGTCACACCATGTGACAGCATGTGTAGTTTTCAAAACAAACAATATTAACAAGGTATCCGTTACCACTCCAAGCAGGACTTAAACTTCCCTCACAAGTATGCCCTGTCATAGTAATCATACAGGCCAGAATTTTGAAGGGGCTGGTGAAACTGTGCAGTATTTTACCATTTATGGTGTTATTCTTTGCTTATTGGCTTGGACTGTACAGAAGACATTTTATATACTGCTGCAAATCAACAGCATTACATCACAAATAATAATACAAGTAGTTTTGTGAATTTTGAAAAAAAAATGTTCCTGTGGCTTTGTTCTGAGCGACATCCTGATCCTACCCAATACTTCTTGAGCAAATTTAATTAAGCTCAATTCCCCAAGCAAAAGTATGTCAAGCTTGATTTGACTGTTCAGTAGATGACACCTGAAAGTTACATTTAGAGCTGTCACGATTACTCGATTATTAAAAAACATCAATTAGGATTTTCCTTCTCAATTACCTGGCAATATGGTGGAAGGAAGAGGGAATAAAGAGCGGAGGTAGCTGTTGTGCGGAAGGAAGCATTTCACGTGAAAAGTGAATGGAAATGCAGTCTGTCAGTATTGGAAAGCAGGACTTAAATATCACTACAGCATGACTGCTATACAAATACATCGAGAAGATGACATTCAGGTTTGACACTCACCCAATAATGTGAGGTCAGCCACAGATGTTTACCATTTAACCCCTAGGAGAAGGCTAACCTTTGTCGTCACGTGGACTGAAATCATTTTTTCATAAATTTTCTTTCTGTGATTCCTGTGTATCAAAATAAATGCTGCCCAGACAAAAGTTGGCCCCTTAGGCCTACATAATATCCATATATTATTCTTTGAGAATGTATTGTGTGTTCTGAGTAGGGCTAAACGATGTTGGTAAAAGTTAAAACCGGCAACATTTGGCTGTTTTGCGATATTTAGTAGCTGAAAATTCACCAGGCCAAATAAAAATGATCTAGCAATGGAGTCTGTTGAATAAGTTGGTCGTGTTGCCATTGGCAGTGCCTGCAGACAGAAAGCAATCGCGATAAATCACTTGCTTTTGCTCATATCCATGCAACACAAACATATCCAAGCAGCGGAAGACAAACGTCTTTTCGTGACCAGTTCCTCTTCACTTACTTATTTTTGTCAAATTTCTCACAAATGCCACATGGTCGATCGAGTGAGTGCAACAGGAAGCACAAGCATAATTATTATTTGCTCAAGTAGCACCTAAAAAGCTCATGAGAAAGCAGCCATGGTAAACTTGACTTAATAAAAAAAATGCATTAAAATTGCATGACTTGCTAAGTTTTGTTTCCTATGACTGAGTGAAAATGTTTTAGTACAAGTGCCTAAATTGGCTGTATGTGAATGATTTTGCACCCTGTAGTGGTTGGTCGGTTCCTGCCTTGCACCAGTTGCATATTTTATATTATATACAAGATCTCTAATTACGCAAGGAATCTTCAGATTAAAGCGGTAGATAACTCAATTATTGATATAATCGAGAGTGACAGCCCTGCTTACATTATACTGCAATAAACTGCACTGCTGCATTCAACATTTCACTAAACTTAAGGAAGAACACTGACATAGATTAACCCATAGTAAACATTTCCCCAATTTAGAGCACTGGCCCCATAATCCTGAAACCCAGTCACTACTCACTCCAGCATTTACACTTATATACATCTATAGATTTGCAAAACGTGTAAGATTGTATCATAAGCACATTATAATCACTAAATTCCATGCAGAAAATATAGGTTAGGAGTGATTAGTTAAGACAACAATTCTTTAAAAATTTGAATGTTTAGTGAAAATCTCTCAAATTGATAACTACATCTGGTTACAAACAACAAAAATATAAAACCCTTTTGCCATATTAAAATTCTGAGGCTGATAAACACCACATTGCTGCCTTGCAGGTTAAAGTGGACAGTCTTGTGGTTGGTATTGATATAGATTGAGACAATGAAACAAACACTCTCTTTATAGCTTTAAAAACATGCACAAAGCCCCCCCCCCCCCCCCCTCCACATACAACCCATTACAAAAGTTCCCATCCCCCACTGTAGTTACAACAAGGAGGGAACTGAGCAACAAAGCTCCTCATGCAGGACAAATATTTCAACAGATCGCTGAAGTCTACTTTATTCTTGGAGAGAGCTGTCAATTTAAAGGCTTCGCCCTGAGTTTTTAAATTTTAAAATACAAAAAAAAGAAATCACTGGGAAAAACTAGATTAAAAATGTTTCAAAACGGACCAGAAAATATCAATACAAAAACGTTACAGTCCTCATCGGAACGATCTGGCATAGATCTAATGATAGAACGACTTTTCATTATCTTGGTGTTTTTCGTAAAGCTGTTACCACAATCATCAAATTATTGTATCCGATAGCATCCGATCCATTTCTGTACCATTGTAATCCGGGCTTAATCATCATAATGCTGCCACAAAGAATTATCCCAGTCGCATCCTGTCATTGTAATGCAAGCAATTCAAAACGTCAAATGTCAAAAGCGAGAAATTTAGTAAAAAGTGCAGTTGTAGGATTTCATAACTTTGTTGTAATTACCATGCGGGAGGCGGGTAAAGCGCAGGCGCCCCCCGTTCACTTTCATCTTTGTCCCTCTGACGTCTCTAACATAGGCAAGTAAAAATGCTAGCTAAACACCCCCTTTTATATACATGCAAATAAATTAAACATTTACGGGGGAGAAAACTACGTGACGTTACGAGAAAAAAAACAAGCAACACAACAAAATGGACAGCTGCCAAAGGCAATCGGTGAAAGATCCCAAGGCTTTCAGTAACTTAAAGGCAAAACACACTCAAAAGCGTGAGGCTAATGCTAGTAACACCACCCCCACCCCCGGCCACAACAATGAAGATCATCAAAATAAACCGATCGTAAACAGGGTAAAACTCAGAGTGTAAATACACGACGTTAGATAGTTAACACGTGTAGAGCTCCCATCATTAAAAGTCCAAGCAGAAGTCAAAGTGTTATAGCTACCTCCTGTTACAGAGAGAGCTGTGTTCCCATTAAGGATCTGCTATTATCGACTGGGCATTGTTAAATAATGGGAAAATAAATACATAGGCAGCTCACTGCCTATCCGTTTAGAGCAAGACCTGAAACGTAGCCGATCCAAATATTTCTTATTGATAATAAAGACAATATCTAAAATACTTATATTATTGTCCATGTGTGGTTAGAAGGCTGATATTGTCATCACAACAGTAGCGGCGAAAACAGAAATCCATTTGTTTTGTTAGTCCATCTGAAGCCGTGGTCATTTTAAATGTGCATTTTAAATGCATTGCCTTATAATCCACTAAACAGCAAGCCAGCGCGCTATATCAGGCGGATAAACCGGAGGCTTACCTGCGCAAAAAGTTCCCCAAAGAAGTGCAAAAGTCAGCCAAGAGGCGAACATATTCCTTCAATCGCAGCGAAAGGGAAAATGCACTCTCCTTTCCTAAAACTACACGTCCTTTTTCAAACAATTAGAAAGCGGCTCAGCACCAGCACAGCAAGCCGGAGCAGCCGGGGCCTCCGCTGACCAGCGCTCCGAGAGTTTCTCTCGCTTCTTTCGAATATAGCTCCCAACGCAAGAAAATTGCACATGTGAAAAATTTAAAAATTATCTTAAAAACTTCACAATTCTGAATAAGAAATCCACGATGGGGAGATCAACTCCTGGATTTTGCCTCCATTAGGGTGAAAGGGAGCTACCCATTATAAAGAAAGGGGCTTTTCTCACGGTCCTCCGAGCCGCGTTCGCCGCTTTTTCTCCTGAGCACTGAATGGTCCGACTCTGGGTCTCAAATTGACATGCGAGCTGCTGAACCGGGTCCAAAATGGCTTCTGAGGCGAGGGTGAGCGTAAGCCAGCCGGGAAACCCGGATGTTTAAATACAAAGGAAGGTATGCAATGGGGGTCCGGGGGAGCGCACTAATGTTTGTCAACGCTGAGGCTGCACTGGGGGGAGAATCCTGAAACGGGTCGCCGAGAATCGGCGGCATACGTTGGAATACGTTATCATAAACACCCACGGTAAATTTAACATAAAGATGAACACGCAATTTTCACCGGTTCCCCAGGGAGGTGAGATGCATTGGTGGGAAAAAGTAACCTCAAATACTGTTAGATACCTTCCGCTAAAACAGAATGCACCTTATTTTGATTATTGATCAGTTACATTTAACAGATTCTGATGTAGCCTACGTTTATTAGACGTCTGTGCCTTCTTGTGTGATTTTTTTTTATCGTTGGAAAAATCAGCATGCTTTCAGTGACAGAACTATTCTGACCCTGCAACTAGAAAAGCATCACTATCATACACAATTATTATCCATCTATCTAGGCAGGTGAAAAAAATGCAATATATCAACACAAATAAAGAACTGCACGCCATCTGTGTGCCAATTACGCATCCAGCGTTTTATTTGTTCTGTTTTCTGATGATAATGTTTAATACCATAGTAATCCGAGGGCAAATAACGGGTGAATCCTTCCTTTTGTTTGTAAAAACTTGAAAAGAAGCACATATAATACAATTAAATGTGCATTCACATATACAATCGCTAATGTAACCACACTAAGACTCAATCCATCTTCCAATCACTTATCTAGTACAGGTTTACTGTGGATTAGAGTTTTAGTTTGTATTATAGGGTGCAAAGCAGGGAAACATCCTGGATGGGGTGGCAATTCAATGCAGGACTCTCTCTCTCACACACACACACACACACGCACACACATTGGCATACCTATCGAAATGGGGACCTTCCATTCACTTCTATGGGAAGAACCCTAATCCCATTCACAAAATCATAACACTCTTAACCCCTACCCAGCCTTAACCTTAACCATAAGTAACCAAACAAGATACAGTTCTTTTGCCAAAAAAAGAAATGAGAGAGAATCTACAGAGAAATGAGAGAACATCTGTACACAGAGAACAGCAGTGGGATTTGAACCCCTCACTCTATCAATATAGAGTAACAGCACTACCCACTAAGCCATATTCTCACTAAAACGCTGCGCGTTATCTGCTGCTACATAGTTAGAATAACAGCCTTTAATGGCACTATCACATATTATATTGTATCACATAGCAAATTTATATTAGAAATTTCCAGAGAACAGGTGAAGCTCATTTACCAGCGAAATGTTCTATGTTCAGCTATCACCATTGCTTGCTGTTCACATTTTTTCACAGGCAGGTTAATTTGTCCACAGTAATGCACAAGTGAGGCAGCTATGGCACTGGACACAAACATTTGACATCACTTGCATATTTATATATGTATATATGCGACTCAGAGGCCAGATATTGAGATGTTGATCCCAATGGTGCCGTCTCTGCTGAAATCACAGAAACAATGCAGCAGTAGGATTATAGGGAGATCTGCATCAGTGGTCCTCGCCCTAGTTAGGGACAGGACAATACCATTTATCAGCAGTGCATTATGGGAGATGCGAATGCAACGGTGATGCAGGTGCAACAATTACCAACACCATCATGGCCCACGTGGTCCCGTGTGACATTTGTGTGGGTGTGAAAGAGGACATTCCACCGCTGAGTCAGATCCGCGTGGAAAGACCTGGTTTCAGTGAGCCAAATATGCTGGGAAACAGCCTGATCTGACCCTAAGCCAGAAATAACAGACTCCCTTTCCAGGTCAGAGAGGGGCTAATGCAAGCTTGGGGCAATAGAGTATGTGGAAGCAACATCACGTCCTCAAATCAGTCGCATCTCTGTGTGCTGACTTTTTAAAGTCTAGACAAAGACCCACGTTTCTGACAATGAAGACAGATGGAACCCAAGAATCATCTGAAAGGGGCTTCAGTCATTTCCCTTATATACGTGAACAACAAACCTATTAAATGAATAGTTCATCATTTAGGTTTAAATACAGATTGTAAATACAAGAAGTCTTATTCGTCAATAAACTGCCTTCTTGGAGGAATGTTTATATTTAATGTTGCCAGGCGACAGACTGATACCCTATCTAGGGGGTCTCCTTCCTTGTGTCCTGTGTTTCCTGGGATAGGGTCCAGCCTCACCACAACCCTGTACTGGATGAGTGCTTATGGGTGATGGATGGGTAGATATTTTTGAGGTTTCTCATTCCGAGGGGTTTGAATTCCAAGAGCCGTTGATGTTGCCAAATAGCAAATTCGTTACATGTATCACAGAGTTCACATGAGGCGATTGAGGAGGACAGGGAACGTTTGCCATTCTGAAGGGTCTATAAAATACGTGATCTCTGCAGCAACAGTATACCTCATTTGTTTATATTTTGACAAGTCCCGGCAAAGATTCAACACCCAACGTAATGTAAAAGTAATGAAAATAAGAAATAACGATAAAAATATCAAGGATTGCTTTCTACACTTCCTGTTAGATTTAAAGTACCCCGCAGAAACGGTTTACAATATGTACTGCATGTATGCACATTTGTACACCATGTTCTCATACGGTAAGTTTATTATTTCACCTCTCGTTTATTCTGGGGGAACACATATATGTGTAATTTTATTATTCTCACTATTTTGTATTGTGGGCCACTTTGCGTTTATCGTCTAATCGTTGATCTCGAATCAAATCACTATTCAGCACAATATTAAAAATAATAATCATTTAAAAAAATGTACCCACCATCGTCTTATTTGTCTTTGAAAGGCAGCGCCCCGCCGCCTCTGGTATCGGTGTGGTGTGACTTAGTATGAAGTCCGAAAATGTGCCAGTGGGGTGTGAATGAATGGAGCGAGAAGCGGGCACCCTCTGCCCCCCAAAATGAGCGCTACAGACACGGCTAAACTGAAGTGAAAACGAGGTAAAAACGTGCGGGAAAACGGAGACGGCACACAAAAAAATGAACGTCGCTCCCATCGAGCGAGGAAAAGGCGACGATCAAATATTAGCATTTCACCAGTTATAATTTTTCTCTAATTACTTAGTCTTATGGTAACTCGTTTATCTTTTCCAGCCTTTAATTCTGGTAAGAAGACAAGGTCACGGCTGACTTTAAGCATTTGTGAGGAATATACATTTGTTTATGTACTGTCGCTGTTTATTGGCGGTCCCGTCTTCCTTTGAAGAGCGCGTTAGAGTGTGTTATGTAATGATTTGTCTATTTTTACTTAGTAACATTACGGCCTCCTTACCTCTATGCCACCCACATGCCGTTTCCCAGTATTAATCGAAACATACCTGGATGTAGCACACAGACCCCTGCACATAGAGGGTAAGATCCTAAGGAAAAGATGACTTTCCAGTCCTCCATTACTACTGACCAAGGGAGAGAAGGTCTTCCACTTTGTCGGAGCCATGTGGTACATTTTACTCTACTACGGTTATGAAATGAGTAGGAGGTTAAAAGCCTGTACATATTTTCTCTAAGATTTAAGCCTACCATAATCGTCCATGATTAGTGGGGGGGGAGAGAGAAGACTAGCGGTATTAACCTTATGCCGGATTGGACATATGAACATGCTCCGTTATTCTGAATTTTCAGTGCATCCTGGGCCTTGGTGACTTCTTGGTATCATGTTGGTAACCATTAATGGACAGCATTGACATAGCGCTTTCCTACTCCTACGAGTACTCAAAGAACCCCCATCTTAAAAAATTAGCTGTGTGGCTTATATTGAATTTTGGAAATTAACTAACCCTTCCCCCAAACCCCCAGCGTTCCACAGACTAGGGGTTTGGAACCTCTGACATAGATGATGTACATCATCAAGCCAGTGGAAGATCAGGGACATCTGCAAGGAAGGCTGAGGACCTTCATTGTTACCCAGCAATCACCCGTAATCCTCATCCCACTGAAGAATATTGAGGTCTGTCTTACAGCAAATTATTGAGTGAACACTGGAAAGCCCCCCATCCCATGGAGAATTTATGGAATTACATTTAGTGTACCACAGTGCCTAGACCACAGGAAAGCTCAGCTTTCAACAAAGGATGCATTTGTTATTTTCTATTATGTGACTTTATAAATAGAGAAATAACAAAACAACCAACCAAAACCACAGTTCAAAAGCATTAACAACTGAATCACATAATGGATACCATTCCCTGAAATTCGCTTACAAGAGATGATTCAATTTTCTCCCCCCAGCAACTACATGCATTAAATGTAACATATGCCTGAAACTGATATTCTGAATCTGTCATATATTGACTAAAATACACATCCGTACAGTCAGTGGAGTTCACCTAGAATCATTAACTGTAGTCAGCAAATGTGTCAGTTGCCTGAGTCTTGCATTTTTATCTTAGTATTATTATTTAAACTTTCTACTTAGGAACTGGCACATTGTCAAACTGTTATTTTGACTAAAATTAAAAAGTCTTAATTGTAACTGAAAAAGTATCCCACGATGCATCATTCTGACCTTTTCACATGAGGTGAAAAATGACATCTTGAATCCATTTTCTTATGATGCCAATGACAGGTGAATCTCCGGTCAAATGCACTGTTGCGGTTGTTCTGAACCATTTAGTTGCAGCGCAATAAACAGCATGCAAATCATAATAGAAAAAAAATGCAAAAACTTTTTCTCACTTACTGTGCAGAAACAGGAAACACAGCGATTGTCACATGGTAGCAAATATGTCAGATGAGACTGACTACAATTTAATATGAATCAGAACTGGTTTTAAGGTGACCAACAAATTATTTTTTCTTTCCTAACAGAGCTACCAGGAAATCAAAAGTAACATCTCATAACTATGATTTGCACCCTTTTAAAGGCCATTAAAATTATATGACATAGAAACTTTGGGAGTAGTGTGTGGCTCAGCAGGTGAAGATGTTGTACCTGCAATCAGAAGGTCATTGGTTCAAATCCCAAGTTTGGCACAATGATTTCACAGTGAGACCAATGAGCATGACACTCAACTGACAACTACTCCCAGCACTGCCTGACCCTGTTTCCTTTCAACAAAAACATAAGTTACTTTGGACAAAAGTGTCCGACATATATATATATATGCATATGTCACGTATGTGGGTTGCGATCGCTGGGTAAAAGCAGGATCGCTCAGGCAAGCGGGCAAGGAACAGGCAAGCCGGGAGAATACGGGGAATAACTGGGGATTTATTAAGGACAAAGCGGGACGAAGCAGGAACATCTACTAACATCAATGACAGACAATCAACTCAGGTAAGACATGGACTCAAATAGACAGGACTGGGTGAAAATAAGTGGACACAGCTGGGTAAGATCGGGGAAGCACACGTGGGTAATCAGGGGGGCGTGGCACACACGAGGATCGTACGAGCTGGGCGTGACACACATGAGGATCGTACGAGCTGGGCGTGACACACACGAGGATCGTACGAGCTGGGCGTGACACACATGAGGATCGTACGAGCTGGACGTGACACACACGAGGATCGGACGAGCTGGGCGTGACACACACGAGGATCGTACGAGCTGGGCGTGACACACACGAGGATCGGACGAGCTGGGCGTGACACATATATATGCTCCTTGCAATCCAACATTCATAATTCATTTGTTCTGTTCTCCCAGTTTGTTTGGGGAGCGGTGTGTGGCTGAACAGGCTCAGCTGCTGGTTCATGCCTCAGCAGAATAGTTGTATGTCCGCTGGGCCCTTAACTCCCCATTGCTCCAGGAGTCCTGGACAGATGGCTCGACCTTGTGCTCAATCCCTAAGCTTCGCCCTCAACTGTATGTATATATGTGCATGTCTCAAAGGGGAGCAATGGATATGTGAAGCACACCGATGTTCTCCTGCAAATGAAGGATCATTTCACCATTTGTTACATCCAAAGAATTCGAACAGTGCCCAGTTTCATCCCTCACTTCCCCCACTCAGGTAGATCTTATACATTAATTTAATATGTATTCATACATTTTGCATTCATTTATTTAGCAGATGTTTTGCACAAAGCAGCATACAAATGATCAGAAAACAGTGTGAGTGAGGGTCCTTGTAGGAATTGGGGTTAAGGGCCTCGCTCAAGGGCCCAATGGTGAAATCCCTCTGCCAGCCACAGGGTTTGAACCAGTAATGTTCTAGTAACAGAGTCCTAACCCGCAAAGCCACATGTTACCATTTTGTGCAGCCCTGTGAAATTCAGTGTGCCAGTGAGGCCACATCATACAGGCACACCAACCAAATGCTTCGATCGGCAGTCTCACTTTCCCTCTGATGGCCAGTCATTCAGTCCCTGAACAATCCAACACCCCCCAACCCCCCACCCCATCCATCAGCATCTTCTCATTTTCCTTGCAACAGCAGTAACAAACCGTGACATCAACTATTGCACAAGTGCAACGGACCGGTCGATAAATCAATTTCAATTCACGCCAACCACTTCAGCCGCGCGTTTCCTCTAAACGCGACCAACGTGCAGTCACGTAAGCGGCCGAGTGATGTCCTGCGATCGCATGCAGGGAAACGATGAACGCAGCTCTCATCAGACTGGGCTGAACTCCATTTCTCCCCAGGGATTATGCTTCAGCTGCAAGACCAGAAAACAGGATGTCTTAAGCTTCACACTTCCTGTCTCTGCTTACAAAAGGTTTTATTGTCACGGGTAAGTAGTGAAATAAAATTCTTACTTGTGTACTTCCTGAAGTTCTTAGTGCCAAATAAATACCAGATTCATAATAACAAGTAACAAAAAAAATAAATAAAATAACACCACCACAGATAAACACATTTACATTAACAGAAAGTACGTTGGAGGTTGAACAGAGAGGAAAAGGTCTTAGAGAGTTAATGGTGCATAGTTAGTTTTTGCTGAAGATCCTAATTACCTGGGGGTAGAAACTGTCCCCAAATTTTGTGGTCTGAGTGCTTGAGGTTTTGCGTCATCTGCCAGAAGGGAGGAGGGCGAGAAGCTCTGACATATATAAAATAAAATCCTTCTTTATTCCTTTACCCAGACATCACTGCCAAAACATAAATGAAATATGGGTTGTAGTTCATAAGGACAGCGTCTTCCTCAGTTAATCAAACTGCAACCTGTGGAAAATGCATAAAACCAGGTAATATTATCTCACAAAAGCCATTCCGCCCCCATACGATTCGCAGACGTCATTGGCGATTTTTTTTCTCGACACCGACCCCCGGGGAGATGGGGAGGGGAAAACCTTTTCATCGTGCAAGCGATGTCATTTAATTTGTCACTCTGTCCTATATCTTGTCCCTTTCTTTAAAGGTGTGTAAACTGATTTTGTCCGGGTTATTGAAGGGCCGTGAGGTGCTTTGAGTAAAACCATTTGTAATTTTATATATATATATATATATATATATATATATATATATATATATATATATATATATATATATAAATTACAAATTGCCCTACATATATATATTTCTTAATATTATTTTTTTTCTCCAGTTCATTTGCATGGCGTGTTGAAGTACGCTTCGGCAATTTCAGAAAATATCAACCATTCGGATATAAAGAGTTTATTCACGCACATACGACTTATTTTTAAGTCTGTGATTTTGTCACCATGGCCGTATAGAATCGTCACTTTAAACGAAGCGAGGTTTTCAGGAGGCATCTGCCATCTGTTGCTTTAAGCACACGTTGCCTTTTACCCGTTATCAATGCCTGAGGACCCCAGCCCGCTTTTCCAGCTTCTCCTCTATTAGAAGTCATTCCCACTGCAGAGCTTATTAAAATCAATACACAACAAGCTACAGAAGAAGGTTTTTAAATTATCGGCATTCACTCTAACTGCTCCGAAAGGCAGTCTGGGAAAAGCGTCTTTATTAATAATGTCTCCTCGGTGTGCATTTAATCTACCTATTTGGTTAATTCTAGCTCATCTCAGACAGGTAGCCGAAAGTGTGGTCCCAGTGCGGGGTCATCTTGTTATTTAAACACCTGTCTATTTAAAAAGCCTGAAGAGTGACTCCATAGCATTCGAGGCGTTTTCACTTAACGCAAGAGAAGTAAAAACCACCGACAAAACTTACACCTTTCGCTAACGATGGTTTCTTTAATTAAACGTGCTCCCATGTGATTCCATAAAAGGGACCGCAGTGTCTGAATTAACTCAAAAGTTAATTAAATCACATGGCTTAAATGACAAAGATGTTAACATTAATTTGTAACAATTACAACATTTCCCTTGAGTACTTTGGGACAAGCCGAAATTACTTCGTCAAACGCAGGATGTGTGAACTGGAACTCTGTCATTCAGAGATTTTGTACACAGAAAAAAAAGAACAAAAATTATATATTTACGTTACAACTAAGCGTCTAGCATTCAATGTGAACATGATAAATTATAGAGCTTTTGGGAAGTTTCATAAGGTTATTATTATTCTTGGGATCAAAACAGCTTATCAGGTCCAGCAAGTGCCTGTAATAAGGGTAGGAGGGCAATAGCCTCATTTTGGATTTTAACTGCAAATGATTAATTAGAACTTCATGTTAGTTGATATTCAAAAACTGGCATCTCATTGAGTGAAAGATTCCATTGTCTTTATATAAAAGATCCAACCGTTTATGCAAAATATCTGTTTTATGCACAATAAGACCTGAGGGATTATTTGTTCTTTAAAAACTGATGTGAGCAGCTGATTGTGAAGGTGCTTCAACTCCTGCTTCTGGTATTAATTTTGACTGGAGTTTTAGGTCCAGAGTTCTCCTTTGAACTTCACTCTTTTCTCACACACCTCCAGTTTTACAATTAACCTTCTGTCAGGAATGTTTACACAGTCTAAGTCAGGAGGTGGTTCAGCCTTACAAGCAGGTTCATTGGGGTAAAAGTAAATCTATAGTCACCTGCTGTTCATCAACAGAGGACACAATTGTCCCATCAGTTGATCTCATGACTGACCCCTTCTTTCCAAAACAGCACTGTGTTCCTCTATTAAGACAATATTCCAGCTTCAGTCTCTACAGTAGATGTTCTAAACCCTGTTCCTTTCCAGTATCCTACAAGATCTCTGACTAAATAGCTCTATCATCAGATCTGTTGCTTCAATTAAAGATAAAAAATGTAATGGTACGAGGTTAGCATAGCCCATTGAGTGTTGTACAATATGTCTCCTGCTAAGAGTAAGTAAACAATAAATCAATAGGACACCAAAGATGCTGCATCCTTTAGTTGTTATTTTGGGCCATGGATCACGGTCCACAATGCGGCTTACAGATAGAGCGAACGTTATTACAAGCAAAAGACCAAACACTGAAAACCAAAGACACCATAAGGGGGCAGGTGAGGGACATGATGGCGAACAACAAAGACTTTAACTAAACACTATGAAGTGCAGAGAAATGACACTGACTCAGAACAAAGGTCTCAGCAGGGAACATCTAACGACAAACACAGTGAAGCACATTCAGGAAACACATATATACACGACTACAGGGAATAGAGGAGGGACAAGTATGGGTCCTTAACAACTACTCAAACACTAGGGGCTAAGAAATACTAGGAACACAGGACTTAGATACAAACTGGGCACAGGGTAAACAATGACGCTAACGACAAGCTTTAAACTAATAACACAAGGTAATTAATGTAGGGTTGATATCAAAAGTTCTGGGGCACAAATCATCAAGATCTCATGATGGGTCTGGATGAGTGGTTAAGCAGCCTCAAGCTCAGCCCACTCAGTGGCTCAGCAAACTGGGAAAACAATGGGGATTGTGATCGAGGGTAAACCTAGAGGAACACAGGGAATGGAACAGGATGACCAGTGACACTCGCTGGTCAAACAGGGAAACAACAGACAGAAAATGACAAGGCAGGGACCGATTCTGGCATTAGTAGCACATCTCCCATTTTAGGAAGTCTATCAGATCCGCGGTGAGTCTTGGAAAAAAAGGATTATCTTCAATGTCAAATAAAATCAAGGTTTTATGAGATAGTTTAACCATTTGTATCTTTTTCCCAGAGCTGATATTAGTGTGAAATTCTCTATAATCGAACACAAATGCCTTATGATTCGATCAGTCTTTAGGCAACACAAAGCAAGGCAAGTTTATTTATGTGGCACATTTTTAAACACAGAGGTCATTCAAAGCGCTTTACATAAAGTAAAATCAAAAATGGCAATCAAATGGAAAAACTAAAAACTACAAGTAAAAGACAATAGAAATTAGCATAAAAGAAAAAGCATTAACATTGATGAGCAGTGCTAATCAAAGGCAATGCAGAATAGAAATGTTTTAAGCCTGGTTTTAAGGGTGGCAACAACTGGTGCATTTTAAATCTCTTCAGCCAGTTGGTTCTGGTTATAAGTGGCACAGTAGCTGAATGCCATGTGGTCTTGCTTACTTTTCACTCTTGGTGTTATTAGTTGACCAGCTCCTAAAGATCTTAGCGCCTTGTTTATTGTAAAGACAATTAGAAGCCAGAGTAAGGAGGGAAGGACTGGAGTAATGTGTTCGTTCTTCTTTGTCTTAGTTAACATTCTAATGGCAGGATTTTGAATGAGCCGGAGCTGTCTTGTGAATTTTTTTGGGAAGCCCATGTAGAACAGCATTGTGATAATCCAAGCGTCTGGAGATGAAGTCACAAATGGGTTTTTCAAGGTCATGTTTGGACGTTAAGAAGGCTTACTTATTTTCTTAATACGGTTATTGAAATTGAGATCTCAATTGAGCAGATTTCTGACAAGGTCCTTAGTCTCTTTGGCCTTAAACTCAAAGTAGGTACAAACCTTTAGTTGCTTGTCTTCCTTTCTGAAAAAAAAATCACCTCAGTTTTCTTTTTGTTGAATTCACTTCCTCAAGACACTGACCTAGGGAATCGATTATTGACTGACAGAGCCAGGTTGATCTGTGTGTCATTTGCGTAACTCTGATAACCCACATTGTTTTTTTTTTTGCAGAATTTGACCTAAAGGAAGCATATAAAGGTTGTATAAGATGGACCCTAGGGTAGATCCTTGTGGGACTCCACAATTAATAGGTGTCCAGCAAAATTTAAACCTGCCAATTTCAACATAACAACCTCTGCCCTCTAGGTATGTCCTGAACCAGTTCAAGAAAGTTCGAGTGAGGCAATCCCAAGTCTGTAGGAGACAATAAGTGGTATTAGGTGTTGCTTTTAAATGAAATCTCCAAGTGATATTGGCTTACAGAGGAACATGTCCTTAAATAAGATTGCTACACCACCACGTCTCTGGTTACCATTTTGAAAAAAAATTTGGGGTATCGATTCAACGACGGTTGTTGTGCTTCAGTTCTTATCTAACTATCGTTCAGTTAAAAAGTAACTGGACATTAAGTAGAGCTAGATTTATGGTGCTGGTAAGATGCTCTGCAGCAGACTGAAATAAGGAGAGATATGTCTTATGTTGGATCTGTTCACTGTGCTGACTGAGCATGATCTGATCTGAGAACAGTCCTGAGTAGCACAATGGGAGGTAGAACCCATATCATATCATAATAAAAATAAAATCATATCTGTAATGATTTGTCCGTCATCAGTGCTTAATTTAGTAAACTCCAAATCACCACAATGACATCATATGCAAATCGATCTTTAACAACCGTAATGCACAACTAATTATGTAAGTACATAATAAGTGTATATCTATTGACATCTGTTACTCACATCAAACTTTTCATCTGTGTTGCACTTTTCTTGCTCCTTTTTGCTAACAGTCTATCTCATTAGCATTAGCATCCAGAAATGCTACTCCTCTCTTCTCCATCTTTGCTAGTTCTCGTTAGGATTAGCATCCAGAAATGCTACTCCTCTCGCCGCTGTTTTTGCTAGTTCTCGTAAGCATTATCATCCACAAACGCTATTCCTCTCATCACCGTCTTTGCTAGTTCTCATTAGCATTAGCATCCACAAACGCTACCCCTCTCCTTGCTGTATCTGCTAGTTCTTCCGTAAGGATTTCTGGTTCATTTCTGCCCTGCTTAGGATTCAATGGCTCTGTTGCATTGCCAAAAAAAATACAAACTTACTGACTTTTCTATATTTAAAAAATATATATTTTACTGTAACAACCTGGTGTGTATAATCATGTTTCATTGGACAAAAAGTGGATTTTTCTGTGTGCATGTGGTGCAGCTTTTCCCTTTCAAATCAAAAGTCAGATGAGCGAAACATACTCATTTAGGTAGTTATGTGTCAGAAAATCATACAACACAACCTATTTTATAAATATACTTTTATTTAGTTTCAATTAGTCTTTATTCCAAAGTTTAATTGTATTGGGTAGTGTTTGAGGTACCGGAGCCCTGGCAGGTTTTGGCACAAGTTAAGCACTGCCTATTGTGCATGTCAGTTCTGGTAATTGAACCTATCTGTTGACACTGAGAGAGGGGGGGGGGGATGACCGGGTTTTGGAGGAGGTGGGGCATGCCGCTTTTTGGGGGAAATTTAAGGACTCGCAGAGAATGAAAAAGATAGTCTTATTGATCTCTTTGAAACTCAAGCATGTCTGCAGAGCATGGAGTATTGTGGCGAATCTATTGAAAGCTAAATGCCAGAGATTGCATACCATTGTGTTAAAGGTCACTGTCTTATATATTTACTGTGGTTTCTGCAGACACTGAAAAGCCCTAGACTAATTCAAATTCCATTAAATTCACTGAGCCTTAGAAATGGTACTTATGGCACTGGATTTCAGAGCCATAGAGTGACATACAAAATTAACAGGTACGACATCAGTGGTTTTACGCTGAAAGTAAACAAAAGATCATGCAACACTGCCACTGCCTTAGTAATGAAGGGGTTTTATGCAGAATGTTTTGTCATTTACCTGCCTGATATTGAAAAATATTTGCATCTGTATAGGCAAATAAAATTCTCATCTGTCTATCTTCCAGCTGATTATTCCAGCCCGGAACCCATCCCAGGAGACACAGGATACATTGGCTGCATCAGGAATTGCATACTTAGCTATATAGTAGGCAAAATATAGTATGCAAAGTTATAAGGATGTGCTAATCCTTACTATGGATGAGACAGTAAGTGAACAGTACCAAGATCACGTACTACAGTTTGTGAAATGCTCTGAAATTTTTGTAAAGATGGCGGAGGAAGTACTGTCTCGGAGAAAACAATACCCAGATACATAAGTTAAGTCGAATATGTACTTTTTTGTTGTTGATATTACTTAACAATTTGTACATTTTGCAGGGGTCAAGCTCCATCTTTGGTAAACATCTGGGTCGGGCAATATGCAAGATGGTGACTGCAGTGTGTCCGAGTGCTTGGATACTTTTCTCATGCATACTTACAGCACATACTACATTAATGATTGAGTAGTAGTTAGCTTCTAAGGAAATTCAGCACATACTCTGTAAGCGTGTGATTTTGGATGTGAATGGGACGATACTAAAAATAAAATATTTGCAGAAAATTAACTTACGGGCACAGGCTATGCTGGACATTCACTATTATTGGCATTTTCAGTCTTTGTTGAAGCTGAAGCCAGAATGAGTTCTGAAGCTTCTGTCCCCAGACTTTCTCAAATCAGTATCGTTTCTGGCTACACTCAAGCAAGGAACTTCTACTGGGGGACTGACTGGTTGACGTTTCCTGGAGATAAATTCGGTGTGTGTGGCTCAGCGGGGCAGGATATTGCTCTAATGATTGGAAAGTCACTGGTTCAAATGCCATGACTGGCAGAGTGATTTTACTGTTGTGCCCGTAACCCCAATTGCTCTGGGGTCTGTCTGACCCCGCATTCTCAATTATATGACACATGGCTAAAAGCATTTGCTAATTAAATACATTTAAAACAGAAAGCTTTCCCTCTTGTTTAGGTTTATGCAACTTCAAATTTCATCTACCTCCATCTGGTCCATTTTGATGCAGCTTCCCATTAAATGCTGAAAAATACATTTTCTCACAAGGGGACACAAGCACATTTTAAACATCATATTTCTTCAGCATGAAAAATATGAAAGCTAGTGATGTTTGAAAATGACCAAACTACACATGGCAGAAAAGGAGGACTTGGTCTTTTAGAACATGATGACGGAGGACTGATCACCTATGGTCCATCTGGGCTCAAAGCAGTGGGGTAGAGATAAATGGCTCGGAATGGAGCTTGGGAACAAATGAAGTAGCCAGTATGGACCTGGGCCAAATAGTCACTGGTTCCAGGAGTTCAGGCCCCTCCTTGATGCTTTTGAGGTATAACCTCAACAGCTTCAGTAAACTTATCAGCTATAAGAGTGTTAACTACAGGTTTATATGTAATAAAGGCATTGCCTACCTGCTTGCAGGCCGAGTCCCCTGCACTGTAACAGGCTTTGACTTGTGTGCGCTGAGCACCAAAGGGCCTGAAATGAGGATAGTGAGTACTTTACTTGGGATGGAGCCCCCTGCTGTTCCTTCTTCAGTGGTGTCACTCAGCCCTCACTGGGAGGAAGCGGAAAGCTCTGACTCCCCCATGCTGCAATTGCCTCGGGGTGACATCGCTGAGGTCGCTTTGGATCCCAGTAGGATGACATCAGCAACAACTGTTATGATTCCTGCAGTGTTAGGTAATGGGGTGGGGAAGGGGGGTGGGGCGGGCTTTGTGCAATTTTCCCAGGATAAGCCACTGCCTCCATACTCGTATGGGCTAAGCAGCCCAAACAGGAGCTAATGTGAAAGACTGAGAGCTTCAAGCAGCTGCTCTATAACTTGCAATAATCATTGGAGTCAATGGACACACTCTCTCTTTTATTGACTGATCAACTGACTCATCCATCCATCCATCCGTCCGTCCATCCATCCATCCATCTCCATTACATAGTCCCTTATCTAGTACAGGGTCTCAGTAAGCCTGGGGCCACAGGGCACAAGGCAGGGGACATCTTGAGTTGAATTCCATACCTGTTTTTTGTATTATTACAAATATTTATTGTTTCTAAGGGACTGTATTGCTATCTTAAGAACAGTTGGGGGCAGTGTGTAGCCAGTGTCTCTCAAAGTGGCCTTGCACCCCTTCAGCAAGGCCCTCATCATCGACTGCTCCAGGGGGCCTTAATGCCGCCTGAGCCTGCTCTCTGACCCCCAGCTTTACTCATTTGTGTCATTTTGGGAAAGCCATGGTTCTCGGTAGCAGCTGTGTGTTCTGGGATCCAGTTCACCATGAACCATGCTCTTCACGCCGACCGCCATACCACACCCGGAACGTGCAGATTGCTGCTGATGATTCTGAAACGCGAATGTTTGTCATTCCATGGATTCAGGCCTACGCTTTCAAGAAACCCAGAACTGATTAGTGCATTTGAAAAGCAACTATTCAGACAGTTCATTCAGAGCGACAGCTTCACCTCATTGTGTGCGATAATGTATGCATGTATCGAATATGAATATGCATTTAATTTCAAATGAGACCTTCATAAACAATCATAGGATGGATAAATGTGAGAGGTGCTTTGCCTGATAGACAGAGACAGACCTTTATTTCAAATATGTTCCAGCAAAATAACATTTGTTCATTATTCTACTGTCACGCTCGCCACCGTCTGCGGTGTACCCCAGCCCCGTGCCCTCTGCCGGACCCACAACCCTGGCAAAGGTCACAGCGCTGCCCCTGAGTCACCGCTCAGAATGAAAAACAAAAACACTGTGAAATCAGAAACATTTGGAGGCTATATGAACGATTGCCATGGCAACTTTTTATCTCATCAAATGTCACGGTCTTTTAATCACCAGTTTAAAATTTCAAAGTGAAATATAAAAGCTACTTTTTAAATAAAAGTCGTTTGGCATTAATTGAAGCTCAAGTGGTCATAGTTTATGTTTGTTTAATGTTTATTAACCTAAATTAATTGTGCACACTGTACATGCTACGTGCTAGCTGTTTTAGTTTATTGCATAATGATGATTCTTAAAGGTTACAGAAGCTTCCTGTAGAAGGTAGAAAACAAAACAAAATTAAATTTCAGTGACAAATATATTTTTCCAAACAAAGATCCATTGCACGTGACCAGCTAATAGTTTGACAGACAGCATAAATTTGCAATACTGTCAGTTTGCTGTTAAATCACTTACAAAATCATGACTTAATTATCTCAATATGTTCACAAATACAGTTGTCCAAATTATGCTGAAGCTTAGTGGTGCTGAAGTACCTCCAATACTGTTGTAGCCATTCTGGTAGTAACTGCTAAGAATCAAACCAATCAAATTTCTATCCAACAACAACAGCAGTATGTGCAGTCTGACAGCAATGGGACACCCTTGCAGAGCATACCAGGGCGGGCACTCACTGTTAAAGCTGCAGTCACTTGGCATACAGTTAGGTCCATAGGGCAGTGGAGACTTAATGGTTAGGGAAGCGCACTTGTAATTATAAGATTGCAGATTCAAGTACCTGACCAGCAAGGTACCACTGAGGTACCCTGAACAAGGTCCCGCCCCCAAGCACTGCTCCCCGGGCGCTGAATTACCTGCCCCCTGCTATGTCACATTGTCACATATGGGTTACATGCAGAGGACACATTTCGTTGTTGTGTGCTGTGGTGTGTCAGCAATTATTCACTAATATATATTTGTACACTGACACAAGTTTTACTATTTTACCTGTTTGCTGAACATATTCCAACTGAAGTTATACAATTGGCATGGGCATAAAGTGCAGACTCTCAGATTTCATTTTAGGGTATCCACATTCAAATTGGATGAAGGGTTTAGGACACAGGTGTCAAACTCCATTCCTGGGGGGGGGGGCAGAGTCCTGCACATTTTTGGGTTTCCCCTCATTTAACACACCTGATTCAACTCCTTGTGCTAATTACCACACAGCTCTTGAGCTGAAACATTTATGGTGGAACAGGGAAAGAACTAAGCTACACAGGGCTCCGGCCCCCCCAGGACTGGAGTTTGACACCCCTGGTTTAGGAGTTTCAGCTCGTTAACATGTGCCACCCTCTTCTTAAAGGGGCCAAAAGTAGTTGGACAATTCACTTAAAAGCTATTTCATGGACAGGTGTGGAGAATTCCTCCATTCTTTCATTATCAATTAAGCAGATAAAAGGCCTTTGAGATATTTTGTCTGCATGTGGAAGACTGAGGTGTGAACATACTACATGCGGTCAAAAGAACTCCGTATGCAGGTGAAACAGGCCATCCTTAGGCTGCAAAAACAGAAAAAAAACAATTAGAGAAATTGCCACAACATTAGGAGTCGCAAAATCCACAGTTTGGTTCATCATAAGAAAGAAAGAAAGCATTGGTGAACTCAGCAACACAAAAAGGCCTGGACGTTTACGGACGACAACGGGGTGGATGAGAACCATGGTGAAGAGAACCCCCTTCGTAACAACCAACCAAGTGAACAACACTCTCCAGGAGGATGGCGTATCAATATCCAGGTCTCCCATATAGAGAAGACTGCATGAAAGCAAATACAGAGGGTTCACTGCAAGATGCAAGCCACTCATGAGCCTTAAGAATAGAAAGGCTAGATTGGACTTTGCAAAAAAAAAAAAATCTAAAAAAGCCAGTACAGTTCTGGAACAGAAATCTTTGGACAGATGAAACCAAGATCAACCTGCATCAGAATGATGGAAAGAAAAAAATTTGGATAAGGGCTGGAACAGCTTATAATCCAAAGAACACTGAATCATCTGTAAAACATGGTGGAGGCAGTGTGATGACCTGGGCGTCCATGGCTGCCAGTGGCTCTGGGTCTTTAGTGTTTCTTGATACGACACAGGATGGAAGCAGCCAAATGAATGCTGAGGTGTTCAGAGACATCATGTCTGGTCAAATCCAACCAAATGCAGCCAAATTGATTGGGTGGCATTTGATTACATACAATGACCCAAAACAGACAGCAAAAGCAACCCAGGGCTTTATTAAAGCAAAGTATAATATTCTCGAATGGCCAAGTCAATCACCTGATTTAAACCCCATTGAACATGCATTTCACTTGCTAAAGACTAAACTACAGACAGAAAGACCCTCAAACAAGCAGCAACTGAAAGCTGCTGCAGTAAAGGCCTTTCAGAGCATTATAAAGGAGGAAACCCAGCATCTGGTCATGTCCATGAGTTCGACTTCAGGCAGTCATTGCCTGCAAAGGGTTTTCAACTAAAAAATGTTCAAAACTGAACATTTCATTTGCAGTTATTTATTTGTACAATTACTTATGAGCCACTGAAAGGAGGGGATTGTGTAGAAATATTACTTTAGTTCCCCACATTCATCCCATATGCATCTGATTTGTTTACATTACCACAATAAATTTTTAAATAAAGAACTTAAAAATTTAAAAACTTAATATTTTTGGTCCCTTGTATGTGTTAAATACAAAGGATCGACAAAATCACATGAAATCTAAGCAATATATTAATATTAAGCAACTTTTTACAATCTAGATTTTCTTTCTGGGATCTGTAAAGTTAATTCTAATTTTAATAAGGGGCAGGGCCACCCTTTGCATATGGAGAAACTTCAGTCATACAAATCCTGGAGTGTGTGTAGTTAGTAGGATATCAGAGAATTCTCCATGAGGAAAGCCTCCATTTCTTTGAGGAATGAAAATGGTGGGAATCTGCTTTGCATTCTGGGCTCCAGAACTTTCCATGGAGTTTCAGAATACTTAGACTTGGTGATTCAGGGGAGCGCGGAAGGCTTATGACATAATCCTCCTTTTCCTGAACCCACTCTGTTTATCAAGCCATATGGGCATAATCATCCAGGAATATGGGAACATGATGGGTGAATCTGGTACCATAAAACAGCTTTATATTCTTGTACATTACATGACCGTTCAGAGCAAACATCCAGTCTAATCACGCTTATGAGTCCATACCAGAGATTGTAGATTAAATGCAGTCAAATCCAAGATACCAACTCAAAAAGGGCAGGGTTGGCATCCCCTTGCCCTCCCTCTCCCCTGCACCGACACTAAAAAAGAGTGACATATGACTCATCAGACCATTGTTCAGGATTTCTAGCTTTCTGTTCCAGGTTATATACATCTTTGTGCTTTAACCTTGAATGCAGGCAACTGCAGCCTTACCTTAAAAGGCGGCTTTGTGTAGCTCACGACATAGAGTTTCTTTAGAGACTGGGTCACACGAGTGCTGATTCAAGTTCCTTGGTCTTTTTTCCAGGCCATACTTTTCAGATGTTTAGCAATTATCTCGTTAAGTATCTGTTAGTGAGCTTTGACTTGATGGTCTGCTGAGCATGTGTTGATTTTTCTTCCTTAGAGAAATTTGCATCTGCAATTCAGACACCAACTATGTGGCCTCGTTGGGACTCACATCGCTTTGAAAACTCAAAAGTGCCGATTGACCTCTTTTATAACTAACACATATAGCTAACTGGCATTCAGTCTAACATGACTCACTGATGCGGCTGCGTTTCTAACTGTGATTTAGCTACTTTAAAGTTAAAGGGCCTTTTAATGTGTAGTTTCCTTTATTTTTCCCACCGCCTGTTAGTGCTCTGTCAGATCACCATCGCAGTTTAATGGTTTGATGTGATTACAACGCGTGTCAAGATTAGTCAAATGGATGTCAGTCCTGGGGGAGATGCAAAATAAATGGAAAGGGGGCAGAGGCTGATTAAGGGTGTGGGGTCAGGCGTTTTGGTAAATGAAGGGGAAAATGGAGACAGCATACCCTGATGAGGGATAGGAAGATAAAGTGACTGAGGATGTCAAACTGACTATGATACTCTTCTCTCATACTGTACCTCCAGGGTTTTCATGTCATCTCTGTGCACGTTTCTCCTGGACTGGACTGGACTGGACTGCCATCCCATCCAGGGCTTTACCAGTGAGTTATGGGATAAGCTCCAGTCCCAGCGGCTCCCACAAGCTGTTAGCCTGCTTTTGGATAAGCGGTTAGAATATGGCCACTACATTTTTCTGAAAACTTGTGGCAAAAAAAACGCCAATAAGGGTGATTTAAAACTCAACAAGCAACATGCACATCAGTGTGGTAACCAGTGGTTTTGTGTATTTGAATTTTTATTCATAAAGGGATTCTGGACAGGTTTAATGGGAAAGCTTTCAGCCACGTATTAAACGCTGACGTACATATAGGCAATCTGCATTGAGATGTCTTCCGATAACTTCGCCTGGAGACTGTTTAATGAGATTTGCGGCGGAGGTTTGAGAGTGAATTTTTTTAAATAATGCTGCTCCGAATGATTACTCATAAACACCCTTGTCACACAGATCTCATGCTATGTGCCCCCCCCCCCCATAGGCTCACCATTACCTCCCATTTCAACCCTTTCTGGTCTCCTATGTGGGATTTGATGTCAGACGGATGATGGCTGTTTCATTGTCTTTACGCTGAATGAACCCTATCACAAAAACACTAACGAGCAATAAACACTCAAAGCTTTAAAACCTGTAGGTAGCGAATTCCTTCCCCTTCTGCGAAGACTATTAATTTCTTTGTAGTACATAAACAATTTTAGGAATCCCTTATGGTTTGGAAAAGCATGGCATTGTGATTATTTAATCATATAATTTCATTATCATATTGACAGCTTGCATAAATATCCCTGTGTATCAATAGTGAATGCGATGACCAGTTCAATAGTGGAACATTTTAATTAAAGCGAGAAGCCATAATTTTTCTACTCTTGTGCAACCTATACAGCATTTTCTTACAGAAGACATTTATATCAAGGCAGCCACTGCATGATTATAAAGAAATTATGAAAAATAAGTTTTTAATGCTCTATAAACCTACCTGTAATTTCACTCAATAATGCAATTAAGGTCATAAAATATGGACATATTAGACTTTACCCTTTTAATAATGTTTTATGCAGTAGCAAATTGTAGCCTAGTAACTGCTAACAGGTTCTAAAATGGTTACGTGTGTCATACAAAGAAAGGCAGTGATAGAGAATTAGCTGATTTCAAAATTCTGCATTAATCTTCTTATAGTAAGACATACATTTTAATTAGGGATGGGAATTTAAATTACTTACAATATAGCTGGGAATGAACTGACACCCTCCCACATGCCCTATGCTTCCTGGGACAGGCACTAGGTTCACTATGTACTGGATAAGCAGTTGGGTGGATGTGTTGATTGATTGAATTACTTATTGGATGGTTGTTTGATTGATTTATTGATTGACTGATTGATTGATGAATGGATATATAAAAAATTACCAACTCACAACTGCTTTTAAAACATGGCTACATGGCACACGTGGGATTTCACATCAATCACATGGTGATTGGCGACTTGTGACTGATTTCTACTGCATACAGCAACAGGAGGCGGCTTCTTGTGCGTGAGGAGGGGTGGCGTCGGGCTCCAACTCCATGTGACTCAGACCCTTAATTAATGAAACGCATCTGGCCCCAGTTAGGGAGACCAGTGGACTCACTAAATTGGTACACCTGCGCTGAATTAAAGAAGAAGGATAAACACTGGGAGAGGAGAAGTGGGGGGGAGGGAATGAATGAATGAATGAATGAATGAATGAATGAATGAATGTCAGATACCACACTCTATATTACAAAGATATTCATCTTTTGGAAACTGGAACTTGAAGATTCCAAGCAAGTAATACTGCAGATAAAATTTGTAATAAATTTAATTATAGTTGTATTCATATATTCTCTCACTTTGTATATTATTGTATATAAATAAAAGTGTGCATATTTACCTCTGTCTTTGGCCTGTGGAGGGGTCATGACCTCACCGTGAACCTCTCATATGGTGTTCAGAGTCAGATTCAGGTGTGTTCAGTATGCAGAGCTTCACAAAGGTCCAGGGGATGCTGCAGTTTTGGTTAAGCTTACCTGGTTAACTGCACTAATATTACAAGGCTAATTACCTGTACCTGATGCAGTAGGTTCCTTCTGTGGTCCCCTCATCCTGCCGAATGTCATTTGCACGTCTGACAAAATGAAGGATGAGTATTTGCATTTCGACAAAATCTGACGTCTTCTGACGGAATGCAGTTCTTGGTGACCCTACGTGTAGCGATGACGTCCTGCTTCATAAGATGATCAACCTGGAGGGGGAATGACTCGAAATCCGAAAATCAGAGGTGTCCTCCAATCAGCAAGTGGTTTGTATTACTTCAACGCAGATTTTGCAGGCGGGGTCGGCGTCTTGGGGGGGAAGGGGGATTTGTGGGCATGCCCCCACCAAATGGGCCATTGTGTCCTCCCAGTACCAGTCAATAAGGACGCCGTCTTTTATTTTATTTCAATTTTATTTTTTAATAAAGTCTTTCACCCTAAAACAAGCTGATCTGCCGATCTCTCCATCTGGGGCTGGGCGCTATATCCAATTTTTACGATATATCGATATATTTTCAAAGCGAGATATAGGATAATGCACTACCCTTTATATCGATACACTTTAATTGCGTGCTAAAAGTAGAGCTCTTAAAGATTTTTTAATTATTTGAAACCAATAGTATCCCTTCCTGGTTGTGAACAATCCTAGAGCTGCGTTCATGATGTTGTGCAGACTCCCAGAATCCACGGCGAAAATCAAATCTGTTAGCATCTGACGGGGAATTCCATGGAGGTTCATTTAGTTTGAAATGGTTCACAGGTTAAAAATATTGTAATTTGCAGTATTAGTTCGATTTTGTTTAAGAGTAATAACTTAATGATGATCTTTCCAGTTATTAAGCGCACTTTAAATTGTTGTCAGTCTTCTGTTTGTGGAACCATTTGTTGAATAGGTTTTAGATTCTTATTTTCTTTCCATAAACATTCACCATTTATTTTAAGAGACTTTATTGGCCTCCTGCAAGACAGATATAAGTCTAAGCATAATTTATTTAGTTTTTATTTTGAGACTTATTTTGCAATAATGAAAATGCCCCCCCCCCCCAAAAAAAAAACCTTGGGCTTGTCCATTGGTTGTAACTTGTGTTTTATATTCCTATAAGCACAAATGAAATGGAATTTACTAAGTAACACAAAGGCACGTATAGCTTGACTCACCAGTAGTAGATGGATGTCTCTCTGCTCTCTCAGTGTGTCCAGGCAGAGGAAAGGTCAAACGATCTTTTCCCTATAGAAAGAAGGATTATGTGCTTTGACAGCATAAGCTGAGAAAGAAATTCTGCCTTCTGTTATCAGAAGCCCCGTGACCTGATAGACCTTGCTGATTTTAAATATAACACAGGTTAGTTAATGAATAACGTAAGAGGTTTCGCCCAAACAACGCCAGAGAGGCACCCACATCCGACCTTCTGACCACCAAGCTGCATGTGTTGTGCGAAAGGCCAAAAGGTCATAAATATCACAACTTGTTACAACACAAATGCAATCGAGCGCTAGTGGAATTGTACCAGGTGAAAACAGGAACAATGGATGCTATAGGAGCAATTGCTATGGCAACCAGGAAAAAGGTTAGACATTTTGACATGTATTTTTTTTCATCCTATTTAGCACAATGTCGCAAAATATTTCCCAGCACTAAAATGTATACTTTATATGTACTTCTAATTTTCTGTAATCTATTACTGTGTATCCTCTGCAGTGTGGGCATTAAGTTACTGTTTAATCACTCAGCAATTTATGCAGGATTCTTCATTAACACACAATCAGGTAGATGGCGGTCAGAATAAACTGCGGGATTTACACTGAAGCGTTACAGATTAGCATTGTCATTCTGATAAATATCATCTGTAGATGTGTTACAATTCTGTGATACCCAGATTGCCCCGCCGTTGATCTGAAATTCTTTTTGGGAAATACCATACGTCAGTACAGTATAAGGGCACAGATTTGGGTATAGACAGGAGGCACATTTCTCTACCAATATTGCAGGAGTTGTCACGGACCCGGACGGGTTTTGAGTGGGGATGAGGCAAAGTGCAGGTTGGAACAGAAATGGACGACCCACTGGCGGCTCACAGGACAATAGGGACGTAGGGGTTTATTAAACAAAACAGAAAACAATAAGAACACTACAAAGAAACAAAAGGGGATAAACAAAGACTAAATTTACAAAGGGGGGAATCAGGTAAGTAGGCAACAAACCATCACAAACATAAAACAATTAACCACTAGGGATTAAAACTCAGGCAGGAACTTAAATACAAAAACTGAATAGGGTGATGACAAGCAGGAGTGAAACAGATAATTAACCAATAGGGGAAGGTGCAGGACAACGAGCAATCAGGAAGCACACAAGGGCAGGTACAAGTATGGGCAAGAGGTGAAACTAATTAACTCCGGGAACTGCACAGGGAAACTAAAACTAACCAAGGAAACAGAAACTAACACTGGGGAGTAACAAACTGGTAGAAACACAAGCATGGGCACAAAGAATTTAACCAAAACCAAATACAAATCACAAGACACAGGAACAAGAAAACTCATACAAATGAAACACTAGGGAGTAAAATACAAAACCAGAGGAAGTGGGCTTTGAACACATGACAGATGGGTACAGATAACCACATGCTCCCCAAGTTGAGCTATGTGACTAACAGAAAACAGAAGAAGCACTACAGACTGACAACAGGGGAAGAGAGGAAAGACTGACAACACGTGGGACGGGATGACCAGCGACACCTGCTGGCCAAACAGGGAAGGGACACAGAATGGGATTGGGAGCCAATTTGGTCCCTAGCAGTGTTGAAACCAACAGAATGTAGATAATCAGTTGCCCAAAAAATATGTATTACATTCCTGTTATTTATTTTGATTTTAGTGTCTCCATTTCTGCAATGGAAGACTCAGTCTCTCCCACTTCACCTACGCTGAAATGGATCCACGCTCCCTATCACGTGCCACGTTGAAGGTGCAGGGTAAGTGTCACCCTCACGTCTAAGAACCTGGGACCAGTTATTCACAGGTTACCTTAATGGGCAGTAGAGCCACATGGTAACATTGGCTAGCTAGGTGGTTCCTTGCTAATTGGAAGGACTCTTCCTTACTTAATGGGTAAATGACACAGCAGTCAATGTAAGGTCAACGGTCTCAGCGTTCATTGGCCCTACCAGCATCTCTCTGAGCTTACTTTGCTGCTTCCTCGCATGGACCAAAGATGAATTTTAGATGAATTGCTTATGGTCTGTGCCATCCCATCCTGCCTTGGTACCCTTTGCATTCTTTGGATATCCTCCAGGATGACCGTGACCTTGCATTTCATAAGCATTTATGCAAAATAGATGCATAAATGGTCACTACTTTTCTTCTGCATTCCTAAATGTTGCTCTAAGTTTTCATTTGCAGCATGAGAAGTAATTAATCTCGAGTCAATCTAGAAAAAGCTGTTTTCTCAGCCGTCCCATTTGTTGCTGTAAAGCAGGAATAAGTGTCACTTCGGCCTCCTTACTGGTATCACAAACGGTACATTTCAAAGGATTTCATTGCAATGAAAACTTTATAAAAAATCTTAATGAAAGGAGTAGTGGATCGATGTTTTATCATGAATAAAATTAAAAATCAGCATGCCAATTTTCTTCAGTGCTTTAATCTTCACTTTGGAGAACAGTTTAGAGTAGGATTAATATCTAGGAATATAAATATATAACATCGACCCCTGCAGGCTGACGGAAGAGGTTACATGGATACATTGGGGTCTTGTTCTTCCAGCAAAGCAGGTATAATCAAACATATAATTAAGACCCCTAACCTGTGCAGGTAGAGATAGTATCAGTATAATGAGAATTTATTTTATTGCCCTGTAGTGCTCAGTAAAACATTTAAATCCAAAGATACAGAGCACATTAAATAATTCAATTAAACAGTAATTTACATTAAGTAATTCAATGATAAAGTCTTTATTGGCAAACAAATATGACAGGTGCAAATGGGTATTAAATTGAAAATTACTTCACCCTGTCTGAGCAGAAACTAACCAAAGAAGATATACAGAATATAATATAACTACAAATTCCTTAAATTAGGTCAGCCTGATTGTGTGCGATGTCAGTGACAGTTGACGATATCAGGTTTTGGATTCGGTAGAGTTGCATAAACCAGTCTTGTCAATCTATCCATCTTCCTTAAGAACTTATCCAGAAAATGATTATGGAGAGTTTGGAGCCCATCCCAGGAGGCATATGGAGTAAGGCGGGGGACAGCCTGGGTGGGATGCCAGTCCTTCATAAGGCATGCACGCGCGCTCGCACACACACACACACACACACACACACACACACACACACACACACACACACACACACACACACACACACACACACACACACACACACACACGTGCATGTAGGGTAAACATATCTTTTTGGGGACCGCGCATTCATTTCTATGGGAAAAATGCTAACGCTAACTATGACAACCTTAACCCCCACCCTGCCCTAACCATAACCATAAGTAACCAAGCAAAATACAAGAGTTTTTGCATTGTTAGTTTTTTCATTGCAGAGACAGTTTTTTTTTGGGAACCAGGAAGCGGGTATTCATCACATTGTGGGGACATTGTGTCCCCATAAGGTAAGGTATACCCGCTTATACATACACATACGCACACACATACACACACACACACACACACACACACACACTCGCACACACAAACATCTTAAGTTAAATAATTGGAATTACAGGCATTTCAAAAATGTGATATAGATGTTGTTATTGCACTAATAAACAAGCAAAGCACTAGCAGACACAGAATCATATTTATTGTTAACATTTTAGACATTAAATGTAACTCTAAGACCACAATTTCAACTGTCTGAAGGAGGTGGGAAGTCCCTTAGGGTGACTAGCTTCTGTAGGAACAGCTTATGGCCCCTTTGTGTGAGGCAGGGTGGGGGAGTGCTGACCCCCACTGAAGTCTGAGGATATCGTTGAGCAATGAAAAAAAAAACTTGGAGGGATTCCGGAACCTGGTGAATATTCCCACTCACCAGGAGACAGTGGGGTACCACGCATGGTGCTAATTCCGTGTTCTGAATTGCATTCACAGTCTTGGCATCAAAGTTTAGAGAGGGTGCTGGTGTTTAGCCAGGATTAAGTAGCAGTCTTGTCTCCACTCCTGTTTGTCATTTACATGGACAGGATATCAAGTCACGACCTGGAAGGTGGTGGGGGGGGGGGGGGGGGGGGGGTAGTGGTGACATTCCTGATATTTGCAGATGCTGTGTCTTTGGCTTCGTCCGGCCAGAATCTTCAGCACACGCTTGGCTAATGCGGCACTGAATGTGAAGTGGTGGGGCTGAGAACCAACGCCTTGGCTATACCCCCCATATTCAGGCCTTGCTGGATCGATTACGGAGGAGTGGGCAAAAACAGCCAAGGACCGATGTTCAAGGATGGTTGCTGTGGCAACCAGAGGAGTGAGCATGCCGGTATAGCTTTGGGTTCAAAAGAATAAGGTCTCAATGAAAAAGACCCTCCGGCAGAGAGGTGAAGCCCCAAAGGCTAGAGCACAGTTAGAAAAGAAGAGCAAGTGTTACAAAACGTCAGCACAGCAAAGCCTTTGTGTTACTCAAATAACCCTCTGATGGGTCAATATCATCGATTTCCTTCAAATGTCAGCAGGTGCCATTATTCTTTAACAAGACGACGGCTGTTTAACTCCATCCTTTATGAGATTAAAAAAAAACTCTGCCTGTGACTTTTAGCTCATCATTGGAGCTGGAAGCATCCGAAGCAACGTACACAGTTTGATTTGTAATACGCTGGTGAAAAGCACAAACGTGTCCCATCTCAGCTGAACGAGGATGCGAGAGTGACGGGACCATTTTCCGCCATTGTCTGTATGGAAATATACACTCATGTATATTTACAGACTAATTATTTACATTAAAATACTAAAAAATTATATTAATTATAAAAAAAAGTACACTAATTTAGTATTATTAGCAGAATAGTCACAATGGGCCCCTAACTCGCTAAAAAATGCTCCAGGGCTGTGGGTAAAGGGCTCCGCCTTCCGCTCTGGTCCTAAGCTTCACTCACATCTATACACATGTGTGTCTCAGAGGAGAGCAAGATGGCATTTGAGAGAACTAAAGAATTCCTATGTACCTGTACTTTTGTGAATGGCAAGTGAACATCATTTCAATAATAATAATTATCCATCTATCTGTTGGGGCACAGGCCCCCTCACCCCTCATTTCCCATATGATTTGAACATGAGATTTTACTGGGGCACAGTATGTAAATACTGGGGCATGTGCCCCCACTAATGGGGGTCTAGTGATGTCCACGGTGGAATATGGTCACTCTGAAGGTAAATATAGAAAATACAGAAGGCACACAGTGTGCATATGTTTTAGTAATAGTGTACCTTATCATACAGTGTGCATATGTTTTAGTAATAGTGTACCTTATCATACAGTGTGCATATGTTTTAGTAATAGTGTACCTTATCATACAGTGTGCATATGTTTTAGTAATAGTATACCTTATCATACAGTGTGCATATGTTTTAGTAATAGTGTACCTTATCATACAGTGTGCATATGTTTTAGTAATAGTGTACCTTATCATACAGTGTGCATATGTTTTAGTAATAGTGTACCTTATCATACAGTGTGCATATGTTTTAGTAATAGTGTACCTTATCATACAGTGTGCATATGTTTTAGTAATAGTGTACCTTATCATACAGTGTGCATATGTTTAAATAATAGTATACCTTATTATACAGTATACATGCATTTTAAATACAGTAATCTGTGTATATTAAAGTGCAGTGTACAATTCTGTTGTGTACGGAATCCTAGTCGGACGCTAGTGAGTGAGTGTCTGCAGATAATTCCATATCAGGAGTTCAGTTCATATTATGAGATGTGATATGAGAAAACTGAGAAGGATGCCAGTCAGCCTAAGTGCATGTATTTGGGTTGCGGGAGGAAACCCACGCAGCACAAGAGGACTACAAACATCTGCCAGTGGCTACTAAAGGCCAAGTATGCTTCTTGGTGCCTGCATGCCGCAAGATGGGCAACGGAAACTGAGCAGCATCAAAAAAAATGAATGCTCTTTTGATGACCGCCATATTTTAAACAAAGTGTTTCCCAATTGTATCATCAGTTACATGCCACAATAATTGTTAAAACCTGGGTAGCTCAGTGGGTGGTACCACTGCCTTATGTTTACAGGCCTGGGGGTTCAGATCCCACCCCCAACCGGTGTGTGGAGCTCTGTCCAGCTTGCGTGGGCTTTCTCTGGACACCTCTGTTTCTTCCTGCCATTCAAAGACATGTAGTCAGGCAAGTTGGCATCTCTAAGTGTGCCTTGTGATGGACTGGCATCCTGTCCTTCCTGGGATGGGTTCCAACCCCCCTCCCCCCCACAGCCCTGCACTGGATAAGACAGATGGGCATGTAACACATTGAACAGCAGAAGTAACTCACCATCATTGCTGTTAAAATTATGAAAGCTACTATTTAAACATTTTTTTTTTCAAAATTTGTGCTGAACAATGCAATGCAGCAATAATCAAGTGACATGGTGACGTCTTTTATATAACGTTTATACGTGGCTGACTTTCCATTTTCTATAATAACAGAAATGAAAGCTAAGGCAGGTATATACAATGTTATTGTGGTTCCTGCAGGCAAGCGGTATGACAGGTTTATTCTTTACATTTTCCCAGTTACACAATGCCTCCCAAAGCCACTTCATCCCTCAGATAGAAGCATGGTGAGAAAACTATGGATTTTGCCTGCATGGTTATTAAGTTTTCTCTCTAATTAGGCTCTGTAACGAGGAGGTCCATCACATCGCTGCTTACCACCATCACTCATCCAGGGTTATGAGGTCACAAACTGTACGTGGATCACACAAAAAAAGACAGCACTTCTGTGGCATGCATGAACCCATAATCTTATTCCCTGGAAACTGTGTACTTCTAAGCTTGTGGGAGTGGTGTGTGCCTCAACAGGTTAGGATGCTGTGTCGGTGAACAGAAGGTTGCTGATTTGAGGCCCAGGGTCGGCAGAGTGATGTCACTATCGGACCCCGGAGCAGGTCCAAGAACGCTGCTGTATCTCTCCCTCTTCTGTAATCTCAAACAGGGACCTGGTTCCTTTCATCACCTGGGACACACAGAACCCATGTGAGTATGATCTCCACCTTCTGCTGCTACTGGAGCCGGTGTCCACCTTGTCAGCTGGTATTGGTTAATTGCGATCTCCTCTCCTTACAGACAGCAAACTCACTTCCGCTTAGCGACAGAGTCTGGCTGCAGATCTCTTGGCTTTGTCACAAAAAATAAACCTTAAATCTGTAAAAAAAAAAAAAAAAATAGAGGCTCTTTATCTCCAATCATGCACATTTCTGTTTTCTCTGAAACCCAGATGAACGATAAGGAATGCAGGGTGAGACACCACATCTGTCTTATCAAATTAATCAATGTCCCCTGCAAGCAGCTCTACCAATCTTCATTCCAAGGTTTTGTTGCAGTTTCATTATTAGCGAAAACAAATACATCTCAATACACAAACACTTATGTAAACTGTACGCATTTGTATGTTTCCAGTGTGTCAGCTCCTTAAATCATTTATATTTACTATAGCTTACATTATGCAGATCATTATCTATTAATGTAAACATTTATTATCTACAAAACAGATGTACATTGAATGAATATTAAGGTTAATGCTTTATTCTGACTAAATAGTAGATTTAGAAATATGATCGTAATTATCAATGTGAAGGAAAATTCTTCTAAGACAAAGGGGTCATCATTTAAACACTAATGAGTTTTCTTATGATATAGGACATTAGGGTAATTTTATGACTGTCACGATCTCAGGTTCATTGGCACTTTCCAGCTCTATGCACTGGTAACGATACTTCCTCCACCCTTTTGGGACATCGGGGAGGCCAAATTTATGCTGCTAGAACTGGAAAAGACTTAACTGTCATTGAAGTATAAAACTAAAGACAAGAGCATTGACAATATAGTAAATTTGAAATAATGGAAAGGGCACATTTCTCCAGCCTAAATGGATCACAACGTTAAGAATACCTTCAAGCTGAGTGTGGACATGGTGTCCTGGATTCGAGGAAGTTCATTGAAAGAGTGAAACAGGAAGAGTCTCTAAGGATCATGAGGGGCAAGGTATCACCCACAGAAAACCAGCTGAAGGTAGCAAAAAATTGATGACATGTATTGACACGGACAGG
Source organism: Brienomyrus brachyistius (assembly GCF_023856365.1). Lineage (NCBI taxonomy): Eukaryota > Metazoa > Chordata > Actinopteri > Osteoglossiformes > Mormyridae > Brienomyrus > Brienomyrus brachyistius. The sequence goes on along the minus strand of NC_064533.1, from coordinate 23,452,694 downwards.
CTACTGGAGGAGCCAATGAGGTTTCAGCTGGGGCCAGTGCCCCTGTGGCCCCACCCCTTTATACACCGCTTAAGGTGATATTTAAAAAGGTGACAACTGAGTATTATGATTGGTGGGGTGGGGTGATTTTCCATTTATGGTAAGCAGTTCTGTTGCTGAGTTTCAATTTATGCTTAATTAATAGCCCGTTCTGAATGCTAATATTAATTGTTCATAATAGTACTCCATCGCAGGGCACACTCACACACCATTCACTCTCACATGCATTCCTACGGGTAATTTAGCAAGTCCAATTAGCCTCAGCATGTTTTTGGACTGTGGGGGGAAACCGGAGTTCAGGCTGATATATATTTTTTAATTATAAAAAAAAACGATAAACAGTCATATTTCGACAATATGTGTTCCTCAGTGTCTGTTAAGCAAGTGATCAAAAATCATCTTTCGTACAGCGGAAGGGAATTCAGTCACCTGTCCCCAATCACTGCAATTACACATATTCTTAGTATCACGGCCGGTGCACGAGCAGGGAAGCAGATCCAGGAGACGAGAATCAAAAACCACGAGAGTAACGAGGTGGGCGTGGCACATGAGAGGGCTGGAGGGAGGGATGCGACACTCAGACTATTAGCTACATTAAATTACCTTAATTGTCAACAGGTGATTCAACAAAACTTCTATCTAGATCAAACACAAAAACACACAGGAGTCAAATAATGCCATCAATATAATATAAAACATTTTCAATCCTGTTACAAAAAAAATAATTCAAAATCCAAATTTAGGCCGATTTGATATGCGTCTGGAGTATATTGTCAAAATGCTTCCCTTTATTTTTTGTGTGTCTTTTTGTGTTAAGATCACCACCCCTCCTACTCAGTGTGTCTTCTTCAATGCCAGTGCAACGCAGCCTTTGTACAGTGTGTTTGTGTTCACTGGAACGTCTTGCTGCTGGTGAATTCGGGTCCTTCCACCTCACTGCACTCTTATGTTCACTTCACCAATACGCAGTGGTCTTGTGCTCTTTCCTACATCACCTCGCCCGCACGGACAAACAATCCCACCACCTACTCGGTGAGAGTCATCAAACATCTGTGGGTTCATTTAAAAACAGTCAGGGGCTGACTGGGTGTAACTGACAGCACATAAACCCCGGTGACTCACACACCTGTACCCGCAATAATTCTGCCAGGTGGGAATACTAATTATGAATCCCTTCACGGAAACATTTAAGCAATATAAAACAATGTAAGCACTGATCCGCAAACAGTACAACTGCAGATGGTGTCTCAAAAGGAAACTGAATTTTTTTGGACACAAGCACAAAGAAATTGCAAAAAACTAATCTACCACCACGTAATAAATCCAGTGAAAACATAATTTTTATGCATATTCAATGTGCTATCCCAGGCTCATTCTTGACACTAAAGTGAGAAGTCTCCCAGTTAATGAGAATGGATCCATATCATATAGTAGACTGGTCACAAGAAGTTCTACTCTATATGGTATCAATGGAACGTGGTTTGGATTTGATTATGTTTCATCTTCATTATATAAATGTAATACACATTTTGCTTTATTAAATGAGCTAGAAGGTCATATAAGATAAAGTACTACTTTATATAATACTGATTATCTTTCACAGATGGTAAAATAGAAATTAATTTTCCAAGAGCTTTTTTTCTGCTGTGTTGAGCTGTACATTACCTTATACAGCTTCCCTACCATACTGAGCAGGGGTGATTGTAGGGTTTTTTTGTGGGGGTTTTAAGGGGGCCTATAATTCATGCGGAGGGGCCAATCTTATCATTAGCGAATGATATGTTTTTAATTGGTGAGTGACAGGGAGCTGGCACTACAAGGGCCAATCAAATTGTAGCTGCGGTCAGTTTCAATTTCGCTGCCTTTTCCTTCGGCAACCCCTGTATATGCCCCAGGAGTGCTGTTTAGTACATGCTTAGGTTAGTGGAGGGATGTTGTGCAGGATGTGAGTAGTACTGCAACTTTGTGGGATATTGTGTCCTGCGCTGTAACTCAAGGTTTTTTGTCTTAAATGATCTGGACAACCTCTTAATTTACAAAGAAATCAAAGTACATCCATCGCTTTCATGTGCCACCCTTCCCAGCAGTGTGTGGTGAGCATTTCATGATCACAGTGGTTTCGATTCTGTCATTGGCCCTGCAACATTAGGAGCTTTAACCTTCATATAGCATATCAAGGTGGCAAATTAGATTTTTTTTTTCCATAAGTTGACATGGCAGCTCAGTGGTGCAGCAGATAGTGCCTCACACGTCTGAGACCAGCATTTGAACCGCAGTCCTGGCTCCATGTGTGTGGCGTTGGTATGTTCTCCCTGTGTCATCGTGGGGTTTCCTCTGGGGGCTCTGCTTCCCCTCCCCAGTCCAAAATCATGCAGAGGCTTCCGATGATGGATTGCCATATAAGTGCAATCGGCTTGCGAAACAAACCACCACATCTCCTTCTTTTGAAGACAGCCCGTGTCTGACTTCCCTTCCTGCATATTCACAGGGGACCGAGCCTTAAATCGTGCTCATCCGGGAAGTTTCTGCTTCCCGTGTCCCTGCGCTCAAATGCGATGAAGCTCATTCAGCATAATAAAAGAAGGGAAAGTAAATTTAGGCAGGCTAACGACACACCAAGAGGCTGTCACTTAAAAAGGGATGCATTGTATAGCTGGTCGCTTCATACCTTCTCCCGTCTGTTCTGCTTTTTGTGAATCGCGGTTTCCCCGAACCGTGCGGCTCCGCCTTAGAGAGCGCAGTGTGACTACTGGGTAAATGGATTTTCGCTGCCTTTTTCATCGGCAAGCAACAAGCAGAAACTGCAGTCGACTGGGTAACTTGAACGGGGTGATAAACGTCTTCAATTTGTTACTATTATCCCGTTTTATGTTTACATTTGTGTCGGCAGGGCAAGAACGCAATTATATCATATTATAGGTGAAGATTTATACGGCTTACGAAGCACACAGATTTATTTGTAATTAACTGAATTACATAATATTTGTAATTTTATTAATATTGTTTGTAAATATTGTTCGTTTTTTACAAATGGGGCTCATCTCTTTTATGTTTCTGAGGCTTCATAATTTAATAAACTGGAAAATTAAGGTTTATGAAGTGAGCAGGCCTATCCAGGGTCTAAATAAACCAAACCAATAAATCATTGCGTAGTAGCAGAATGGTTCTGTCAGACCTACTGTCACCTCGGGGGGTGAGGGGCATTCAGATGCTGCCCCTGCTGTGTGTGTGTCGTTTGGGTTTCCTCCTGCAGTCCAAAGACATGCGCATAGTACTGTCTAAAGCGAAGTGAAATTCGCTTGCTGTTGGCGCCCTGGGCTGCCTATGTCACATAATGGGTTTGTCCAACACTGAACACACAGTCAGGCTAATAGGCATCTCAAAATTACTTGTAATGTATGATCGTGTGTGTGTGCCTCGCCACGGACTGGGGTCCCACCCAGAGTGTCCCCTCCCATGCCCTATGCTGCCTGGGATAGGCTACAACCCCCCCTCAACACCCTTGAACAGGATCAATGTTTAGAAAGTGGCAGAATGGACCATTAGTTTAACTTCACTAGACTTACTAATCAAGTGTGACAAACTCAGGATCAGAACCGTTTCTTACCCAGCAAACACTTGAAATACATTTGCATCTTCAGGGAAAACAGACGACGTCATTTCACATCCACAAATCAATAGGTAAAAAATACAATAAAAATATAATAATTCAACAATATAATCCATATAACCATCCAACTTCCAACCGCTTATTCAGGACAAGGTGATGGTGTAAAATTTGGATAATTAAATATAAAAATAAAAAAACAACACTGCCCCCTTGAGGCCTATCACTCTTTAAGAATAGAGTAGGAATCGTCATACATCAACTTAAACTGTCCACTTATTCCATTGTGTTAATCAAAGTGATATTAATGGACTGTTAATGTGTGCCATTCAAAAGACTGATTATCAGTTGGTCTGTAGTACTTTTTATATGTATAATTAGCTATTATTTCCATGATAGTTTCATCCTTCACAGCAAAATAAAATAGCTGTTTTACTAAGTAATTAATATTGTCGATTACACTGGAAAATAATTCTTTTCTAATTAAATCATGGCCCTTGTTGTCTTTCAGATGCAACATTTAATCTGTAAAATTACACCACTTGAAATTAATGTAGCTGCTCCTTAGTCTAGTTTGCAATGGAGTCTGCATATTGTTCTGCATATTGTTCATTTAGTTATGTTTTACCTTTTAATATGTTTTGCTGCACTGTGTGTAGTAAGCAGGGACGGATTATGGGTTGTGTGGGCCCCTGGGCAAAACGTTCGCGAGGGCCCCCCCCCACCACCACCAGCACCACCACCACAACCACCACAATTCAAGGACCCTTGGCAGCCAAACACCCTCCCTATAGGGTCAGGGGCCCTTGTAGGCAGAGGATCATTGAATGTAGGCCCTCTAAAATAGACAAACGAAAATACATTGTTGATAAGCGTTGCAAATTGTTTTGGGCTAGGGGCCCCATGGGCCCCCTGCACCCCAAGGGCCCCTGGGCAGCGGCCCCGCTGGCCCGGTCCGTAATCCCTCCCTGGTACTAAGTGTACTATCTTCACACATTGTGTTGCACTATATGTATGTTCATTTTGCTCTACATATTTGCTGCTGTATGCACAAAAATCCCCCCTGGGATCAATAAAGTTAATCTTAATCTTAATCTTAATATGTGGACAAAGCAGTAATTAATAACAGTGATACTTTATTCATTCCTGTGGGAAAATTGTCTTTTAACATCTCCTGTCTTGCTTCCCATGAGACACACAGACACATATAGAGGTGAAAGCAAGCTTGGGGGTCACAGCATGGGGTTGGTCAGCGCTGAACACCCCTGGAGCAATTGGGGTTAAGGGCCTTGCTCAAGGGCCCAATAGCGCAATCATGGAATGTGAACTGTCGACCTTCCGATTACGGCATAGAGTCCTAGTATCCTACAGCTTAAATGACTAAACTCTGAGCAGTAAATGCCAGAACACAACAGAAGAGATGTAAGATTGGTTCCTCTTACTGCAGAAAAAAACATGGTCCAAAGCCAATATTCCCCCTCCCCCAGTGTGAGGACATAATAAAGAATTTGCAGTCAATCTTAGTGCTGGTCTGTAAATAATACAGACAGACATAATCCTATGCAGATGGCAGCATGTACTGCAACACTAGCGGTAGCTTCTGTAATTAGCTGGACTAAAACAGGTTGGTTAAGACAAACTGAAGGAGAAGGTCTACAGTGTAGATTTAGATGCTCACTTACTCTGGCTTGTAATACTAGCAATCAACAAGTCACTGCATCAACATCATTACAAATCAGGAATTACCTGATTATCCAACGCATTATCCATCCCTATATCTCCACACAACTGTTTCATGCCTAAAAGGGCAAGGATGGTGGACATAATCCATTCATCCAACCATGTTTGACAACCACTTATTGAGTGAGAGCTGAAGCGATCTGGTGTATCCTAGAGTGTGCCTGAGGCAGGATTTCCTCTGTTCAGTTCAGGGGCATGACTTTGTTTTGAGTTTTGGGGGGGTTGAGGTCTCTACCCATTTAAGGAGGTCCTGGGGGTTGTACTGGCTGATTTTGATGATTAATTTACACCCATTGCTCAGCTACAATATACGCTCACTAATACAGCAAGAGCAGCCACCACTGAAGCTGGAAAACACTGGGAAATGTCTAAGTCAGTGTTTCCCAATCCAGTCCTCAGGGAGCCCCAGACAGTCCACGTTTTTGCTTGGGAGTTCAGAGGGAGCAAAAACATTCACTGGCTGAGGGTCAATAAGGACCAGATTGGGAAACACTGGTCTAGGAGAACAGAACCAGGGCTGGATCCAAACCCACATCTCATGAACAGGGATGAAGGTCGGGGGTACTAGAAGGAGGGTCTGACCTTATCATTAGCCAATAATATGTTTTGAATTGATGGGTGACAGGAGAGGGGGCACTCCAAGGACCAATCAGCTTTCAGCCAGAGCCAGTGCCCTTGTGACCCCGCCCCTGTATACACCCCTGCCCATGAGGTGCGAGGTCACAGCACAATCAAGATGTTTCATACCTCCACAATTTTATCGTGGTGAGCAGAAGAAACTGTGCTCCACATGTGAACGCACACGAATACACTTAATGGCCTCTTATATACTAGCCCTTCTGAGTATGAGTCACTTATCTTCGACCAAGAGCTGGGAATAGCAGCTGAAATGTACAGTTTTTTTATGTGTTCCATTGGTGAACGATGACTGAGTCTCCATCCGCCCGGCACATAAAAGGGAGTTATAAGAGAAGGGTGTAGTATTTAACACGGCCATTCCGTCACAAAATGGCATATTTCCACAGAAAATTCCCTAAGAAATCTTAAGCTTCCTTTTTTTTTTCTTCTTGGCATCAGCGCATGAAACTGCATTCCCAGAAATCCTACTATCAAAAGGGGTCTCTTTTTTGCAGTAAATGCCTGCCGGTAGGTAATCTTTCTCCTGTTATGGGAAGACAAAGGCGCTGATTCTCCAGTAAGTAGCTCCTAAAGAAGCACTGAATGAAACGGCCCTTAATCCATAATAGATATGTCGACTCGCTTTGAGAACAGTAAAGAAACACTTGAGGGACCTTCAAACCGTATGGCTTATTTCTAAGCCCTCGTCGATTTGATGAATGTGCAGGATGCATGCAGAGAACACTGGTTTCTTTCTGGTCCGACTGAGTCTGAGCCTCCTAATTACTGTGGCAAGGCCAGTGAAATACACGATAAACTCGTTTTCACCCTTTTGTGTGGCGGTTGGATGGAGACAGTCATCGTTCACTGGTGGAACACATATAACACAGTACAATTCAGCTACGACGCGCAGCTCTTGAACTTCCCACTGACGGGCAGCAGAGGGAGAAGTGGCTGAGGAGTTGCAACCAATCGATCATCACTCAAAGGCATTTCAATTGCTTTATCAAGCAAGGTGATTTTGTGGTTTCAATGCCTGCATGTGTGTAAAATGGGAGCTAGGAGATGTGAATGCTTATGTCGAGTTAACCAACCCATTCTTAGTCAGGAGGACCAATCTAAATCTGCTGCTTGTCACAGCTTCACAACCCTCAGTACCGTAATCAAGAACAGCTTCTTTCCTGAAGCCATTCACATTTTCAACAGCCACATTTCCTGCGACAATCACATCCATGGCATCTGGCACTGCATCATATTATCTAGGTTTTGCACTATTTTTGTACTGTTTTGTATTATCTGCACAATTTTGCACTGTTTTGCATTGTACTTTATTTTCAGAGTATTCTTTTGCATTGCTTAGCAGTCTCTTGTTTCGCACTGTGTTGTATTGCATTACACTTTAGTCTCTTCATAACCAAGTATGGTTACTAAGGCAAAGCAGGCATCCCCATGCACTTGTCTCACATGGCCAATAAACACCTTGAAGCTTGAATATTGTTTACACAGTCTGGCCACCTGCATCGTCCTTTCTGCCGCGGGTTCGTGTCCCCCATCTCACGCCGGAGCCATCCATCCATGTTTTCCCACATTTGCCATCATGCCGATCTCATTCTTGCCCCGTAACTCTCTGTATCCCTCTTCCTCACCACCCACACTGCCATTTCCCAGAATCCTTACATAACACACGCACACACACACACACACACAGACACACAGACACACAGGCACAGTCTATGCTCACATGTCAGCAGTGTTCTGAGAGACATGTGACCCAATTCCTAACACCAAACCCAAGCAGAAGTAATAGTCCTTCCTGCCTGCAAGGAATATGTTATAAATATTTTAATTCCCAACGTTTAAACTGTTTTCTTCAAGCTCAGTGTCCCGGTTGTGCTTAAAAACAGAACTCCCCAGGCAAAGGGTAAAGAAGTATGCAATTTCAAGGCAAATACTGAGGTCAATGACCGGTTATATTTCAGCTTTCTTCACAGTCATGGACAAACCAAGTGCTTCCGTAAGGAAAATAAACAAACATTCATTCAGGTGTAACTTCAAAATGACACCAGAGTGGACGTTTCATTCTCATCCTGTCTGCCAAGCATGGATGACTGAACAAAATACTGTCCTCCAGATACAAATTATTGAATCAATTCTTACAGATTTAATTTATCAGATTCCAAGCAGTCTGGCAATAATACCCAGCCTTTCCTCCGAAACTTGTATCAAGTCGACTGGTCAACCAATGTGGCATGTTTGATGGGTCATAGATTGACATTGGTAGTGATTTCTGAAGGACAGATGAGGTGGCAACCGGGGAGCTTCGGGGGGTGGGGGGGGGGGGGGGGGGGGGTGCACAGAGACCTTATTACAGTACCTACCCTTCTCAAAATAATAAAAAAAGGTTACTTGTGACAAATTTCCTTCTGGATAATAAAAGTTTTCTGATTCTGAATGAAAAGGCTGGGTCAGCCGGTCCCTAGAGCAGTTGGGGGTTTCAGGGCTTTGCTCAAGGGCCCAGTGGTGAAATCACTCAACTGACCATGGAATTGGAACCAGCAACATTCTGATCATGGACACGGAGACCAAATCTGCTGTAGCACACACCACTAGATATTAAAGCCTAATGATGTGAAGGGTGCATTGAAGACATTCATAAAACATCTCCTTGAAAAAAAAATGAAATGCATGTCAAGAGAGTGGGACCCCGTCACCTCACAGCTGTTGAGAGAATACTTCACGCATGAGTTTAAATGACTGTAGTGCTTTTTAAATTAAGCTTACAGCATGTAATTCTTTGTGGTTTGTCTTCTGGGGTTTGAGTCAAAGTTTGCTTTTGACCTCAGACAGAAGAGTAACCTTGTAAGCTCTCTGAATACCTTTCACTAATGCGTGCTTCAGCTTAACATCAAAGACGAAGGATGGACTTCAGCAAATGCTCAACACAAAAGGGGCGAAGCAACTGCGAGATAAACACATAATCCATGTGGAGTATAGCGGAACACCTTAAAACAACCTTCATATTTCGCATATTTTAAATTCACATATATGAATGCAATAGAATGTCTTTCTTCTCACAGTACATGTACAACAAGACCCTGTGTATGTTCTCTGCCGATGCTACAAACTATAATAATACAATAATAACAAGGGCTGCATGGCGTCATCATCAGTAACCACATTGCATTCATTGCTACTGCTTTTTGTCTGTTGACAACACCACCAACTTATTTGACTCACTCTGTCGGTAGATAATATATTCCATTTGGCCATATTTTCCATCAATTTTCTGTACCCCCTTGGTACAAGGTTGCAGGTGGTCTGGAGCCTAAAGGTACAAGGCAGCGAACGAGATGCCCAACCCATCACAGAACACACTCACAGGTAACTTAGTAACTCTAACCTCAGCACCTGGAGGAAACCCCACGATGATGGCATGCAAACTGCACACACATGGAGCCATGGTGGAGACTGAAACCCAGGTATCAGAGGTGTGAGGCAACAGTGCTGACTGCTGTGTCACTAGATTACCCAGGCCATGTAAATTTTTCAGATAATTTCATCTCCTTTTTTACTTTGTAAATATTGCAGTATTATTTGAGGAAATTTCACATAATGCAATGCAATACTGTGATATTATGCAGTCCTAATAATAATAATAATAATAATAATAATAATAATAATAATAATAATAATATGCAATACAGATACACAGTATACAGCCAAATAATTAACCAGAGGACAGCAGTGCACTCATATATTATTTTAGCAGAATTGAATGTAGCAGTTGAATGTATAATAAATACTTCTAATTAACAAATCAAAACACTAAATTTCAACTTTGTCACTAATGTTGAACTGAATATATTTTATGATTTATAATTATGATTTATAATTTCTATCCTGCATGACAGGAAGACCACTGAAACTTCTTTTCTCCTAAATGTCCTTTTTCCAAATTGCTGCATTATCTGCTTGTTTAATCTCAACTTTAGGCCGTTCATTGAGTTCATAAAGAGATTTGCATTCATCTAAAGACAGATTTAATACTTTTGGTGGTTTCTTAAAAGGAAAGAATGGACTCATTTATTTTTAATACCTTTCAATGAAATGGTACCAATGGTGTCTATGCTGACTGGATTGATCCTTAATCTATCAGGCAGATGTGATAACATCTCGATTAAGGTGCGTTTCTAAATTAAATTTGTGTTTTCATCAGGTGTTTATCGAGGTTCCGGACTCCAAAGTCGTGACGGATTCTAAATTTATTGGAATAGATGAAGCATCCAGATCTAGCATTCATGATAAATTGATCCCATGGCTAGTACTGAGCTGATAGTTGGAAGATAGATGGAAAGATGGCCGAATGGATGGATAAGTTGGTATCTAGTTGATATGTAATTGTGACAGACTACTTTTCAGATTCCTTAAGGGACTCCATATAAAGATGATGGAACATAGAGCACAGACCTTTTAGGGGGGTCTCCAGAGCATCCAGCCAGTGGTAATGAAAAATGGATGAATGTATACTTTGTATACAACTCCAATTAGTTAAGTGAAAGAAAAAGTGCACATTAGTGACTTATTTGGCGTCTTCTGAGCCATTCCCATTATAGGCGTTAGCATAGCTGCTAGCAGCTGAGCTCTCTGACCATTGAGTTTTCTTGTTTTAGGTTAGGTGCTTGGCTGTACAATATATTACAGTCTCGTTACACTTAGATGGGGGACAGCACTGAAATATAATGGCAGCCATGTATGTTTTTATTTGGGAAGGGAACACAAAAGCCTTTTATACTGATGCATGGCCATCCAGAATAGAGAATAGAGTTAGCTCCAACCTTGCAGCTTCAGTTTCGAATCGAACACATAATGGCTGCAGGTCAGGAAGAAATGAACGTGATCTTAATGCACGACATTGGGCCCTTTCACTATTATTTTTCTATTATATCTTCAAAGTATCTTCAGTGTTATGTTCTACATGGTGGAATGCTTGCATGAAGTAGCGCCAGTAGAACAGTTTTCTGATGGGCTTGTCATTTATTTTTTAAATCATAACAGCTTTGATATTTTTTTGCCCTCTGGTTAAGGACTCAGTGGGGTATCCATGTAAAGAAACCTACAGTCTCTCTCCCATTGTTATTTCCTTCGTGGTGTTTATGGGATGCTTTCCCAGAATCCTCCTCTAGTGTTCCCAGCATTAACCCGGGGATCTATCTTAGTGTCTTTGTCCATGAATGTGTGTGATAGGGCTTGGAAGTCCCTGGAATTTGTGACTGAAACCCCTGGATTTTTGATTTTGTGCTGTATATAAATAAATATAGGCACATCTCTTTTACCACAAATGGTACTAAACGACAACATAATTTCTGTGTAGTGAGAAATGGCCAGGTGAAGGGTTCATGGATGACAGGTCTAGCTTGGTAACTGCCGAAATGGAGAAGAAGCCAATCCCACAGGGTCAGAACTCATCATCGTGGTACCATCACATCCCTCTCACCCATCTTACACTTCCGAAGAAGCTTCCCAAATCCGTGACCCTTAACGTGAAGCGGCCTGCCCCTCATTTTGCAGCAACCCAAGCTGACCCACAGCACTTCAGAAAAGGGCCTGAGGTCTCCCATTATCAGGGGTGGCCGTGAGTGCGTATTGATTTCCGTATAAAGCAATAGATACGTAAGAGTCAGCCTAGGGGCAGGCATTCAATCAAGGCTTGCCGTTGATGTCACATGACCCGAGAGCCAATTTAGTTTCTGTTTGTGAGCTTTATAAAAAATGTATGCTGTGCAATAGGACCACAAGCACACAATGAAACACAGTCAAATGCTCGCATGATATTTTAATTAGATGCCAAATACGGTAACGGTTAGGTGTCCTTGTTTTCTGAATGTTTTTCAGTTGGCATTCAATTCCAACCCTTCAAGCATAAGATAAAACATTATCATAAAATGAAAGCCATTTTGGTGGATCACTGAAACATAGAAATTGGAAACTAATGCATGTTCCCAATTCTGTGCTACCACTGGTTTGAGGTAATGCTGAGTTAAAGAATACAATGTACACTCACCGGCCACTTTATTAGGTACACATTGCTAGTACCGGGTTGGACCCCCTTTTGCCTTCAGAACTGCCTTAATCCTTCGTGGCATAGATTCAACAAGGTACTGGAAACATTCCTCAGAGATATTGGTCCATATTGACATGATAGCATCACGCAGTTGCTGCAGATTTGTCGGCTGCACATCCATGATGCGAATCTCCCGTTCCACCACATCCCAAAGGTGCTCTATTGGATTGAAATCTGGTGACTGTGGAGGCCATTTGAGTACAGTGAACTCATTGTCATGTTCAAGAAACCAGTCTGAGGTGATCGAGCTTTATGACATGGTGCATTATCCTGCTGGAAGTAGCCATCAGAAGATGCGTACACTGTGGTCATAAAGGGATGGACATGGTCAGCAACAATACTCAGGTAGGCTGTGGCGTTGCAACGATGATCAATTAGTACTAAGGGGCCCAAAGTGTGCCAAGAAAATGTCCCCCACACCATTACACCATCACCAGCCTGAACCGTTGATACAAGGCAGGATGGATTCATGCTTTCATGTTGTTGATGCCAAATTCTGACCCTACCATCCGAATGTCGCAGCAGAAATCGAGACTCATCAGACCAGGCAACATTTTTCCAACCTTCTATTGTCCAATTTCGGTGAGCCTGTGCGAATTGTGGCCTCAGTTTCCTGTTCTTTGCTGACAGGAGTGGCACCCGGTGTGGTCTTCTGCTGCTGTAGCACATCTGCCTCAAGGTTCGACGTGTTGTGCGTTCGGAGATGCTCTTCTGCATACCTTGGTTGTAACGAGTGGTTATTTGAGTTACTGTTGCCTTTCTATCAGCTCGAATCATTCTGGCCATTCTCCTCTGACCTCTGGCATCAACAAGGCATTTTCGCCCACAGAACTGCCGCTCACTGGATGTTTTCCCTTTTCCAGACCATCCTCTATAAACCCTAGAGATGATTGTACGTGACAATCCCAGAAGATCAGCAGTTTCTGCAATACCATATCATGTTCAAAGTCACTTAAATCACCTTTCTTCCCCATTCTGAAGCTCGGTTTGAACTGCAGCGGTTCGTCTTGACCATGTCAACATCTGTTCGTTGTTTGACCTTGCCTCTCATTTCAGCCCTCGTGCGGATGACCGCAGGTGCCTCTTGTGTGCTCCATCATCTGTGGGGTACATAGTGCCTCCTCGTCCGGTTATTGTAATGTTATGTTGCTGACTGCATGTACCTCTCCGGTCTCCTTGCCTAGTTTTGACCTCACATGTCACCTTACCAGTTGTTTTTTGCATTAATAAAGCTAACCACTGCACCACCAGGCCACCTCCATAATGCATGTTAATTTGCATTTGTATGTCTTTTTTACCAGTCTTGGATATGCCTGGCAGTTTGCGGTTTTGCGTAATTCCCAACAAAAAATTCACCATCACTCATACTACCCTGTAACAGCAAGGATTTGTGACCCGTCACCACAAAATGAGTCTTAAGTCGCACTGGTAGAACTGCACCCATAAGACTCATTTCGTGGTGATGGGTCACATTTATGTGAAACTAGAGGTCAGAAACCAGACGGGCAGGTGGAAAAATTCTCTACCATCCATCCATCCATCCATCCATCCATCCATCCATCCATCCATTCCTCTTAATAATGCTCATTATGATCAGGATCCGTGGTGGTCGGGAGCCTAGTCTAGGCAGGGCACACCCTGAAGGCGATATCAGTGAAAATGTCCCTTCTATTATAAATATCACATACCATTTTAAAACATCTTATCAACTAGCAGAAGAGGCCCGAAAACACATGGCCCTGGCATTGATGCTGAGATACAGGGAGCTATTGATCGTTTACAGTCTGCGTAAATTTCGATTGCCTGTACAGTTTGGAGCAGCATCACCCTTGATAACATTAGGGGCCAAATTAATTTTTCTTGCTTCACCATTTAAGGTTGGCCGCAATACGGTTTTGCCAGAGAAAATGAGAGTGGACGTTTTCATATTCTTTAATTGCATCATTCGCCTTGACGGAGGAGTAGCATCCGTAAATAGATCAATCCCCTGTATTGAAACGCTCCGCTCTACAGCGCTGTAAATCCCGGCAAATTAAACAGAAAGAAAAGCAAAGGAGCTTCCTCGCTGTGAGCCTGTGTCAGCAGACGTACCACCTGCGGTTCAGGCTTGGTAATCCATCTGAAACTAAGCGTGTTTGGGGCTGACTGGTACTTAAACGGGAGACCAGCTATGAAAGCTGGCTTGCTGCTGGAAGAGGTGTTGGCATGGCCAACAGGGAAGCTCATCCTGTGGTCTGTGTGCATCCCAGGGCACTGATGGAAACGCTGTGCTGTAAAATGGTGCTGTCCTTTGGATGTGATGTAAAATTGAGGTCCTGAGTCATTGCGGTCAAAAAGATCCCTGGGCAAAAATGTAGGGGGGGGTGGGGTGGGGTGGTACCCTGGTGTCCTGGCTACAACTGCCCAATGTGGCCACCTAATCATCCCCTATATCTAATTGGTGAATTCTCTCCTACCCCTTCTCCACCTTAGCCACTGTGTGGTGAGCATACTGGTGCAGAATGGCTGCTCTTATATCATCCAGGTGGGGGCTACACAGGTGGTGGTTGAAATGGTTCCCCATTGGTTCTATGAAGCACTTTGGGTGTCTTGAGAAATGTTACATAAATGTCACGTTTGTTCACCTGCCTTGATGGAACCCCTGACCCATACAGGCTCTTGTCTTATCTTAGCACAGTCATGGGAGAAAGTCCTAAGTATCAATTCTTAAGTCCTGCTTCTCAGAATTAAGCAAGTGGGCAATACTTAAGTAACTTCACCATAAGTAGCCATGATAAATGTAATTGTAATTAACTGAATAATAATTATTATTGATATTCATGGATATTCATGTGTATTAATATCTGCATCTCATAAGGAGTCTGTATAGTGAACAATTCATCCATCTTCTGTATCTATTTCTCCTATTCGGGGTTTAAGGGGGCCTGGAGTCTATGGGTGCGATGCAGGGATCAACACTGGATGGGGCACCAGCCCATCACTGGGTACATTTTCCCCTATGGGCAATTTGGCAAGTCCAATTAACCTCAGCATATTTTTGGACCAGGGGCGGCATGGTGGTGCAGTGGTTAGCACTGTTGCCTCACACCTCTGGGACCCGGGTTTGAGTCTCCGCCTGGGTCACATATGTGTGGAGTTTGCATGTTCTCCCCATGTCGTCGTGGGGTTTCCTCCAGGTACTCCGGTTTCCCCCCACAATCCAAAAACATGCTGAGGCTAATTGGAGTCGCTAAATTGCCCATAGGTGTGCATGTGTGAGTGAATGATGTGTGAGTGTGCCCTGCGATGGGCTGGCCCCCCATCCTGGGTTGTTCCCTGCCTCGTGCCCATTGCTTCCGGGATAGGATCCGGACCCTCCGCGACCCAATAGGATAAGCGGTTTGGAAAATGGATGGATGGATATTTTTGGACCGGGGTGGGAGGGGAGAGCAAGAGTACCCAGAAGAAACCCCACAAAAACATGAAGAGAACATCCAAACACACACAGCCAAAGTGGAGACTCGAACCCGGGTCCCACAGGTGTGAGACAACAGTGCTGACCACTGCGCCCCACTTTCAAATACGCAGAAATGAAATAAAATAACATAAGTAGAAATAAAATCAAGTGAACAACATCCAAGTATAAATCAAGTTGAGTCCATCCATCCATCCATTTTCCAAACCGCTTATCCTACTGGGTCGCGGGGGGTCCGGAGCCTATCCCGGAAGCAATGGGCACGAGGCAGGGAACAACCCAGGACGGGGGGCCAGCCCATCGCAGGGCCAAGTTGAGTCTCTTTCATGAATTGGTCATACAAACTGAGACTCAAGACTGACTCAAGCCATGTGACTCGAGTGAGATAGCCCTGCCTCGGCGCTGATGATCCATTAATTTAAGGTATGTAATCCAGCCTCTCGAGTGTCACATGCATGCCAGCTGCTACCACAAACATACTAGATAACAATAAATAGATTAATTATATGCTATTTGCCTCATTTGTACTCCTCTTTGAGCAAAAGCATTTACTAAATATGTACATATAAATTACAATTGATTGATTTATTCCTAATCACTATATGTATGCCAGCCTTTTATGCTGCTGTATTTATCGCTTATATAGACACTGCACCATGTGATTAAACAGAGGTGTCCAGCCCCTCCTGTGTTTTGTACTTTAAACATTGTGAAAACCCTCAACCGTCACTTGCTGTCTGTGTCCCGCTGCCTCTGTCAGTCTGTATATGGATGGTGTGACAACAAAGGGCTTGACTTGTGTATGAGAGCCCCGTTATTGCAGCAGTCCATGCACTGCCATGGACTCCTATACTTTTTTATACATTTATCAACAATACATCCACATTGTAAATATCACATGAAGTTTGTTTTGCGACAACTGTCTTGTCTTATGGCAACAGTGTATGTATCTGCTGCATGTGAATACAGTGAATGTACTCGCCCAGATCGACATGATTCGGTTGAGTCTGACATGTGGCATTGGGCACAGAACATGCAAATGCATCTATGTCTGGGAAATGAATGTGCTGTGACCTTCATCGATGGGAGCTCAGTTCCCACCAGAAGTGGAGGAAGCGGGGGCCGAGGGGCATCCACCCCCGGGCACATCAAAGTGGGGGGGACCACCCCCTGCTCTGAGACCCCAGCCCCTCCCCTGGAGTTTCCCAATGTTTGCTGGGTTTTTTCCAAGTACTCCAGCTTCCTCCCACAGTCCAACAGCAGGAATTTATGAGGATTTCTATCTATAAAATGCCCTTTGTGTGTGTGTCAATGTCCCCTGCCGTGTGCCCTGTGCATTCTGGGATAGGCTCTAAGCCCACTGTGACCCTGTACTGGGTAAGCAGTTATAGTAGATGGATGGATAGAAAAATAACTGGAATAGAATGAAAAAAAAACATCTTAATGCACTTTTTTAAATTATAAAAGTTAAATCTGGTCATACTCCAGTTTCTTGAAGCTAATTGAACTGTGTGAATGCATGGTGTGTGAGTGTGCCCTGCGATGGGCTGGCCCCCCATCCTGGGTTGTTCCCTGCCTCGTGCCCATTGCTTCCGGGATAGGCTCCGGAGCCCCGCGACCCAGTAGAATAATTGGTTTGGACATTGGATGGATGGAAATCTGGTCATGAATGTACTATGCCTTCAAGATAACTGATGTCAAGCTGTACAAAACCAATAAAAAGTAAAATATCTATATGATTTAGAAGCACTCAAAATGATTCACCGCACTTAAATATGGACAGGTGAGAAATCAAGTTTGATTACTCCTAATTAATATGTCGCTTTAGGTCTGGACTTTAAAGAAACGCTATTAACTTGGAAATGTATTTAAATATGTCCTGAGCTTAGGGTGTCGAGTAATCTTGTTACAATCCATGAAGTCCTTTGTTCTTTTGCAGTTAGAGGCTCCATTTGGATTTCATAACATAATAATGTGTTTTTGTGCACTGAATTAACAGAATTTATTTTCTCAGTCCATTTTTTATCCCAAACAGCGACAGATCAAACTGAACCAATCATCAGTCATTAGTGATTTAAGAAAATTCTCCCAGGCCCCCCAGTAAGAGCCCCCTCCATGATATTTTCGTTGTTAATGTATTTCTCAACGCAGGTGGAGACCCCAGTCCTACAATTTTGCACTTTCAAATCGCCCCCCCCTCCCACCCAGGGGCCCTTCATGACCTCACAATTCGAGCACTGGTGCCCACCCAGCATACCGAAATACCCACCCTGGGATAGGATCCTGGTGATTACCCTGACCAAAGGTACAACAGCCGAGCCCAGAGTATGACTAAAACCGACAACGCCAGCCAGAATTGCTTCCCTTACAGAGATAATAAATGACATATACAGAACACAGTTGTTTAATGAGTCTATCACTATGACCTCACTGCCATCTTGCCAAGCATTAAATGTGCTACATTTGTGTAATTTTATGGGAAAGTAATAACTGAAACATTCAAAAGGAGATCGTTCAAAAGGTTATTTGATAATTTGATTAAGCTGATTTTCCCAGGGCTCCAGGTACCTCTGCAACCCTAACTACAGGATAAGTGGTTTAAAGAGGGATGGATGGATGGATGGATTTTCTTATTTAGAATTGTACAAGGATGTTAGAGTGGAGGGTAGTTGGTCTATGTCAATCACACTTTCTCTGGCTGTTCACCATGGATTTGCCTTGGGAGACACTACCAGGGGCAATAGTCCCCTACAACATACGCTATATGAACAAAAGTATTGGGACACTTGAGCATTATACCTACAGGAACCTTTATCAAATCCCATTCGAAATCCATAGGTATCAATATGGAGTTGGTCCCCGCCTTTGCAGCTATAACAGCTGCCACTCTTCTGTGAAGGCTTTCCACAAGTTTATGGAGTATGTCCATGGGAATTTTTGCCCATTCATCCAGAAGAGCATTTGTGAGGTTAGGCACTGATGTTGAATGTGAAGGCCTGGCTCGCAACCTCTGGGCTAGTTCATCCCAAAGGTCGTTCAATTGGGTTGAGATCAGGGCTCTGTGTGGGCCAGTCAAGTTCTTCCACACCAAACTCACCCAACCATGTCTTTATGGAATTTGCTTTGTACAACTGGGCACAGTCATGTTAGAACAGAAAAGGTCCTTCCCTGGACTGTTCCCACAAAGTTGGCAGCATGGAATTGTCCAAAATGTCTTGGTATGCTGAAGCATTAAGAGTTCCTTTCACTGGAACTAAGGGGTCTAGCCCAACCCCTGAAAAACAACCCCATACCTTCATCCCTCCTCCACCAAACTAGAAAGAGAAGTGTGATTCGTCATTCCACAGAACAGGGAAGACATTTCACAAACTGAATTATTGTAAAGATGCATTTTCAGAAATGTTTGTAAACCTGACTGCATGGCTCGGTGCTTGATTTTATACACCTGTGGCAAAGGGTCTGAATTAAATACCTGAATTCAGCGATTAAGAGGTGTGTCCCAGTATTTTTGTCCATGTAGTGTAGGATCACAGAAGCACGCAAACCCCTCCTCCACGATAGAGTGGAGATTCATGGGGAGGTATTACAGATGTGACTTGATATTCCTAATAATTTCCAGTGTTAATTGTCTTTGTAAAATAGTGAGAGGTGTTTACTCACCTTAAACAAGGTAAACATGGGGTCAAATGAGCTGTATTTACCTGCAGATGCTGGCGGGTAACGCTTTCTGCAGTCTGGGAATTCGGGAAAATATGTTCTCGTGATTTCAGGTTATGCTGCACGACTGACTGGCGGAGAAAGCCCGATGTTCTTTTGTTAAGCGCGATATTTAGCATAAAACACAGCTGGTTAAAAGTGCTAGTTGTTGAGTTAGTTGGATTGTAATAAATATACTTGTTTTATACATGACGATTGTAACAGTTTAGGAGAAAATAATGGACGGATAAAAATATAACATTCAGAGCATCAACTATGCATACAGACTCAGTTCTTTGAAGCAGGGAGGAAACTTTCACCTTTATTATGTGTTCGTTCTATTCCCGTTCCTCTGTCACTCTCTGCCATGCTCTTTGCTGCCTCGGGAAGAATATTAAAACACTTTTTATTGTTATTAACGAATGTGAACTCTGCTGAACTCTGCCGCGAGGTACGCCGTCAAGGTAAATATAGTTTGCGAACATGCAGTTTACAACTGTGCCGTAAGCAGCCATAGAAATAAACAAAAAAGCACAAAACTCACTTTTCAGCTGCCGAGGGCTATGCTAATACCTACAGCGCTAACTGGCACTTACTTCCACTTATGACTGTCATTGGAGGCTTTTTAAATGGTTCATTCCAGGTGAACCTTATATTTTAAAAATGTTTCACTGTAAGCAATATTGTGATCAAAATATCCGCCATACAGCCATTCATTGTATAAACTCTCAGGGTTGTGGAGAGCCTGTAAGACCCAGCAAGCTCAGGGCACAATGCAGAGGACATGTAACCCAAACCTATGGGGGATTCAGAGATGTTAACTGTATGTATGAAGGTACAACAGCCGAGCCCAGAGTATGACCTTATATAGTGCTAAGATTTTTTTATTTTCTCAAAAAAAAAATGCAATGCATTTAGCAATACAGTGAAATTCACAAAAACACCAAATTAAAAGAAGTTAGTCTTGCTAGACACGTTAATTCCCTGACTCTGTTTCAGTGATTTCATGAATCTACTATGACATGTCCGCTAGTCTGAAATTTAGCTATTTTTATGCCTCCCTTTCTGTGTGCCTCTTCAGCAGTGATCAGTAATCATGACCGGCAGAAGTCAAGTCAAGTCAAGTAAGTGGACTTTTTTGTCAAGCCATCCATACACAGGTGAGCAGTGGCATGAAATAGTGCTCCTCTACAGAATACATGATACCACTGAACCAGAGGCAGATGGGTAACTTAGTTACTCAGTTCCTACTCAAATACTAATCATGAACTGCATGAAATACATGAAGAACTGTTACGATTGATTAACGATGAATGAACATGGGATCAATACATAACTAGCTTAGTTTTTGGTTAATTAGTACATTAAGAGTGTAGTATTATGCTATTTGTAAGCCCTCAGGTGCAGTGTTATCGAATCCACTAATGCACGTCATTTAATGCCAAAACATTCATATCTCTATTATATGTATCGGTAGAAGGCTAGCATGCATTCCAGTCCTGTGTCTGCATTGCCCTTGGAGCGACTCTCACCATAGCATTTACAGCCCTACAGTTTACGAGCAGCTCCTGCGTTCTGCCGTGACGCGTCTCACGGGTAGTTAAATTTACGTACGCGCCTTGTGCAAAATCAGTCACGGCTATGGTGCGCGACTGCCCTTAAAATCTTGCACCCAGCAAAAATGATGCTTTATTCAGTATGACATCAGAAATGAGAGTCAGCAGTATGCATTTTACAACTGAAATATATGCAATTCAGAGTCACTACTATATGATTAAAAAAACAGGAAATTCCCTAAATGACACAAACATTTTGTGTGAGTTAAAGTATGAGACTTGCACACACATCCAGTATATTAAAGTATATAAATATAAAAACACTTTTCCAAACAAGTACTGCTAAGCTGTGGGCAGGCTCTCCTCCTGAATCATTCCTAATCCGTGTCCTTTTGTCTGAATCACACACAAAAGGATTCGGTGTCCATTAACTGATGCCTGGCCGTCGATAAACAAACCTCCAGGGGAACTTAATGCATCTGAAGAACAGTTTTTCAGGCTTCAGTCAATGGAAAATCGAACCATTATTTTATATAGTGTTTATAAAGGCTGCAGAGTTCAAAGAAGCATGAATAATTGTCCGTGCAAACACAGTGTGGGTTATATGTTTGGTTATACATTACACTGATGTATAAAACACACAAAAAAGTAACTACGGAAGGTTTATGATAGTATTTGTAATTTGTCAAAATTGTTGCTGACCATCGCTATTTGATGTGCCCCGGCAGGTTGGTCCACTGTGGCTTTATTCAGAAGGTCACTGGTTTAAATCCCAGGCAGAGTGATTTCCCAGTTGGGTCTTTATTCCAGCACCATTGTTTCTTGGATCATCTGACCATGCAATCTCAAAAAATGTATGTTGCTTTGTCTACTAAACAAATAAACTGAATAGTTTAAACGGTTGGTATAGCACAAACACATTTTTAGTCACGTGGTGTGATTTATGAGTGATTTTGTGTTGATTATACTAACTGTACAGTGACATACAAAGAACTGCAGCAGACAGGGGTGTCCGAGGGGCATGGATACCCCGGCAGATTCAAGGGGCCAGGGGCCACAGCATTTGAAAGGGGTTCTTGTATACATTAAATTATGTGTAATATTTGGCAGAGGGGACCCAAGGATGGAATTTTGTCAAGGGACCTACAATTTCCAGTGACATTCCTGGCTTAATGAAGGCACAGCAAATGGGAGCAAGATAGGCGTCGGGATTCTGTAAGCAGCAAATCAGTGTTGTGAAGTAGGTTTAGGTTCAGAGCCGTTCTTCCACATGATCAGGAAATAATGCCCCCCCTCCAAAAAAAAATCCTAAAAGATTTTAAGCATAACTCAAAAATGAGGTCAGGGCCCCTTTAAAATGAGATTAAAGGCAGCACCCGAAAAAGAACAGCTATTAAACCTGCAAACCTTCACTGAGAAGAAGGGCAGCAATTTAAAAGCCCACAAACAGCAGAACATCCCAGACTTCCCAAGTCTCCCTTGAGTCAGTCCAGCTGACTCTTCTTTATCCTTAACAGGCAATTACTCTCATTAGTGGCAGCTGGGCTCCATTAACTGAAGCGGGTATTGACACTGGGCGGGTGATTAATTGCCATCGAAATGTGAAATCAACCACATGCCTCTACCTCACGTGTAGTGCAGGTACGTGCAGGATAGAGATTAGGCTGTATCTGTATGCGGGGGGCACCTGGAAAGAATTTTCATTCCACTGTCCTCTGACGTCCAGCAAGGATAATTTCCAAAAAGATGGGGGAGAGGGGATCACATGGTCTTTTCCTAGCCCACAGTTCAATACCTTTCCTTTATTATTAATTCATAGCACTGCACAGCTTAAGGATAATTATCTTAGGTACAATTCGCTAAGGAACATGAATCTATCACGTTATTAAAAGCTCCTCATCCATGGTTATGGAGCCAGACGCACTAAGCGGCGGCCATCTCAGCATCTAAGTGTGAGAGCAGCTAGGAGGCTGGAAGTTCATCGATGAACAAAAAAAAAAATAGCAAAATCTACGCACAGCCAGATCAAATTTAAAAATGTAACATTTGATATTCCAAGACTTATGGTAGAGTGACAGGCGACATCTTTCATAGCCCAGGATGGCTACCAATCACTCTAATGGTGACAAAACTGGGGCAACCATAATTGGGCCAATAAATCTGAGATCCATATTGGTTTCATCAGAGCTCTCGCTGCTAACGTACTCTCGGTGTTGTCCTTGATTTTCCTCAGATGCATCACACATGAAACATACCACAGGGACAACATTCATTCTAGTGAAAACGAGGCAGGATGTTGTGCCTGTTGATGAATACATTTACAGGGCACCTTGTATGAGACTCATCTCTTTTGGAAACACCTTCACTATCCAACACCACTCTGTGTTCCCTTGTTGGTCTCTTATGCTCCCTGAATGCTCTTAGTGTTGCACTTTGTCTGTTGATTGAAGACCCCCATTAAGTTCCTACTATATTTGAAATGTATTATGTAGCTCTTGCTCGAGTACTTCTTATACTTACTACTGAGAATTCACTGGGAGCTCATCCTAGCTGCAATTACGCATTGTTGACTTCTAGACGGCATGCATGTTTGCAAGGTGCAATTTGCCCCATGTCTATATCATTTGGACAAAAACTTCTGCTCAGTAAGTAAGCATAATGTAGTCTTTGCTGGATTCACATTGGGTTATAGTAATGAGACTCTTTTAGCAGAGTCTGCTCAGAGGTCAAACAGATTACAGCACTTCTAAATCATACCTTTGGAGTTCTCAGCTAGCCTAAATGTCGATAACAAATCCTTCAACATTTACATGAGTTTGGTCTTGGACAAGTTTTTTTTTTTATCTCCAAATACCTGTGAGGTTCAGCTGTACCTCACCATCATAATCACCCCTCCAGATGTTCTTAGCTTCCCTCTCTCCTCATTTTGCTGCTAATCATCTGCTGTACATCCCTCCCTTTAGGCAGCGCTCCAAGTTTGGGAGACTTTGGAGTGTCACTCTGGAACATGCTACCTCACAGCCTACATTTTTCATAACATGGGTTTTCACAACAACATTTAACGCATCACTCCAAACATGCCCTCTTTCACTGGTTTTTTGCTTGGCCCTCTGGGTCTCTTTCATAGTCATACTCCTTTGTTTTTCATTCTACAAATATAAAATTAAAGCTAAAAACTGCTCCACATCTTTGAATCTATACCACCCATGATGGGGCTCCAACTCATCGCTGAGGACACACACACACACACACACACACACACACACACACACACACACACACACACACCCTTCACACACACACTGACACCTATGGGCAATTTGGCAACCCCAATTCACCCTAGCATGTTTTTGGACTGAGGGTGGAAACTGGAGAATGGGGAGGAAACCCCAGCAACAGCACTGGGAGGTCATGCTAAGTACGCGCACAGTGCCAGGGCAGAGATTCGAACCACACACTAATGTACATGTACGAAAGTCAATAGCATATCATTACTAACACAGACCTATTACAAATACAGTATGCATAGCTTTTTTTCTACAAGAATCTGTGTACAATTACTGTCAGGTTTTCATGATTCCCAAGACACGTGTTAACAGCCGTGGTTAGCCAATCACATTTCTAGCACAGGCACTAAAATAACCCGGAACAGTCAATAATGAGATGCACGGAAGAAGCTCTGGAATTCTGGGAAGCCGTTTACGGCCAAATGCAACAGGGCCAGTCCCATCGGAGCGCTGGTATTTGCCATCATTATGAGCAGGTGTAGGACTCGCGAAGGGAGAGAGCAGAGCTTTGGCATGCCGCAGGCAGTACAGAAAAAGACACATTCCACATACTTCTTTGATCAATTCACATGCTGAGTTCAGTTCGATTAATCTTTATGTAGAGCCCCAAACGTGCCTCTTGAAAGCACTTTGCACCAATTTGGCAAGATGACGTTACGAGTGGATCTGAAGCAAAAAAAAACCCAGTGAAGCTAACAATAGCAATGCATTTGAGTCAGTCAATGTTACACTATTTAATCTGCTTATGGAAAACTCATTCTTAGTGATGGATAACACAGTCAAAAGACATGGGCGATTTATGATGGATCAATGGGGGGATTATATTGCTTGTCTTTGGAGAACTGGTAGGTGATCTAAGCTAACATATATATAGAACACCTATTTTGCTCTTTTCCTAATAACAAACAAACTGGACCCCCCCTAGAGAGCAAGGATGTTGCTCCCAAGGGTGGTATTATTTTTTCTGGGGTTCTGCTCAAAAGGTTGCTCGTGGACCCCCCCTGTCTTGCTTTACTTAGTGTAGTGACTGTTTGTGGCCAATAGTTCCCATACATTGGGGGCCCCATACAAATGCTTGGTTTGAGTGCTGGTAAACACTAAAATGATTACATGAAATGATATGATAGAATTAAATGATGAAATTAAAAAATAAAAAAATGAAATTATGCTGGTTGCTCCCACCCACCTCTATCCTTCCATTCCCCCCCACCCCTCTCTCTCTCTTCCTCTAGACAAAGATTTACTTTATACCTCTAACAAGTGAATACAGGTGAGCAGAGGGACAGATCCTTCAAACCCCCCCGAACCCCCTAAAAGATCCACGGCCTCCTTGCACCTACACAGTATAGAATCCAGAAGACAATGGCGGGAAAAAGATCATTTGTGAGTCTAAGGCCGCATTCATTAAATGAGGCAGCACTCTGACACACAAACCCCCACCAGCAACCGTGAACTATCCAAAGTTGTAATGTAGTTTAGGGATTAAATCAGGGGCATATACATCAGCGGGGCCACAAGGACACAGGCCCCAAATGAGAGCTGATTGGCCCCTGGGTGCCCCTCCCCTGTCACTCAACAATTTCAAACATATTATTGGCTAATGGTAAAGTTGGCCCTTCTGTGTGAATTAGCCTCTTATGCCCCCCACCCACCTTAAAAAAATCATAGAATCTCCTCAGGTTTTATACATTAAACAGAAAATGTTTAAACTATTTCCCTTATCTCACCCATTATATCATCCATATGATTCTAAATTGGTGCCAAAAAGTCAGAGGAAGGAATCCCATTTTCTCCTCTTCGCCCGCAGACAGATCGAGGGTTTTGCTTCCCGAACCGAGCGCTGCAGGAGAATACCCCTCATGCCACGGTGTACACGCCTGCTCCCGGCTGCAGTCGCTGTGTACGCCAATAGCCATATAGATTCCATACCGCGGTAAGAGCCCCACTCTTCCCTGGGAGCCTCCCACCTCCCAACCATGTTCTGACAATGACAGGAACGATTGAATGCCGACTGGGAAGCGGACTATGAGGTCAAGGGAGGTGTTTAATTAAGTGTGCCGATGTGAGGTTACGTGAGAGTGGAAGGCATCTCTTCCTGCTGGGCTATTATGGCTGATATCATGACGGAGCGATCTGTCATGCATTCTAAATTGCGGTCGCATTAAGAGGCTGCGCCACTGCAGGATTTAGAGCCGCTCATTACCATGCGTCTGCCATGCCATTAAAAGTCAGGGATGGATATGAAACTACCTTCACCTCACGCAGCCGGGAAAACTTTCCGAGTAATAAAGGTCACGATTCGGTTTATGAGATGGCATACTCCACATGAGCTGTTGAAAAAATATATATATTTATCTCCCGTAAGATGTCTTCATTTGGGATAAGAATTTATTAATGTCTTTTAACTAAAAGTAAAATTTATTTAGTTAACTTTACACCAAAAGTCAGCTAGAATTGTTGAATTTAATATATATTTTTAAACTCCCTACTGCCTCTGGGCACTGTGAACAGAAATTGCAAACTGAAACACCTGGTGGCCAGGCTTCAGTGACTGCACAGAAAGAGTTGTGTGAAGAGTGTGAAGGTTGAATTAGCAGGGCAATAGCACAACTGTACATAAAATATTACAATCCACGCAACATAATGGGAGACAGAGTTCAAAAGAGTACAAGTTGGTGCACATCTCACTGGCACATCTGTGAGCAGGACAGCAAATCTTTGTGGTGAATCGAGAGCCATGATATCCAGGGTAATGTCAGCAGGACCGCATCCAACAGGAGTAACTGTAGATGCAAGAGGAAGCTGTTTGAAAGGGATGTCCGGGTACTAACCCAGACTGCATCCAAAAAACGTAAAACCACAGCTGCCAACTCACTGCAGAATTAAATGTGAACCTCAACTCTCCTGCTTCCACCAAAACTGTTTGTCAGATGCTCCACAGGGTCAATATTATTGGTGGGTATGCCATAGTCAAACCTTTGGTCATTCATGCCAATGTCAAATGTCTGTTTCAATGCTATTTACCAAAAGAATAACTAAATTTACATATATGAAAAGGTTTCAGTCTCACATGCGATGGGAAAGTCAAGACTTGTCAATCACTGGCTGTAACTAATTAACAACTGACTAATTTAGCCAAACAGCAACTGACAGAACACGATAATCCCACCAAACTCCTGGGGTTCAGAGTTTCCTGTGACACATTGTTAAATGAGTTGGCTTGTACACCCCTTATATCCACAGACAAGCTGGAAAATTCTATAATTCTATAAGTAATAAAAGGTGCAACAACAACAAGCACCTGTTGGGACTTGAACCCAGAACCCTTCATGATGAAGCGCCCGGTTGCTATACTAGCCACTTTCCTCAAGGACGCAACATGTGCAACACTTGACTGTGGATGATTGAAGAGGTGTTTGATTGGGCCCTCCCATAGGTGTTCCTCTGGTAGCACTGCTAGACAAAGACCTCCTTTATGAGCATCCGCTTGATGGCCTCCGTGTTGGACATGCTGTGCCTTGTACTGAGGTCTTGGAGCAGCTACCCTTGAAAAATGCAAAAAAGGAACATTTAAACTGGGAATTTTCCCCGTGAAGCTTCTGGGAGATGACCCCGGCAATGGTTCCTCAGTAAAACTGCAGCCCATTTCACTGCTGGGTTATATATTCATCGGAAGATGCATTGGCGGGCTGTCAAGCCGGCTAATGATCAGACTGCCAGGGCTTAAATACCTCGGCGGGAAGTTCATGTGACGCCATATTGGGATTTCACAGAACAGCGGGCTGGTGATGGCTAACGTCCTCCATGAATGCAAAGATTCTAATTAAATTAGGCAACATGGTTGCCGAGGCAACAGGCGGCAAGGTCCCCATTCCGTTGGAAACCTCAAAGATTCCCTCATTTTCGTTTTGCATTTAGTTCACAGTAATGAATTCCCAGACTTATCAGGAAAAGGTGGCCTTTTCTGTTAATATACCAGTGATTTCATATAAGGGCATGTAGTTCAATATAAGGAGTACTATATAGATATATAGAACAAGCCCATCTTTGCATTTCCTTAAGCTGACATTTTCAAATGTTTGATCAGTATACTAGAATGTTTAGCTACTTAAAGATTAAATATTGCTTAGTACATAACAAGAAATCCAATAGAGACTTAAAAAATTGCTCCCTATATCTACCTGCAGTCAATATTATGGGTGCTCACTCCTACATTGTCAGGACGATTTAATCCCGGCTCTGTATAATATATGTTGCCTTTTCTCAGTCATTGGATTTCAGGCAGCCGTGATATCCTCAGCCTGTGCAGTTTGTGTAAGAAAAGGGGGAACCTTTGAAATCATACATGCTTAAAAGGTAAGGAAATGTGTGTCCTGCGGCCCGACTTTAGCTTACCTTCATCTTGCAGAGCAAGAGCACCGTTTCTCAGCGAAAAGCCTTTCTAATGAAACCGGCTCAGTGGGAACTAGCAAGATTTACGCATGCAGTTCTGTGTACGTGTCCTGAGATGCACGGCCATTTCGTGGGTGATAGAAAAGTGTTATTATAGCAAGTGTATTATATAAAACTGCTGCTGGCCAGCAGCGCTGTTTGTCAAGAATGTGAATGGACTCCCATGTTTAGAATCGGTTCGGGCTATTTTCCAGGGAAGCGCTACAGGAAGTGGTGAAAGTCTCCCGGGGGGCATGTCAGAGCACTGGGGGCTGACTGATGGCCCCATTCAGGGAGAGCGATCCTCTCGGTACACCAAGGATTTATTTTCTTAAAGGGGGTGCAAGGCAGGGCATAAGCCAAAACTGGGCACCGAGCCTCACATACGATATGTGAATGTGCAGGATGATTCCCATCCTGTGTGTAAATGACTGACACCTTACAGAGTGATACAGTGTAGTATAAGAAAGGGACCATTATTTACTGAATTTGAAAACAGAATTAACCAATTAAAATGAGCTTTTTCAAAATTTTCTGAATGCCCTTGCTTTGTGCCCCGTGTGCTGCCTGGGATTGGCTCCAGGCTGCCCCTGCGAGCCTGACCAGGTGATGCAGCTGGAAGGTGGATAAAGAGATGGATGGACAGATGGATGGATCACTATGACTCTGGTCCAATTCCTCAGTGTAGCTGCTTTAAAATCCACAGGTCAGCTGTTTCCAACACGATCAGCACCACCCATTTCAACAGCACATCAGCACAGCAAACATAACCAGGATCTGTGTCTGAGGTGGTAGCCAGTTCCATACAATCCGCATTCATCTGAGTAGTTATATAACCCGCATGTACAACAGTGCCTCACAGACAAAGGTCTGCCATCAAAATTAGATGCTACCATCATGACAGAAAGATGCTGGTGGACATCTCAATCCAGTATGAGGAATAAGGGGCAGAGGGGTTGATAAGTTATTATGAACAGGTACCAGAGCTGTCGTAATTCATTTCTACCACAGGAACCTGTCTCCCAGGGGATTCTGCTGAATGGTGTGAGATTTTATGACCTTGGCGTGTGAGAGAACATGAAAGTGTGATTTGTGCTATGATTGATGCGTCAGTCTCACAGTCTCTTGTGTATGAGGCAATGTTAACTTAAAACGTTTTGATTTTACTACTTGGGTTACTTAGAATCTATTAAACAGCTTTACATTTGAAATCCTTTTGGGAAAATCGTAATCATTGCAAGAAAACCACAAAAAAAAAACACGTAGAAGTACACTGGGACTGAGGGCAGGAATCGAACCCACAACCATGGAAGCACACGGGTGCAATTCCCCCCACGGGCCATTAAATGTCCTGTCAAGGAAAGTACTCTTAAAAAACAATTAATGTGCATTTCCACTGACAGCTTGCTGAGTGGGGAATTCAATCCTGCCCTCGTACATCCTCGAAAAGCTTCAAAAATATCAAACAGTGATGATAAATCTCTAAGATACGTGTGGTGGTCTGAGTCAGCGCAACGTGCTTCTGGTATCTAAACTGTACAGCATCATCATGGAACGTGAAGGAGCCAAAGATCAAAAATATCTGTAACAGTTTTATTGTCTTGCACTTGTATGGATTTTGCAGAAATGTGGACATTGCATTGTCGTTAAACAGATTCATCGCTCGCACTGCTACACCCTTATTCGGGTGGTGGATTTCTACTAAATTTTGACTATACGAGTGAGGCACGCCGACTGAGACCGTGCATGGGAGACGATTACCCACAATCCCGCAGCGAGAGAGAAGAACCCTCGGCTCAGTTGTGATTACGTGACGCTCCGCAGACAAAGTGTATACGTAATATTCGTATTGCAAGACTTCGCTCGTTTATCAAGTTAAAATTTATGTAAAAGTTTTGCTCATCTTGCAAGACACTTGCAAACTAAGTTACTTGAAATCCGAGGTTTGACTGTATTTGCGTATACCTTTAAAATGATGTTGAATAACGACTTGCGAACATTTCAGGTTACAAGCGGCCGTTCAGAACGTATCTCATTTGTAAGTAGAGGAGCGTCTGTACTATTAAATTAGTTAATAGTCACAAACTGTTGGGCCAGAGTAACTCTTCTTGTATGAGCTTGACTAACACCCATATTAAGATGCACCAGAACCCACTACTTCCCAAATTATTTGGTGTGTAACTAGAGCACAACAGACTGGCTTTTTGAGAATCTCTGTACATACATGCCAAGCTTAGCTCATGCAAGTACACACTGCTTTAACCTCCTCCATAAATGACATAATCAGCTTATTAGTTGACCATTTTCTCACATCTACATCTGAGAAAAATAAATGGAGCTGTAGAAGATATTTGAAAAAAAAAAATCACAATTATACATATTAAGCACATAGGGGATGGTGTGTGGCTTGGTAGGTTTGGATGCTGTTCTTGTGATCAGAAGGTCACAGGTTCTAATGGCAGAATGATTTCACCATTTGGTCCTTGAGAAAGGCTCTAACCCCACCCCCCTAAATGCTCCAGGGACTGTCAGCCCATACTCAAAAATCTACACTGCCTTGGATAAAAGCATCTACTAAAGTGTAAATGCAGTTTAAGGCTAATTTACTGCAAGCACACAGCAGTGATAACATGCTGTAATTGGATTTAGTGGCCAGAGGAGTACGACAAGTGGAGGATATGACCGTCAGACAGCAGATGTCTTTGATATAAGAGCTTTAATGTGACTATCCAAACACAAGGTAATACAAAACAAACAACCTAACACTACACCATGTACAGCCAACCTTTCACAGATTGCATCTAATGAAAAAGCTCCACCATTGACCCTACAAAAAACATCCCAAAAAGACAATTAGACTATCAAGGACCAGCCAGTTTTTATCAAAGGGCAGACTTGTGAGCACAGGGGTCTGGTGATAAAACACCTTGGCAACGTCAACGGTAGCAACAGATCAGAAACCTAGACCCAGGTCATTACTCTACCTCCTGCTGGCTCAGAACGTGTAAGACTGGCAGAACGCACAATACGGTTAGCATTCTGATTGACTTAACATGGCATAATTGAATTTGCAATCGTGAAATGTGAGAGGTGTGCTTCGCTTCCGCATCCAGATTAATGAATATGCAAATCGAGCTGTTCCCATGAGGACCAGAGAAGCTTTACGATTACTCTATGCAAATATATGCACTGAACATAGAAACGGCAACAATGGAATTTTCATGGGGGAGATGCTGATTTACTTTGAACGGGAGAGACAAGCAACCTATTACCCAAGAAGCAAAAAATATTCAAATACAGAAATAAAATGCCAAATAGAGAACTCACCATTCAACATAATGGGCACCTTCATTAAAACGTGTGCCTTGACTGTCAGAGGGAGTCCTAGGAGATGATTTTGGCAACAACACCTGAGTTTATTGAGGTAATTAACAAGTGTAGCACATGTGACATTTAATGCCTAGGAGGAAAAGTGATTACAGAGGAACATACATTTTTAACAATGGGGTTTCTGTGGCGTAACCTACAATTGTAATCTCAGGTGATGTGTTCCAAAAAACAAACATAACTTTTAAATCTACCCAGTTTCTATAGCTGCATTCCCAGTACAGGGTCTAGACAGGTCTGGTGGCTATCCCAGGAAACACCTAGCACAAGGCTGGGGAACACCCTCGATGGAATACCAGTCCATGTCCAGACACACACACACACACACACACACACATACAGGTTTGTAATCATATTTTTATGGGGACCCTCCATTCATTTTTATGGCCAAAACTCTAATGCCAACATGATGAGGTTAACCCCTACCCCCCCCCCCCCCTTACCTATATGTAACTTTACAAAATACTTCTGTTTAAAAAGATTTTTGGCATTTTTATTTTTCTTGATTGCCTTCACAGATCTTTGTGGGGACCTGAAAAATGGCCCCCACAATGTCAAAATATCAGGTTTTTAGCTGGTATAAGTGAAGCAGAAGCATGCCTTGTAAACATCCATCCATCCATTTTCCAAACCGCTTATCCTACTGGGTCACGGGGGGGCCTTGTAAACATATGTATTGTAATTTAGTGCAGGTGGAATAGTTTGGTGATTGGTCAAGGAGAGTTGGGTTGGTGTCCTTTGACTTGGACGGGGACCTGGGGACTGGAAGCGCCGAGGGATCGAATGGCTTCAGCCACAAGGGTGTGTGACTGACGGTGCCCCCCCGACTGTACCAG
The DNA here is from genome assembly GCF_023856365.1 of Brienomyrus brachyistius. Taxonomy (NCBI): domain Eukaryota; kingdom Metazoa; phylum Chordata; class Actinopteri; order Osteoglossiformes; family Mormyridae; genus Brienomyrus; species Brienomyrus brachyistius. The sequence continues at coordinate 23,419,922 of NC_064533.1, read as the reverse complement.
CTCTTCTTTGACAGGATGGGCCTCGTTCTTTGGAATGAAGTACAATTTGAAGACCATGCTTCCATCCACCATCACCTCCAAAGAGTCCAGACTCAGGTCTCTGACATTCATAGCTTCCCTCAGACGTTTGTTCAGTCTACCAGCGTTCTTCACCTTGATATTACCCTACCAGCAGCACAGAACATGATGCTGTCTACTACAGACAAGGGAAACACGTGTAGCAGTTTGAGCGTGCGCACGCGCACACACACACACACACACACACACACACACACACACACAGACACACACTGAAGGACTTTATTCTCCTCTAGAAAAGCAGCCTACCCGCTGCTTTCCTGTGGTCTCCCTCTGTGTTATCATGCCAGTTTAGACTGTCAGTGATGAAGGTGCTTCCTACACTATGCCGTTTCTATCTGCTCTCCTGATGCTGACAGCTCTTATTGACTTCCCTCTGGTCCACCTTAAGTCCAAAACCAGCTACTTTGTCTATCTGACCTTGAGCTACAGGTAGTTCTTATGCTGTCCAACTAAACACTCCAATACTCTTTTGTCTTCACCGACTGATCCCACTATTGCAGCAGAACATGAGCCAGCACTGAGGGCTGGTGTCTGGCTCAGTGGGTCAGACCTCTGTATCACTGACTGGAAGGTTGCTGGTTTAAATCCCATCCTTGGCAATGCAACCACATCTCCAGTGAGCCTGAAATGCTTGAGGGGTTCCAGACAAATGACCTGACTCTATGCTCCAACCCTGAGCTTCCATGTCAACTGTATATATGTGAGTGTTTATGATTGAAATGAGAGCATGATGGGATATGCAAACGAATTCAAATGTACCTGCATTTTGACAAATGACAAATAAAGCATCACTTCACCTGAAGCCTGTCATGTAGAAAGTAAAGAGGAATGGTGACAATGCTGGCCAATGGGGTGTCCCTGTACCACATCAGGTATGCAATTACTGATAAACTGACTATTGAGGTAATTTGTGATCCATGAAATCATGGCTGCCTACTCAACTAACATACTGACTCTAGTGTTGTACATCTAGAAGTAAATTCCCTAATATGGAAAAAAACATGAAAACACATCAAGCATGTGACCCAGCTGTTGACATTAAAAGACCCTCACCAGGAGAAATGCAGAGGCTGATACAAAATAAAATATGAGGCTTTCTCCATCCACAGCTGGTAATTCTCACCCGATGTGGAATGCCAGATGGGAATCATGCGGGAATGGATGACTATCCCCCCGGATCACTGGAGTGCCACCTCCTGGTACCGGGTATCCTCCGTAGCTGAGCAATTGCAGGACCCCCGAACGAGATCTTTCTTCAACAAATCAGCCCATATGTTAAGTTGTTTACCGCCAGTGTCATTTGCATAATTACCTTTGGCGAATCACCCGCTAACACTACATCTGCTGCTCGTCCAATGGAACGCGTGTTTTCTGTCCTTTTCGAGGATGGTGGTATAAAATACCAGCATATACACAACCCCCCAGGAATGGAGCACCACGCATACATTTATGGATACATGGAAATCGATCTTGTCTGAGACGGCAAACCTGATATATTTTAGCTTTTTACATTAGCATTTTATTCAGGCATCATTTAGACACTCGAACCCAGAGCCCCTCACAAATTGAGAATGATCCACAGCTAATGAAATCGCTATTCTCATTCAAGGAATTAGTGCATGTCTTGAAATTTGCAGGCTAATTTGAAGTGTTGAAGTAGAATCTAATGTAAAGAATTAAGAAGTTTTGCTATTGGGGGGCAATGCTAGAGAATGAAGGGGGTTTGGAAACTCAATGCCAGATGAATAAAGAGACAGTATGTGCTGGGTGAGGTGATCTAGTGGATCCTGTAGGAGTGGCATAGTGCCTCAGAGGGCAGTACTGTATTGGGAATTCTGGGAGGGCTGGGGGTTTGACTCCTGTCCCCAGGCCTGTGTGTGACATTCATGTCTCCCTGTGCTGTATCTCCCTTGCATTAAAGAAACATAATGATAAGCGATAGATAAACCAGTGTCTGTACATTGCCCATAGTTTGTGTGTGTGTGCACCATGAAGGGGACGGAAATCCCATTCGGGGTGTTTCCTCACCTTGCGCTGTCTGCAATAGGCTCCCCCCCACAACCATGTTTTTGATAAGTGGTTGTATGATGGATAAACTGAAAATTAATAAAGGTAGTTTGAAGATTATGAAGTACCACTTCACAGTAAGTAGTCAAAACATTCAATGGCATTGTAATTGTTGCTTTAACAGTCAACACATAATTTTCTCACAATTTTTGTAATATTCATTATAATGTAAATATGTATCATTCACCTTATGTTGACTTTTTAACCTCGTAACCCAAAGCAACAGTGTTGCAGGGAGGTGGGCACTCTGGCCTGTATTTCGTTAACAAGGTGCAAGTGATTAAAAGCCAGCTGGGTTGCTTTTGTTTGGTTGCACACTGTCTCTCTATCTTTTGTTCTTACTGAATTCCTGTTTAGCCTCACTTTAGACAGTTACCCCTGTCATTTATAAATAATTTGGTTTTCACTGGAGAGATTACCACAGGCTGTGTGGTCACAAACACGCAAGTCCATCTACAGCAAGAGCACCCATGCAAATGTCAGTAGATGATGCAAGCCTGACATATGCATAGGCAAGGTGATGCCTGATCCCACAACCCTGCAGGTGTGAAGTTACAGCACGATCGACTAAGTCACCACGACCTGTTTTAGAAAAGACGTCACAGACCAATAGCTATATTTAACAAATCTGCTTCCTAGAATCCACAGTTCTGTCTTTGAGTTATCTACAGTTTCAGATGACTGAAACCATCCATCCATCCATTTTCCAAACCGCTTATCCTATTGGGTCGCGGGGGGTCCGGAGCCTATCCCGGAATCAATGGGCACGAGGCAGGGAACAACCCAGGATGGGGGGCCAGCCCATCGCAGGGCACACTCACACACCATTCACTCACACATGCACACCTACGGGCAATTCAGCAACTCCAATTAGCCTCAGCATGTTTTTGGACTGTGGGGGGAAACCGGAGTACCCGGAGGAAACCCCACGACGACACGGGGAGAACATGCAAACTCCGCACACATGTGACCCAGGCGGAGACTCGAACCCGGGTCCCAGAGGTGTGAGGCGACAGTGCTAACCACTGCACCACCATGCCGCCCCCATGACTGAAACCACTTTCATTAAATCTGTACACCTCAAGCTCTCTCCAACAGAAACAGGGGTAAAAATGGATTCCTGCACTCCTTCATTCCGGAATGTGACACCGCAACAATCTGCATTCAGCTATTGAAATATCCATGATTTATACTTATTGTCAAAACTGCCATAAAGGAACGGAGAGGCTATTATGATTTATTCCAATAACAATACATCAACACTTTAATTGATGTTGAGGCGTGAGAGGACTCCAACCACTCTGTGCATCAAAGGCGTGGAAGAATTCTGGGGGGAAAACTGCAGCTAGAAACAGGAAGCTGGGAAACGGAATGATTAAAAACAGAGGCCAAGTTAGGTTTCTGCTTTTTTCAGTGGTTCTTTCTCTGCAAAATTGTTTCAGCTGGTGGGTTCGCTACTGTATACATACACAAATACCCATACAGACACATATATACTGCATATGTTATGTGTATTATGCATATTGTGCATATTGCAAATGAACAAGCCCTGGAGGGAAAGCCAACGTTTCTGTGGCCCGAGAATGTGCTGACTGTGTTCACTCACAGTCATGTCTGCTCTCTTCTGCAAAAAGAGCTGAACGGGTGAAGTTTCACAGAGGAATCTGGGCTATAGATCCCCCTAATCACTGCCTTTTTATCTACCAGGGTGCCACAGATATCAGCCAAGTGTTTTTCTCTTACAATTTTTTGTGGAGAAAGAGGGAGAAAGTGGATTTCATTGGCATGGGACTGGATACGGGGTTGCCAGTCTTATATGGCTGTGATACTGTCATGGGATTGGACATGTACTTGCCAGTCAAATATGACAGTAATACTGTTGTGTGATTGGACATGGGCTTGCCAATCTCATATTGCTGTGATACTGACGTGTGATTGGACACAAGATTGCCTGTTTCATATGGCTTTGATACTGTCTTGTGATTGTACATGGGCTTGCCAATCTCACCCTTCTTTATACAAATGATGTTTACTGAAGTAGATATAATTTGTGTCATTTTTAAAATGCTGGCCAACATTTTTGTGCAATTGGAGGGGTGGTGTGTGGATCAGCGGGTTCGGTTACTGTACCTGTGTATCAGAATGATGTTAGTTTGCATCCCAGAAGTGATCTCACCATTGGGAAATCTCAGTTTATATTACTAAATTGGCTACAGTGTATATGTCCTGTGAGGGACTGGCATCCCGTTCCAGGTGTGTCCTTGGCTGGTGCCCTGTGCTGCCTGGGATAGGCTCCAGGACCCTCATGTGACCCTGTGCCACATAAGCAGCTGGATGATAGCCCAGTTTTTAGATGGTGGAGCAGCTACCATCCGGAAGTGCTTTTCAAGAATGGTGCTTTTCTCCCAGAAGTCGAGACAAAGGCGTAAAGGATGTAGCCTCGGTTGTACTGACATACACTTCAGATGCATGTCCTTTGCACGTGTGAATGGAGGGGCCTCATAAAGCCGCCAAAATAATTGGCATACTTGATTAATTTGAACATTAATTACCTTAAATAAATGTAAGTCTCCCTGGGGTTTTAGGGCAAAGAATTTTGCTGAAGATGAGCTAATTAAAATGATGTAATCTCATTCACGATAAATAATGCCTCCCGAGTAACAATGATCTAACTGAAGTATCTCAATAAAAAAAAAGAAAAAAAAAACCCTTCAGAAATTAAATGATAAAATGGCTTCTTGCGCAGAGTAAACTGAAGAGCTTCTTCTGTTTCGTTTAAGGCTCCTCTCACTCGCTGAGATGGTATCTGCTGCACCATAATTAAGACTTAGTTCCACTGAGTGCTTAACGTTGTTAGTGGCCCAAAGGATGGAGGGTCACAGATTACAAGCAAGTTAGCATAGTAACAAGTGTGCCTGCCTGTTAAGCGGGACACTGGAGGTTTGACTCCCCAGTGGGGGGAGGGGTGTACCATTTTCTAGAGCTTGCTTAGGAGGGTGCCTGTTGTGACTGTGGTCGGTAGGTTGCCGGGTCAATTTCCATCCTCAGAAAAATAGTGGCATGTCTGTTGGGCCGTTGAGTAAGGCTCTAGACCACAGAAATAATCCAGAGCTGCTGGATAAATGGCGGATCCTGTGCTCTGACCCACACTCACCTGTGTGTCTACATGCGTGGGTATGTCTCACAGCACAGCATGATGGGATATGTCAGAGGAAGCATTCTAATGTACCTGTACAGATACTTACATAAATGGCAAAAAGAATGATTTCATTTTTCCATTGAAAAGGATATAATTGTCAGATGTCTCAGGGTTGGGAAAAGTGAAGCATGCATCTTGTTTACCAACAGAAGTCCACAGAACCTGCCCTGGTGAGAATGTTTGCTCATATATTTGGAAATGAATTGCCGCATCTTGCTCTCCTTTAAGACTTCCCCACACACAGATGAGCGTGAGGCTTGGGGTTCTATCATGGGGACTGCCAACATGAAGCAACCCTGGAGCTGGGGGTTAAGGGTCTTCAGCAAGGGCTCAACAGCAGCCTCAGTCTGCCGGCCCCTGGATTTGAACCAGACAGCGTCCGATCCCAGGCACAGAATCCTAACCCACTGAGGCACATTCCTCCTGAAAAGCCTGCTGTGATGATGTAATCCCCCAGAAAACAATGTAAATCATTAATCTAAAAGACTGGGTATGGACATGAAACCCCAGTATACAGAGTCATTTATTAATCTGCTGTTTACGGGACTCTGTATAGACATAAAACCACAGAATACAGTATAATTCATTAATATACTGTCTAAGAGACTCGGTATGAGGTAAATCTAAACCGTAATAAGAAGTGACCAGACCAGCCTTGTGTAATTTCAGTTAGTCAGGCCCTACGTCAGCTCCAGGTTCCTGACCATCTTCTTAAGGTTAACATCATCTGGCAGGTTATTATTTTAGCCAATTTGCTCATTAAGTAGTAGATGAAGTTCTTCCCAGAGTGTTTGGGGGGGGGGTTAACTTAGCACCCCCCTCCAGCCCCCAGCAGAGAGAATACTGCATGTGCTGTGAGTATCCTTGTAGTTAGCACTAGATAAATCTCTGAACCTGGTGTTTATTTTCCGTCTTCCGTCTTCCCCCCACCTGCTTCCGCGACACTGGGGTTGGTGAGACCCAGCACAAGAAGAGAGGCACATGTTACTGCAAGCAGCTATGCTTATTCTGGGGATGTGTGAAGAGGAAATGGCATCGAAACGAAGAGGACAGCTTGATATTCTTTTATACTTTAGAAAGAATAAACAGAGTTGGCATTTGGAGTATTCAGCGTTTATTCACCATTAGATAAATTACACGAGCGTTCATATCATTGGTTCACATCAAAAATTAAACTTCCTACATTTAGACATATTTACAAAGCAGCATTAACTTCATTTTTGTTAATCTATTCTCTACACCCTAGGTCATGTACAGTAACCTTCAAAACGGATTAAAAACACATGACTGAATACATTCAATCATTAATATATCTTGAAATATTTGTAATATTTGCATAATTAATGTTTTAAGAAGCCTATAGATAAAAGGCAGGGAGCAACCCAGGATGGGATGCTAGGCCATCACAGAGCACACTCACAGAGCACACTCACAGAGCACACTCACAGAGCACACTCGCACAGTACAGGCAATTTGGTAACTCCAGTTAACCTCAGCATGCTTTTGGACTGTGGGAGGAAGCCGGAGTACTTGGAGAACGCCAGATGAAGACCATGTGATCTCCACGCACACAGCCACGGTTCAGATTTGAACCCAGGTCCCACACGTGTGAGACAGCAATGTTAACCACAGCACCACCCTCTTAATGATTAAAAATAACTAACCCTAATAACTTCATAGTTAGGACTGTTAAAGGAAACATGCCACTTTTATATTGTTTTGAATCAAATGTACTAACAGTTCTGTTTTTCATTGTGTACGATCTAAGTAACATATCCATCCATCTATTTTCCAAACCACTCATCCTACTGGGTCGTCCAGAGCCTACCCCAGAAGCAATGGGCACAAGGCAGGGAACAACCCTGGATGGGGGACCAGCCCATCACAGGACACACCATGCACAATTTAGGAACTCCAATTAGCCTCAGCATGTTTTTGGACTGTGGGGGGAAACCGGAGTACCCGGAGGAAACCCCACGACGACATGGGGTGAACATGCAAACTCCACACACATGTGACCCAGGCGGAGACTTGAACCCGGGTCCCAGAGGTGTGAGGTTAGGTGTGCTAACCACTGCACCACCATGTCGCCCTAGCGCTAAAATGTTTCAGATTAAAGCATCACTCTGCTCTGCTGTGCGCCAAGACCAGTTAACAAATATTACATCACTCTTACAAAATGAACCCTATAATAACATATAAACCCATAATGAGAGATAATGACCTAAAGTTCGTTTCTCTGGCAGGTGAGACTAACAACAGTCAGCCCACATCCTTAATCTCGCATCATAGGCAGTGCACCTGAATCGTGAGAAAACAAGTTTAACAATTTCAATTGTATAACTGATTCATTCAGTTTTAATCTTTGCGTATTTTTCAGTATGTCCAAACTTAATATTTTACCAATTTATTTAGATTAGTAACTAAATTGTGCAATTTTTTTAATTAGCCTGTGACAAGTATTTCTTGAACAGAGATGATTGTGGGTCAAAGTCACAGTTCATAGCTCTCTTCAGACACTTCTGCTTCCAAGCCTTTTTCTCGGGCCTCGTTAAAATGGTTTGTTGTATATGAAAGTATTAACAAATCATGCAATCCATTGATTGGAATTTGGGACATTTGAATGGATTTTGGTATGTGGATGGCATTAAGGAACCAAATCAAATTGTTCTATGTTTGGTTTTTCCCTCACACAAGTAGATATTTCACAGTTATGCTTTAGATGTCCTGCTACACCATCCTTTGAAAGGTGGACGTTTCTCTTTGTGTTTCTTGATTGTTTGAATGCGGTCAGGAATGTGGTCCCGTTCGGCCACCCCTCTGTTAAAAATGAACCAATACTAATTACTAATTACTGATTAATACTTACTTCCAGGGGCATTTCTAGTTATTGAAAAAAGTCAGGATTATTCTGAAGGAGGATTGGCATCAGGGATAAAATACTCCGGGCTAGACTTAAAATGCTCGAGGCTATACTTAAAATACTCGGGACTATATTTAAAATACTCAGGGCTATACTTAAAATACTCGGTGCTATAGCCCTTAGTGATTGGACCTAAAGATGCCTAGGCTTAGTACTAATAATACTAAAATGGTCCATAATATGTTGTGGTGACCTAGAGTCTATCCCAGGCAATTAAAAAATAATATTAAATCAATAAAAACATGAAACTAACCCTGTCTTGTACATTTAGTAAATAAAATGAATCTATATAGCAACTTTAACAGGCAAACGACAAAGTGCATTTGAAACAGCGGAGATACAGGTTTGTGCTGATGGCTCCCCTGAAATGACCTTCCAGCCCGAGAACAGGCATTTGGGTTCAGATTCATGGGTGCCCATGTGTCCATCACGCCCCATCAGGGAGACGACAAACCAAAAATGCTGCGGCAGCATTGCTGTTATCCTGGGGTCCGAGGCACACGCTTCTTAAGTGGATAAATGGATGTTCATTCATCATAAAATCTGAAGGGCCACTCCTTTCACAATGTGACAGATTACAGTGGCCTCCAAGCGCATTCATATCCTTGATAAATTGCAAGGAAAATGGTTTAATAGGGAAAATACAAGCACATAATTATTTTTAACAATCAAGACCATATGCTTAAGAAGGTTCCATCTGACAAAAGAATAATTCCTACTAGTCCTCATTTTTGTGTTATCTCACTCTTGCCATTTAAATGAAATGAATTTTTATATTAATTTATAAAAGAAGTAAGAAGGAAAAGCCTTTTGTTATGTTACAGGGCAATGGCAGCACAGACGGGGATTGGGAACATCAGTAAATGAAAAAAAAAAACATTAAAATACAATCCATCTCCTACTGCTTATCTCAGAAGGGGCCACATGGGGCCTGGAGCCTATCCCAGGCTGCACAGGGCACATCTTAGCTGGCTGGGATACATCCTAGACAGGCAGGTGTTGGTTCGCTGTTTTTGCCCTCCAAATGTAGTGACTGTGTGTGGCCAATAGGGGGCTTGAGTGATGGTAAACATCACCACCGTGGATGGGATGTCAATCCATTGCAAGGCCCAAAGACACAATTCTTCATGATATATTTATACAAAGTGGCCTGGAGACCTGTGACAAGTGTTTATATTAGGTGACATTTATGTTCCCACGTCCATTTGTGAATAGTGTCATCTTCACGTGAATGACAGACATTACAAGGTTAAAGCGTTTCCAAAAATTAGCCAAAACTCAATATGGCTCAAATGGAGAGCTTCAGCAAAACAGACAATTTTGCAAAACCGTAAATCTACTTGTGCCAAGGAGACTTTCTGATTTAAGCCGTACCACAAAAAGGACAGCAGGAAGGAGTTGCCTTTTATTACTGTAATTGCAGTGATTTGCTGTGCTAACATTATCAGCAGTGATCATGTCAGCCTTGTAATGAAAAAATACTGTTAACTGAAACTGATAGGTGTAAAATAACCATAATCTTCCACGTCAATTTCAGTGGATAATTTTCCAGAGAGTGGGTTGAATGGATCATATAATTTCCACAGAGTAGTCTGCCAAAAATAAGACATAATTCACAGAGAGCAAATTGATAAAACAGTGATTATAATGGCCTCACAAAACATAAATTATACCCCTAACGATCTATTCCCAGAAATAAAAAGGGTCACTTCCAAACCCTTCAGTATTATAGACTAAAACGTTTACATTTATTTAACGGACAACTTTTGCCCTAAAAGTGAGGAAGGTGAGGAAGGTCTGGAGTCAGAGAGCAGAATCAGGCAGCATCCTGCCCCCTTACAGCAGATGAGAATAAGGTTCTTGCTCAAGGACTCAACCCGATATGATTTCTCTGCCAACAGTGGGATGAGAACTTACGACATTCTGACACAGATTCCTAACCCACTAAGCTACATACAGTACCACCCCTAGAACTCCAAGATATTTTTATTAAGTATAAAAAAACAAAAATAATCACTGTAAATGTATTCCACTCTACACATCCTCTATGTACTTACTATGACTCACTTGACAAAATTCCAATCCGGTAATGTACAAGAATCTCGAACATCTGGCCATTCATCACACAACGGAAGCAAAACGATCTGTCACTTTGAAGCCGCTCAGCCGGAATCGACCAGATATCATTCTCCTCAAGAGGCACCATGTTGTTCGACACCACTTACGCCTCGTAGGGTAGAAATGAAACTGGATGCTAACAGTACGTGTGCAAAGCTGACGTGAGTAGCAGCCGTGACCCCTGTCTGAGCTGGGCTGCTCTTTGTGTACTGGGGAGGGACCTCTGGAAATTGAGGTAATTAGCAAATCTATATTAGGAAATGGGGGATGGGGCGCACACACACACACACACACACACACACACACAACACTCCTTTAATTTGCTCTGAGTCCAATACAACCTGCTGGTACATTACCACTTAAAATCTGGGCACACCTACTGAAAATTATTTGTTTTGTTCCACGTTAATGACCCTAAGCACACCAAGATTATTCAAGTACTGCATCATCTTGTGCAGGATAGAGATGGAGTGCTGTGACAGGTGACCTGGCCCCCACGATCCCCCGACCTAAATTGGTTTGGGATGAATTGGATCAAAGAGTCAGAGGAAAGTAAGCAATTTGTGCCCAGAACTTCCAGAAACTCCTTCAGCACAGTTGGAAAAGCATTTCAGGTGGCTGCATCTAGAAGCTGGATAGAAGAACACCGCTTGTTTGCAATGCTGTCATTGAAGCAAAGGGGGGTTATTTTGAAGAGTCTAAAATCTAACATGTTGAAGACTTCTCTTGGTCATCGCAGTAATTGATATGCATTACTTCATTGTCTCGAGGCCTTTTACTATAAGGTGAATAAGATAACTAAAATAGAGACAAATGCAATAAAAGCAGGTGTGTCCAGACTTTTGACTGGTACTGTATCTACACAACTAGTCTAAGGGATTATTTCCCAAAAACAAGGACACTAGTTCTGCAACATTTATTGGTATTGATGTCGTGCACTTGACACTGAGCTCAATAAACGAATCTATAAGATGACAGGAGTTTGTGAGCCATGCCTGGTGGGATCTCACACTGATAAGCTGGGGTGCAGAATGAAAGGACAGACAGACTGTGATTAAAATTCAGCGCTCCTCCCTACAGAAGCTGAAAGCATGGTAACAGGGGTGCGATGCAGGGATTTCATTTTGCTAAGGGTGATGTAATATTTGTTAACTGGTCTTGGCACACAGCAGAGCAGAGTGATGCTTTAATATGAAACATTTTCGAGCTAGGGCGGCATGGTGGGGCATGCCTCTGGGACCCAGGTTCAAGTCTCCACCTGGGTCACATGTGTGTGGAGTTTGCATGTTCTCCCCATGTCGTCGTGGGGTTTCCTCCGGGTACTCCAGTTTCCCCCCACAGTCCAAAAACATGCTGAGGCTAATTGGAGTTACTAAATTGCCCATAGGTGTGCATGTGTGAGTGAATGGTGTGTGAATGTGCCCTGTGATGGGCTGGACCCCCCATCCTGGGTTGTTCCCTGCCTCGTGCCCATTGCTTCTGGGATAGGCTCCGGATGCCCTGTGACCCAGTAGTAGGATAAGCAGTTTGGAAAATGGATGGATGGATTTTCTAGCTAAACAAAATGAAAAGGAACAAAAACCCAAGACTGAATTCACTGGCAGCATAGTTATTGCTGAGTCTTAAAAACAATGTTAAATTAGGTGAAAAAAATAATTAGTTTGAGAAAGAAAGATATAAAGACAGAATAAAAGAAAAACAAAAGCACCACCATATAGCATAATTAATATAATGATAGAATTCTACCAAGAAATTTAGCTAGGGGGTAATTTAGGAGAACTAATAGTTTTTTTATAAAACCCATCCACTATGGCAAATGCTGTCAGCGTGACGTGCATCACTTGTGGCTTTGAGCTACCCTGGCTGCCAGTTTATGCAACTGACGCTTTTATCCAAAACAATGTACAATTGAGAAGGCAGGATCAGACAGTCTGTGGCGTGATTAAGGACCTTGCTTAAGGGCCTAAAGGTGAAATCATTCTGATGCCAGTCAGGGGATTTGACCCTACTATGTTCCGAACACAGCCACAGCATCCTAACTGGCCAGGCCACACACCACCCTAGAAACAGCAGCAAGGCCGCCAGTCATTGGCTCACGTCCGTGTCGGAACGCCCCCCTGATGCCAGACATGCTAATGTGCCTAATTAGCATGCGGCTGCTTCGCCATCTGATAAATCAAGGCGGTGCCTTGGCGACACTTCGTGACGCCCCGCGGTGATATATCGTAACCCGCCCGCGTCCTCGTTTCCCCTGCCGTGTTGAAAGGCCTCTCTGGAGACGGGAACAGTCCATAGTGACGAAGCGCGGATAAGGAAGATCTCCAGGACGGCGTTAAGGACGCATTGCGGTAGTGCCAAACCTTGGGGGGGGGCTTCCTATTTTAGTGGGAAGACACATTTGAGACGCCTAGCAGCCTAGAGAAGGCCTTGAAATTCAAAAGTGCCCGTGTGCAAGGTGCAGAGGACAAAAACAGCAATGTGCTCACCTGCTACTGGAGCCTTACAGATTTTCATACATTCTTACCTACTATAATGTTTCACTTTAAATATCACACTCTACACCTGGGAACCAATTACCCAGTAGAAATGAAGTCATTTTTTCCCCCCATAATCTAGTGCTACAAGGACTTTAGCGCCTGAAACTAAAATCGCGAGTAGGAAACTGTTAAACCCATACTCTCCCTTTTTTTTCCCTCCATTATATTTGCCCTCCATCTGTTCCACTTTTTTTCTTAGTTCTAATTAAGGAGAAATAGTTCATTAGCTTCTCCCCAGCAGATGACATCTGAGATAAAGATACATATAAAAAAAATATCCCAAGCATATCCTCGACTGTAAGATTACTATGTCATACTAAAACACATCAAGCTCACGAAAACATCCAGCTCTGCTTTACCACATTTTTCACGCTTTGCTGGGTATGGAAACAGGGATGTGGACATATTAAAACCAAGAGACCCTTCCCGAGCCTTTCTGTTCCCTGTTCAGGGCTGTGGGCTCTGCATTGGCCTCCCACGTGTGATAGTTTCGGTCCGGACAGTCGCACCATTTTTGACAGATATGTCGTTAGGGCACGGGTGAAAATTTCTGCACCTTACCTAATGTAAAGGACGCCCACTCTAAATCACCCGTTCTAAATAAAATTTCGCTGGGTTAATTGAGTAATTAAGCCAATTAGCAAGCAGCTCTTTCTTCAGCAAAGCAAATCTCTCCCATCTGCTGGACCTCGCTCACAGCTGTATGCTAATCCCCCCGGTGCAATAATTAACATAATTAACATTCTAAATTAGAAGGGATGTAAGGTAATGGATGGGATGAATGCCTTGTTTGTTTGACTTTAAGATGATGGCACGCGTTGCAGTAAAAACCCCGTAAAAGTCCCTTTTCACGAAAACATTATCCATGAGCGTGGTGACATCACTGAGATCCTCTGCCATGCAGCCACTGTCTCCTACTGGGAATCCGGCTTTGAGTTTAGTGAAAACCTGGAATATTGCTTCTGTTTTCTCCAGCTTTTCGCCTAGAGTGCAACGAACCGTAGCTAGTGTTGCCCTCATAGCAGCTAAGAGATTAGTGAAGAACAAGTTTACCGGGCACAGACGAGGCCCCTGCACAGCAGGGAGGAAGGAGACCAAGCGAGACGGATATGATCAGCTTATGAATAAATTGTCCAAGCAGGTAGTAAGTTAATAGAGCAAGGGAGCAATGGAGGAACTTTTGGACAATTCAGCTGTTTGACTGAAGCACTCTCATTTATCCATATTTCGACTGCTTATGCTGTATAGGGTTGCTGTGGGGGGTGGGGCTGGAGCTTGTGTATCAGAAGCATGGGGGGGGGATGTGCACAGCCCATGGGCAATTTAGAGACACTGATTCACCTGTCTGGATGTCTGTGGGTGGAAATGACAATTTATTTAACAGATGTTTTTATCCAAAGCAACATACAATTGAAAGCTGGGTCAGACAGTCCCTTGAGCAGCCGGGGATTAAGGCCATTCAGATTTGTTCAGGAGTTAAGGGTCTTGTTCAATGGCCAAATGGTAAAATCACTCTGCCAACCCCTGGATTTGCACCAGTGACCTTCCACTAACAGGCATAGCACTGTAACTCAGTGTTTCTCAAACCAGTCCGTGGGGAGCCCTAGACAGGCTGTGTTTTCCCTGGGAGTTGGGAGTTGGGACGGAGCAAAATGAATGAATGAAAGTTACATTTTCATAGCACTTTTCGAGACACCCAGGTGTGTTACAGAAGCATTGGGAAGCCACTTCAACCACCACCACTGTGTAGCACCCATGTGGATGAGGCAACAGAAGTCATCCTGCACCAGTACGCTTGCCAGACAGTACATAAGGTGCAAGGGGCAAGAGAGAATTCACTAGTTACTGTAGATATCAGGGATGATTAGTAAGCCAGATTGTATAGGGCCACAGTGGGTAATTTTAGCCTGGACATTGGGCTACCACCCCTACTCTTTCCATGGAAGCCCAGGGATCTTGTATGACCTCAGAGAGTCAGGACCAGGGATTTACGGCACCATTTTTACAGCACAGTGTCCCAGTCACTGCACTGGGATATTGGGATCCACAGTGACCACAGGATGGGCCAACCTGTTGGCTATAGTGTCCCCGTCACTGCACCAGGGCTATGGGATCCACACAGACCAGAGGCAAACCCGCTAGCCACACCAGCACCTCTTCCAGCAGTAACCCAGCTCTCCTAGCTGGTCTGCCATCCAAGTGCTGGCCAGGCCCAAACCTGCTTAGTTTCTGGGGGATTACCTAGCCTGATTGCCGCAGGTGAAATGGCTGCTGAAAAAAATGTGGACCCTCTGGGGGTGCCGAAGGACAGGACTGAGAAACACTGCCCTAACACTCTGAGCCGCATACCGACTGCAACCAAAGTACCTGCAGGAATCTTCACTATCAGGGGTAAACTTGCAAACCTCCCACAAGCAGGGCAGGGGGACAGGATTCAAACCTCTGACCCAGCAGGTGGGCAGCAACCATTCTAACCACAGACCCTCTGTGCTGCCGTCTGTCTGGGCGACATAACTAGCAGCCAAACGAGGCAGAACATGCATGCAAAAAACAAGAAAGTAAATCAGTATAAAATTAACGCGGCAGCTCATTAAGTGTTTCAAACAGATGGCTAAGCTATTCACGCCACAATCTTTGACTATTCGTCATTAGCTCCCCGCGTTCAGCGAAATGAATACGAATGTCACGCGGTGAAGAGCTACTTATTTGTAACAGAATGTTTCCTGGGTTGATTGATGTCAGGTGACTGAGTCCCATGGCCTTATGGGTAAATGAGCAAACAGGATAGAGTGGATAGAAGCCAGCTGTCTAACCGACACAAAATTGACATACAGAAAGCAGGACCCTATATAAAAACTGTGTTAACATTTTCAAATTACAGAAAGAATTAAGCTACACTTACCATATACTAAACTACACCACAAACCACATGCGATTTCAGTCACTAGCCTGTAAATGACAATAATAGAGAAATGTATGGACTCACTTTAAGCTGATGCATAAACCACATTTCTACAAAAGTAGTATTCACCCTGATGTTGTTCTAGAGATGTGTGCAGGGATGTTCGAGCTGCATTTTGCCTGTTTGGGGGAGGAAATTATTCCCCGCAGACCAGAAAATGTGGTAAATAAATTTTTAGTGAGCTCAGGGGTGATTCGGCCCTATCCTAAAGACATCGAGCTGAAAGATAAAAATATATAGCTAGCCCTTCCCTTCAAGGCGGAGTCAAGCTTCATGGGTTATCTGCTGTGGTCTTGCAACCTGTCCCCTCTGCAACCTATGTCAAGTATGAATCAGCAAAGAGGTCAAAGGTCAAAAGGAGAAAGGTCATAATGGGGATTAAGACAATAGTTTCATGTTGTTAAACATATATTGGAATGAGTGCTTTACAAGCTGTAGATAAATCCATCCCCCTAGCCCCCAGTTAACAGTCCAGTATAACAGGGCTTCCTGAAGAAACTGGAGAGGCAACGTATAGGAATGTGCCCCCCAAGGGGCGCCGTGGGACCACAGGCAGTCAGCAATATCCGTTAGAGGTTGTGGTAATAATTTAGAGGATGCGCTCAACATTAGAAGTGCAGGAGAGGCAGGCAAATCACATTGTGACATCAGGGGCAAGGACAAGAGCGGAGGACAGAGATTTATCATCGGACGTGAGATCTGCTTGACGGTGCTGGGATGCTGGCTCAGATGGTGGCGGAATTCAGCCTGGATACCGGATGTGCCAAATTCCATCAGAAATTCTTAGCAGCATGACAGCGTTCGCTGCAGACGAAACTAATCTTCCTTATTTCTTTGTTTACCAGCCTTTGACACAAAGTGAAAGGTAATGACTGATAATTTCCTTTTCTTAAATGTTCAGTAGCTCTTGACCTGACCTTAAGAAAATATATCGACACATTCCAAAAAGAGGTTACTCGGTACAGAAGCCAGTGAAGGCAACTTGTTTTTCAAAAATGGACGCTAACAGTGTTTTGGACATTCGATTTTTAACCCTGAGATACGCCAACGTCTACGTCTAATTAAGATGAAAAATCCCACCTCTCTCCTCTCCCCTCAGCCCGCACACTAACTTGGGGCAGCAATCTGACATCATATGGAATTTTCCAGAGATTCAGCTACTCTGGACCTGCCCCTGGGAGGCTTGTGATCGACGACCTGCAGCCTTCGCTCGCCCGGGCAGCATTTCTGCTGATGCGCAAGGACCCCGTGGGCTATCTGCAGATTTATATCATCGATTCGCAGTGTTTGTCTTAATAAACAAATCCAGCGGAAGCACAGGGAAAGTTCATGGGGGGCAGGAAGCTTCCTGAGCTAACCTGTGCTTCTCAGAGCCGCTCCAAACATTCCTGAGAGTCTCCCAGGTTCATGTAAATAAACTATGCATTTGTATCTTACATGAGAATGACAAAAGGAATGTTGCAATTCAGAGTGAAATGATCCAGCCGGAATAAACTTAGATTGAGACCCAAACATTCCCAAATATCCATTGATATGATATCGTGGCATATATATATATATATATATATATATATATCAGAAAACCTTCTCAAACCCTGGGATGTAAACTGACGATCTTCTAATCACTGGCACAGGATCCCAACCCACCATGCCACACCATCCCTGCAACAGACCACAGATTGTCTGACACAACCCCGATCTATAGGTAAATCAGGCCAACAGAGCGTCCATTGTTGACGTTCTGCCTTTGGCCCATGCGTCATTAAAACTGCATTCGTACCATCAAAGAATCTGCAAGCCATACAGAACATAAATGCACATTCAGCTGCTTCTGCCTGAGAGTCAAAAAAAATACAGGAGAGCTTCGCATGGATGTGGGTCCTTCCTCAGCTGATACCAGCAAACTGATAAACGAAGAGCAAATTCAGTCAGTCCATGGGATACATTTTCGAGATTCTGTGGAGTTAGTAAGGTTTGGAAATTTTCATTGGATTACATGAGGACTGAGTGAGTTTTGCTTCTCAATATCATATATCACAAGTTATTGCTGTAGCCAGGAATTAATTTCGAGGGGGGCTGGCAACCCTACCGACTGGTCCCTCTCAGTAAATTTTTTTGACCAGGGAGATGAAGCAAATTTCGGGTTCAAAATAGTAATTTTACTATCAGCCTACGTGCCTGATCAAAATTTAATTAATTTTTTATTTTTTTTTTGGGGGGGGGGGGGGTAGCACACATCATGGCACTATGCAGATACATGACTGGTGGTCTCATATGACAAACCACAAGAAACTGAGTGAGTTCAGGGAGTCTGTTCTGCGATTACCAACCACCTTACGGTCCATTCTGTGGATTGAGGTTCTTCTGTTCTGATTTGCAGAAATCTAATTTGTCCAGAATAATGGTGATATTGTTGCTGTTCTTATATACTCCAGGTGAGCCCAACATTAATAACACTGCTGAATATTCAGAGGTATCCAACGAAAGAATCATACAGTGCGACCAGCCTTTTGCCCACATTTCCAAAACCTCTACTAGATGAACACCCCGAGGTACCTCTAGCTCTCTCATGGAAGGCCAAACATGTACCGTGATTTATTAGGCATATGAAGGCAGTCAGACTTTAGCATTCATTAATAAGTCTTACAAACTGCCTCGGCATCTCGTGGGTCAGTAAACCATCATGCAGGAGATTGTTGGTGGTCATTTCACATGTTCTTGTCTTTGCATGAATGTTTTGTTAATGGAGGACTCTCCCACAAAGCAGCAGAACTGAAAACAGCAAAACTGTTTTGTTAGAAGACCCAGTCCGCTGGGAGTCAGGTGAGTAATCTGAGCTCCTCCAATCCACAATGGCCCTCGAATCATGTGACTTAATCTTGGCTGCTGAATTGCGCATTAATTACAGAATTTTATTGAGTAATAAATTAAACCAGAAGCTGGTCCAGTCTTACCATGGTACTTTTTTAAAAAAAAAATTGATTGTCATTTAGAAGAGAACAAAGCCTAACATGAGGCACACGGTGTACTTTACACAGAGTACCTCTGTGTGAGACAATAACACCTCAAGGCTGCAGTAAATAAGCAAACCCTGGGGAAAATGAGCAGTGAGGTGAATGCCTCTATACTATCCACAGAGTCTCCAAGGTATCGCTGTCTGAAATGTATCCACTTGTCATAAAAAATATCCTACCACCCCTGATAGCCTTAAGCCTGTTTTATCTCGTCATTCTACAAAAAATAAATTGGTCCAGGATCTGTTTATGTCATCTATCTGTAGATAGATATATTTGTATAGTTTCCCTCAGTGATTTCGGATTTTTGCGCAATAAACGCTAGTGTGACAAAAATTTCTGCGGATAACATTCATGTTTGATTTTTTTTGTGCTGGTATGGACAAAAAGTCCACAGCAATTTTGTGTAGGTTAAAGTCAAATCGAAATATCGATAAGATCACACTAGAAATGTTTAGTTAAAATGTAATAATCGACGTTCACGTGAACATCAATAATCCCAAATTAAGTCAGGGTAATTGAGTCATACAAACCCATGCCACTCGCCGGGTACTTCATTGGAAACCCTTCAGTACAGCTGACACAATGAAATTGATGATGTCTGCTTTCACAATGTGTTACTGTAGCTATGTGCAAACACAAAATACACCATGAAGTTAAAATGAGTTATCAGCAGGGCTGGTCATCCCATTAGGTGATATCGACAGCTGCCTTGGGTGCCATCATCTGAGGGGGGCGACTACTTTAGCCAATTTCACTTCTTCTTGGACAGGGGATGTTGCCAGTGAAGTTTGTATGAAGCATCACATAGGCTTCAACCAGTACTGGTGATCAACATTTAGTAATGCTAATGAGGAATGGTAAGAGGACAAATATACTTGTAGGAGTTTTACTTACATGTAAATGTTCTGAGGGCATAATGAAAAAAATGATTGATTCAGAGAAATAACCAATCAGATTGTAAAGGAGGTGGGTCCAAGCAACTAGAAGAGGCAGGACCAAAACATCTGATTGGCTGTTTCTGCCACCTGTAGTTGCTTGGATCCATCTCCTCTACAATTTGATTGGTTATCCCTCCGCACCAATCATTTTTCATTCTGCCCTTCTTATGTTCTTATGTAAGTAAAACTCCCATGAGTGACAAATACATAGCTGCTACCATTTTAGCCAAATACAGATTAGCTCTCGTCAATAAAGTAATTTCTTAGAGAGCAATTAAGATGATACTAAATATCAACGGCATCATTAAACAGTTTTTTTTCATTTTTAATTTAGTCAAAGTGATAATCATTTATATTGTTAACTTTTGGATGTTGTACGAGTATCATAAAGATAAAATTCTCATAATTTACAGCTTTAAAAAGTGGGTTTTTTAAAAAGTGGGTTTTTTAGTAAGAAACTGTATACAGAGTTTAAACAATTTCACAAATGCTGTGCATTAAAATAAAGTCACCTTTAAACCCGACTCCAAAAAATCTGGTTGTGGCAAAAATTTTCTGCTGAGAGGTATAAAGGAAAATATTGTTTTGAGTCGCTGACCACTGCAGCATGGTGCGACAAGAACAACACCTCAGGCATCGAGAACCAACCACGGCTCCTTAGAATACATCCTTAAACGGCCTGTCATGCATGAAAAAATATACCTGAGAAAACCGCATCTGGAGACGGCTCAAGCGATTGTGCTTGACCGACACAGCCGTGAGGGCACAGAACTCCACTTACTGCAATGAAAAATGAGTCACCTTTGTGACAAGGTAAACAAAGGCCACAGTACTGCGAGAAATAACAGAGAGCCAGGTATTTTTATAGGGGAATGATTTAACCTGATCGCCAGTGTCCCCGACCTGAGAAAATACCTCAGTATCAGAAGGTTCATTTCAGGGAAGACACCAGTCCCTATTGCCTGTTAGAAAATGGATTTTATTCTGTATGAGACTCTCACCATTGACATGCAGGGACAATCTGTGTCAGAACGCTGCAGGAATCTGTCTACGCCTCACAATTGTGTCGCTTCCAGTAATTCAGGTCAATCTTGGCTTGGTAACTTCCTCCTGGCTTGACTTAAATGCGACAACAGGCACAGTTGACTGGTGTATGAATTACCTATGTGTTAGGGCAGTATTTGTCTACCTAGTCTTCAGGGAGACCCAGTGTACAGTGTTGCTCCCTTCCAGTATCCAATACACCTGAACCCAAGGGTGTATGTTTGGTTTGAACATTGGTAGGGACCAAATCAACCCCAATTCCCCCGCTCCCATAGTTTCACATGGTAGTTCCACACTGTCCCTACACTTTATACACAAATCTATGCCCTTGCCAATCAAGAACACTGAATATAGTACAGATGTGCTGAAAGGTGGGAGGCAGCAAAAATGTGGACTGTCTGGACTTGGTTGAGAAATACTGGTTTAGGATCCGTCATCCCCTATTGATTTCAGGAAGGCAGATGAGGGGTATCTGGGAGGGAAGGGGGGCTGGCCAATGCTTGGCTGGTATTACAGTAATACCGTATATATATTTCCAACTGAGGTGGGAGAGGGGATGGGGGTAAAATTTGCTGACCTGAACCTGAGAGTGGTGGTAAAATTTGGGGCTAGGTTGCAGCGGTAAGACCTCTTCCTGGCTATTTTTACCATCCCTGAATAGCGGAATGTCAGATTTCTGAGACATTGCATATCATTTGCGGGTGTCAGAGAGCTGCTGTCAATTTGCAGGAGACTCCTGGAACCTCCGGGAGAGGTGGGAAGTCTATGATAACCTACTTTTAAGTGTAGCGGAAGCTCAGTCCATAGAGTCAAGTCATCTCTTGATAACATTTAATCAAATTAAATATAGAAAGAAGTAAGATAGGCTGGACCAATATTTGTAACAAACAAGGATTCTTTGAAGAATGACTCACTGTCTTTCGACACTAATCTTTTGCTCTAGTATACTGTGATAACACTGTGTAAACCTCTATATTCTTCAAAAAACATCATGTTCAGCACACCAACCAACAGCAGTAGGATTTTGTGTATGAAGTACAAAATGATCCTGCACAGCTGCTACTCTAGAAAAGTACCTTAATCATGTAAACACGTAAAACACATACAGTAAAATGTTAGGGATGCTTTTTGGTAAGGAATATATATAGTTTCAACCCTTATAGCAAACATGTAAAGCTAATTGAACGTCGTAAAACTGGCCACAAAAGATGTAAATGGTTTGTTGCATTTCATATTCTCTCTCCGGCACTGCCAGTCGAAGGTCATATGGCACCCATGGGGTGCCCCTTATCCAAGGCGAAGGGAGATTGGCTTGCTGAGCCGACGCCCCTCACGGAATGGCACCGTAGGTGGCCGCCAATGTCGCTTAACGGGATGACCGACACGGCTTTCTAGCGTCTTCTAGTTTTTTGTAAAAATCTCAGTGCAGAAGCTCAGGCGAACCCCATGACACGGCACGGGTCCATTTGCTAACTGAGATTAGCGCACCACCCTTATGTAGCTGCACACCCAGGCTAACGAACACACTGGAATCCCCATAAGGTTGGGTGCAGATTCTCTGTAGTCGGCACTGCAGGTGTTTTTTTTTTGCATGTTGTGCATGGCATTGGGCACAGTGAATACCAAACGCCAACCTGGGAGCCTGAGGTAATGTGACACACTGCCAGCGCTTAACGCTATGCCAGACATCTATCGCTTTGCCAGTTCTAATCTTGTTAAAACGCCATACATAATAGACACAGATGTGTCAAATTAAATTTAAAAATGGCAAAACGTTACCCAGCAAATACGATTATGTAAAACGTCTCACTTGGAACACACTGATGAGATCCATCATGTTAAATTCAGTAGGAATGTGACTGTATTAAGTATCACGCCTCCAGTTTCACATGTGTGGACACTGTGATGACAAACGGCATTAGTCATTTTTGAAGGACAATACCCATGTTTCAAAAGAGGACGAAACCAGATTTCATCATTATTTTAAAGCTTACAGTGCAACCTCATTGTTACCTGGTTTCCTAAATGAAGTAAATTTTACAGGATGTCCGGCCCACTGAACCCTAATTGGTTGAGTTTATAAATATGCCAAATGATTAACTAACAGTGCATATCCCTCTCCCTCCTGGAGTAACCAGTTCATTGAAGATTGTCATTTCTATCCAGGAAAGTGTTACCTTCAGATTTTTTTCGGTGAATACTGTGACCGGCCATGAAATGCTGGTAAGGGGCGTGCAGAAAGTTCCAGAATCAATACAAACTCAAAATTAAACAGCATTTCACACAACAGCAAACAGCAGATCATTCGTGTGTGAACATACATGGGACAGCAGAAAGACCACATATACAGGATTTTATAATTATCGCAAAGATCATTTATTCACATTTTTTCCAAGGCTCATTTTTCCACCTTCACCATGGTAAACACTTATTAATAATTAGTAACATTTGTTTCTTCTCAGTATTAATACCAGAGGAGGTGGGTCATTTTTATGTTTTAATTTGTGAAATTCATATTAATTCGCTGGACAAATCGACTGCTTATTTTCTTGCTTCTTCAAGTATCTTCTCCTCCAATTCCGCATATCTCTTTAGCAAAGGCCTAAAAATCTGAAAAGGAAGAAGAAAATTCCTCTCTGAATAGAGCAGTAAAAACACATTTGAACTGCACATTCAAATTACTCACACCTGCAGTTTTGTTCAAGTTAATTAAATTTAATATATGAAACCAAGTATGCACTACATCAGTTTTATGTTACAGTTCCAGCTTAATAGTAAGACTAAATAAGAGATATTAGTTACTTTTTTCCCTCCATGAATTAAAGGGCGACAGCTGCATTATTCGTGTCCTTTTGCAGTACAGGGTGAGTCTGGAGCCTGTCTCAGGAAGCACAGAGCCCAAGGGAGGGGATGCCCGGGACAGGATGGCAGTCCATCGAAAGCCACATGAAAGCACAGGGATCAATGACTGGCCTGACCACTCGTCCTTAAGGAATGGAGAATTTGTCCTCAAGCCACCAAAAACCAGAGGAGCATATTTTAACACCATGGACCTCTCGTGGCTCGGAAGAGTGGCAGGAAACAGTCTAACAGTCAGGTCTGTTCTCAGACGGAAGTGTCCAGGTCTCCTATGTTGACTATGTATAAACCTGTCAGTTTCTCACTTCTCTGCCAAAAGACTAATGAACTAGTGAGCCAGGTACAGTAAACTTCATAAGAAGCCGAAATACTTCAAACGCCTGGCTCTGATTTGGTTCAGTCTCGGTCATGCCTCGGTCAACCCATCCATCGGCAAACTCCTTACCCCACACAGGGGCGTGGGAAGCCTGAATCGCAAAGTCGGGGGGCACGATGAATGGGATGCCAGTCTGTCGCAGGACATGCACTTATCCACTAGTGCCAGTTTACCTATAGTAATATCCTACAGAGAACACTGATTCCCACATAAGAAATGCAATTACACACCACGTTTCCGAGCAACTTTCTAAGACAATTACCTGCACCCAAAACCACCAATAAGGCAATTGCACACAAAGCCCCAACCGCCGCATCCTATCAGGATACGCCAACCACACGACCGATTCCCTTTGATCACATGACCACCCTCCAACCCCCTGCTCTCCAAATGGCTGCATGAATTTTGCTTTCTGACTGCACGTCCCTCCGTAAATAGCCCAAGAGCTGGAGAGAGGCTCGAGTTCACACTGACGGTGGCAGGGTGCTTAACGAATGGCCGTCGACTCGGTAAAGTGGCCCGATTTACTTCAGTCAGCCTCCATCTGAAGATTCAAGTTGCTGAAGCACTAAAGAGGCCTTTATGTGCATGCGTGAGTTGGAGAGCGGGGAGGGAAGGAGCAGAACTGCGTCATCCATGTGAACATGTGACTTGCGCCTATAGCTCAGTAAAGGCCAGACTAATTATAATTCAGACAGCTTTCTGTTCAACTCTATAGACATTCTTACATATCCAAAGGTGGCTATTCAGCGCTGTGCTGCAGCGTTGGCGAGCCACGACTTATCAGGGAAAAAGAAACATTTAACACCGTCAACGGAGGCATCATCAACCTCGGCTCTTCTCGGCAGCTTTGTGAAGAAGTACAGCCCTTCATAACAGGATGGCAAGCTCACTGCTCCGCCCACACGCTCCCACACCTTCATGAGCACACCACATGACTTGCGTCTTCATCACCCACTTCTAGATGCACAGGAACAATTGTTTACGATTTGCGAAACAAATGCGAAAGTAAAATCGAAATTCAAACCTGTTCTGCTCCCGGGTCAGGCGTCGCAACCAGCTTCGGTTCTTGTGCATGTTGAACAGCGTCGGCAAAAGACACACCCCATTTGGCGTCAATTCCTGCCAAACACGAAAGCGAAATTAACAAAACGTTCTCTAAAAACCAAGTGCAGCGTCCTATCAAGTACGCTGACAACACAGTCAGCAGGGGAGCCAGTGAGGTTACATGGTCAGTCAACAGTAGAGTCGGGGAGGTTTCAGAGACAGTCAGCAGGGGAGCCAGTGAGGTACCACTTTAATTGAATGTTCATTAAAAAGAATTCATACAATATCAAACAATATCACTGACCAATAGCCCAACCCAAAATGCGTAAAAAACAAGACATACCTAGAAACAACTGGCATGCAGACAGAAATGCAGATAGGTAGAGTATTATTAAATACATATACTCTGGTTCACATTAATTACACAAAGGCCAAGACCACAGTGCTAAAGCGGGCAGTGCAGTGATATATAAAATAAAAATGATGATCCAATAAACAGATGAAAAACACTCCACCTGGAATGATTCCCAGGGGCCACAGCATTGCTTACATAACATATTACAGAGACATTGACCTTTGAGTTGGCCAGGCTGTCAGATTAGTCTTCGTAGGAATGCACCTGGCATTTAAACACAGCAGGACTGGAAACGCGCGACCCAACCTGCCAGCCAGCATCACAAAGAACTGGGATTTCTCCACAGCATTTACTTCTACATTAGGCTAAACCATGAAAGAAAATAGATATACGGTGGAAAAAAAACAACTGGTTTTGACACTGGGTTAATAAACGACGCTTTTACTGGACAGAGGATGCTTCGAGATCACAGAGATCTCCTCCTGCATCAAAGCATCTAAAATGCCAAGGCTGATATCTCCCCCCGCATTCTGCCCATAATGGAATGTCCCAACAACCAAGCAGCAGGTCACTTTCCAACACAGGAACCTGGGTGACGGCCTGCCACTGCGAGCCTGTCGTTAAGGGGGTATAGTGCTCGCTGAGAGGTGGAGGAATACGTGTCGGTGGCTCAGATCACACCTGGCATGGCAGAACAGGCTGCCTCTGGGCCGGGAGGGTAAATAGGACCCCAAGTGGCTCCTTGGGGAGGCTTTGTACAAAAAACAAACAGGTGACATTCAGTCAATTTATAAATGCAACAATAGCTGTATGTCAGGGGCGTATACAGGGGCGGGATCACAGAGACACTGACCTCAGCTGAAAGCTGATTGGCCCCTGAAGTTCCCATCCCCTGTCACTAAACAATTCTAAATATATCATTAGCTTAAAATAAGGTTGGCCCGTCTGTATGAATTATGCTCCCTCTTATGTACCCCAGGTCAGGTCAGGTCAGGTTGGGGAGCCAGTAGTGTCAGTAGATGCACTCTACTACCAGACTCTACACATGTACCAGAGTACCTGTGTGCTCCACCCCCAACCGTTCCACCTGTTCACATTCCTTAAAAACCTCATTCCTCCCTCTCATGCCCAGGTCACATGACTTGGCTTTAAACCCCCAGTCACATGACCAGGTCCCGTCCCACCCAGTCACATGATTCGGTTCCAATCCCTTCTCATAGCAAGTCTTACAGACATATGCTCCATCCAGGCTGATATGATATAATGAAGTGTTTACATTAAACCGGTTTCACTGAGCGCTAATAATTCGTGCTGTCTGAGCAGCACACACACACACACACACACACACACACACTCACCTACATTGCTTGTGAACATGAGAACATGCAAACTCCCATAATCCTGATTACAAGACAATGCCCCCCCCAAAAAAAAAAGAGTAATTGCTTCCACACATGGACATAACATACATTTACAAGACTGCACACAGGCCCTTTGTCTTATGACACATGAGAGCTAATATCCTGGAACATGCCGATCCAAAGCACCCAAATCTCAACAGAAACAAATTCAACGGAGACCTAGTTTTTAGGCATACTGAATCACAGATCACGCAAAGATGCTAAATCCTTCATTCTGAAACGATTACCAAAGGGCATGGCTCTGTTTCCTTAGTCTGGTACTTAATTTACTCAGAATAAATGATTCCCCCAGACAAACAACCAAACCATTTTTGTGTGTTTGTTTTAAGCTGGAGCCACCATTTGTACAGGAGGCAAAGTCCCTGCAGCCTCCTCACAATAAGCAAAGTCTGATTCTATCTAACAATCAGGACCTGAGGTGACGCCCTTTTTCATTCCTTTGTTTTCTTTTTGTCTTTCCACTGCAAAGAGGACCATGTTGCTTTGCAGGTTCCTGAAACTGGGGCCAACAGGCTTCTGGAAACCGTCTATCAGTTCTTGCTGGGCTTGTCCTCTTTAATCAACTGGGACGCGACTGAAATCTTCATTCCTTCGACAATAAAACGCATCAATATCACATTTGCGCCGGATGCAATGGACAAGAGCGGCCATACAACAGGCTGAGGGCCTTTGGTCTCAGCTTCCAAATCCCTCGGCGGATTACTCTATATTTTGACTAGCAATTAAAACCAAATGATAAAACGTAATGAAAACGGAGACGGCGACGCTTAAGCACGCTGTCTTGACGAGTTAGCGGCACAGGGGCCTTCTGCTGCAAGACGAAACGGTGGCTTATTTTCTCATTTACGGGATTAAGTGGGCTCTTGGCAACATCCCCCCCGGTACAGCCTTTTCCCAAGGACTTAGGACAAGATCCAAAGAGGTGTAATGAGCACCCAGGAAGAGCAAAACAATGATCAATATGACACATGCCAAACATCCAAGGATTTGCATTAATAATTCACGCTGCAATTGTCTCGCAGTCTGAGGACCTCATTAATAACTAATCAACATTTTCATTTCGCTTAACGGTTTATCAGAAAGCTCAATAATGGCACGGCGAACAAAGCCCAACATCCGGCCCCCAAAAAAGTACGGTTTTACTTGCATAACTTTATATTCGGTCCGTATAGCAAGTGAGATCGGCAGCCAGTTAATTCCTAAATTGTTGTCTGAGGTTTAATGTCAAATCATTATAAAGGACGTAATTATAGCCGTTTCCACTGGGTCGTTTCATCGGGCACAGAGCTGCACTCGTTCACTAATTGCATTTCCAATTTGTTTAGCGGTGTTTTCAGAGGCGGGATGGATCGTTACATTGGTGTTTGATTATAAGTGCTAGCTAGCTCAACCACAACAGGCAGTGGGGGAGGGCAGTGCATCTAAAGGTCAGACTAAGTTTTTTTTTGGCCAACAAAAAAAGAAAATCCAGAATTCCACTATTACTAAGAAATGTCACCTGTGTACCCAAGGTTGTTCACTGCCATCCATCCATCCATCCATCCATCCATCCATGAGGGCAAATCAGAGTCAGAGATTCTCAGAAGCATGAGTTCATATAGGTGAGGAAACTGGATCATTTACCAATAAGAATCTGAAAAAACAAACAGGCACAAAACCCTATTTCATTACAGTAATATAATGGCCTGGCCTGGAAACATCTCCAAATGCACGCAGTCGGATTTAAAGTTCTCTGTCGTTTTATTATTCGTATCGAAAATAAGCTTTTTCCCAGCTTGGATGTGTGGTTCGAAGGCCATGCAGGTCTAATCATCTGGCCTGCCATTTGATATCATCATGTTTACTACAAGGAGGGCGATAGAGACGTCGTTTCATTCACACAAAAAAAATCTATTATCGAAAACAGACAACACAATGCAAATTTCACAGAACATACACATATAAGCAAACACAGAAAATGGCTCTTACATAATTATTCAGCAAGAACTTTTACCTAAAGCAGTGGTTCTCAAAGGGTCCTTGGGCCCCACTGCCCTGCTTGTTTTCTTGCTATCCCTGCCCCCTGCCCCCACACACAAGTCCCAGCTGTCTTTCAACTACTGATTGACTGAACACTCCTTATCCAGGTAATCAGCAGTGTGTAGGGCAGGGATAGCTGGAAAACAAGCAGGGCAGTGGGTCCCGAGGACCGAGTTTGAGAACCATTGACCTAAAGCAACATCCATCCATCCATTTTCCAAACCGCTTACCCTACTGGGTCGTGGGGGGTCCGGAGCCTATCCCAGAAGCAATGGGCACGAGGCAGGAAACAACCCAGGATGGGGGGCCAGCCCATCGCAGGGCACACTCACACAACATTCACTTACGCATGCAAACCTACGGGCAATTTAGTAACTCCAATTAGCCTCAGCATGTTTTGGACTGTGGGGGGAAACCGGAGTACCCGGAGGAAACCCCACGGCGACATGGGGAGAACATGCAAACTCCACACACACAACTCCACAAACTCCAAACCCAGGCGGAGACTCGAACCCGGGTCCCAGAGGTGTGAGGCAACAGTGCTAACCACTGCACCACCATGCTACCCCCCTAAAGCAACATACAGCTGAGAATGCAGGGTCACTGGTGCAATTAGAGGTGAAGGGCCAAGTGCCCACTGGTGAAAAGTCTCTGGTAACCTTGGGATTTGAACCAACATTAGCGAATGTCCTAACCTGTTGAGCCTCGCACTGTCACTAACACCCATCACTGACTAGGTACATCCCCACACCCAGGATGTCCACACTAGCCCTAAACATGTGTATGCAGTCTCAAATGAGCACGCGTGTATTAATGCATGTGCTGCGGCATCACCTTCAAACGCCTTTTCTATGATTCGGGACTGTAGCACACCAGTACATGCTAAACAGGATCAGTGGGGTGAGGGTCCCTGTAAAAGCCAGTCCCTCCCTCCCCAATCCGCCTCACAAGCTGCCGCCCAATCCCGCTCTGTGGACCCCCACTCACTGCCTATGGGCACTGCGGCCGCTCCTGTTGCCATAGTGACAACTCCAGATGCACAGAGCGCAATAACATACTCCTGAAAGCCTTAAAGAAACGACACATCACAGTCACCTCGCTTTTATTGCCTGCATCTGACAATTGGCAATGCAGGGGGAAAAAAAAACCTTAAGATTTATTGTAATTTGATTTAGGATGCCATACCAATGACGCAAAATATTACGCATAATGTTATTTTACCATAAATGGATTTAGAATAGCCTTGCAAAGACACCCCACCTTCATCTATGTTTAAGCACAATACTTTTGTATTGAATCAGGTTTAAGGATACTCAGAACGCACATTTATTGCTAATTTATCAGGTGAATTCAAAAGAATCAAACAGGTGAATAAATACTACTTACAGTATTTATATTATAAAAAATCTTTTGATAAAATGAGAAATTATTGTTTATTATTGTCAATATTAAGTTTATTGACAGCTAAAATCAGTTCTGAGAAAAAGATAGTTGCAGGTGGGAGGCTGATTTCCACTGAAGCTGACCTCAGGTCTATGGAGCAGTGCTTCAGGTGGGCTAAAAGTATGGGGCAGGTGTTGTTGTTTCAGGGGCCCTGCTCAGAGAGTCACTTTAGGCCCCTCTGCCCTCCTAATGTAGTGACAGCTTGTGACTAACAGGGGGCCCCCAATCTGTGGATGGGATGCATGCACAAACAGACCTGTACTCATATCTTTGTGGGGACTCTCAATTCATTTCTATTGGCAATACCCTAATCGCAACGACAACAAAAATCCCTACCCAGCCATAACCTTAATCATAAGTAAACAAACAAAATACAAGTCTTTCGGTTTTCAGTTTTTTGATTGCAGTCACAGATATTTATAAAATTGAATTTACCCCGGTGGGGAGTGGAAAAAAAATGGTTCCCATAACCTCAAAATAACTGATTTTTATCACATTGTGGGGACTTTTGGTTCCCACAATGTAATGTGTATTTGACCCATGCGCACACAGTTAAAACGAGCACTTTATCTTTTTTGGCTGGTCAGAAACCTTGCTGCAGGCTATAAAGAAAGCATGTTACTTGAGGCATTTTCATAATTTATTCAGAAATGGGTTGTTATATAAAAACACTCTGACAGCCCTATACATTCCATATTTTAGTTGAAGAAGCAACCAAATACATAATACAGAAACCATAACCAACAAGCCAGTCGCAAGGTCACTGAATTACACTGCGATTTAACAACACTGGCTGGTCACCGGTTTCAGCTCTTGCCTGCCAGCTTAATTGGCCGTGCTTTTGAAACCGCTCGCTGACTTCATAGGGAGACCTCTGTCGCCTGAAGAAACACTTACAGCACACATCTGCCGTTCCTACACCTCCCACCGACTGCCAAAGACACATTTGAAGATTATTGTACTATTGAACCCAGTGTGCGTGAAACTGTCGGTGGGGAGCCCGTTTGTCGGCGGGGAGCCCGTTTGCTTGGTTTGTTCGACGTATGCTTTGATCGAAACCACAAACTAAAAAAAAAAGTGACAACATTTTTTACTTTCTGATCATTTCTAATCTTTCATCAAATCTGCCTCTCAAAATATGGGAATAAAAAAAGGACTAGCTATCGTATGTTTAATGAATTAGCAAAATTAAAATTAATTGTTGCAATGAACAAAATGGTCAAATGGGCTAAACAAATGAATCAGTACACACCTTCTGAAAACTGCGTTCCAATCACCTTTTGTGACCATAATACAATTCTGCTAGCGTATTAAACTCATTTCCTGTTTAGATTTCACCTCTAAGGTCCCATTAAGTAATAGCTAAAAATACGAGACGCTCTAATGCAAAGCAACGTACAGTTGAGAAAGCAGGATCAACCAATCCCTGGAGTATTTGGGGGTTAAGGGCCTCTCTCAAGGGCCCAATGGAACCCTAGGATTTAAACTGGCGACCTTCTGATCACAGGTACAGAGCATTCACACACTGAGCCGCACACCGCCCCCAAAGGGCTGGGATAGCAAGGCTTACCATGCTTTGCTCTGTAGGCAGAGCCGAGGCAGGCAGAGTTGGCTGTGTCGATGGTGTACACGGGAGCGTTGAACACGTCAGCAAGGACCTGTGAGGTGGGCGGGCAGGGAGGCTGGAATGAGTCCGGGGGGGGGGGCACTATGGGGGCTTTTTTTCAGAACATGCTAATGCAGACAGAACCTTTGTAATGCATATTAGCCATTATAAGGAACACATAATAATTACAACTCTCTCCACACATCTGTTTCATGGCTTCCAGGAGCAGACAGTCCAATCACTGACTTCATGTGAAAGTGAAATGTCCATCCCCCCATTTTCCAAAAAGAAAAAAAAAAAACACATAACAAATGCAGGATTGCGAGCAGTCTGGAGACTACTGGGCAGGAGAGACCTTGAATGAGATGCCAGCACATTAGGGAATGGATACACACACACACACACACACACACACACACACACACACACACTAAGGACACACGCTAAGCACAGAAGAGAAAGAAATGAAAAGGAAACAGGAACAGATGTTTACAGAAAAGTGATTTATGATTATACTTAGGATTATGCAACACTGCCATTTACATATATTCTTACAATATCTTTGCATATTCGTACTTTATGTACTAAAGTATTTCCTTGTATCTACCAAACTACAATTAAAACAAAAACAAATGAAAGCCATGTTTTAAGTGCCAAGGTCAACTAACCTGCACAATGTCATTGTTGGAAGAAGCCCCCCCAGTGGCCAGGACTTTAGTTCCAGGAACTGAAAGAAAAAAAAATGAACTGAGTGACTTTGAAACAAACCACAAGCCATGAAAACAAGTGGTAAAATACAGGAGAATCTGAATGCAATGATTCCCAACCCAGTCCTCAAGGACCCCCAGACAATCCACATTTTTGCTCCTTCCCAGGTCCCAGCACACCTGCACCATGTATTCAGGGTTCTTGTTTGGCTGGGAGCTGGGAAGGACTATAAACGTGGACTGTCTGGGGGTCCCCAAGGACTGGATTGAGAATTACAGTTTTAAGGCATGTCATTTATTAATCAAACTGCTCTGCAGCACCATATGACAATAAGAGACACAAAACACTGTATCTTTCCATCACGCAATTCAGATCTGTTACCAAAAAATCTACTGAACTTTACCATTCAAATAAATGGAAATATAGTAAAGTAACACTTCGATACTGTACTTTGGAAATGTATGAACTTATTTTTAGGTACACCAATTTAATTAACACCGAAAACACCCGTATAACACCCAACAGGACACCCCCCATACAAGACTGACATGGATTTCTAGAAACCAGGTATATTATCAACGGACTCCCTTGCACCTCGAGCGTTTACCATGAAAGTGCGATCACTCTCACCGCAATTACAGCCGAGAAGCAGCAGCTCGTGTCACCTGACCTCGTGATTCCAAGTGATTAATACTCACTCGTGTACTGCAAAGACCCAACACACCGTCTAGCAGTTTAGTCTTCCAGATTTTTGTATTGGTATCTTGGGCAGCCATAGCAGTTTAATAATCAGGCATTTCTAATATCCATGATGTATAGTGTTTCCATTCTGCGATAAGGCAACATACTGATGTGTGTTTTGATTCCACAGCTTAAAGTTTCTTCACTTCCTCACATTCTTCACCTACATAGAGCGCAGATCCCGGTGCTTTTCATTAATACCCAGCCCACACAGTAAATCACCGACGCTTTCCATGCTAATTATGCCTTCTATTTAAGGTCATTGTGTATTCAAGAACGTTCCCATTTTGCACATCAATAAAACTCTCGGAAAAGGGGGAGGGTGACAGTTATGAATAAGACCTTTGTCATTTGCATTTGCTAAATATTAATGCCACTAGCGGGAGCCCTCACACTCATATACATATGAAATAACCGTGGAGGATTTCACGACGAATTAAACTGCGTTTATGAGCGGCTCGAGGGAAACATCACGATGCGAGTGAGCCGAGCCGGCAACGCACTTCGGAAATTCCTCTGATTCTCAGCATTTTGGTCACGCACAAAAGCATATTTAAATATACAAATTTAAAACATAATCATCAACCCATCCTCTATAACTACCCATGACTGCTAATCCAGGACACAATCATGGACAGCATCAAGGAAGCACAAGGCTCAAGATAAGGGACAACCTGGATTTGATGATAGCCCATCGTAGAGCACACAGACTATGGGCAACAGAGTCACCAATTCACCCAAGAGCAAGCCTGGCGACGTGAGGCTATAATGCCTCTGTAAACATCCCATTACATCGGGCAATAAATAATTTGTAGCCATTCGAAACACCTATTGAGTGAATATGAACAGGAGGCATATAGTGTGGGTAACTTCTTGGTATCGGAATACAGTGCATTAGATGGATCAGGCTGAAGTTCAAACCCTTGTAGGGAACATGGCTGATAGATATAAGTACTGCTTAAATCCTGTAGCTCAGAAAGTAGACCGCTATGCTCACAATATAAAAGTCATAGGTTCAAAACCCATGAAGCACACCGAAACCATAACCTTTGCCTCCACTTTATCTAAAGGCATCAGTTAAATCATAGATCACTCGCTTAATATATTATTTCTCTAGTTCATCATATTTTCCTTCACGTGATTATGTATGCTCATGTGATTTATGTATGCTTGTGGGGATGGTATATGGCTTAGTGGGTTGTGCCTGGGAATGGAAGGTTGTTGGCTTGAATCCCATCCATCGAAGAATGGTCACGTCTATTGAACCCTTTCATGAAGTCCTTAACCCCCCCAGAAAAAGCTTTAGGGGCAAACGTGTTTTAATATCCCCTAACTGTTCACAGCACTGCTCCGAATCTTAGCGATTTTGGTCATTATGATGTGTGAGGGGAGTTTCCATCAGCCAGTGGGATGTATGGGTGTCACTCTGTCTGTCTGACGGCTGATGTCCTCGACCCGCAGAACATCTGCCAAGACGACAGTGCCACGGGTCCAGTCACCAACGCTGGCCACGTTTCTTTATCATTTCCCCCAGCCTCACATCAACCCGTCTGCACCAGGGAAGGTTAAGTGTTGGTCTCGAGCGGCTGGGCTGAGCTCCCGGTCGCTCCTGGGTACCGTAGGCAACTTCTGTGCAGACAGTCTCCTTCCGGGAGAGATCAAAGGACGGCGTGAATAATTTATGCCAAAAACGGTAACGTTTTGAGGTGATCGATGGTGCTTTTGGGGATATGGGGTGATTCAGACGGCCAGTGCATAGCTAAATAAGCCCCCACCCTAAAGACGACACACATTGATGCAACGTTACGACAAGTCGGGCTTTTTCTTTAAAGCTGGGAGCTCAGAACGTATGACTTCCAACTTAGATATTACAGAGAACAAATTTTCAGCACGATGGACTCCAGCTACTGCTCCCATGTTTTAAACTGGACCTAAAATGAATTTAGAACCACTTCATTTTGCGTTTTGCTGTATTTTCACATAAAACAAATGGACAGCCCATGGAAATTTTTAGGTACATCTCTATCTTAGAACCGTGGGGAATACACACGACTAATATTATTAATGAAAACAATAAATATTTAATACCTTTAATTTATCACCCCCGTTCTCCAGTAGATGAAACACAGTTAAAGGATAAATTGGTGCAGTTCACAAACTCGAAATAGTTTAGTGGAAAGCCAGTGCGTGAATCATGTGAGCAGAAAGCTTCCTCGCTTCCGTAAAAAATCATCAGTAATAAGCCATAAAGCAGGGAGCCTTTCACTTTCACGCTCGCTTGTATTTTCAGAACTGGGTCACGAACCCCTCTGTTGGTCATGTGACCAGCTTCACAAAGGCGTCGCTGTCGAAAGCACCTCAACAGGTGTCATGGGGTTCCGCCGTGGGACAACAGAGCGCCTCACCTGCCCTAGATTATCGTAGCCTAGCAACCCGCTAGGTTACAGGGACACAGTTATGATGGGATGCTCCTAATGGAAAAGGTGGAGAAGCGAAACTTCTGGCAGATCGGATGAGCTGGTTGGTCTCTGGGGGGAACAGTGTTTCTATGCAATAAAGCCGACGGTTCGAATGGTAAGCATGTCTCCTCTTCATCAGACAATTCCCCTCGAGGGTGACGCTCACTCATTTTTTTAAAATCTGGGGGCGTGTGAATTTCCTGAATTCGGTCTGGTTCGACTGCAGAAAACATAGAGCTGCAAACAATATCTCCCACTCTGGGTTCCATTTTCCCTTACATGCGTGCGCACATCTTAAAAGAACAATTTCACCCATAATAAAAAATCATATTAAGCTCAGTTTGTGGATCCATGAACATCCAAAAGGAAACTGTATCACGGGCCCTTCGAGCGGGAGGATGGGTCAATTGTTTACTGGAAAATCTAATTTTATCAAGCCATACGTTGGCTTTTCAGACTTGAAGAGATTAGAAGCCAGAGGAGAGAAGATTTACATTCCGTGTCAATTGGGTTTTCTGCTGATCCGAGACCAGCGGCTTCTTTAGCTCATCTTGAATATGAAACCATAAAACTGACACCTGGGTGAAAAAAAAAAACTCGCCTATGGGGAACGATTGTTTCTGTTTTTGCACAGCCTCCGGTTGTTGGTCTCTTCTGCATTTTCTTAGCATAGTTTTTCCATTGCACTTTGCAGTCATGTGTACTTGGTACTCATGTAAACTTATTTGTTTTTGATCCTTTCCACTGATTGTCATCCCTGTTATGATCTTTACTATGCAGGCTACACATTTAAAAAGCATGTCGGAGGTACAAATCTCATTTTGATCAGAATTTCCATCATAACACGCCATGGTGTTGACCACTGTCCTGGCTGTTTGTGTATACTGCACAGTGAAGTGTATCTCCTATGTGTTGTGTAATATTGTCTTGTACTTCATGTTTGGCACTAAATCACAGGCAATTCTAGTATGTTTACATGAAGTCTTCTGAGTTTTGAGTTCTGAAACGTGAAGCTTACCGATTGTATAGCCCAACTTCTCAGCATGCACCCTCTTCGCCATGAACTGGCCCTCCACCAGGGCCCGGATTTCCACCTGCTTCGAGAAGCTTGCAACCTGCATTCCACACATAGGGGGTACCAGTGCTGAGGAAATCCACAGCAATCTCACAAGCCTGCATATAAGCGACCACATACCTACCCTACTCATATCTTTGTTGAATCTGTGGACCCCAACAGCCGGTGGCGTTATTTCCATCACATCAAAATAGATGCCTTGAAGAGAAAGAATTTCCGTTAACCAAACTGCAACATTGTTAGACAAGAGATGAAGGGAAGAATCCGTGGTGGGGGCTATCATGCACTGTCAATCATATGTTTTGGTCTTCCCATTGGCTGGTGATTGGCAGCACACATTAATCCCGCCCACTTTGGGCTTCATAGCCACATGTCCCATGCCTGCTGAAGACACAGTTGCACACAACGGTAATTACTGCATACTGCAGATGTCATTTTATAGATTAATCAAGTGAAAATATTTAATTTGAAGTATCCCTGTCACCTATATTTCCGTCATTGCCCATGCTGGTAGATCTAAGGGCCTCGCTGAAAGCATCCCACGAGCCACCGGCACTTTCATCCCGGACCCTCTGTCTGGTCAGAGACCCGTTCTTGAAGCTGAAGGGTAGTAAAGGCATGGGCAGTTCAGAGGGCACATGGCTACAGGCGCGGCTTCCTGCTCGACACACCCAAATCTGATTTCCAGGTCGTGTAGAACCGTGATTCCGTTACTGCATGAAGAGTTAAAAGGTGCCTTCACACCAAAGTTCTGAAACCTGGTTCCCGGTAAACAAGTCCCTGGGCTGTCTCGACCGGGGACTTTTGAAGCTCCTGGCCTGATTTCTGTGTTGCTTTCACACTGCACAACAGAACTGGGACCTTAATGCTAAGCATCAGAGACACGAAAAGCTTGTTGGTTGAACTTCCCATATAATTTGAAACTGCCGCCACCCTAAAACATTGGAGAATAGCCAATTTATTTTGTTAAGCTATTTGTTAGTTCTTGGGGGAAGCCATTGCCATCAAAACAGGACACAACCATTTATTTATATTTTATTCATATGACTTGCATCACGTTTATATTTCATTATTAAATTTGACCGGAAGATCGATTTTGCGATTTCACAGAATAAAAAAAATGGTGTACCATATTCCGCTAATCAGTGCTGGCAGGTTTCAACACTCCTGACAAAAGTATATTGGTTATTGATCGAATTTTCCAATAAAGAAATATGGAGATGAAAGCAAAAAAAAAAATGTATTCATTAAACGTAATATAATACAAAAATAATTCCATCTACTCAATTTTTGCTCTACTACATACATAACATGCAAGTTAGCAGTGGTGCTTTTGGTCAACTAATTAGCAAGCTATCGCTGTAAGTGCCTCCCCAGCAGTTTGTGTTCCAGCAAAAAGTACCTATGGAGTAGGTATTAAAAAAGGGTTCTACAGTTACCTCTGAGGAACTACAATCGGGCCAAGTTCCTGCAACATGAATGAAACAAAAGTTCCTGGATCTAGATAAAGGTCCTAGTTCCTGAAAAAAAAGGTTCCTGTGGTGTGAAGGCACATAATGTGATGGTGGACAACAAAATCTTAAAAGCTACATTTTGGCCACCACCCTCATCTATTCCTTTCTCGGTACACTGGCAACAAGCCAGACTACACCGGCATAGGTAAGGTGATTTACAGCAACATACTAATCAGAGGGAGCATTTCTAACTCGGAAACACAGAATTGCTGCCGTGGGTGATAGTTACCGGCCATATTTACTCCGGTTTGTTTCCAGGAACAAAATGGTGGCCTAAGACCATAAAAGCCTCCCGATCTGACACACCGGCACCATTTACCATATCAAGGCCATGAAGGCACAGCTTTCCACTGGGTTGCAGAAGACGTGGCCTTCGACTGTGGGTTTGGGCTCCTTGATCCACAGGAAGAGCGTGTCACTTGTGCCCAGGCTTACCTTCACAAGAAGGAAAAAGGCTTCATGCTCAAGAGAGAAGGAACAAACCCAGGAACAGACGGCTCCTCCCATGCAGATACCCACCCATGCATCCATAAGCATTTATCGAGTATGGAGTCAATGTGACTCCAAAATCTAATCTAGGAAACACTACCTGGGGCACTAGTTTGCTGTAGGACAGACACTCTGGGCAATTCAGAGACACCAATTCACCCCATTCAGGAGTATCAAGGTTCAAAGGATTTACTGTCACTGTGTTACACACAAAAAGACTACATTAGTGACCAAAGCTGATGTAATACGAATATGAAGTAAATTACAACAAAAGTAAACTATACATAAAAGTAAGAATACATTGTGGAAGTCAAACTTAAAAAGGTGTATTTTGGCAACATTATAATTTACATCTGGCAAAAACAAGAGAACATACTAACTGTGCACGTACACACACAGAGACACACACACACACACACACACACAAGGTCACTGTGGGGTGCAGAACCAAACCCCAAACCCTAGAGATGAGACCACAGCACTACCCTCTGAACCACTCACCTCCCTATTACAGATATAACACATTCACTATTTCTTCTGAGGAAAAAGTACACGTAAGGAAAAAAAAAAGACGATTCCGAGAAGCCAATTATAAACTGACCTCTCAGGAACACTTAATGTTAGCTTTAACTTAACATTACATAACACTCCTTACTTATTCCCATTACTAGCTTGAGCTAATTAGCACGTATCCCACGGCGACCCCCCAAAGTGCTGATTTAAGCTCTCCTTGGGTTCTTTGACAGCAGACTGCTCTTATTTTTAGGGCAAAGATATGTGGCGCCCTCTCTGGGCTCCTGGGCCCATATGTGAAGATCTGGCTGACGTAATAACTTACGGCCATGTCTCCTTCTTGAAGCCTCATTCCTGCCAAAGAACCTACGATATAAAAACAATATTATAACAATTACATTTATTCAGCCGAGAGATTTATTACAAAGCAGTGAACAAGTGAGAAATTGCACTGTTCCTGAAGCAATTCGGGGTTTAGGACCCTTGCTCAAGTCATTCTGCCGACCGCGGAATTCGAACCAGTGGCCTAGAACCAGGCACAATGTTCTACCCTTTGTAGCCACACACCAACCTATGGCTGCTTAACATTTACATATCCAAAGTGATGTACATTTGTGAGACCACAAGGTCAGCTGGTCTCTGAAGCAATTGGGCTTTTTGGCTTTGCTCCAGGGCCCAGTGGCGAAATCACTTCACCAAGCATGGTATATAAGGTACACAAACGCACCTCCGTTCCCCCGAATCCTGCCGACAACGAAGGCAAATTAAATTCAGTCACCCAGCAATCTCACAAAACTCTAGAAGGATGTAAGAGATGCCCTCAGTGACCCGCTGAGACCAATCGACCCGCTTGATTGATTGGCCTAATGGTAGCATGTTCAGGGAGCTGATGACCGGCAGAAAATTTGATTACACCGAAAAGAACATACTCGAGTTGTCAGACAAATACCCTTCATTGCTTGTCGCGTTTAACAGGCCACTGATATCAGGCGTTGTTTCGTGTGCGACGGGCTCTTAGAAAACGCTTCTAGAGATGTTTTCATCTCTCTTACTTTATTGACTAGACAAAAGTACTTTTCATGGTTGCAACAGAGGCAGGATCTATAGTGAGTGCACAAAAATGAAAAATAGGTTAAGATTCAGGCAGGTAAACTTAATCTTTAGCAGAGATTTTGAGTTTCAGCTCACACAAAAATAATAAATAAAATAATAATAATAATAATAAACTCTGTACTGTGAAATATTACACCAGATCAGATGGGATAATTATACCACTTGTTTGATATCAAAAGTGTTTTTCTGACAGATACCAGCATGTGTTTTTGCTGATACTTTGTAACAATCTCATGCCGGTCATCACTGCTCTTGTTTAAGCAATCCGGTCAAATCTCTCCCTGACAATGGTGCTCTTGAAGGATATGAAAATGGTTCGATTTTTATTTCATCAGCCTTTAAATTCCTGGATCTGAGACCATTCCTAACGCAACCTAAAAACTTGAGATTTGACGATTCACAGCATGGTGCAGGCAAGGTGAACTTGATTACCTACAAACAATAACATTTTTCATTACAAATACCCAGCATGCCTATTGGTCTATACCAGGGGTCACCAACCTTTTTGAAACTGAGAGCTACTTCACGGGTACTGAGCCATACGAAGGGCTACCGGTTTGAAACGCCCTCCTAAACTTATCTAAACTTCATGGATAATAAACATGTTTTAAATGCTTTTTTTTTAGATATTGTCATTTTCAAATCTACATAAATGCAAATATGATTAAAGAAGAATAACAATGGGATAAAATTAAATTTTAGATGCTGTTCACTGGTGGGTTGTGCTATTTTTAGAACAGGCCCACGGGCGACTCATGTGGTGCTTGGGGGCGTCCTGGTGCCCGCGGGCGACTCATGTGGTGCTTGGGGGCGTCCTAGTGCCCGCGGGCGACTGATGTGGTCCTTGGGGGCGTCCTAGTGCCCGCAGGCGACTCATGCCGTGCTTGGGGGCGTCCTGGCGCCATGTTGGTGACTCCTGGTCTATACAAACTTTTGCATCAAATGAGAATTTTTTTTCCCCGTAATGCAATAAAAATGCTTTTCCATCTCCAAATTATAGAAATGTGCTTAACACCCTTGAACTGGGCACTTTTTGAAATGATTTATTAAGTGCAATAGCACCTGACACCGCAAAGGTCATGAGCTATGGTCAAGAACACTTTATTTTATTTCTCTAACAACTGCCCGTTTTTCCCTCTAATTAACAACGAAACGGTATGGCCCCATCGGTTGCACAGTCTGGAACAAAGCCAACGTCAAGTTACCTGCATCATTTCCCATCCTTGAAATGGTAACCGTTAATCCACGGTGTTAACTAATCATTTGCGAAGCGGCAGATGAAGGGGGGAAGAACTGCCCGGCTGCGTAACATTGGCGCCATCTTGTGACTAGAAAGGTAGCTCACCTGGGTTATCCCCGGTGAAGGCCACCACTTGGCAGTCTGCTGAGAACCCGTAACGACTGACAAAGTATGGGGACACGGGACCCTACAGGATAAGGGAGTTACAATCATTTAGAAGAGGCTCTGAGCTCACAGGGCCATTTTAAAACTTCTCACATTGCTTGGCAAGCAGCAACAGCCCAATGAGAGACAGGTAAATGAGAGAACGCAGGCAAATGAATCCTTAGATATACATACACTCACGTGCATGGCACCTTTTCATGTAAAGAGGGACCTGAAATTTACTGACGTACTTTACAGATTATTAGTCACAGATATGATACACTCTTACTAAACAAAGATACGTTTTCCCTAGTTTGGTCTTCAATTTTTCAAAAGTAAAACATTAAGAGGATGCATTTAACAATATGTAACACAAATCTGTTTTTATGTGGTTGAAGCTGGTAAAAGCGGCAATCAAAAGACATCCAGGCTGTGCTGGGTTTTTGCACTTCTGACTGATGCCGGTAACAGTCAGCATCTCTGGTGCTTTTCTTTGCACTAATGGCGCCTGGCGAGTTTCTGACGCGGTGACCTGTCGGCACACCGCAAACACAGGAGCACGCACCAGAACAGTCGTGGAAGGCACAGGGCTCCCAAGCTTGGCCTGCAGGTGGGGGGCTGTGGCAGTCAGGCAGGGCGGGGCCCAGCTCTTCATCTGGATATCCATCAGGTTCATCCCTGAGCCTACATCGGTGAGATGGGGGGGAGGGTGGGGTTTACAATCTCCATGGTGATGCTGGAACCGAGTGCTTAGCCTCACTTTCATGTGAAATCTCAAACCATTTAGCACTTAGTGACCCAGTATTTTATTTCTTTTTATTAGCAATAGGAGATACATCTTAAAGTTGTGTTAATGAAAAAAAATCCATCAATATCAACTTGTTTACGAAAAAAATAAACTATTGACATTTGCTTAGTTAAAAATGTACATATTTAACTCACACAGTGAGACACTTAAAAAGTACACATGTTATTAAGATGGAGAAAAGTGTAAAGCAAATGTCAGCCAGAAGGACACCTGCAACTGAACCGGCAACTGAAGACCGACTGAACAGAAAGACAGGACAGCTTATCGCCTGGAAGCCAGACTCACATGGAACGGAGCCTGTGTTTGAACCCACTTAACACAGGCAAGCATTTAAAGGTATCCGACACACAGCCAGCTTACCTCACGCCACTTATGATTCATAGAGTATGAAATATATATTTATACTTAATACCATGGATTATAAAGCTCA
Source organism: Brienomyrus brachyistius (assembly GCF_023856365.1). Taxonomy (NCBI): domain Eukaryota; kingdom Metazoa; phylum Chordata; class Actinopteri; order Osteoglossiformes; family Mormyridae; genus Brienomyrus; species Brienomyrus brachyistius. The sequence continues at coordinate 23,376,676 of NC_064533.1, read as the reverse complement.
TATTTTATTGGCTTACCATCACTGTAGTCAACTTCAGCATACCTCCCCAGAAGGAGTGATGCAGCAAAGCTGCTGACCAATGAGATTCTCTGAAAATTGGACATTTCAAGAACAATCATCCCATTGCACACGCCACCAGTCCACCAGCAGTTCTATGTCATTCCTAAACTAATCAATACTGAATAGTAGGACTGAAGCTGGAAAAACTGATATTTGTCATATATCTCAGACTCAAACATTCTTTATTGTACTGCATAACAAGAAATAAAATTATATTACTCAAGCAGCAACCTACAATAATCAATTTGTAATTCAAGGTTTTCCTCCATCAACTCCGAAAAGAGGAAAAACGCAACCTAACACAATCACTGGTATTATAGTACACCCAGCCATGTTGAAAATGTACTTTGTAGCGAAGGTAAAAGTGAGTGCTAACAGCAAAATTAAAAAAGATAATGACCTCTGTTTCACTGTATTTCAGTGGGCTTGTCTGGTAGATCTTGGCTATTTGATTCCCAGTGAAACGCTGAAAGAAGTATAAAGAACAAAGGAAGTTTAAAGCAGCAGTAATCAGCTATGAACAATCTTCCGCCATGGCGACCAGGCTCTCACTTCATAGGCCCGTGAGCCGGTGATGTCGGCCAGTCTCTGAGCCCCGCCCACGGCTTCCTCCAGCCTCTGACACTGCTCAGCAGTGCTGGAGTCCATCCAGACGGGGCTATCGGGCACTGCAAAGCAGTCCTGTGGCACAGACACCAACGCGTTTCATCAAAGCAGGTTATGGTTTACATGTTTAGAATAGGTTCAAGCAGAAACATCTTCCAGAGATGTTCTGAAGACAACCTGTCATGTTAAAACATCAGACAGTACCTAATGAACTTCATACAGTAAAAGCTCCCATATTTGGCAATGTCAGGACGAAACACTGCCAGATAGCTGGATTTCCGAGATAGTTGAGCAGTACTCTCGAAAAACACTGATTTGTAACATACACTACATGTATACACTATAAGTATTGGAACGTCTGGCCATTACACCTACAGGAACTTTTACATCTCATTCTAAATGAATAGGCATCAATATGGAGTTGGGCCCCCTTTGCAGGTATAACAGCCACCGCTCTTCTGAGGAAGCTTGGAGTGTGTCTGTGGGAATTTTTGCCCATTTATCCAGAAGAGCATCTGTGAGGTCAGACACTGATGTTGAACATGAAGGCCTGGCTCACAATCTCCATTCTAGCTCATCCCAAAGGTGTTCGACGGGGTTGAGATCAGTGTTCTGTGCAGGCCAGTCAAGTTCTTCCACACCAAACTCACCCAATCATGTTTTTATGGTCCTTGATTTGTGCACTGGAGGACAGTCATGCTGGAACAGAAAAAGTCCATCCCCTAAATGTTCCTACAAAGTTTGATGCATAGAATTGTTGAAATGTCTCGGTATGCTGAAGCATTAAGAGTTCCCTTCACTGGAACTAAGGGGCCCAGCCCAACCCCTGAAAAACAACCCCACACCATTATTCCTCCTCCACCAAACTGTACAGTTCGTAGAATGTAGTCAGGTAGGTAACGTTCTCCTGGCATCCGCCAAACCCAGAATCCATCAGACTGCCAGACAAAGAAGCATGATTCATCACTTCACAGAACACATTTACACTGCTCGAGAGTCCAGTAGCAGTGAGTTTACACCACTCGCATTGTGCTTGGTGATGTGAGACTTGCATGCAGCTGCTCAGCCATGGAAGCCCATTCCATGAAGATTTTGTGCTGGGGTTAATGCCACAGGAAGTCTGGAACTCTCCAGTGATTGAGTGAACAGACCACTGGCGACTTTAATGCACTATGCACCTCAGCACTCCTGCTTTACTTTATGTGGTCTGACACTTTGTGGCTGAGTTTCTGTTATTCCTATACGCTTCCACTTTGTAATAATACCACTTATAGTTGACAGTGGAATAACTAGCAGGGAGGAAATTTTAAGAATTGACTTATTGCAAATGTGGCATCCTACGACAGCACCGTGACACACATTACACAAGCATCTTTAGAACAACCCATTGGAGGAACCAGGAAGCACTTTGAAGACAGTGGCTTTCTGATAACCCTTTATGAACTGCCTGTCAACTAAAACATGACATCAAAAGCAATGAATAAAAAACAAGCTAAGCTCAAAATAAATAAATCGCAGGGCCCTGATGGCATCTTACCTATAGTTTTAAAAGAGAGGAGGGATATTATTAGCCAACCTTTAACTTTACTATTCCAGAAATCATTATCTGCTGGTGTGGTACCTTCTGATTGGACGCATGCTAATACAACGCCGATATTCCAAAAAAGGTGATAGAAGTAATCCAGTAATCAGTTTAATTTTCAGAACTGGAAAAGTAATGAAATCTATAATCCAAGTAAAAATTATAGATTACCTGGCTTCAACAAAGGAAGCAGCCGGTAGTTATTAGAGGCACAATGTCACAGTGGGCCTGCGTCCATAGTGGTGTATCGCAGGGTTCAATTTTAGGACCACTGTTATTCCTAATTTACATTAATGATATTGACACCAATATGTGCAGTAAACTGGTTAAATTTTCAGACGACACCAAGGTGGGTGGTATAGCAGATACGTAACTAGCGGCACACAGACTACAACGAGCTCTTGACTTAGTTTTCGACTGGGCTGATACCAGGCAGATGAAATTGAATGTAGGCAAATTTAAGGTAATCCATGCAGGGAGCAGAAATATGAAGTACAGATATTTTATGGGTTCCACTGAAATAAAAGTAACGGATTATGAGAAAGACCTCGTGAGAAAGACCTTCCATGTCCCACTCTGGCCAATGTGGGGAAGCAATTAAAAAGGCCAATAGGATGCTGGGTTACATCTCAAAGGACGTGATGTTACGATTACATAATTCCTTGCTAAGACCCCACCTACAATATTGTGTGTAAGGTCACCATACCTTAAAAAGGACATAGCTGTCTTGGAAAGGGTACAACGTAGGGCTACAAGAATGATTCCTGGTCTTAGAGGAATGTCTTATGAGAAGAAGTTAGCTGAGCTGAATCTGTTCAGCCTTGAGCAAAGGAGACTAGGGGGGTACACATGATCCAGATATATAAGATTCTAACAGGTCTGGATGCTGTTTAAGCCAAATGCCTTCTTCACTTTTAGTTTAAATACTATAACTTGTGGTCATACGACATTTTAAAATGGATTTAAGAAAGTACTTCTTTACACAGCGTGAAGTTAGAGTATGGAATAGTCTTCCTGTTAGTGTAGCACAAGCTAAAACCCTGGGTGCCTTTAAATCAGTTTTAGATAAGATTTTAACAACTCCGAGCTATTAGTTGAGTTCTCCCCAAAGGAGCTTGATGGGCTGTATGGCCTCCTCTCGTTTGTAAATTTCTTATGTTCTTTTGTTTAAAAAAATAAATAAATCGATAATACAAATCAATCCACACACAAATAAAACAACTGCTGACTTTCTCTTTCATTTATATAATTATTTAGCAGATACTTTTATCCAAACAGACATAAACTTGAAAGAATAGTGTCAGACAGTCCCCAGAGTGACTGGGCTTTAAGGCCTTGCTCAGATCCCAATGGTAAAATCGCTGACCACATGGTTTGAACCGTACCGTTATGTCTACTTAGTCTTAACCTTGACTTCCAACCTCTAAAGAGGCATGAAGACATTCAGTGGAGTTGACCATACTTATGGTAAACAAGGTTCATACACTCTGTCAACCCCAAAGCCCCCCATTGCTCCATGTGGGTTTGTGAACCTCACCTCCAGAAGCTTGTGTAAGGGCTTTCCTCCTTCAAGACCTTCCAGAACCAGACTGGCTCCCCTCTTCCAGTACACACTGCCATGTTGCTGGAGGACAGGGACAGAGCTCAAATTCCCAATTGTTGGATTTCTCTTTCCTTAAATTGATGAATAGGACCAGCCGGCTTCTGATCCTCTACCTGTCCGCTTCCTGATAGAGCTTTCACACAGGAAAAATCAAACCCATTGCTTCTCATCTTCTGAAGGACGATGTCCAAGGCCTAGCAGACAAAAAAAGGACACATTTTACAAATTGGATAAGCCTTCTCACAGACCTGTGCTGGATAAGCTGCTGAGAGATAGAGATAAGTGGGTATTTTCAGCTCTGACAGCGATCACATCAATTTCCACATTAATACAACAGACTACACAACAGCTACTCATTATCCACCACCTCGCCCTTCCAGTGCACCTCCCATGTGCCCAGCCATCAGCAATGACACTGAGCACAGTGACTGCACCTCCTTCACATCCATGCATTATATGTACCATCCATACTCATTCATTCCGTGTCCTGCGACACTCCCCAGCATTATTGGGTCATACATTCTCATATGTACATTTTATGTAATTTTCCCTCTCTGACTCTGTGTTGCTTGTCCTCCATCCCATAATTACACTATTCATCTTGTTATTGCACCACTGCATGTTTGGTGATGCTGCTGTTCGCCCCTTAATTTCCCCTCAGAGATGAATAAAAGTTTATCTATATACATCATTGGCCAATATCATTAGGCTCTCATTCATTTTCATTGGTATATAATTATAAAGAACATGATGAAGCTAAATACTGATTCAGATCACTTTGTCTGTCACATCATGTGACACTTGGAAAGCGTTCGGGAGCAAAAAACTTGATTAAAGTCTTCTTCTATACGCCTTATGTGATCACGGAATATGGATGTATTATATCAATCCATCCATCCACCCATCCATCCATTAGTCAATCCATCCATTAGCCAATCCATCTCCCAGCCATTTATCAAGTACAGGGTGATAAGTGTGTTTGATGGCAAAATTTAAATGAAAAAATGTTCATGACTACCTTGACCCACATCAGCACTGGGGATGTAACTCTCAGGCCATCACTGTGAATGTGGACGCCATCCTTAGTCCTAGATAATGGTGAATTCACTTTTTACCATATGAATGGAAACTACATGTTCAATGAGTATCAGTTTTACGTGATATTAGTTATATGGCCAAATAACATGTACAAGGCCATGGTGTACGATGGATTACACCTCCTTACCCATACTCTGGAAGTTCACTGTCAAAGTGTACATTGCCCTCGTAGACCGGGTTTAGGGTCTCGTCCACTGCTACCACCTTGAGCTTAAATGGGAAAACTTAAATGAATACCATGCATGATCAGCAAAGAATATAGAAGCAGTTCGAAAGCGACAGAGGAGCTAACATGGGAAAGGGGTTGCCGGGCGTTTATGCAGTGTGGGGTGTTTTTGTTGCTTTATTTACATAAGTGTAACTTTGTGAGGCTTTGACTGAAATCGGTCAGCCGGTAACACAAAGAGATAAATCAAACTTCGGTTTAAGCATTACAATACGCCCCACTTGCTACAGGACTTAAGTACATCGGGCAATTAAAGGGACCATTACCACGGTATTCGTGCGCTTGTACTTTATATCTCGTTTACGAAATAAAGTAACGTCGCCGTGCTGAGTAGTTTGCAATTTATGTAATTGTGTCTTATGTCATTAAATGTCTTTATTAGCCAGCGACGCCCACGGCGCTGCTTTCACACATCGAAGATCTTACCGGTCAAAGAATACATCTAATATGTATATGTTGTGGGTCCCACTATATTTTATAGAGATTTTAAAAGATTGCCAAATCCGCGATTGAGCGCCATAAAGTCTCCGTCGCATTGACCGCGCGCTGAGCTTTTGCTCGCTGCGCGCTCCGTTGACACGGGAGCGCGCAGCGTGCACGCCAGCTGAGCCCTACCTGCTGGGTGCTGAAATCTAGCCCCAGGTAAAAAGGCCGACCCGGTGCGGACATCTTCACCCGGGGCTTTGGTCAAACGCGCTGCTTCTGGTCACTGCTCTGGGAGGGAGGAAAGACCCGTATGTCAGGAAATCTCCCTCCTTTTCCTCTCTCTCTCTCTCTCTCTCTCTCTCTCTCTCTCAACTTTAGCTGAACACACGTGATCTGATGTTTTCCACTTTCCTTATATATAATGTAACAAATAAGGGTCATCGCAGCCATGATTTCAAAGGTTATATTACACTATCTGCTCAAGTAAAATGCTCAGTGCCTGTTGTGGAATTCAAATCTAATCGTCAAGGAAATGTAAATACTAATGCAACAAAAGGCAGGAAGCAGCAGTGCTGAAGACCAGGGATAACAGACATCCGGGACTGTTCTGTGTATCACGAAACAATCCCGTAAGTTGGAAGTGTAACAATCTGGTGAAAAGACAGAGATACGATTATGGTTAGGTGAGCACTGCCTACATAGCTACGGTGCCACCAATTTAACTAGTTCTACCCATGTAACACAATTTTTTTTTTTTCTGCAATTATGCCAACAACCAGCACGACAGGAAAAATATACAAGTTAATAAATGTACTTTATTAACTAGTAAATTAATGAAAGTACAATGAAACCCAGAGTCCGTTGTTTTAAATTATCACATGGAAAATTTATTTCTGTCATCCGGCCTATAAGTGCATATATCCGCCTGAAGGTTATGTTAAATCTGGAGAGCCGATCCCAAGAAACACAGGGAACAAGGTGAGGACACCCTGGGTGGGATTCAGGTCAGTCAAAGGCCCATTTAGAGACACCGATACGCCTAAATGTGTGTTTTGGACTGTGGGAGCAAACCAATGTACCTGAATCAAACTTGTATAAACAGGGAAAACAGACAACCCATACACAGAGAGCCAGGGGCAGCAGGAACGAGCCCACAGCGCCCCCCCCCAAATATGTATTCATATTTCAGAAAGGGTTTCCTGTTCAGCGAGAAAAAAAATCAATTTTCCACGGCGCAGCAAAATGAATTTTCAACCGCACTGACAGTATGATTATAGAAACAAAGCCCAATGTTTAAATCGGCTCAATGCAGCTCAGTCCGTACGGCGCTGGTCTATTCCTGGGTGACGTCATTAACTGACCATAAGCCGTGACTCGCCCATTTCATCAACACCACTATGTCAATAATCTACATCTTAAACACAATGAACGAAAAGGTGGTATGAGTGCACAGTGTTACTCTTGGCTGATTTTCTAGTCAATATCTTACAGTTCAGGAAATTGGGCCAAGTCTGTACTGTTAAGTGCGAAAATGCAATCTATCTTCAGGTATAAAGCTTATTAAACTAAGTACATTAAATTATACAACTTCTCAATATCACAGTGTGCCGAAGTTTAATATATACTTCCAGTTTTTATTGCATAGGAACTTAGGCGGTTCGAAACCCTTTTAAGATGGGCTGATATATCGATCGTACCTGAAAAAATAATTATTCATTTTCGTATACATTTCGTAACCCATTCGGCAAATTTTATCGTGCGGACTCCCCACCAAAACAAAGCTCGCCCGTTTCAGCGTGGGGGACCGCATTTCTTCAGTGGGCTGAAACCTCCGTAAGAGTCAAATCCTGGAATCGCCCCTACATCAGTTGTGAGGCCTATTGGTAATTAATTTTCCTTCAAAAAAGTGAACATAATACCTTGTCAATATCATGTTTGGTTAATGGCCACGAAAACCACAGGCTTCAAGCGTCCAGAAAGTCTGTTTGCGCAGGATTGCAAAATCCCGTGTGCCTTGGAAAACTGCAGAATCGCAGTCAGTCAACTTTAAGGAAACAGTAAATCGCATCTTGTAATTTTGCCGCTTGTTCTAGCAATATAACAGCCATCGGAGCCAGCAGGATGTTAAAACGCTGCTGTTTAAGCGTGACGTGTCTGCGTGAACAGGTGATAACATCTTGGAAATTAAATGAGGAAACAGCAGATCGCAGTCACCAAACGCAGGTCATTGCTTACCTGACCATGATGGATATCGCGGTTTTAGAAAAGCAATACAACTGGATTAAAGAAAAGCAAAAGCTGCAGACTCATGTTGTCTTTTTCAGAAAATGTAAGTATTGCACGTAGAGGGAACGTGCACGACGTTATTAATGATTCCGAATTACTATGATTCGATCGTGTCTTTTTTTGTCTACGCAGAAAAGTTTTTGATCTTTTTTTAAATAAAATTTATTTGGTTTTAATCTGATACGGATTTTAAAATGTTTGGCCTGGATGTTAGTTTCCTCGATGTTTTCGTTTTTAAACTGGCCACGGGAAGGAAACAGCGCCGATTTAGCTACTTCTGTAGCTGAGACAGTTAAGTGTAAATAAAGCAGGCCGTAACAGCCGCCTGTCATTAGACAGTAATGGTTATAAGGCGTTTTAGGGTATATGTATGGATGATGCAGTTAGCATTTAATTTAATTTGAAAATCGTTATTTTGACTGAACATTACGTTGCTGGCGCCAGAAGCTGAATGTTGCGATCTTTCTTTTGTCTGAGCTTTGCAGATGAACAGTTTTTAATTTGGATCATAATGACAAGTGTTCCTTCATGTAAAGCACAGCTTTGACACTTCGTTAATTTACCTTCTTATATAAAATCGTATATAAGTTATTATAGTAAGCAGTCAATGATTTCCCAAAAGTTATTTCCCATTTAGAACTTTGATGCAGTTTCTTTAGTATTTTCTTTTTTTTTTTTCATACTGGAACCCTTAAATAATAAAACACAAACTCTCAACAAATTAAATAAGTTATATGTAATTTCCTAAAATTTATTAATTATACTCATCCATATTCCCTAATCATGGGCACGGGATGACGTTTTGAGTTCAGGTTGCTAAAAGAAGGAACGACCCAGAGATCTCGCTGAAGTTCTTCTGATTCATCGGTAGCCATCAACAGCTAACAACAGTGGTCTTTTTGGAGAAATAATTGTAAAGTCGTCTCTGACCCATTGTTAGATAATTAACAGAACGCTATGTTTTTGTTTAATGAAAACTGCCAGAAAGTTTTCTGACACTTCATTACCACCAATAACCGGAGGGGGTGCTAAAGCTCCCTTAGCACCCCTACTTCCAGCACCACTATCCTAAACCACTGGCTTGTACTACGAAGCGGGGTTACTGGCTTGTCGGATTTAAGGTATTCTGGGCAAAATGTAAGTGAACAAATATGAAGTTCATTTAAACTGTGGTACCTTAAATCCGACAAGTTACCCCGATAAGCCAGTAACCCTGCTTCGTAGTACAGGCCACATGTATCTAGTGCCTAGTCATATTATCCTAGAGTCAATCCATTGCAAGTTATAGGCCATATACTTAACATTGTGGGTATTTAAAGATATCATTTCAAATAAATGTGTTTTTTTTGGACTTTGGGAGCAATCTTCCAGTGTAATTGGAGGATAATATCTGAATATGCAAACTCCACACAGTCAGGAATGTTTTTTGAACCCCCAACCAAAAGCCTATCGAGCCCCCCAAGTATTTGATAGTTACTTAGCAACCATAATTATTGTTCTTAGCAGTAGTTAAATGTTGTTTTTGGAGGCCCATTGGACATTTTAAGATGGTCTTTATAAAGTTGTTTTCTTTTTTACTCCCTGTAGCAAATGATAGAGAGATCTGTGGTAAATCCCTCATCAATTTGGTCCCGATCAGCCAGGAAGTGAACAGCTCCAAAGCTTTTGATGAGCAGATGACCGTTCGGGAGATACAGTTTAATTTGCCTGGTGACCTTGACAGCGATAAAACCCCGTGGCACGCCCACCTGGGAATGCACCGGATGACCCATGTACACAACAGAACCAAAGCCTCCGGTGAAGTAAGAACGGAACACTCGGAATATCCAGGCAAGCCTGCTCCTATTGAAAAGTTCTCTGAATCCGTTTCTTTGGAAACAGTGGCCGGAGAGTCACCTACGGTCCTCGACGTTGAGTTCAGTGATGGAGAGGCTATAAAAGAAAGTTCTAGAAAGTTCTCTGCCCCAGCTGTCCTATCAAGACAGCTAAGTGTGGCTGTTTACCCACCTTCCATTGCTTCCCAGAGCTCCCAGTACTACCCCTTCCCTCAGCGTAAATGTCCGAGGAAGTCTGAGGCGGCCAGGAGACTCGGGATGTATTCATCCTTCTAAATGGACATAGAGGACAGCCCAAGATAACTCTCCCTAAGAAGCCAACATAAAGTATCTGTATCCAGTAAATCACCTTGCAAAATAGGAAGCACACATTATTCAGTAGTTCATATTGACAGATTTTTGCACTGTTCATCTAACCTTTGAGCATACCATTGATGTTGGCAAACCTTGAAGAATGGCAACTCCTCCATTGAGCTATTTCCAGATCATGCAGAAGAATTATGAAAGTCTGCTGTTATGAGAAAATTAACTGATGAAAATATCAAAATTAATGAGGTTCGTTGTAATAGTATTGTTAGCCTTTAGCTGACAAAAAATCTATTCATGTAAGAATAGGCTATAGGTCACTTGACTTTTTGTTAGATTTGTATTTTTGGTGATAATTCCTCATAAGATGATTATGATAAATATCAGCTTGTGTCAAATATTACCATCCTGTAATAAAGTAATGCAATTTCAATGCCTTCATTGTCATAGTGTTCTTCATTGTGGATATATCCATCCATCTTCCAGCTGCTTGTTTAGTGTGGGGTTATAATAACCCTGGAGCCTATCCCTGGAAGCGCAGACAGGTAATCCCTGGGCAGGATGCCAGTTCATTGCAAGGCCTTTGGTTGTGTTTTTCTATCAGGAAGTCATTGTCCAGGGTCCGGCTAGCTTAGTTAATATATTATTGAACACTGCTCATATTTAACTTTGGTTAATCTATTACAAACACACCCAATCGTTTCTATACCACTGATTTTATTCGCTGTAAGGCTTAGCAATGTCATGTAGTCCAATGACATCAAAACTATTTATACTTACTGATTGCCTTTAAACGTAACTGCATATAAAACATACTATTAAAAATGCACCGTACCATTTTTTTAAAAAAGCATAGATATAGTTATAATTCCTGGTGCAATCGGCGTGTTCACTGTCTATGGTTTTCAATTTTTAACATAACCAAAACATTGTGATTTAGAGAAAACTCATTCGATCTAACGTCATATGGTTATATTGACCCTAATGGCTTTCCGTAGTCAGGAAGTCTAGCAAGATAACGGCGCAATACGCAGCCGTGAGCCCTCAGTAGATGGGATTGTCAGCACTTTATGATTAATTTATTTTCTGTTAGCACTTAAAGGTAAATAGCTAACAAAAGATTTTTTTATGTGTGCTTTGTTTAGGTTTGTTTTGTAAAACGTTATGTGAAACGGACGTGGCTTCAGCTAGTCAGATAGCCGCTTGTTATTATGATAGATGGGTTTCCCCTTGCTGGCGTGATAGTTTCGCTTTTTCTTAATTTCTTTCTGCATTTCCCACAGCAACGAAAATGGCAGAAGAATATATGCAGTCCAAGCTTAGGGAGTATCTGAAAAATAAGGACATTAAGCTTTGGGAGTCTCCATATACAAGTAAAGACAAAGAATCCGGAACTCGGGCAATAAAGGTACAGTGTAAGGTGGCTGGACCACTAGTCCACTATATGTCAAAGATCAAATACATAAAAAATACGGTGATCAATGCCCTTAGATCTCCTTGTTAGGCATTGAATTCACTTGGAAAATCACTGGAAAGTAAATCAAAATGACTGGGATATTAACGTCGTTATGTTCGTAAGTAAATATTTTGAAGTCTGGCACTTTGCCGCAGGAACTTGCTACTCAGTGTGCCTCCGCCTTGGGATTCCCCGAGTCTGAGGTCGAAGCGACGCTAGAGTCCATCAGAAGCCAGGCGGTGAAAAGGCTCAGTGGGAACAGCATGTATAAGGAGACCTGTGTCGCTACGCTGGAGCTCATCCTGCCGAAGGCTCTGAAGAAGGTACTAAATGGCTGATGGGACAGGATGATAAAACGGGATTCACAAAATTATTACAATAGGACAGGATTTGGGCTGCTGCGATTAGCTGATGTAATCTGACGTCAACGTAGAAAATGCATAGACATCAATATTTTAAATCGGCGCGTTGTGTGTTTTTTTTTGTAATTATTTTAATTAAATTACCTTTATGATTTATGAAACGATTCAATTCAATACAACAAATGGGGAAGATTCACGAGCGTCTGAAGAGAAAACACACAGGTGCCGTCCTGGTTAATTCAGTTGCCATTAGTATGGATATCTTTTTAATAACTTTTGTCCTTATAGTTGCTAAATACACTCATTATTATAGCCATAATGTTTTCTGCCTGCTACCTTAGAATCTCCACGGAATAAGTATTTGAGAAAATGTTTAGGCTACTATCTGGGTGTATTTTACGTTGATTGACAGTACGTATCTGCGCGGCCGGGTGTTGTTATCGTAAAATAAAACTGAAAGGAAAACGCAAACTAATTTAAAAATCGTTAACTAAAATCAAAATAGATAAAAACTGGTTGGATTTTAAGCAGCAAAAAGTACCGCCACCCCACCAACATATCTTTTTACTTAATTTAACCTCAGTATCTCCTCTCTTAAAAGATGTAGTTGCAAGCTGTCCCTCTCTTCACCTCGAGAGTACTACTTATTGCTTCCATGATTTACCAAAACAACAGCATGTGATGCTCTGCTAACAGAATTTAATAAGCATAAAGATGCGTCAAATTTATACAGATTACTAACTTTTGGGCATCACAATACACATCTCATTAATATTTAAGGCATGCTAATCTGCTTATCGAACTTTGGGTGAAAATGATGTCCATGTAGTCCATTATGTAAAGCCCTGCGATGATGCAGTTTGTTGGTGCCAAATAAAATGAACTTGAATGAAATGGTTGATTGTTTAGATTAATCAACCAATCAGTAAAATAGTCGATATATTAATCCATTGAAAAACAGTCATTAGTGGCAGTCCTAGACAGGATTCGAATTGCATTTCTGTAATAGGTCAGGATTTGTGCTAAATTACTGTGATAAGACAGGATTTCATTTGTATAATGATAACTATACTGGCATGTTTGTTTTCTTGTTAAATACATCAAGGAGCCTGGGAAAAGGACTTTTTTTGAAACGAAACTGGATGTTACAGCCCAAGAGGTCATGAATAAGTAAGTAAAAACCTCTATTGTGAGGATTTTGTACATTTTGCAATCACAAATTTAAGGCTGTTTGATACTGTGGAAGCAAATGTTGGATTCCTGCTTGAGAAAAAATAAGAATGCCAGAAAGATGATCTATAAAGGTAAAATCATAATCATGTCCCCATTTTGGTTTTTATTTCTCAGGATATCTGAAAAGTATGAAATCAAGTACATCACCTTGGTTTTTCGTGGAAACATATTGAATCCAGGTATGCATCTGGTTGGCATTATTATGAGAAGTGAGGGTGCTTTTCCACCACACCAGGTACCATACCTTTGGTAGGGTACTTTCAGTACTTTACATTTTCCATTGACTTCCGGGTGAGAACCAGTACCAAACGTTCCAAATCCAGCTGTGGTACTTTTTTGGTACTTTGGGGTACTTTGGTCATTTGTCTGTTGGTTATGCAAATAGCCTGCCTCTGAAGCAATATAAACAGTCATTTAAAAAAAGTCACAAACTCAGACAACAACAAATGAAGACATTGAAGATTTAATTGCAATCTGGCCACTAGAATAAATACAGCAAAATTAGGATGGCATGACAAGAAATAAAAAACATATTTTATAAAACATACTAGGGAAGCACGGTAGTGGAAAATTTCCAGATATCACAGTGTGGTTTGTTTTATTTTGTATTATTCAACGCTGGTACCAGTTTTTACGTCAGTGGAAAACAAACACAAAGAAGTTGGTAGATCAAAAAAATACCAAAAGTACGGTACCAGGTGCAGTGGAAAAGTGCTCTAAATGATAAAAAGCGTATTGATGACGGTGAATGATTCTCAGCAGTCCGGCACCTGTGGTGAGTTACTCTTCTCCCCGCATCACCACAGATAAGAACCTCAATGAGCAAAACATCAAGCACAACTCCAAGGTCATGATCCTACAGAAGAGTGAGCCGGAGAAGCAGCAAGAAGTGGTGCAAGAAGAACAGAAGGTCAGGTTTCAGGATGAAAGCCTGAGGAGAACTAAGAAGGGCTTTGAGATTCTGTCTGCGAGAGGTAATAACTTTGGCCCTAGACCCTTACTTTTGGGGCTGCTGTATGACTTGGGGATGTTTTCCCAACTATGTGACATCTTCATATCTCTGGCCCTTGGAGAACAATGGTGGATGTCATGTTCCCGTTGGCATCGCATGCATGTCCAATGTACTTCTCACCTGTTTTTTTCTTGTCCTTAGATGGCAGCGAGGACCCAGAGACGACACCATATTTGGAGATTGCAGACCAGAAAGGAAATCCCCTGAAAATTCCACCCAATGAGAAGAAGGTAATGGAGGAAGCCTTGGGCTCTATAGGCAGCTACTCGACCATGGTGCTTGGAAGCTCTTACCACTGACTGACATGGCACTTGTCCCTGAACTGCTCCTTCAGGCTCTCATCCTGGCCATGGGCTTCCACGAGAAAGGCCGGGCATTATGCAAGAAGAAGGAACACCAGATGGCGCTGTATCATTTACTGGAGGCAGACTGTAACTTTAAGTGAGAATTAAGTCTGACTAGCTTCTTGCTTTGTTATGGCTCATTGTGTAGCTCCTGCTCCAATGCTGCTTACACCTGTACTTGGGTCCTGTATCATGAAGCTGGATTTTTGGGTTGGCAGGACAACTTGCCGGATCTAAGTTAGTCTGAGGTAAATATGAGTCAATGAAGATAAAGTGCATTTATCTCTTAAACCTGAGTTACGTAGCAAACAAACAGATCGTGCTTTGTGATACAGGCCCCTGGGTATTGATTGGAAGCTCAGCCTAGTCACATATGCCCAGCTGACTCCTTGACAGATGCATGAGAAGCATGTTGGGTCTGTGTGTGTGTAGTTTGCCCGTTCTTCTCATTCTCATTTCAGTTGTATTCATCCAATGTCCAGAAGTATCACTGTGTCTTAATTTCCCATAGTGCTGGAGTGTTTGCGTATGTACTATGATGGACTGGTATCCCCTGCCTTGTACCACTGAATAACTGCATACTGGATATTTGGTTACGGAAGATGGATGTCTGCCTGTGATACGGCCGATCCACTTTGCTCTTGATGACCTCACTGTTGTCTCTTCTGTCTTCATACCCCTCCTCCATGCAGTAAGTGCCGCTCTGAGCTGTTGAACACTGTGGACAACTACGCCGTCCTCCAGCTGGACATTGTGTGGTGCTACCGTATGCTGGAGATGCTCACCTGTCTGGACGAGGCAAAGAGGAGGCTGGAGAGGGCAGAGGAGTACTTCCTCAAATGCTACGGGGAGCAGAAGGAGAGGCTCCTCCAGATTAAGGTGCACTTGGAAAGCGTCTCACCTGCCACACATAAGACTTCTTTCTTTCTTCCCTCTTTGTCCCTTATGGTTGTTTACTACAGTTTGTTACAGCCAAGGCATTTCTTGCCATGGTTTATGTTTGATATGCTAGATCATGTCTATATTTGAAGTGTCTAAGTTTACCTGTTTATGGAGCTTTATAGTTTACTGTACTGCTGTACCGAGACAAAACGCTAGAACTGAATAGTTTATCAGATTTAGAGTTTGAGTGAAATTGGTGAAATTGTTGTTTGCTTTTATATTTATTCTCTTAGCTCTGTTATGTAGATTTACATGTAAGTTCATGTACCTACCCTATATGGTGGGCAGGCCAACAATTTGAAGCCCATTTTCTGTTGCAGTGTCAGTGTGGTTACTGTGTTGTGCCTTCGTAAGGCAGTGTGGCTGGTTAATTTAATGGAAGACCCCTGTGGAGTCATGAGATCACGTGCTTAACCTTTTTTTTTAAAATGTCACTTTCAGTATAACTGTCACTGACAGTGTGACGCCATCATGAGTTTCAGTTTAAGAGATATTCAGCGTTTTTTATGCCACATTAGATGGTTGAATGGCGGGGCTGGGATTTGGGGGCTTTTCGGAGCACCTGGCGCTCGGCACGCTGATTTGAAGGGCGCTGTGTCTTCGCCAGGGCAACACTGGGCGGGAGGAGGTTCTGTTCCTGAGGCTACACCTGCTGCAGTGCCTGATGGCATGGCTGAGCGGGAACGAGCGGCACGCCACAAAGCTACTGGTCAAGGTGATTCATCTGGAACCCTGCCAGCTCGACTCCCTCCCCGCCTCCCTCGCGCTACCCCTACCTATGGCAGCTGGTCCCGTTGCAGGTGGAGAAGCTGTACAAGGAGCTGCACATGGACCCAAATAAGATTTCGAGGGTGACTGAGCTAGGCTTCACCACCCAGGAGGCTCGCCTGGGCCTGAGGGCCTGCAGTGGGGACGTCAATGCAGCTGCCTCCTACCTCACCGAAAGGAAGGAGGTTTGACCTTTGACCTCTCCTTTTACTTTCCTGGACACTAAAACCCGGGTACAAAAGCACTAATCACATCTCAAATGGTCAGTTTATCCATTTGCCTGGCGATATTTATTAACATCCAATCAGTGGGCTAGATTTAAAAATTAATGTTATATTAGCGGTACAAGTTCAGAGGCAGAGCCAGAAAATGCTACTTAAGTCAAAACTTCATCTGTTTAAACACCAGGTGTCACTTTTGTAGGTGGATGAGTGTCTTTGCATTTTAGAAAATGATTGTTTTTAAGTAAGTGAAAGTTACATTATGGGTAAACACTCACTGAGTGATGAGCAATGCTCCTGCCGGGGCCCCAGTTGATGATGGTCAATCGGGGAGGGGCTCGGGATGCTGAGGTGTATCTGATCGTGCAGGAGAAGCAGAAGATGGAGGCGGCAGAGAGGGAGAAGAGGAGGCGTCGCCTGGAGGCCATCAACACCTTGCAGGAGTTGGGCTACTCCAGGAAGGATGCGGCCAGAGCGCTCCATAAAGCCGAGGGGAATGTGGACATGGCTTTTAATGTGAGCACTGGGTCACATCTAGGTGGAGGGATGTGGGCAGCTGGAACTGGGCTTTCAGTGTGTCTCCATCCTGTGTGCAGATCCTGGAGGAGGCCAATAATAATGCTGGAGAAGAGGATTCAGAGGCCAAGGTCCAGAAGGTAAACCAGAATATCGTCATGCTATGACCCAGTTTTATTTAATTTCTGAATGGTCCAACTTGGGCAACAGCACCTCCCAGCCACTAGAGGTCACCTCATGTGTTCTTCCCCCCTACAGTTGATCTACCTGGGATTCGAACGGAAACAGGTGGAGGACGCCCTCAGACAGGCGCAGGGTGACATCCAGCGGGCCTCCGAGCTCCTGCTGGAGCCCCCTGGTCAGCTGTCCCCCTCCACGCCATCCTCCCCCTCCGAGGAACCGAGCACCTCCTCTGAGTCGACTGGTGAGTATTACACCTGCTTAGACCAGAGACACACCCACTTCGGTGCATCCTGTCTGTCACCACGTGGCCCTGCGATGATTTCGGGGCTCTATCATGCATTTGCCCATATACTAATAGATTAAAATGACGCACACATGCTCTTCTGAAAAATCCACAGCCAATGTATTTTAGTGATGTGGTTCACTTGCATTCCTGTTAAGAGGAACAGGCTTGCACCAGGGGTGTTCACAGGAGTGGAGTCACAGGGGCACTGATCACAGCTGAAAACCGATTGGCCCTTGGAATTCGCCCTCACCTGTCACTCACCACACTCAAAACATTTCATTGGCTAATAATAAGGTTGGTCCCTCTGTATGAATTACGGCCCCCATCTTAACCTTTCCCACTGACGTGTTGCGGTCTCATGCAGGCCCCGGAAGCTCCGGGGAGGAACCGATGGATGTCGATGTGGTCAACGAGGTCTTGGACGACATCTCCAGCCACGAGGAAGATTACTTGGATGTCACACTCGAGGAAGAGTGCGAGTTGATTAACCAGATGAAGCAAAATCTCAAGCCATACCTCCAGCAGGACAGCATGTCACCCAGCTAAGCAGCCTGTTTGTTTTTTTTGCACTCGGGTGTTCGGTTAGGTATGAGGATGTTGTACAGGTTTCTTTTTTAGCTTTCGTTAATAACCTATTGCAGGATTCCCAGTTGAATGCCAGCGTATTCAGATTTATATCTTTTTTTTTTTTTTTGCTATATTCACGAGGAATTAAAAAAACTCATATTGTTCAAATGACAAGAAAAATTTAAGGTTGCAGTTTATTTCCAGGGGGATTCATGGAAAAGTTGGTGCACTTTAGCCCAGATTTTACATGGTTTAGATCTGAGGATTTAGTTTTTACAGGCTGAAGAACTGGCAAATAAAGAAGGAAAAAATGTTGATCTGTATGTTTTCATAGCAGTTTGTTTTTGGCTTCACCATAATGCCGTCACCAAGAAGCCATGATTTCAGTATTTCTGTTCTTTCCCAATCCTTTCATTCATTTAAACATATATATGACATTTATAGAATTTAATATATGGGCACAACTGGTGACTATTTTGTTCTGCATTTTTACAAAGGAATAATTTTGGTTAGTTTGCAAAATTACTCTGTGACATTGGAAAAGATTGTGCTTCCCTCAGATCTCAGATGTTTGTATAGAATGATATTTTGGTTGAAATGCAATAAATTTTCTGGGTTTTGTTTCAAGTTCACCGACTGAAACTGAAAGTTAAGTGGCTGATGTATCATTACACATTTTGCACAGCTTGATGATGTCAGCCCAGTCCTCGGGGACCCCCAGACAGTACCCATTTTTGCTCCCTCCCAGCTCCCAGCACACCTGTACCAGGTATTTGATGGTCTTCATTGCTCGGTTTGGTCCCTGAGGATGGGCTGCAGGATTGATTGGGGTGATTGCAGTCTATTGCATGAAGCTCAGTGAAAATGGTAGCGTGCACCCTGGATGGGATGTCAATCACACACACACACACACACTTTGCTCATCACGAACCTTGCTTAACTTGACCGCATGGTTTTGGACTGCGGGAGGAAACCATTTTAGATCTACCCGCCTTCCATATTGCTGGATCAGCTTCCCATCCAACTTAAGAAACAAACCGAAAGCCAGATTTAATTGCAAGAAAAAATGTTCTTCCCTTCTTATAAACACAAACAAAATATATATATTGGTGCGATAAAATATAATGTTGGGTTTTATTCATGTCCACTGAAATGATCCTTCAACTTCAGCCTACGCTGCTTAAAAGTAGTTGACAACTCGTCGGATGGACTGGATGTGGGGGTTCTGGGCATGCCACTCGCCAAAATCACAGTAGTTCCCCCTCTCCACGATGTACATTCGGCCTCGGTAGTTGGGCTCCTCATACAGTACCCATCTGTGCAAGCGGGAGGGAAAATGCAGACAATCAGGCATAAATGGCTCCCTCTTGTGGTCAAATGAAAAATCACAGTGAGAGGTCTCCAGTTTAACACCATCTTAAGACAACAGTTCATTGTTGTCCTCTCTAGGGGACACGAGTTTCTGAAACCTGTTGTACTGTGTAGAGGACATCCTGGGATTTTCAGGCTAATACACAGAGAGATTCCTGGAGAAATGTGATCTTTTCAACTCGTATTTGTCATTCTTAAAGGGCTGGTAGCAAGCAAGTTTCTTTTATATTGATAATGTTGTTTCTAGATAAATTTCAGTTCATTGTGTGATGACTTTCTGAGGCTGTTGTGTAATTTATTACACTGGTATTTCAACCTTTCTCAACACAACATTATGGGGGCAATGTGGCTCAACAGGTTAGGTTAGGACCCTGTGTTTGGGACTGAGAGGTCGTCAGTTCAAATCCCAGAATGATTTCACTGTTGGGCCCGTCAGCAAGGCCCTTAATCCCCAGTTGCTCCAGGGACTGTCTGACCCTGCTTTCTCAAAACATATGTTGCTTTGGATAAAAGCCTCTGGCAAGTACTTAAATGTAAGCCTTACAGATTTATGATCCAAATTTGCGCTTCGAACCTCAAGCTCAAATTGACCCCAAAGGCACATGTCAGGTGATTTCTCATAGTAACAGAATTATTGTAGGAGTGTGTCAGAGTTAAACGATCGGACCTATATGTGTGGACCTGGGCCGTTTCAGCTGTGCAGACAGATGGGTTCCAAGCAAGACCGTGAGGCTATACAGCCCAGAGGCGGAGCCAGGACGACTTACGCGCCATCGCCATAGACCCGGAGGGAATTGACACGGTCGCTGCTGAACCCGCGGCCTTGCAGAAAGGGGCAGTCCTCACAGAACTCTGTGCAGTGGCCGGAGAAGTTGTTGCCTTCGTAGAGTTCAATTCTGTAGCGCTCACCATGCTTGGTGTGGGAGGGGTAGAGAAACAATGGTCATGGAAGGGTGGGCACAGCGATGATGCTGGAGAGACAGTGAACTGTGCCAGTTCAGTTAGGGAGCGTCACTAAAATCCAACCCTACATGAAATCAACATGAAGTTACTATCTGAAGTGCGACCACCCGAAGCCTCACCATCCGAACGGTCCTGCAGGAGCCCATGTGGTCGTTGTGGGCATTCCAGCGCTGAAATTCTGGGTACTCGCCTCTCTCCAGGATGTACTGCTGTCCTCGGAAGTCTGGGTGGTCGTAACAGATCCAGGCACCGCTCTCCACACGGATGGAGTTCACGCGGTTCATGAAGCCCCAGTCCTGGAAGTTATCACACTCACCGTATACCTCCAGACGCTTGCCCGTGAAGCATCGCCCCTCGTAAAAGACGATCTGCAATCAGAGATGGTTGGAGTTGGACACCATTACTTATGGCTGCCAGCAGGGGGAGTAGGGCATAACAAACTTAACTCTTAGCCAAAAAGGTTGCAGCGTGAAATTTCAGGAAGGTCATTCTTGCAGAATCCACTAACTGTGCAACAAGACCTACTTCAACTTGCTTTACATAAAGCATCTAGTGAACAACTGAGTTTCAATGACAGCAACTAATTAATTTCCCTTCAATATATGTACTATTCCTAAAGGTTTCTGACCTTAGATAAAAAAGCATGAATTAAGGCTTTACCATTAACCATGCTCACACACTCATGCCCCCCCCCCTCCCCCCCGAGTCTCTGGGCTCCTGAAAGTGTCCCCCCCGCCCCCCCCCCCCATTATGGTCAGACCTGCACATTGTATCTATGAAATGGATTTCTCTCTCATCTGTCACATAAATGTAAGCTAATGCTTTATACCCACAATTATTTAAATTGGTGGTTAAAATGTATAAATCAAGCATTTTTCTTTAAAATAATTTAAAAATACATTTACTCTAACCTCCCTTGCTGTATGGAGAATGAAACTTAAACGGAAATTTTTTTTTTTAAATCTTTGGTATAAATATATGAATAAATAAATCTATAGAATAAATGAATGAATGAATAAATATTTATGTATTCACAACAAAGATTTATTTATTGATTGGTTTATTTTCTGATCTGTTTTTTCTTTTTTTTTTATTTATATGCTTACCCATTTCTTCATTTGTATGTTAATGAAGCGGGCGGCACTAATATTTTTCTAAAGCAGAGTCGGTCAGGTGGGCGGGGCTTATCTGCGCCCCATTACCTACACCTTCAACCTGTCCGTCTACAAAACTACAACCGTATAGTTCAAACAATGCAGGGATAAAATGAAACTGAACACGCTGACGAGAACGATCTGCCACTTTGTTGTGCTTTTTCAATGCAGCGGACCAATGTATGGAGCGCGAATAAATGTATAGTCACTTACCACTACTGGTAAATACTAGATTTGGCCCAGACAGGGAAGCAAACATTTTACACAGCATTACAGCTACATGCTAACAAAACACATGCATTCCGTGGCAAACATGGTTACATTTATTCATCCAATAATTTTACCCGCCTGTCCTAGTCGGGGTCACAAGCTATCCCAAAAGCTACAGGCACAAGGCAGGGAATAACCCAGGACTGGGTGCCAACACATCACAGGACACAATCACACTCACACACAGGTTTGCAATTATATCTTTGTGGGGACTCTCCATTCATTTCAATGGGAAAAACGCCAATCCCAACATAATGACCTTAACCCCTACCCAGCCCTAACCTTAACCATAAGTAACCAAACAAAATTTGATACTTTTGGCATTTTTAGTTTTTTGATTTGATTGGCATTTTTAGTTTTTTCAGGTCCCCTTTGTGGGGACCTGAAAAATAGTTCCCACAACGTCAAAATAACAGGTTTTTATCACACATTGTGGTCCCCACAATGTAATATAAACATTATCCAGACACACACACACACACCTACAGACAACTTGGTATCTCCAGTTCTCCTCAGCATGTTTTTGGACTGTGGGGGGAGGAAACCCCACAATAACACGGGGAGAACATGCAAACTCCACACACATGGAGCCATGACGTAGCCTCAGACACAGGTCGCAGAGGTGTGAGGCGACAGTGCTAACAACATTTACTGTTTACAGAATGAATGCGTATATTAATTTACACTATTTACAAATAGGAGTAGTGCAGAGCATGCTGGTAACCACACAATTAGTTCTGCTGATCAACCCTGCAGCATCACATTATGTGAGCCAGTCATCGACAGCGGGTGGGATCTGAGCAAATGAAAAATTTCTCTTCAGGGTCCCTACACATGCAGAGCACCGAAACACTGGTTAATGTTCATACGACATTTTGTATTGCTAAAATGAGGTTGATTCCCTTGATATCATTTGAAGGATGCGGCCACTTAGCATTCAGGCTATTTCCCTTAGCACTCCAAAAGGGCGTTTCCTTCTGGAAGCCATTGCGTGACGAGAGACAAGTTAAGATAACTAGTCGTTCAGTTGCTTCTGCCCGGTTTGCCCGCCTGGCCAATAGTACTTTAGAAAAACGTTGAGGCTGCCCACCTCATTACCATACAGATGAAGAAACCCGTAAAGCTGGAAATAAATAAATCAATAAATACATCTGGAAATAAATACATTTTTGGCATGAATAAATAAATCTAATTTATCCATTCATTTATTCATTATTTATTAATTCATTTATGCCAAAGATTTATTTATTGATTCATTTATTTATTTTCAAGTCTCGTTCCATCCTATTTATAGCGATGCTCCTATTGCTCTCGCCTTCGAACCCTAACGATTCCTCTGTTACTGCAGCGGCTCGGCTGTGTCTGTTAGGGCCAGAGCCAGGGCACAGCCTGGATACTTACTTTTCCCGAGTACTGTGACATTTTCCACCGGAGGCCGTCCAAACTAAAGCGGGCAGCGGGAGAGTGTGACAGCTGAAAAAAGCTGGATGGTCCAATATATACGGAGAGGCCCCTGGGACCCAGCCCCACTCAGCCTGCTCCACAATGGGGGGGGGGCTTACAGATTTTGCCTCATAGACATTTTCCCTTATGCCAGTCTGTGCTGATTCTGGAGTTTGGCTTCCAGGGAGATGTGGAGATGTGTGTCGGCAGGCAGCACAAAGAATTTTGCTTGAATTGGGGGATTTGGGATCTGCTTTTGCACTTTCACCCCTGTCGTCCTGGTTTTATGGTTAGCGTTAAAGCTAACACTAACCCTGACTGCATGTAGTAAATGTGTAAGAAGGGTCTGTTAGCCCAATGAGGGGGTTTACAGTTAGAGAGGCCTAGGGTTAAGGCTAACGCTAACCCTGACTGTATGTATTAAATGTGTAAGAAGGGCCTGTTAGCCCAACGGGGGGGGGGGGGGGGGGGGGGGTACAGTTAGAGAGGCCTAGGGTTAAGGCCTATATACTTTCACTCAGGACATCAGTGGTGTGTTTTTTCATCTTAATCCACACAGTTGGGTCGACTCTGTGATAAAAATGCTTCCACCTTCAGTTTGACAAGTCCCACACGTTTGAATCAAATTAGTGCCGCTGCTCCTCAGCATTGAAAGGAGCCAGTTGAGATGGTTTGGGTGTCTATCTAGGATGCTTCCTGGACGGCTCCCTGGGGAGGTGTTTTGGGGCATGTCCAACGGGGAGGAGGCCCTGGGGCAGCCGCTGGAGTGATTATATCTCTCGGCTGGCCTGGGAACGCCTTGGTATTCCCCTGGAGGAGCCGGAGGAGGTGGCTGGTGAGAGAGAGGTCTGGGCATCCCTGCTTAGACTTCTGCCCCAACCTCAACCCAACCTCAGTTAAGCAACATAAGATGGATGGATTGATGGATGGATTTATATTGTCCTATAAAGGACTGGCATGTACTTGTAACCTTTTTCACTCACTTTTGTCCTTATTGATTGCATCAGTTAATCCCATAAGTTTAAAGTGTTACCAAATTCAACCTTTGACAGATCACATCCATGTCCTGAATCTGGGGAACAGATAACCTCAAGGATATGAACCATTCACTCAACTCAAAGTAGGGCTGCATAATATCACATCTCATTGGTGACATTTCTGTTAGAAGATGATGAAATTATACTAAATAAACTATAGCCAAATAAGACTTATCTAACAATAGAGTGTGTCAAATAGGTTGGTGGCGTTGCTGTGAAGTGTGTCAACAGACATAAAGCAATGCCGACAAATGTGATGTGATTATTATGCATGCGCAAGGTACATTGTGCAGCCCTAAATCAAAGGCAAATATCAAAGATCAAATGTTAGTGCCTTTGTGCTATTTGGTTTTATGTTCTTCTGCTGGTATTACATACGATGAGTTATCTAAACCAGTCCAAACAGCAGGACTGTATTATTTTGGGTGTCAGTAAAGAAACAAAAGGCCACAAGCTCCATCATCCTGTCTCAATCCTCCTCAGCAGAAAGCAACAAACCTCTTGCAGATGTTCCTGCAGTGTCTAAAACCCCCGCATCCCAACTCAGAAGCTAATGAACCACAGATCATTTTACACATTTTTTACACTAAACGTTAGTTATTTGTTCAGACACACATCTAAGCAAATTATGTTGCCATGTATTCCTCCCTTAGCAGTGGCCTGGGTGTGAGTACCTTAGGACAAGGCAGAATGTTTAAAGGAGGTTTTGTAGACAATGCACGTTTTTTACTAGAGGAAAGGAGGAACACGAGTACAGCTTGACATACAGGCAATCTGTCTTACCTCCGTGTTTTATGAGTTGCAGGTTAGTTTGTCAATAAGAGAAGTAATGAAGGCAATCTCATCAGTAAAAGAGACAAGGTGGATCAGGGATGGTGTCAGGACTTGTCTTGTCAACATGTCATGTCCCTGTTTAGCCAGCAGATGTCGCTGGCCATCCTATAATTACAGAAGTTTTCCCAGCTTAATGTATTAACTATCTGCACTTGTTTCTAGTTTGATCCCCATCATCTGTGTATATCTGCTCCTGCTCTCCTCTCCGGCTCAGTCATTGTTATTGTTGCTTTGTCAGTGTATAGCTCCTGTCAGTACCTTATCTGTTGTTCCTTCCTGCATCTCTGGGTTCTTTCTGATCCTTGCATTAGTTCTCCTTTACGTCTCTTTTGATCCCTTGAGTTCTTTTTGAATTCCAGTCTTTCTTTGTATCTTTAAGAATAAAACCTCCTTTGCTGAAACCTATGCCGGCGTATGGATCGTCACTCCCTCCAGATATCCGGTTGTGACAGATGGCATGAAGGAAAGGGGAACGAACCTTAGAAAGGAGATGAGGAGTGTGGAGAGGGAAAGTCACAGTATGATCTTAAGAGCAGTAATGATCCAAAGGGGCCAGTGGGTACCACTGCTGAGCAGGACTTTAAATTATTAGCTAGATGGGCCAAATGACCTCCTCTCATTTGTAACTTTATGTTCTTAAACCATCGTAGAAGTACTTCATATACTTCATATATCAAGATGGCCAGAGAAGGACACAAGTTAAGTGAAGAATCAATTAAATGAGAACTGCAGTATCACAAGCCTTCAATGGCTAAGTGGCATCATGGAAGATGAGCAGGTGGATGGTGCCGCATTGTAGAGGTGTGGACCTGTTTGCAGATAAAACCTCCATGGCGTGAGAGTCATGGAAAGTCCCTCTGCATGTGACATTCATGGGAAAATAGAGATGAAAGGGATTAGCAGACAGCAGACGGTTTTATGTCTCTGTCTCTCACAGGAGGTGGTGTGGTGATCTGAGACACTGCATTGGCCCCTTTGGGGGCATTTGGATGTAGGCCTTCTGAGGTCCCCCCCCCCCCCCCCCATTGACAAACCTGGTGGATGAATTGCACGAATGTGTGGTTTTCGCCATAAATCGGGCAGTCAGAAATCTGCACAAATGTTGCGATTTATAAATCCTGAAATTGACTTGGAAATGTTTCCATGCCTACAGTAGGTTCCAGATCATAAAGCTTATTAGATTTCACCTGTGGTTGCCAAACAAAATATTAAATGTGTCTAAGCAAACGCTTCCTTGGTTTTTCTACAGGTGTGACATTTAAAGTGTTTACTAATCAGATTGTAAGCTCTTTAATTCAGACTAAATGTGAACACGTAAAAAATTAATGCATCTTTTTGAATGCTATTAAATAACAACAATTTGTCATAAAATGTGTGCCACGAGAATAAGCTATTAATCAGTAAGAAAACATTTTTGGTTTAAATGTAAAAACTGTTTCAATGTGAAATAGCGTATCACAAACTCGAAAGATGCAGACATCTTTGAAACAGGATACGGAAAATGATAAATATGTCATAGAGCATAATTCAGCATGGTACCAAGGCAGGAATTCCTAATGAAAGCTATGGTGCATTCCGAGTTTACTGTTCAGGTCTGATCATACATTGTATACGGTACATTAAACCAAGAGACCTTATCTAATCAGAGAACTATTTGCAAAAATTTTCTTTGCAGATTCCCAGTGATTCTTCCCTTAATGTAACTGACTTGTCAATTAGCATGTTGACAGCTAACAGCTCAGTGATATTTTTCATGGTACCCCACTGGTAGCTAACACTAAAATTGCACAAATGTCACTGAGCACATAAGACAACATTAATTCAAATTTCAGTAGAATGTTTAGTCTAACATATCATGCTGATGCTCTTGAAGGGTAATAAAAATAGTTGTTAATAACAGAAATTTCAAACTTGAAACTGAGTCACACAGACATTGGCAGATATACGTATGTATTTGTAAATTGAAGTTGTTTTTTTTCCAATACAAGATAAACAAAAGCTAACAATCATCAGTTCAACATCATACAGAGTCTGACAAAAAAAAAACAAAACAAAAAGAAAATGATTGTCATTGAGTGCGCTTCACAAAAACTCTGAATGAATAAATAATCCGCAGGATTTCAGATATTTACAATATAAACAATGTGACAATGACGATCATTCGACTGGATGTGATGCAAGCTGGCGAGTTTTATCGTGTTGGTTTTTCCTCCTTCAACACAATGATGTCGGAAGCAGCAACGACAACTTAACATTCAGGATGTTGGGGGTCAGGGGTCGGCTTCGGCTATACGCGACATACCGCTGTGCTTCGACAAAGAAAACTAGAATAAGGAAATCGGAAAGAAACATATCGACGTTACGTAAATTGCATTCCCCACAAAAAAGCAGAAATGACACTTCCAGCGAGGATAGAGGCGGAGAACTGGTAAGGCCAGAGCCGGGAAAAGTGAGACTGGGAGATGTGAGCGGTGAGTATGACGGCATGCTCCTGTGGCCGTCCTGCTAGCTAATGCAGATGGACATGTGACTGTGGGGGCAGCTATGGGTGCTGCAGTTCTCGCTGTACACGCAGAGCAAGGGGGGGAGGGAGGGGGGTTTGGCCAGGGGGGCGGCGCCAACACCCAGTCCTGCCGAATCGTGACACTTCGACGGGCCCGGATGCCGCCGCTCAGAGCGACAGACTCGCCGTCTCGACGTAAATTCCAGACATGGAGTCCCAGTCCAGCTAGGTGGGGCCAGGCAAGATGGCGCCAATCCGGGTTGACTTATCCGGAACTCAAGTATTCCAGTGCAACTTCATAGCAGAACTTGTACTGATCCTGCAAGAGTACAATTAGAAAAAAACCAAAAAGACCCATTTATCTGTATTATGTTTGTCATATCGATTTATACTCATAACAGCCGTAATAAATTGCCTCTCTTCCCCTTAACAAAGTGAAGTAATTCACATTCATCAGCATGCTTCCTCCGGTATGAAATTATTATTTATATCATCACAACTGCAAATTCAGATACTGATTTAATTTAGCTGACACAGATCCTTGTGTGTTGTTTCGCTGTTTATTATTTTATATATTATCGCAAATAACTGCTCATTTTGCCCCTGTTCTTGATGTACTTGCAGATTTTCGTTAAAAACTAATTTTAGCAGACACTTTTGTCCAAAGCAAGGTTAGGATCAGAGAGCAGGGCCAGCCAGTATCCCTGGAGCAATTGGGGGTTAAGGGCTTTGTTCAACGGAACTAAGATTACATCACTCTGCTGGCCAGGGGCTTTGAACCCACAACCTTTCCGGTCATAATCCGCAGAGGCACACGTGGGTGTTTTATTTTATTGTGTTATGTGTTGGTATCAATCTAAAATATTATCTAATGTCATCACTAGGTGTTTATGGGTAAATGTTTTAGGAAAAGCTGTGTGTAATGTTAAGTGAATCTGATTATAGACTATCCACTGTTTTTAAATTCACAATAATAACATGTTTCCATTTTTGTGGAAAGAACAGCCCATCGACCACAACAGTACAGTGTCTTAGTCTTAGCTGTCCAATATGCTAGTCAGATAGTTATAAAGAGTGGATTGTTAAATTAATTCAGCAGGCGGACAGTATTATATTTGATTCGTTTTATCCAAAGCGACTTATAGTAGAGGGGTCACAATTCTTATATATTCTCTGAGATTTGAATGCATTACTGCTGCGTCATTGGCACAATGATGTAGTTGTAGAGCTACAGGCACGGACACGCGTGCAGACAAAGGCATGAGCGTCACCGAGGGGAGCAGAGCAGAAGTAGGGAAGGCCTCCTACCAGCAGGTCCACCATGTTGGGCTTGTTGTTTCTCAGGGTTTTGACGGCGTGGAAGACGTCCACAGCGCGCTGGTGACGCAGCATCTCGCATACGATGCTGATGGCACAGAAGGTCCCACTGCGACCCCCTCCATTCCTACATGGGGGGGGGGGGTGAAGATTGAAAAATAAACTGGGAGTCATGAAGGGGAAGTTCTGCTGTGGGACATGTCCCATCTTGACCATTTAGATCCATATAGTGCAAATTTGGCTCTAATTTGGGAACCATGACCAGAAACTGTACGATTCGTCTTTAAAGAGGCCTGTGGTAATTAAAGAGGATAGTTAAATTATAAAGGCAAATGGAAAACAACATGAATGTTGACATGGGTGTATATATAAACTTTAAGCCATATTCCTAATTGCCTTAACTTTGAACAGCCCGTGTGAAGTGGACCAGCTTATTTTCCTTTGATTTCATTGAAGTCGGCTGCCTCTGTAGTGTTCAGGGTTGAACAGTAGATGGTGCTGGTCAGCTTATTATTCATAAGGGAAACGCAGTGGCACATGTCAGAAGACCGTCTGGAAGCTCATAGTAAACATTGTGATTGTGGTACCGCTGTTTGCTGACATTTAGAACATTCTTGTTTGTGCTGCCTATTAACATTAATTAGAAGCATTCTGTGCCCTAATTACTGTCCCGTGTTCAGCACCAAACCTATACCCCTATTAAGAAGGAGACGTTGATCACACACCGATATCTGTCTTAGTTAGAAGCCGATAACATTATCTGCCATGTCTTACATACCTGCACCACTCTGCCACTACGTGTTTGGATTAAGACAAAGTCCCCAGCCAGGCCTGCTGTGAAGGGGGGAAGTCAGGACGATTCCAAAGACCCAAATATTCTAATAGGTCTGGGTTGGGGGCCCAATATGATATGATTTCATAGCAGCACCCCTGGGTCCAACAGACAGTAAATTATCACAAGTTTGCTACAGCATGGAAGCCAGATTCACCCAAGAAACACAGCATGCTTCCATCCCCCAAAAAATTCCCAATGAGGAAGAAAAGATCACTGTCACTCTTAGTTCATAAAAGCCCGTTTATAGAATCATATCAATTGGACCATCCAAAATCTATACTCAGTGTTATAACTATAGAAAATTTTAGTCACAGTTTTCTGAATTAAAAATGGTTTCCGTTATTTAGTTGGCTAATAGTAATGCTCTCCCGGATAATCATGTTAGAACATCGATAAATGTGATTGCTTAGCCCACTCCTTTAGCTAGCTAATTTAGCAAACTATTTCATGTGCTATAGCACCAGCTGAAGCAATTCCAGGTAAAATCTCGCCTAAAGGCATGGCAGAGCCTGTCAGGGGCTGGAATCAAGAACCTATTTGTTAGAAGCCTGGTTTTTAAGCATTACACAGCAGGCCGGTCAGAAAGACGCCGAACAGGCTGACTATCGACATGAATGAGTGCGGGTCTCTGATGGGCCTGTTTCTGAATAGACTGAAGTAACGTAATAAAACTTTCAAAATAATCAAAATAATGTTCTGGGTCTACCAGACTCGTACAAATGTAATGAAACCAAGCACATAATTTGTGGCTTAAACCAAATTAGATCATGAACACCTGAGACCGAAACTGATTTAGGAAGAATCATCACTTCGAGTCTGAGCCCCCCCACTCCCCCCACCCCTAACTCACAGGCAGTGCACCACGGTGCGGCCCTCTCCGCCGTCATACTCCTCCTGCCACTTCTCCACCTGCCGGATGAGCTTGAGGAAGGAGCGCTTGGAGACCGGTGTATCGCGGTACATGGGCCAGCCCAGGAACTGGAACTGCTGCACCATGCGGTAGCCGTCCTGGGGCTGAGGAGAGGGACATGGCATCAATCAGGGGGGTGGGAGGGAGAAGGTGGGCCCATTCACCGGAGAGGCTGGCAGACTGGCGGCCGTACCCATCTCGGGAGACTGTCATATGACTATCATAGCTGTGGTGATGCGTCCCACCTGTTTGCCATTCCCTGCATATTAGTGTGTCCCCATATCTAATATCCATGCCCTGAGGAGCCTGCACACTCTCCGCAGGTCCAGCAAGTCATTTCCAATTTCATTCTCTATAGAGTTCATCAGATCTCTCATACTATATATTCCACTGAACTGGACATTTCTGGGTTTAAGACAACTTCACATGTGTGGCAGTGTGCATTTTACCATTCCAAAACTTAATTTCTATATTTAATTTATGCACAAAAATCTAAATTTGTTTTCCTGATTATGCAGTGTTAGCCTTTCTCTCCCCCCCCCCCCCAAAAAAAAAAAAAAGTGGTAATTTTGTGTCCACTCAAAAGGCTGATTTATCCTGCTTGCTCCCTAAGCCCACCCACCCCTCAAATGGTAACTTCCAAATAATGTTCCGGACCATTCCGGTCTCCCTCAGCCACATCTCTTTGTTTATCCACCTGCCGAGCAAGCTTTCCCACCTTGCCCTAACTGAAGAACAATTCTCCGGAAGTCTCACTTCCAACAGCGCACATATCTGCGGACTCTTTTTCTGAATTTTGGCAAATTTATTGAAAGTTCTTTGCTGGATTACAAGGTAAATTTAGATTACCAATACTATAACAGATGATGAAGAAGCCAGGTGTCATGACCCGGCTCGTCGGCCCCTCGTGTGTGCCACGCCCCCTGATTACCCACGTGTACTTCCCTGATTGTCTCCAGCGTTGTCCGATTTCCATGCTTCATCTTGTCTTACTTAAGTCCTTGTCTGACCTGTTTCCCCTGTCCGTCATTGTGGTTATGGTGTGGTTTCGTGTTGTTCTATGGTCCCTGTTCCCAGTTCCCTAATTAAACCCGTAGTTTGCCCGATTTTGCCTGTCTCGCCTAGTCTTTGCACGCCTGCCCGCACCATCACCGCAAGGTTCTGCACCGATCGTGACTGAAAGACGGACCCTCTAAAGAGAAAGCAAAGGAGAAGGAGGACCCCGGAGGTGCCTACGATCCGCCTGGGAGCTTGCTCTCTCGCCAGGCTTTGGCTCCCGACTGGGGACAAGGAGGAGGAACCCTTCCTGCTCCCGGACCCGGAGACGATCATCGTGGAGCAGCAGCCACCCCTCAAGCAGTATTTAATCCGGCCCGAGCGGCTGGCCAACAGGAGGGCTGGAGCGGTGCGAGACACCGTCCCGCGTGTGCCCCGCATCCTTAAAGGGGCCGCGCCCATCTCGCCTACGCGGGACCTGCCCGTCCCGCCGACTGTGGCAGGTGTGTCCGAGGCACTCCCTTTGCCTCCGCCTGCTGCAACCGCTGCGCCCCTGCGGGAGGTTCTGGCGACGCCCGCAGCCCTCGCAAACAAATTCTTCAACCTCCAGGGACTTTACTGGAGGATGATGGGGGAACCGGCCCCACAGGGCCCCCCGGAGGGGGAACAGAACGCCGCGCAGCTAAGGCAGGATTTCGCCACATTCTCTCCCGAATACCCGTACACCGACTTGGAGAGAATGGCTGAAGATCTCTGGAGGCTGATCCAGCTCCGGAGAGCCCTGGCTCCTGCTACGCCTCCCGAGCAGGCGCGCTCTCAGCCTGCGGACCCAGCTCCCGAGCAGGCGCTCCTTTTGCCTGCGGCTCCCGCACCGGAGCAGCCGCCCCTACCGGCGGACCCCGCACCGAAGCAGCCGCCTCCACTGCTACCTGCGCAGCCGGAGCAGCCCCTTCCGCTGCCTGTTGAGTCCGCGCAGCCACCTCTGCCTGCGACTCCAGGGCCCGTGCCACCGCCGCCGCTGCCTGAGCAGCCGCTTCCGCTGCTACCTGCTGCTCCCGAGCAGGCACTCCCTCAGCCTGCGGACCCGGCTCCCGAGCAGGCGCTCTCTCAGCCTACGAACTCGGCTCCCGAGCAGGCGCTCTCTCAGCCTGCGGACTCGGCTCCCGAGCAGGCGCTCTCTCAGCCTGTGGACTCGGCTCCCGAGCAGGCACTCCCTCAGCCTGCGGACCCGGCTCCCGAGCAGGCGCTCCCTCAGCCTGCGGACCCGGCTCCCGAGCAGGCGCTCTCTCAGCCTGCGGACCCGGCTCCCGAGCAGGCGCTCTCTCAGCCTACGGACCCGGCTCCCGAGCAGGCGCTCTCTCAGCCTGCGGACTCGGCTCCTGAGCAGGCGCTCTCTCAGCCTGCGGACTCGGCTCCCGAGCAGGCGCTCTCTCAGCCTGCGGACCCGGCTCACGAGCAGGCGCTCCCTCTACCTGCAGCTCCCGCGCCCACGCCCGAGGCGCTTTCCCTGCCTGCAGCTCCCACTCCTGTTCTGACTCCCCCTAGGACTTCTACGCCTACACCCCGGTGAACTCGACCCCAACTGGGGGTCGCTATGTCCGTGTCCCACAAAGGGAAGGGACATAGACGAAGGACTGGGGTCCCTCCCACCCTGCCCCCTGGCTCGTCCTCCCTCGCCGGCACGAAGGCTCGATCGGCGCCTACAGGTCCTGGCCCC
This sequence comes from Brienomyrus brachyistius, assembly GCF_023856365.1. Classification (NCBI taxonomy): domain Eukaryota; kingdom Metazoa; phylum Chordata; class Actinopteri; order Osteoglossiformes; family Mormyridae; genus Brienomyrus; species Brienomyrus brachyistius. Next base: position 23,343,408 of record NC_064533.1, on the reverse strand, counting down.
CCGGGTCGGCAATTGCCTGCAGGTCCCCCTCCACAACCTTGTCACCCTGCCTCGCTCCCTCCGTCGGCTCCTCGATGGTCGCCTGCGGGTCCCCCAGTTGCGGCTCTTCAGTCGTCGGCGGTTCCCCCCGCTCTAACGCGGCGGAGGATGTCGCCGCCTACTGCGGCTCCCCCCCTCTCCTTGCCCTCGCCAGGGTCCCTAATAGCTCCCTCAGCTCCTACCCTGGTGTCCCCTCCAACTCCCTCCTCGTCCCCTCCGTTAGTCCCTCACCCGGCCTCCTCGGCCGTTCCGAGGTCCCCTCCGGCTCCGGCCTCCCGGCCGCCTGCAGCCCCTCCGGCTGCCTCCCGAAGCCCGCTGTGACTTCCTCAGATGCCCCTTAGTTCCCCCTCCTTCGCTCCCTTTTCTCCTGTCTTCGTCCGTCCTGTCATTCCGCCCTACGCTACTCCTGGTTTTCCGGTGTTCCCGCCCGGCACTCCCAATCCGTTTATTCTGTCTGTCCCTTCCGTTCCGCCCTTTCTTATCTGTCTTTCTGCCTTCCCAGTCCTTTGCCAAGTCCTGTCTTATGTCCTGTCACTAGCTCTGTTTTGTGCTTCAGTCCTGTTTCCCGTCCTTCGTTGACCTTGTTATTCTTTTCCAGGTCCTGGTTCCCGTGTCCTGCCCGTCGCCTCCTCCCTGGCGCGCCCGGAGAAGCGCGCCTTTGGGGGGGGTTCTGTCATGACCTGGCTCATCAGCTCCTCGTGTGTGCCATGTCTCCTGATTACCCACGTGTGCTTCCCTGATTGTCTCCAGCGTTGTCCGATTTCCATGCTTCGTCTTGTCTTACTTAAGTCCTTGTCTGACTTGTTTCCCCTGTCCGTCATTGTGGTTATGGTGTGGTTTCGTGTCGTTCTATGGTCCCTGTTCCCAGTTCCCTAATTAAACCCGTAGTTTGCCCGATTTTGCCTGTCTCGCCTAGTCTTTGCACGCCTGCCCGCACGATCGCCGCAAGGTTCTGCACCGATCGTGACACCAGATCACTGGTGGTCTCATCTCAAAACAACAAAAAAAAAGGGCTGAGTGAGTTTCGGAAATTTGCTCTCGCTACCTGCACCTCAGAAAAGCCAATAAAACAATGTCGTTTCTTTTTGCGTTCTCACTTGCCCAGACGACGCCCAGCCCCTCATACCCGCGCCGCGTTGTAAATCCGGAATATCCTGCTGATGATGTCCTCCTCCAGGTCGGCGGACGCAAACTCCACCTGGATGGGTCCGTGTCTGTGGACCCCATTCTCTGGCCAGTACTGGGGACAGAGCTGGCAGAGAGCGGGGACTGTTAACAAGAAGCTTACTGGACCACAGCACTTCATAAACGCTGGAAGAACTACTGCTAATGGTGACTCTGAAAGATAACGTTTAATTCTTAGCTGTGTCCTCATATATTCTCCCACATCTTTATCTCGCTGTTAAAGTTATGGAATCAAATGTGTCATTTTCCCCTTTGTCTCTCTTCTGTCTCCAGGGGAGAATACTGAACCAGGACCAGACGAGCACTGGCCTCAGCTGAAAGGTGTTTGTCCCAGAGAGTGCCTCCCTCCATTGTTACTCATCGATTCAAAACATGGTAAGGATGGCCCCTCTGCATGAATATCGCCCCCTCTAGTGCCCCCCACCTTAAAAAAAAAAAAAAAAACTCAGAATTGCCTCTGTCTCTCTGCCCCCTCACCCTGCTTCTGGAGGGGTAGCTCATACAGGTTGTTCAGTAAAGAAGCAGAATTCTAGTCCCCCCTTTCATCTTGCTCCCAACAAAACAAGATACCAGCTGAGCGGACGCTGTAGGCACCCACGATGCACAATTTAACTGCGTCAATAAAAAATACACTCCATTTTTTTTTTGCGCTGCATCAAACTTGGAAAGAAATGGATATTAGACAGCAATTCTGATAGCTGGACCCCTTTGTGCACTCCTGGGTTACAGTCAGAATGTAGGATTACAGACCAGTCACCCGGGGGTGGGTGAAGTTGAAGAGAAGAAATGCTGCGTATAATGCTTTGATCCCTGGGTGTTTTGACAGGACTATATGTTCACACTCCATTCCTTACAGACTCATGGTGTCTAGGTCATCTAACATGCTTTTGTCCCATAATGCTACACTTTGTCATCCTTATGCTATTCGATTTACATTCTACTTACTGAGTTAGGGGTTAAGGTCATTGCTCGGGGGTCCACCACTGAAACCCCTCTGACCAGCGTGGGAGCTGCCGACCTTCTCATCACAGGCCCAGCATCCTAACCTGCTGAGCCACATACTGCCTCTCCTATTTATATTTTATGTGCTCATTCTCTGCCTTGATGTAAGCTTGTTTCATCCTAGACAGAACAATCCCCAGGAATTCCACCTGTTGTATTCAAACTTATTTCTGACACGGCCCCCCCTAGGGCTGATATACATTTACATTTACAGAATTTGGCAGACGCCCTGAGCCACAGCCACTTGCATAAGCGCTCAGACGTCTGATCAGCGAATACATTCTGATCCTGGTTCAATAGAACCTGGCCTATGAATCCTATCACTCTAAAAAATTGTTGGCAAGTTTATTAAAGTCATAGTATTGTTAGCCAGGTTTTATTTGTCCTGACACCCCCCCTCTCCAAAACACACACACACACACACACACACACACACACACACACACACACACACACACACACACACAGATCCTTATTTTGTATCATTCTGTGTTGATGATGCTGTGATGTATCGTAACACATCCACGCCTTGGGGTGACTCTGTTGTGAAAGATGTTGTATGAATATAAATTGAACTGAATTTAATCAAATGTAATCGTTTTAATTTGTTAGCATCATATAATGTACTTGCATCTGAGCATTTCACATGACTGTTGCAAAGGTTGCAATTTTGAAAAAGGTCTGCCCTCACCACCAATCCCACACATAGTTCTCTGTTTCATTTTTCCTCACCTGCCCCCCCCTCACCTCCGCCCCCCCACATTTCCTTCATACCCCACCAGGGGGGGCTTGCCCCAAAGTTTGAACACCTCTGGTCTGCATGGTCGCCAGCATTTGACATTACTATGTGCTGTCCAGCCAGTCTTGTCTGCTTGGTACGCTCACCTGGGCTGGATCCACATCGTTGAGCATCACGATGGAAGTACAGTGGTAGTCGAGCACCAGCCTCCAGAAGTCCTTCACCGTGTTTGGCAGTGGGTGCTGGGTGACTATGAACGCCGATGGCTGCTTGTAGCTCTGCGGTAAATAGAATAAAAGGTCATGTATCATGTCTGGTTCCTGGCATTACACTGATTAATTAATCCCCTTCATTTTCCTTTGCGATTAATATAGTCTGTCTGTCCAAGACAATTTTTTATTTTGTAAATAAAGCAATAAGAGTAGCAGTAAGCAGGAAAAAAGTGAACAGTTTGCAGCTATTAATCCTGCTGAGTTTCACAGAATCACGCAACTGCAATTTTCCATTCGACCAAGAAGGGTCTGTGACTATATTCCCATAAATACAGATTTGTGTCCACCCCCCTGGTTAAAAGCATTCAGTTTCGCCACAAATGCAGTCATTGAATAAACTGACACGGCATAAAAGCATAGACTTGGTGATTTCAGCAGATGTATCTTTCAGCATTAGATGGAAAACAACAAGTCCAACACAAACAGTGACGAAGTAATAATGAGACGTTTCAGTCCTCGGAAGGAGATCTGCATATCCTTGCTGTGTGACGAGGAACACATATCTCCGAAAATCCGTTATTTCAGGAGAGGGAGAAAAGCATTTCCTCAGAAACTATTTTATAAAACAAACCTGAAATAAACCCAATACATTGTGCCCTTAGCACTGAGGTGGCCAGTTTCATCTACAAAGGGCCGGTGTGGATGCGGGTTTTTGGAATAACCTGTAGTTGAGCTGTTCAAAGCCTGGTGTGAGGACGCTTCAACCAATCAGTCTGCTAATTAGTAATCTAATTAGGGAGCTGCATCAAAAATCCGCAAACACAACCGGCCCTTTCTGGATAAGACTGCCCACCCCTGCCTTAGCACCACAAATATAAACCATATCTAATCTCAAGTACAAATATAAATACAATTTAAATAGATGACTTCATAAAACATCTGGTCAATTAGATATCAGATGCCATCAGTAAACAGAGGAGAATGAGCGTATTCCATCTATAGTAAAAAGACAGAATCGACAAAAAGACGGTTTTCATCGGACAGTGATGTGAAAATTTATATTCAGCCTAAAGTCAGTACTTAAGGTTAGGCAGGCCTCACTAATGATGGACAGACTGAGGTGTCAGCCTGCTTCAGAGAAGCAAGCCAGAGACACTCATAGCTGTGCTGAGCGAGGAACCTCATTCTGTCCGCCTCTCTGTTCCTGCTACTTCAGCAGACGGCTGGACTAGAAAACCGACACGTTAAACGTGACAGGAAAGCGAGTGATTCTGGGGAATATGACTCTCGCTCCGCTGCCCAAATTTTCCTTCAGATCCCTGTGATAAATGATTCTGTCTAATGGTGAGTGTCACATTACAGCTGCTGCTGATGGTACCGGATTTCAGGAATTACAGACAGCTTGTATATTTACTGCTGCGTGTGTAACACTGTGGGTCAGAGTGGGCTTCCTCAATCGTGAGGCTGGAGCAAGTGATAACAGACAGTGGGCAGAACTGATGGGTGGGGCTGTGGACTTACCCAGTGGATGGGGACATAGGTGGGTGCGGTCATGTGCAGGACTAGTGCGTGGGGATATGGATTGTCTAGTGGACAGTGGGTGGGGTTAAGGGTTAGCCAGTGGATTGGGTGATGGTCAGGATTGGTGGGCGGGCCTAAGGGTTGGCCAGTAGATTGGGTCATGGTTAGGATTGGTGGGTGGGGCTAAGGGTTGACAGTGGATTGGGTAATGGTCAGGATTGGTGGGCGGGCCTAGGGGTTGGACAGTCGATTGGGTTATGGTCAGGATTGGTGGGTGGGGCTAAGGGTTGCCAATGGATTGGGTGAAGGTCAGGATTGGTGGGCGGGCCTAAGGGTTGGCCAGTGCATTGGGTTATGGTCAGGATTGCAAGAGGACTTCATACCTGTTTCCAGCAAAACTAAATCTAGGAAACTGTGACCAAGGTGGTTTACTAAGGAAATTAAGAATAAAGTCAGGAGGAAAAGGGCTCTGTACCACAAATGGAAATTAACTAACGATTTCAAAATAAAGAAGAAGTATCTATGTCTACAGGTTGAATTAAAAAACAACATTAGACTCACCAACAATAATGTCAGAAGGAACATTGCATTGGAGGCTAAGGATGACGTTAAAAGTCTCTTCCAATATTTTAACTCCAAGAGAGCTCTAAAAGATGAAATCACTAATTTGCAAGATAGTAAGGGCCTTATAATTAAAAATGAAATTGATATAGTAAATGAGTTAAATGATTATTTTACACGGGTGTTCTCAGTAGAGAACACGAGTAACTTACCACCATTTACTACAAATGAAGAGTCGTCTTTGACCAATATATGTATAACTGAGGCTGATGTGGTAATGAGCCTAGCTAAGCTCAAAATAAATAAATCGCAGGGCCCTGATGGCATCTTACCAATAGTTTTGAAAGAGATGAGGGATATTATTAGCCAACCATTAACTTTAATATTCCAGAAATAGTTATCTGCTAGTGTGGTACCTTCTGATTGGAAGCATGCTAATATAACACCCATATTCGAAAAAGGGGATAGAAGTAATCCACTAAACTATAGGCCAATCAGTTTAACTTACATAACTGGAAAAGTAATGCAAACTATAATCCAAGTAAAAATGGTAGATCATCTGGATTCAAATAACATTCTAAGGGATAGATAACATGGTTTTAGGAGGGGTAGATCCTATTTAACTAATTTACTTGAATTCTTTGAGGAAGCTACAAGAGAAACTTATCACAAAATGGCCTACGATGTGATCTGCTTAGATTTCCAGAAGGCCTTTGGTGTTGTTCCCCACAAACAGCTCTTGCTTAAGCTCAAAGCTGCAGGGATTTTAGGAACTGTAGCAGCTTTGGTCGAAAACTGGTTAACTGACGGGAAGCAGCGAGTAGTTATTAGAGGCACAATGTCACAGTGGGCCTGAATTCATAGTGGGGTACCACAGGGTTCAATTTTAGGACCACTATCGTTACTAATTTAGGTTAATGATATTGGTGATGGTGGTGCAGTGCTTAGCACTGTTGCCTCACACCTCTGGGACCCAGGTTCAAGAGTCCGCCTGGGTTACATGTGTGCGGAGTTTGCATGTTCTCCCCATGTCGTCGTGGGGTTTCCTCCGGGTACTCCGGTTTCCCCCCACAGTCCAAAAACATGCTGAGGCTAATTGGAGTTGCTAAATTGCCCATAGGTGTGCATGTGTGAGTGAATGGTGTGTGAGTGTGCCCTGCGATGGGCTGGCCTCCCATCCAGGATTGTTCCCTGCCTCGTGCTCTGGACCCCCCACGACCCAGTAGGATAAGCGGTTTGGAAAATGGATGGATGGATGGATGGACGGATATTGACACCAATACATACAGTAAACTGGTTACATTTTCAGGCGACACCAAAGTGGGTGGTGTAGCAGATACTGATCTAGCAGCACAGGGGCTACAATGGGATCTTGATTTAATTAGCAACTGGGCTAATACCTGGCAGACGAAATTTAACATCGATATATTTAAGTTAATTCATGCAAGGAGCAGAAATATAAAGTACAGATATTTTATGGGTTCCATTGAAATAAAGGTAGCTGATTATGAGAAAGACCTCTTGTGTATGTTGATGCTTCCATGTCCCACTCTGGCCAGTGTGGGGTAGCAATTAAAAAGCCCAATAGGATGCTGGGTTACATCTCTAGGTGTGTGGCGTTTATATCAAGGGAGGTGATGCTACGATTATATAATTCCTTGCCTAAGACCCCACATAGAATATTGTGTGCAGGTTTGGTCACCATATCTTAAAAAGGACATTGCTGCCTTGGAAAGGGTACAACATAGGGCTACAAGAATGATTCCTGGTCTTAGAAGAATGTCTTATGAGGAGAGGTTAGCTGAGCTGAATCGGTTTAGCCTTGAGCAAAAGAAACTAAGGGGAGGCATAATCCAAGTATATAAGATTCTAATAGGTCTGGATGCAGTTAAGACAAATGGCTATTTCAATATTAGTTTAAATACTAAAACTCGCGGCCATAAGTGGAAATTAGCAGGAGAACATTTTAAAATGAATTTGAGAAAGCACTTCTTTACACAGTGTGTAGTTAGAGTATGGAATAGTCTTCCTGCTAGTGTAGCGCAAGCTAAAACCCTGGGTTACTTCAAATCAGAGATAGATAAGATTTTAACAACTCTGAGCTATTAGTGAAGTTCTCCCCAAACGAGCTTGATGGGCCGAATGACCTCCTCCCATTTGTAAATTTCTTATGTTCTTATGATTGGTGGGCGGGGCTAAGGGTTGGCCAGTGGGTGGGGTCATGGGGCCAATCAGCTGGACCACCTACATCCATAAGCGCGGCGTTGATGTAGTTGCTGCTTTCGCCGTCGATGGTGATGAGGAAGGGCAGGCAGCGGTCGGGCGGCAGCACGTCCATGCAGCGGTTCTTCTCGTGGTTGCGCGGGAGCAGGGCGATACTGCAGTCCTCCACCCGCAGCGTGGGGGTCACCATGTTCAGAGTCTGGGAGGGGAGGGAGGGGCTGCTGCTTAGCACTCTAACTGCTAACTGCTCATGCTTCTGCTCACTGACATAAAACAAACTCACTGCTTATAAACTACAGCAGACAGTATTTTTTTCCTGAAATTAAATCACAAAGTAGGCTGAATCTCCCAGTAATTAGAAGCAGAATCATGTTTTAGGTATGGAGAATTTTCTCTGGGGCGTCCTGCACGACAATCAAGAGCAATCAATATAATCCATTATGTACATAAATAAAATAATGCATCTAGTTCAGATAATGTACACAGAATAATTCGGTTTTTCCCAACACAGTCCTTGGAGACACCCAGACATTCCACATTTTTGGTCCTTCCCAGTTCCCAACACACCTGTAACGTAGTATTCGGTGTCGTTCATTGGCTAGGAGAGGGAGCAAAAATGTGGACTGTCTGGGGGTCACTTAGGACTGGGTTGGGAAACACTGGATTAATGCGTCAATCACACAAGGCGAGTGCCGACGGCTGGGGTTGAGAACTGCATGCTCACCCTGAACTCCTCCTTCATCTGGCTGGAGTTGGTCTGGGGGTCCAGGCGATTCATGTCGTAGTAGACGGAGCGGAGCTGAGAGGCAGGGATGGTGGTGTCTCCGCAGAGGCAGGCCTCCAGGATGGCGTCATGGATGAAGACGTACTGCTCCTGAGGGGGGGGGAAAGGGCCATGATATTCCTCACGCAGAAAATTAACAGATGTGAAAAGCAGGATTTTGGGTGTTCCCGAACAACCCTTTTGCCTATGGCCATTTCAAACAGACAGAGACCGGTCAGTACTACACACAGGGCAAAAAGAAATATGATAAAAGTGGTTCATTTAAGGATACTATTTCTGGAAAAAAGTTTAAAAATGGGACTTTATCCCATGTGCTACGCAAAAGGCATCATGCTGTCTGAAGGCCCCCGTCTTTGAAACAGGCTGTAATGTTGACATGTTGTAAACGGTGGACTAATTACAACCAAATCACAACCAAACTGTTTGAAGTGGCCTTGGATTTTCAGTTAGGAAACGATTTATATGTCTTGTGTGGATATGTAAACTGAGGTCAAATAAATGTGGGTAAGTCTAGCATACCAAATATAACAATAGAAAAAAAAAACACATTAGAAATCACCCCGTCTAAAATTCACATTTCAACGCAGGTATATATGAAATTAGTCTAAGCTAAAGGCCCAAAATTTTATTGTGATGCTGAAATCTGATTACCAACGTGTCCAATTTTAAAATAACAGCAACCCCCCCCCCCCCCCGCCCCTTCAGCCGAACGTAATAAATACGCGTAACGTATATGTATAGCATTGAATACTGCACTGTGATCCCAGCAGATGGATTACCATGTATATGGATGTTTGTGCTTTCCATTTTCAAGGCTATTAAAAAACTATAAACATTAAAAATTAAAGCTATGAAGTTATTCTCTAATAGCCCAAAGCCTATGAGCTAAGCTATTGTAAATATCTTTAACTTGTCACAGTTTTTCTTTTTTCCGGGAAGCTTAACGGCAACATTACTAACAATGTTTTTTTCTTTTTATTTTATTTGTTTGGAGGCAGTCCAAGCTTTGTAACCTGAGTATTTTTTGCGCGGGTTTCCCCTTTTAGTTACTAATCAGATTTCTTGCCTTGCGCGCCCAGCTTAGTTCCACCTCACACTTCATTACTGCGTGAGTCAGTACTGGTGACTCCTCGGCACGAGACCCCGGGGAGTGTGCTGTCTTCTCGTCGCCCATAATATCTGTCATTCGTTCAAGGAGACACCGCTGGGCGCTTGACATAAATCGCTTGCAAAGTGACATTTCCAGAAACGTCTCTCCTTGTCACTTGAAATTCCCTCTGACACCGGGGATTCTGGGTAAGCCTAACGTGACGTCACACACTTGAACCAGTAAGCTAGGCGGGCAAAGAGCGGCCATCGGATTTTTTACACTAAGGTGACACGATGGACAGTCACAGTTTAAAAGGGGTCATGGTGATGGGCTACGTTTGACGAAGACAGCTGGGCCCCAGTACAGACAGGGAAGACAGCAGCACCATTCACCACCACTCAAAGCATCTGCATAGGGCCCCAAAAATGAAGAATAAAAAAAAAAGTGGGGAAAACTAAACTAAAAAAACTAAAAGGAAAATAAAGGTGGTAAAAGAATGCTTGGGTTTTTTTAGAAACCATCTTCCATACCACAAATTTCAAGATAAACCAAAAACAAATTCAAAATACATTAGAAAAAACAGATAGCATTATGGATCAAAAGTCAGACCATTGAATGTCTGGCAATATGTTTCAACAAACAAGAAATCCTATTCCAAATTTGATGCAGATTCTATACCCATCGCCCCCGCTGTTTGCACAGTGGAACTTTCCAGTGCTCTACCTCTGTCTGGACCATATTGACTCTTCTGGAACGCAACTCCCGGACGCAGTTGTAGATGTCCACCACGCCCTCCCTTTCCGCCATGTCCAGCATGATGTCGATCACGATGAAGCAGCCTGTGCGTCCGGCACCAGCACTGAAAGGGTTAAGAAGCAAAGAGACACCGAGTTCTCAATACAACGGGTCAACAAGGGACATATTCTCTCAAGGTGTTTTTCAGAGGACACACTGGGTGTTTCTCAATATCAAGAATGTACATGAAGAATGTACTTGTGGTCTTGGCAAATCTGGTCTTGCTACCTTGCCTCCCAAGAATGAGCTTGGGACTCGGTGAATCATGGGATTGGTCTCATATGGCAAGGATGCAACCAATGTATCCAATGATATTTGGGGAACGGCAAGAACGACATCTGGGGATTTTATTATCTTCTGTACTTCAGTTCTTGAGTATTAGAACCGGTCTTTGGCAATGGAAGATGACGTAAAATGGGTATGCAAGAACACAAGTACCGTCAAGTACACATATTCAGAAATACCCACTATTTTTTACAAGACCCTGGTTTTCAAGTAGTCAAAGGACTATGTATAGATACTCAATGTTACAGAAGACACTCAGGAGTCTAGAACTAGGAAGGGGTTCCGCACGTACCTGCAGTGGACCACCATGGGCCCGGCGTTGGCGGGGCACTTCGATTTTACCCGACGGACGAAGCCGAGCAGCCCCGTGGCATGATACGGGACGCCATGGTCCGGCCAGCCGGTGAAGTGGAACTGCCGGATCTCTCTGATCTCGTGGGCTCCTCTCTGTAGGACACAGAAGAAGGCAGATGGTCCAATTCCATTTCCCACCCATTAGTGTCGGACAGTATAACTAGAATGGAGATACAGGCTTCTGCTGTCAGACTATTGATGTTTCTCATCGAAGATCCCATTTAATGTGCGATCAATTCATGGAGACTTATGAACAACCTCACAGACGTGAGGCCATGACTACTGTCAGAGATAGAGTTTAGTATAATTCAATTCATCAGTCAGAGACCCTGGTGAAAGATACAAACATCTCAAATTGGTGGAACATATACAGGTCTTATAGAGCCCAGGGGATTATGCAAGATGCTCAGCACAGAATTATATGTACAAACATGGACTTGTTCCTCTCTGACTCCATTACCAAATACAGGGATGATCAACCACAATTTATTAGAAGAAGTCAGGGATGAAAAATGGAGGGCTAGACTCAAAATATGATAACAAAGAGATATTGAAGGTTCCCTAAAGTGTGTAATATAAATAAGTAAACTAAGTCAAGAAGTTTAGCATTAAACACAAGGTAAGAGCCAAGGTGCTGTTCCTGCAGAGTGGACAACAATGGGGTGTCTCACCTTTTCCACGGCAAAGGTCCGGATAACATACTCGGACAGAAGCTGGGTCTCGATGAGCGTCACCTTCATGTCCCTGTAGATCTCAGTGTCGTCAGGCCAGTACTTACAGCACTTCACCTTCAAAAAGAGGGACAGCACCATCTATGGCCACAAGATCTCATCCAGCCACAAAGCACAGGTGATTCCATCTTTGGTAGCAAGAGCATCATTATGTTCTATAAATCGCCATCAACTGTTCTTCTCGCTGTGTAATAATCAATCAAAATACTCCCGGACAGTTAGAATAAGTTAGTGGTATCTACTGATTGGTATTCCAGGAATATAAATGAATTCCATTATGGCACCTGGATGTATTATAAAGCTCACACACATTCTCAGCTGGATGACGTGTGTAATCTTAGCCGCTGTCATAATTTGTTGATGATCGATGATGTGATCTATACTGACTATCCTTCTCCAGAATTCTCAATCATGTAAACTCCTTGCGCTAACGGACACGTCAGCCTTATTCGAGAAGAGTCATTCCCAGCTGGCGAGTTCAGATCCGTCCCCAGCTGAGAGTTTGCAAGACCTCTTCCTGTCCCCATGGGATATCTGCAGGTTGTCTGCTCTCTTCCCACAATCCAAAGGAAAACATATAGACCTGGTGCTTTTAAGCTGCTGTTTGTGTCCTGCATTGGGCTGGTGTCCCATTTTGGGAGCGCCCTCAATACTAATGCGGGTCACCCAAAGACAACAGCATCGCAGCATTTCACACATTAATTCTGCATATCTTTGTTTAACCAGCAGAACGTCACAGAAGGCCGATCAATGTAAACAACACGCCTGAGTCAATGCATCGACAAACAACACTTTTCTCATTAATACGCTTTGTCTTTCAGCGACAGAAAAGCACAAATAAGACAAATGAATGAATATGACCATACACAAAATAATGAGTATTAAAGTAAATATCAGTCATAATCTGTTACTTTTCAGTTTTTTATCGTTTTATCAATGAAACTTATTTTTGGAATATTGTGAACTTTTGAAACATCGATTGAGTGTAGAAATTTAATATGTGATGAAATGTACTTCTTCAGTATTTTATTGACCTCCTGTTATTTTTCGGCATTTCAGGAGTTCATCTTATCGTTTTTTTCCCGGAGTCTCCCTGTGTTCTCCATTCCTTACATTTTTCTCTCTCTATCCCTCTTTCCTCTCTAGTAATTTATTTATCACAAGTAATAGCTTTTAACTTACTGATGCAACAGCACATCATTTATACATGAACATAAATTTGAAAACTTTAAAAAATGTAACATATTTTTAAAAATATTATACACTGGACATTCTTTAAAATAGCTTAACATTTTATCTGTGTGCTGCCGCGTACATAAAACATACATACGTACCCTTACTGCCAACACGCATGCAGACAAAGTTAATGTGAACGCACAACATCTTTATGCTATGCACATAGCATACAGAGAGATTCATGGGCTGTCCTCAGCATTTCTGCCAATAATAGCCTTTGTGAACTTCACCCAGCAGAGTTCTGATGAGCTCAGAGGGAAACGTTTTGTTCTTTTGTAATGTGAATATTATTCTTCTGCACAATAGGTCAAAGTGCTTTCATTTTCTAGAAATGTCTGAAAGGACAAGAGGGTAACCCTTAAACAAGGCCAATGCCCATAAGCCTTCCTTTTTAATCTATTTATTTATTTATTTTCCCCTCTAAGAAAGAACCTGCGGCAAATAATGTATGATGAATTTTTCACAAGTTCAGATAAGCTTTTTCAATATTGCTTTCTACTCCGTTTCAAGAAATAAGTGTAAATAGTTTTCTCATTTAATAACTTTCGAGGTAATTCTCACATTAATTCTTTTTCATTCTCACATTTGCAACTCGTAAATGATTCCACATCTCTCCAGCCCTGCTCTTTTCTTCTTAACGCATGAGGAGTCAGGGGTCTTAAAAATCCTATTAGTGCAAAAAAGGGTCTTTGCAAAGGGAGCCTGACGACCTGTCTGCTGTCTGCATGCCCTGTTCCTGGCTGCAGATGAGATGCTGCACACGGTCTAATCCATTGCCGGCAAAAAAGAACGTGTCATTTTGGGCTCTGCTGCAGAATGTATTTTAAGAAGCTAAATCAGCCAAATTGACACCTTGGGAAAAAAAATCTTATTAGCTACATTTTCAAAAAAGCAATACAGAGGAACACAGATATTTTATTCGTCACATACGTGACCTTATTTATGGAAAAAATTGTTGTTCATTAGGCTTGAATCCATCAATATATGTTGTACTGTATATATATATATATATATATATTATTCAAGATTTTGATGGAAGTGTCAATGCAAAGGTAAACATGTATGAATCGTAATAAACTAGCTTTGGAAAACGAGCCAGTATCTAATATCTTTCTCCTTGCACAGTGCTAACACAGGTTAGCGGCATGCTAAGTGAGTGCCAGCCTGCTTTCTGATTATTAATGGCTAATTGTAGCCTTTTAAACAGTGAATGATCGTCCACAGAAAGTTTGAGTAAAGCATCCAGTGAGCCACATGTGATTTTTATCTTCATGTGGAACAGGCCAGCCTCACGAGTAAGCCGCTAGTTGAAATAGGCAGCTTATCAGAGGCATGGAAAGCCGAAGGGTTCGTGAGTGACCACAGATCGTCCCTCGACAGGCTGCATCACATGAGCCTTGAAGACAGATGTGGTAGAAAATGGCGCTGGGTGACACATATACAAATAAAGAGATTGATACAATGCAAACTCAAGCCTCTGACAGACAGTTTTAGGACCGCTGCGGAAAAGCTAAGCTCTGGATACTCAAGGGTTCAGATATACAGTAAAAAGAGCTACATTAGTACTCGTCCAGATAGTTACAGTGTTCGTTTGTCTACCTGCATGATTACAAACATGTCAGACAATTACCTTTACAGAATCTCCAAGCTTCCTCTCTTCAGCTTCCTCGAACGGCTTGTAACACGTAGAGAAATTAGCTTTTTAGGTGCCGAAGTAGAAAGACGTACAAGTGTCTGTGTATTTAAGGTAAAATGCACACTAGGATGCTTCTGTATATTATGATGAAATGCATTTAACTGAGATAGATGTGCAAGCAAAACAAAACGCATCATACACTGCATGACTCTCAAGTGTGTGAATAATTTTTTTGAATACGACTTCATCAAGCCTTGAAAATCTGGTCATTGACTATGTTTATATAAAAATAACAGAAAAACACAATCGAGTTTACAAATATTTAATAAATAATTTATTAAAAAAAAAAACATAGATACATAAATTATATTATAGCTAAACGTCAGTTAAACTTTAGCATAGAATAAATTTCCTTACTTAACAAGCCTGGTCTGTGACAATCCAAATTTCCACTAGACAGAATTTGCAGAAATGTCACAGGGATTTATCGCTCTGATCAGCTACACGTTCTATAAGTATGCTGCTTGACATCAAGACTGGATTGAGTACCCAGCGGGTCCCTTCCATGTCGGGTCCAGGCACCACTGCGGATCTCTGGCAAAATCAACTGCGCTAGCGAGACCTTTTCTAGAGTTCATTGGCTGAAGGGTTCGAGAGGCTGGCCCAGTGTGACAAACGGCAGCATTTCTGTTTGCTTTTCAGACTATAAAGACCATGGTCATGGACCACTGTGCTGCCCGTAGCTGGGGAGTGACTATCACACAGGGTGTGGATGGTGATGATGTGTTGAGAGAAAGAGAGGGTTATGTACTGTAGGATGGCCAGTACCTGTGCTACAAACAAAAAAGCCAGGAGTACAGTACCTCCCAGTGCTGAGAATCACAGTGCCAAATACCAGGCAGCCCTCTTAGGCTAACAGTATCATCCGCACTCCTAGCCAAATGACATCCGCATTTAGTTATTCTAAGTCAGCGAGAACCAGCATTTTTCTGTACTGAGCATAAAGGCACTAATTTCTTATTTGGACAAGCAACCTACCAAATCCATTAATTAAGAATCTTAATAGACTGTTAATCTTAACAGATCAGCGTAACCAGCAGGAATCGCTAACTTACAAAGGCTTTCATGCTGTAAATCCGACATATGTTGGCTTGTTGTGCTGTAATGCTAACTTGTGCTCTAGAGAAGAGCACCAGAGTAGCTCTAAATTTAAATCAATATCAGTCTTAAGAACAAAAAAAAGTGGAAATAAATAACAAGGTCGTGCTCAAGCAAGCATGTGCAAAATAGCATCCGGCTTTGATCATGGCGAACCTACCCTTCCAACTTCCACCAGGTTGGTCACCATGACGATGATCGCTGTGTTCTCCTGCCACACCATCCTCCAGAAGTCATAGACGGTCTCCTGCATGGGGCCTGGTGACAAAGGGCCGGCAGTTCAGGTAAATTTCTTTGCTTCTCATATTCAAGTAATCTTGGACAAAATGCTTTCACTACCGATTTATGAGTCATTTTGATGCTTAGTCTTATGTTAATTCCACAGCTGATGAAACGTTTCAATGGGCTGTCTTGGTATCAAGAAACTGAACATGAACAGATCAAATCAGTTAATTAATTAAAGGCATGACACCATACACACACACACACACACACACACACATGGAAACACACTCGAGATTTATCATGTTCAATGTTGACACTCATTTAATGGCTGCGAGAAACTTGACATCCTGCATTTTTAATAAATCCAATAAGATAAGCAACCAGGTCAGTCAGTACACATTTTCATATTAACATCCCTGGACTTAAGTACGTCTCACATTTAAGAGCGCGCTAAGCAACAATGGCGCATTGATGGGAAAGAAATTGCAAATTTAATTAATTCAAATGAGTATTATTTTTAATCAGTAGGCAAACTCAAAAACTGTGCTTGACAACCAAATTAACGTATGCAAATCCGAGTGCATTCTTGAGAGGCGATGTGCATTACCTAGAGCTGGGGAAAATGACATCCAGCAAAATCGTTCGGAGGCTTACATATTCATGTTCACACAAAACGCTTCTGCCCACCCCCATCTCTCTGCACTTTAAAAACCTAAGATCTCTCGGAAATGACACCACGTTCAGGTTCGCTCCTTAGGTAAGCAGTATATTTTTTTTCCAGCCCATTGAGATTGGTCTCTGCATGGCATGTGCTGCAGTCTCACTGGCAAAAAGTCTGTTGCGGTTATAATGCAGAAACAACCCCCCCACCACACACACAAATCTGAGCGTCCACACAGTCTCCCAGGTCCCCCTGATGCTGGTAGTTTTTCACCAATCATGGTATGTTCTGCCACAGAATCGGAGGGTTTCAGGGGGGTGTGATTTAAAAAAAAAAAACTTCTTTACATTACAGGGTAGAGACTGTAAAGACATTCAGACAATGCGATAAAACAAATATCCGGATTTTGGGCTGATAGGTGAGCGAATCGCCATCTCGGATATGTGACAGGATACCCCGAGAGGCCATGTGATGTGTAAGTGGTTACCGAGCGACTCCGTGTCACATGACTAGGGTGGCAGCCAATGCCTAATGTCCTGGGGTGCTCTGTCTTTGGGCAAAACAGGACAGCAGGAGATGACGTACAAAATAACTGGGAATGTCTGGAGCAGCTGCAGAAATGGAAAGCTTCATTCCAGGCGTTCTAAATGAGAGCAGAAGACGAGCCTGTCTGAGACGTGATCTCCAGCGGATTCAGAGTGGCCCACCGTTGACAACCTCAGCAACGGCATAGGAGGCGTGCTTGACTCCGTGGAGGGAGAGTCCTTCTCTTTCGGAGGCTGAATGTGACAGCTGCAGATCAATTGATTTCACCGCAATACAGTAATCAAACCATATATGCCGTTTTCCCGTCCTGTATGAATATTTCATGATTCTGTTTGTAACCACAGATGCACCAGCAAATTTTTTTCCCTCATACAATATTCTCTGGAAATATGCAGCCGTGGGGGTGGGGTGGGCTGGGGTGGTAAGAGTAGCATTTGCAGCCCTTAAACAGATTTTATGGACACCATACTGCGATAGACGTCTCTAGAAAGACACTGGACGTCCACAGCAGATTCGTCATCACTCCACCCTGCCGACTGTCAGCTAGGGAGGATGTGAGGTGTTAGTGCAGGGGCAGTGCGTGGGTGGAGAGGAAGTGAAAAAATATATAGCTTAATCGGTTGGCGTCATGTGACACTGTAGGGGACAGCCTCTGGCTGTGTATTTCTGCAGGAATGATGTTCTGAATCACCCCTCAGTATCCATCTTCCCTCTCGGGTTTATTTTTACTCCCTGGGGAATCCCTGTGATCACCAGTTTTGGTGGTAAACAGCACAACGGTGCAGTGAGGACCCCTCTGCCATTACGTACAGATAAAAAAACGCAAGCGGTGCACTGTCAGGCACCCGTATGCCTTCAGGACGTCTCCCTTTGATCTAGCAGCATTTCTGGGCTTTTAATGTTCTACCCCCGTCTACAGAGACAGGCCTCTTTGAAAGGTAAGGCCTAATTGGACGCTCCTCACAACAGACGCTTACTAGCTACCGACATTAGCTAAAGTGGTTCTCCAAGGATGCGCAGGCCGGTTCTGGGTTACTGTCGACTGTCGGGTAATCCTCGGCATATCCACGTCCACGGCGGAAAGGAAGGACGGAGCAAACAAAAACAACCATTGATGTGATATCAGATGAAAGGGGCCGTTCTCCTGTTTGTCCTTTTCCTGGCGTTTTATCTTCAGAGCCGATTTAAACCGTAGGAAGCCTCCTGCCAGACTGGCTCCAGCCATAGCAGGCATCGCTCTAATACACAGGTAATTATGCAACTCCCAGCTCCACTAAACCAGATTGTGAGTCTATTACAGACTGATTACATTTGCCTCCCTTTTAGCTGCACAGAGTTAGCAGCGTGCCCAGCGCTGCTACATGGGGGAAAAGGGCCACCGTGAATTTCAACACAATTAACCATCAATCAGACGTAACCCCGGGGGCTTCCGGGAGCGCTCCGCGCACCAGCATCTGTCGGCGAGATTAACCGAGTGACAAAATGCGCCGGGACACGCCGGCTAATCCGCTTATTTACAACTCTGCACTCCAGGTCGCGGAGCTGATTAACAGACCTAACCTGCTGCTTCAACAGAGTGGACTGGAGGCGAGGTGGGGGGGGGGGGGGGGGGCGCTGGTCCGCCCCCTGGACTTTTGCCACAACACCAGGCAGAATCCGTGGGCACAATTTCTAACATAAACATTACGCCCACCTGCAGCACACACCCGTACCCCAGAGCTATGCGTGACTAGAGCCTTCAATGAAGGGAACATGGTATTTACACGTATGAGCTGCACACCGGCACCTTTCAGCGTTAAAATGAAAAATGATAAAAATCAAATCTGTCTCATGAAAAGTGTATTGAATAGAGTGGGAGGTGGTCTGGTTGCTACAGACAGCAGAATCCGATAAGAGCAGGACAAAACTTTGAGAAGTCAGAGTGGGGAGGGACATTGATGTAAACTCGCTCAGATACGTATATTAATCTTCACAGACATGATCCTGCGGAGCAGAAAGTTAGAAGGTAAAGGAAACTTACCTTGCGTAGCGATGTAGTGGTTTGGTCTGTGGTAACCCTGAAAGATACAGTTGAGAGACAGATGGTAAGGTGAAAGATAGATGAATGGATCAAAAGACAAATCAAGTGAAACCTCTTCACAAAGGAGATGTGTTTGTTTGTGGTCTCTGCTGCTAATCCAAGCACCAAAAACACTTTAATTACACCCAAACCCAACACTCTTACCATAGATAAACTCTACAAATCCCTGCAAAAACTTCAGCAAGTCCATTCAGAGAATTGTCTTGTGTGTGATTATACAAATGGTAGTATGTCTTTTCACATTGCATGACTCGATTCAATGTTTCACTTCAACAATAAAAAATATTGTTATCACTATCAAATACATGATAAAGATTGCAGAATGTTGCTTTCTGTGGCTCAAATCGCAGACTTTGCTGGTCGCTGTCGTCTTATCCCCTCTGAATGCTAGTTTTTGAGGAGTCCCAGAAAAACGCATTGAATTGTTAAGACGTACATTGCATGGGAAAAGCATACACACACACACACACACACACACCTTCCACTTTTGTGAGTAATTCCCCCAAAACAGACTTATAAGCACTTATCTCTGCGTTAGGCTCAATCTCCCTGGGATTATGTTGATCCCTCAAATTTTATTTGTCAAGCATCCGGCAGCCCAGCGCAAGCTACGTGTGGAGAAATTCAACGCTAAAGCTCAATGGCTATTCCCACACGCAAAACTGCCCCATTGTCCCATTTGTCTTGCCTCTGCCTTATCTTAACCCTTTTTAATTTAACTCCACAGTAATTAATGTCTCCCAACCAAAATAAAGGAATGCGGGTAAAGGAAAGCTTCCTCTGCTCTGTTCCTCTGCGCTCCGTAAACTATTGAAATAATTTTTAATTTTTAATGACTTCTTTATCTGCCCAGTCCACATAAAGATTTGTTTATTTGTTAATGTGCAGACCGTGGACCACTTCTACAAAATAATGATCCACCAGGGGGAGCGTTGACAACAGCAAGGGCGTTTATAACCAGCGTAAATTTCCCGTCGGTGTCAACAGCATCTGAGTCTGACACCACCCATGCTGATTTCATGTACCTGTCCGTGTTTATTATCGCTGCTGAGTTATAAAACATAAATACATGTTCTGCACTGTTGCTCCGCTGGGGTTGTTCCAGGGAGCATTTCTCTTCCTGGCCTTCAGCCCAATGCTCACACCCCGCAGGTTCCAGAAGCCTGGCTTCTAGTACGCCAAGGACCTTAGCATTCGAAAACCAAAACCACCTCGCTCCCCCCACCAAGCCCCCTCCTCAACACACACACGGCCAATGAGTTCTGGCCCTGCATGAGCGACTCCCCCAACACTCCACTTCTTTCTGTTTATAAACAACATTTGGACTAGACTGGTCTTCCCGGGCCTCAGTAAGAAGGAGAGATTCTCCAGCAAACTCCAGACACACGGACCACGCAGACTCGCTCTCCGGATCGCAATGCGGCTCCTAAGTACGACATGTGCAGTGCGTCACATGCTCGGCTGCCCTGAGAGCCCCCGGGACCCCACCCGTGTGTTCTGATCGCTGGTGCTGCCTAAACAAAAGCCCCTGCCAAATAAATAAATCTCAGCCGCGGCGAATCTCGTGCTGTCCTGACTCCAAAAAGTAGGTTTACCTCCAGGCGCTAAGATGACGGTTAATTTATTATGAAGACCTGTGGGATACGGCAAGTGTTATTTTTGAAACATTCCATTAAGGGGCCAGGTACATTGCCGGAAAAAATAGCCCCTTTCCAAGTAAGGGCAGGGTGATGGAATTAGTCCGATTAAGCTACAGTAAATTTAACCTATTTTTATAATAACTGCGCTTAAGCCCACTAATGGTTAAAGCACACTTTAAATCCCAGCAAAACTAATCCCAGAACCATCCAGAAATTCATCAATATTTAATTCCTGTACAGAATTATAGTGTTGTCATACGTTTCACACCTATATTGAAATAAATATATAAAATGATTTACAATTTGGAGTTCTCGGTTCCAGAAAATCTGGAAATTTCTGCTCAGACATACACAGCTAACTAAACCACTCCACTATAAGGCATTAGCTTAATCTATACACTATCAGGCTGAAATATTTGTTTTCATAAAGGCAAATAGAGAACTGTTTGCTTGCTTGCTGAGCTAAAAGTTATTAATTATTCATAATTTTGGCAGCGACTCTGTTTATTACAAAAGAACAGGCAACGTTGAGATCCAGAACTCCCATCCATGCATCTTCTGTACCTGTATGTCATAGTCAGGTTCAGGTGGGAGTCCAGAGCCGAAGATCCCGAAGGCTACTGGAGCAAGGAGATCCAGAACACCCCACTGATAAAGATTTAGGCTTGAATAAGGCAAGAGTCCTTTTTAAACACGCTGGGTTTGTTTCTTCAGAGTGATACCTTGCATGCAGATGCAGATTTAAGACAGCAGGCAGTGGCAGGGGCAGCGAGGTGACACAGCTTATTAGTCTGGCATCATTCACTTGCTTCTGAGAAGCTGTCCTCAGCATGTAAATACACACAGACGCGCAGACAATATACCGGTTATTATACCTCCCAAGCAAAACAACTCAATTTTAACTGTATTTCTTTAGTGCAATGTTTCCTAATCCGGTTCTTGGCATCTCACAGTAATACCATGGTTTGACTCTCATGGTCTGAGCTCCCTGCCAGACAGTCCACATTTTTGCTGCCTCCCAGCTCCATGTTTCCCAATCCGATCCTTGGAGACCCACAGACGGTCCATGTTTTTGCTCCCTCTGAGCTCCCTGCCAGGCAGTACATATTTTTGCCCCCCCCACCCCCCCGGCTCCTGTGGACGGTCTGCACGTCCCCAAGGACTAGATTGAAAAACACTGCTTTAGCGTTTGTCCGCTGCTGGGGATGCAGGATGCTTGAGAGAACTTTTAAATTAGTATATGAAAAGCAGGATTAAAATGGAGCATATTACGTAATTGCCACACTCGGCATGAATTCAGGCCTTAACGTGAGTAACACAGATTCATGTCCCTCTGCGGCCAGCGGCCGCACACGCATGTGGCTAAGGGGGCCACCATAGCATAGTCGCTGTAATGTTTACCGCCATGCTGGCATTTGATGAGGCTCTGGTCTGTTCATTTTCCAGATTTCCGAGAATCGAGACATCCAGCCCGTCATTTTAGATGTGAGTCGTTTAAGGACAGCGCTATGATTCGCTGCGGACGTGTTTCTGTTTACTGCCGATTTCGTGGTGGCACTTTTGGGGGGGGTGGAGTGCTGTAGAGAGGGGTGTGGTGGCTCTGTTCATTTTGTATTCATAAATATGCAACAGGCTGCAAGGGAGAGCAGCGCTGCACCAGGCAGAGGGGACGGAAATAACATTTACGTTCTCGACGGCGTCGGCGGGAAGCGAGCGCAAACAGCTGCCGGATCCGCTCGGGCGAGCTCCCAGTGCAGGGGCACCGACCCATGGCGACAAGCCCCACACCCAGGGGGCTGCTCTGGGACTTGGTGCCGCTCCATCCGAAGGAGCTGTATTGCTTCCCAAGTCGATACTTCCCAGTTAGCGCCAGCTGCCTGTCGCATGGAATTGCTGTCAGGTTCCTCCACTGCATGTTTTTTTAGTTATAAGCAAGTGCATGTGAGTATGCAACACCCTCATTTTCCTACTAATGCCTTATCCCATCCCACAGTGCATCTACAATCCGCTCTGCTCGCATCCTTGTAATTTCCCCGTGGATTTCTCAGAGCACCTCCGCCGCGTAGCTAGCAGGAGATGCCTCCTCGACCCCGAATCGACGGGCCCTCGGTGGGAGGCAGAATCGCCGCAGCATTGCGTCTGGCAAGGCCCCCCCCCCCCCCATCTCCCCATTTGTCGCTATGATCTGCTAGCCAGCTGAAACGTTGTGATGGCCACGCGCAGGAAAATTCTGCACCATGAGAGACCACATCATGTTCAAACGGAGAAGATGAGGCACACAAGGCACCTGTTCCCAAGCCTGAAATAACCATGTGTGTTTGGTCGTTTCAGAACCACCCACAACTGTTTATAGGCCAAATGTATGACCATTCTATTATGCTTAGCATCGTTTTAGACTGTTTGCTATTCAGAATTCCCTCCATTTGTAAACAAGACTATTGTTCTGATGGGGGATGGATGCAGGCTTCAAAGTGGCACACGAATAGACTGTCTGCTATTGCTGGAGCACCCAACCGCTAAACAGCGCTGTCTGTCTGGGGGTGAGGAGAATCAAAGTCAGATTTGCTGACATGCCGTCTGGATCGATGGTGTTTCTCTGTAGGTTTAAGGAGGCAAATCGGGGGAGGATGGGGGGTGATCATGTGTACGTTTGCGTTGATGACCTTTGCACACCCAAGCCACACCCGGCCAGTGTTTGTACTTACGTCAACATAATTTGCATTGATGTAATCCGAGTTCTGCTCTCCTTCGAGGGCCTGGAGCCTGACTCGGGAATGGTCGTCTGGAAAGGGAGACAAGCGGGGGAAGAAAACAGATGGTGAATGCTGGAAAACGAAAGAGAGACAGAAATCCACAGAGAGTTGGAATCTCTAATCCCTAAAACATACACTAATGGATACAGACTATCACACTGTTTATTTATTGACATAGTGTTGAATTCTGTCCTATGAAGTAAAGCCAAAATTAGTTTAAAATAATAAAGTTTTTAATGAGTACTTATATGGTCAGGGTGGGTTTCAGATTATTAATAAAACCATTGTCATTAACGTTGTTTTTAAGCTAATCTAAATCTCAATGGTCAACAAAGTCAGCACCATTAAGTTAAAATATTTCATGACAACGGTGTTAATTAAATCTTCCAAGATCAATATTTTTTAATTATCAGTGTAAATTTGCATCCCTCTTTCAAGTGAGGTCATTAAAAAATAGAGTCATAGAGACTCCTTCTTTTGATGTTGCGTTTTATCTTTCCTCTGCATAATGATCAGAGCGCAACGTGAACAGATTATTTCATTATTACATGGGGACCTCTGTGGGATCTGTCCCACAGAAGAAAAGTTTGATGTGTGGCCACCTCGAGTTCTGTGAGCCCTGGAATCTAACGCAGGCCCTGCACAAAACCACAGTGGAGACAGAAGTGTGTTGGGGGGGAGGACATTGCCACCTGCTGGAGGGGAAATGGACCAGCTTGGGTGGAATGTGAGAAGTGGAGTCCACAGCAACCGGGTCAATGATAAGGACTGCCTCATCTTCATAATTGCCAGGGATATTTATGAAAATAAGAGATGCGAGCGCATGCAAACAAGCATGTAGGTTTGAGAGGAGACCACAGCTCTGGGCCCAAATTTTCGAAAGGAATGTCATTGAAATGATAATTGGAACTCTCCACAAACACCCAAGGGAAACAGATGCGCTTGTACAGAAACACCTGATGGAATTAATAACATTCAATGGTTGTTATGGAACTGAGCAATGAGCCGCATTAGCGAGGGGCCGGGAGGGGCATGGGGGGGCCGATGGGGCTATCGGTACACACATGCAATGATGTTCCCGTATCGGTTCTTCATCCGGTTCTCGTCCTTCTTTGCTGAATCCCATGGTGCCGACTGTCCTTCGAAGAAGCTCTGTCCAGCAGGGAGAAAAGAGAACAGAATTGGGAGGGAGAGAGTGAGAGGGTGGCTAGACCAGTCGGCATCCTTGAGAGGTGCCTGAAGGGACATAGGCCCTGATGGTTTGAAGGGGGCAAACGTCATGGGGGGGGGGGATGTATCCGAATCATTAAGAGGTATCAAATGGCGGGAGAACGGCTTCCTCCGAGTCAAGTCAGGATGGGGGCCCCATTAAGATGCCAAGGCTAACCCTTAGGTGCTGACACAAAGCGAACTGCCCCCCCCACCCCATGACTCAAGGAAAATGTATTCTATCTGTGGACAGATCAAAACCATTTCCTACACCCTCATACAATATTAATCATGCGTGCCGACTTTGCCCGTTATCCCTCAAACAGAGCTCAATTAGCGCTAATTATGAAAATAAACCTCAACCGGGGAAGCTACTGAGGATTTGGTGGTTTAGTGATTCTCCGGAAGCGGAGATACAGCAGGCGGGGTCTCTGTACGCAGCCGCTCGCTCTACTTATCAGATAATGAAGCATGATACCGCCTTACAGAGTTCAGGCAGCATCTCCTGCTGTTTCCTCAGAAAGTCAACGTTGTCTATAGTAGTATTTCCCGATCTGGTCCTTGGAGACCCACAGACAGCCCATGATTTTGCTCCTATCGGGAGCTTGGAGGGAGCAAAAACGCGGGTCGGCTGTGGGTCCATGAGGACCGGATTGGGAAACACTAATCTATGGCATCGCTAAATCAGAGTCTCTTCTTCTGAACTGTGCCTTTACTTCTAGCTGAAGGAAAAGACTAGGAGCCAATCTGAGCCTCAGAAAATCTCACAGGCCATGCCAGTCAGCTGGCTTCTCGCTGAAGGGTCTTTGAGAGGCATGGTACTCTGGGACGTCAGCATTCCGTGCTGCCACAGCACTGACTCAAAAGAAGGGAACAGAACTTTCCAGTACTCTGGATAACAGATATAACTGGGGGGCGTACAAAACAAAAAAAATATTTAACACAAAGATTATCCCTGAAGAGGAGGCCTTTAGGAGTGCAAACGTGGATCCTTAATGTATTGAAGAATCTTTTTATCCTGGAGATATTGAGAATCAGTCTTTATAACGTCAATCCATCGCCCTTTCTGGGAGAGGATACAAATGCACCACGCAGACAGATTACAAAACACTAGACGACCTCCTCACATGACCTTCTCCACACCCACCATAATTCATGAACCCACTGTAGCACAGAAAGGGATTGGTGTGAACTCTGAACGGCGTTCGTGTTCTTCGACGCCTCTGCCTTGCGGCATGCCTGAAGCTGAACGGGGAGCGTTCTGACTTGCTAGTGAAGCGTGCCGAGAGTACCACTCCCGCCGGTTCCCATGCTTCGCAACGACATGGCGATTCTCCTCATACTGTATGACCTGCGAACTGCTGCAGGACCACATGTGACAGGCCCACAACTCCTCGTGCGTTTCTCTTGACATCAGCTAATGATGTGTAAACACACAAAAAATAAAGCGACACTGGGAATTAGCATATAGAGCCAATACTCCGAACATTTTGAGAAACAGATTTTCTTGTCAGGACTAAATTAGATCTGACTTCCTCTTAAATTAATATCCTGCCCTTATTTGCATGAGATAAAATAAGCACAATATTCCGACTGTTTTTCTGTGATTCGATGCTCTTTTTTATCTGACTCCTATCTGGAGCACAAATTTTAAGTTTGCTAATTTCATGGGCTACCAAGGCAATGAAATGAATGCAAAAGCGACGAAGAATGCTATCGGCTCTTCTCACCCTGCGTGTTTCTTAAAAGCTCTCAGATTAGACTGGACTTGCATATAAACACACTCCTTCCATACTTCACTTTACCCCACATGGACATATGCTGATACCACTTTAAATAAATAACAGTAAATATTTACAGGCCGCCGTAACGATGATGAAAAACATTTAGATATACAGGCAGCCGGTTATTCTACCCCGTGTGCTGTTTTATTGACGGCATAATCGCTGACATCCTTCACTCGGGATGAAGAGGTTGAAGCCATATATGGAGTTATTTGCCTTGGCGAAAGGCAGACTTTTCACGTTTGTCGGTGACAACATGCAGGCAAGAGAGACAGAGCAGTCAGGGCGTATCGGTAGTGCAGAGGATGATCCCAATCAACTGACTTCATCTAGTCAGGATTTCGCCATTTCCAGTTCCCGTCATGATGACGCACTCTCTGTGGCACTCTCCTGCACCTTCCCAACACAGCACTAAACAGTCCAACAGCTACATTAGCAAATACACTTTATTCTGTTTCCGCTGGTAAATCTTACGTTAATATCTCAGGTACGGTGCAAAGAACCATTAGCCATCAAGTGAAGATACATGTAATTTCAGTTGTCTCTGCATTAGCTTTAAACAACATGGCACCGTAAATATGGGAGTCACTCCTGAAGTAGCAGGAGGAGGGAAGTAAATGCTACATAGCTAAGAAATGCTACATAGCTAAGAAATGCTACATAGCTAAAAGGATGCTTGAGGCATTTACTGGGGCTGCAGCTTGACACCTGTAATGAGTTTCTGGGTGGGATGTGGCCGCTCTGGGACCCCGAGAGAGGAACTTAACTCAATGAAGAACAGCAAGATCTTCCTCTGTCCTCCCACTGGCAGGAGAACCTACAGTGGCAGAGGCCAGGATGCACACTTTGACAAAGCCCCCAGAAATCTACATAAGGTCTACTTAAAGTCATATTCATTTGTTTGTTGTTCCACTGAACAGAGAACACGGACTATTTCTAGCTTTTCACAGAAACCGCCAAGCGGGACGCTTCAGATGCATGAGTCAAAACAGATGCAAGCGCAAGCGGACGGCGCCTTGCTGACAGCCCGCCGCCACTCCTGATGAGCACTACTCGGCTGTAACGCGACTGCCTTTCAGTCTAAACCCATGTGACTTTGCCTTCAAAATGGCAGGAGGAAGGAAAACGGAACTGGCAGAACTTTAAAAATGCACTTCCACATGTTTAACCCCGGTGCAGTGGAGCTGAGTAGTCGACGTTGCCCTGCCTGTCATCCTTTGGCCCTTCTGAAAGCAGGGGCTCCTCTCCGAATAACACTCAAAAAGCTCGTTCTTGCAATTACTGACGTGTCGGGTAACTGATCTGAGCACAGTTATGACACCGAAAACAAACCGATAAGAGCTTTCATATCCGGAAGAAGAGACATGTTGAAGCTCCCAGACGTGGCTTCAGCTCCAGCCAAATCCTTGTGGCAAAGCTGCTACAGTAGGTGTCCATTAGCTCGTGCTCCGGAAGCGTTCCTGCCCTCGTCATCGCGTCCCAGCAAAGTACACACCTCAGGAGAGGCACAGGGAAACAGAAGCATGATGAGACCAGAGCAAACCGAACTTGATGATAAAGCTGGATGTGGGAGGATTCCTATACCAAGCAGCCGTGCTTAACGGAAAATGTCCAGCAATGGCGTCTAAGATCCCGAAAAGCAAAACTCCTGGTGGGATATTAGCTACTCAGTCGCAATCGACGCCATCTGAATGACGGGAGAGTTGGGCAGACAGCTGAAATTTTTACAACTCGCACGTGTAAATGACTCTTAATGTCTGCGCCTTACATCTGTCAGGCCGCGCGGCAGAATGACTGTGAAGGACGTGCGGTGACATCACATCGCGCTTAATTATCCGAGTGCTGCAGACATTATGGCTGTGATACCCTTGGGCTGTTCTCTCACAGTTCTGCATGGTGATACAGGATGAGAGAAAACACAGAAAAATCTAGAAGATAATTTGCTTTTTTTTTAAATCCACAAATGGAGGCATGTTGGCAAATTGAAGTAGAGGTTTATTGTGTTAAAAAATAATATTAAAGGGCTGAGATTAAAGGCTGAGAGGCTGTAGGAGAATGATATATTTGCTGTAATTATTTTCTGTATTTTTTCTGTTACATTTCACAGAATATGTACCACTGATAAGCTGACAGAGAGTACTGTGGCAAGTGCTGTCAACTTCCGCAAAATGGGAAAAGCAGATTTGCTTCACGCTGGTATAACGGTGCTGAATCCCTACCTGAAAGATGGGGCTTCATCTCAGATATGATCGGATATGGATCAGCCTGGACCACTGGTGACACTATCCAGGCAGGCGTACCTTCTAATCTCATTAAGAAAGCAGTGAATAATACTGCTTTATACATCTGGCCTTTTTATCAATCGATAAAAGGCAGTACTGTGCATTTGGAGAAATGTCACAGTCACAAAGCACTGTGGAATAATTCGCAGTAATGTTTTTTTTCCAGGAAATTGGAAAAAAGTACAAACTCCAAACAGAAAATGATTGCAAAGCTCCCTCAACAAGGCAATCAAGTAATAGTCCCAGAAAATAGTCTCTATAAAGGCACACGGAGAGAATGCAATTGTATTCAGTATATAAAATGATGGAAGCCGGTGTCTGGAATTGAGGGTCGGGGGGTGGGGGGGGGCTGACAGCAAGCTGATGCAGATGTTCGTTTTGGTACCGCACCAACATGTGGAGGGCTTCTCTGGGCCACTCTTAGACATCACAGATATAATATTTGACTCGAATTGAAGGAATATCCGCCAAAAGATGACATTGGTGTGTTATTATGGAGTGGTGTATAGCTCAAGGGGTCACTGTGCTCACTGTGATCGGAAGGCTGCCAGTTCAAATCCCAGGGTCAGCCCTAAACCCCCCCCACAAAAAAAACTATGAAAAATATTCTCTGAAAGGTGAGGTGTTACCTTATTATAAACCTCCTCGAAGTACTAGCAGGACAGGCACTGAACAAACGATACGGTCGTAATCAGATTTCATCCCTCCACCGTGACCCTTTCTGTGTGCTGTCAGCATGACAAACACACAGCCGCACACAGCCGCACACAGGCACACACAGCCACACACAGCCGCACACAGCCGCACACGCAGGGCAGAGGTGCGGATCTCCCAGAACCGCATGTTTCTGGGAGAGAGCCCAGGCGAAACTGAAGCTTCCAGGCAGAAAACATATTGTTTCCACTGTCAATATAAAAAGATACATGAAGGTGGAGTGACCAGCAGACGGACAATGCAGTAAACCCTGAAGGTGACGTTACGCAGCTTAGCACAGCAGCGCTCCATGCGGAAGGAAACTGGTCACGCTGGGCACTAATAAGCAGACACCACATCTACATCTCGCGGCTTAAAATAATATTTTTCTAAAAAACTTCATACTTTGAAAAGGGGCATCAATGTATTTTTTAAGTGGTGATAATATTGCACTGCAGTTAGCAGAAGCTTAAAAATCTTTATCCATAATGAATGAAGCCCTCGGGGAAGCCCCAAACTGTGAGCCTGAGCAGAGGATTCTGGGAGGTTGTTTTTTTTAATTCCAGCTCCACCCCACCCCCCCACCCCCAATCCCCCAATCCCCCAATCCCTTGCCCTGCATACAGACATTAGCAGCTCTTACTGATATCCAACAAGCCAAGCAAACCCTATGAACAGAAGTGTGGTGAAAGCGATTGCTGGAATTCTTTATCTTTATTCTCCGCTCGTACTGAGCTGTACTCAACAGTGCTAAATTGTCCCATTTCTCTCATCCATCCATCCATCCTGGAGCCTACAGCAGGAGGCAAAGGGCACACAATTTGGGACAGCTCTGTGCCCTCTTTTAAAATGCTGTCTCAAAAAATACTGTCCCTCCTATAAACAGCAAAGACACTCTCTTCAAGGAAGCGGGCTGCTCTCTGGGGCTCCCAGTATCCACAGGATCAAGAGGCCCGATTTGCTTAGAACATTTTATGGCCGCTTGCTAGTTAAACACACAGTCACGAGATAGGGGGTCATTACATTCTAAACAGAGCACAAGACTGCAAGCAAACCACAAGGGGGGTGCAGGAGCACAGTGCAAATCTGAGCAGCTACTTGATAGTCGTATCAAGTAGCGGTTTGGATGCTAATGCTAATCCTGATGCTAATTTCTTAATTATCTGATGAGCACCTCAGAATAAATGTTTGAAAATCATTCTAGCTTGTTAATTCCACATATAATGCAAAATAATGTAACATAATATTGCGGTGAACAGAATGGGTAGATAATATGGTAAGGAGGGTCTGCAATCTGATATGACACCGGGGTCAGAGGTCACGCTTGAGTACTTCCTGAATCCTGCCGGTACCCACCTCGTACTCCTCCTTGAAACCGTAGCCCTCGGAGCACTTCATCTGCGTGATGTGCTGCAGCAGGTCGGCCACGCGGATGGCGGGGTGCAGCTGCCCGGTCTGGTACGGCACCTCCGCTGATTCCCGCGTCTTGTACGTGTGCCCGTGGGACTGCACCAGGCTGCCGGTGTCGCTTGCCGCGGCATGGCTCTCGTCTGGAATGATAGTGAGAGCAAGGCGTGGCTCGGTCAAGGCCAAGCTGCCCGTGGAGCTCAACGAGGCACAATGGCTGCCGGGGGCAACGGCTCATTACTGACGGATGGACATGGGACAACAGCGTCATATTAAAACATGAGGAAACATCTATCTATCTATGAATTTTAACCCATTTATTATAAATTTTATGAAACCAATCAAAAATAAAACATTTAATTACATCTTTGTTGAAAAGCATCCAAACTCATTAGAGTTTTGTTGACAGTGGTGCATGAAACACACATTTTATGCCTGTTGGAGATATAGCACACAATTATATGTTTCCAGCATATTACCATTTAATATACATCATTATACTCGTTAAATTGTGCCAAATGTCATCACTAAATCCTGAACGACAGCGATATGGGGATGTCGGAATGCGGCGATGACCACGGACGATGGAGGTGCTCGGAAAACGTGCAGGTCACCGTAGTGACCGTTCACGACGTCTGATGAGGAACATGGCTTAAGAAACAAAAAAAAAAAAAACAAAGCTAAAAACCAGGGGAAAAAAAATGCTAGCCGGAGAAGGACGGGTGCTCGGGAGACGACAAACGGTGTTCTGATGGGTCATTCGCTTTGCCATGCCAGCCAACTGCGTCACGGGAAACACAAAGAGTGGACGGGGCAAGGCGGAGGGGGTGGAGGGATGTTGCCATGCAAGTCAGCACACACCAGAAGAGGCTCCGTCCATGATAACACACAACCTTTCTTCCCCAAAAAGGGCCCACTGGAGACTTACCATTAATCGGAACTTTACAAGGAGATACATAACAGGTTAAATGTGAAGAAAAAAGGAGGAGAGAAAAGGGAGAAGAAGGATATAAGCAACAATATAGCATGAGCACCTGCACAGTCGTCCTGAAAGAATCCAGGGCAGCTTGCTCTCCTTCTGGGAGAGCAAACTCAATTCTGCGATAGGCCCACCTAGCAGAAAAGCCCGTCTGAATAAACCGATTAATTAATCCGGGCTGCTTGCTTTGCTCAAGAGACCTTTCAAATGGTCGCCCAAATAGTCCAATTCGTCAATGAATTAAAACATCTTTCAATCATTATTTTGCATGCCAGAACCTGAAAATTCCCAAATGAAATTTGCCAAATTATCAATTTATTTAAAAGTATCACAATTGTTAATTAAGAAAAGTATTAATTATCAAATGAAGAAACTAAATGAAAACAATTTTTAATTAAATTTGATAGCTCTGTCATAGTTGGTATCTGTCAGTTTTCATTACATCTCAGCACTCAGTTAAATTATTTAATAATTAAGTTGAAAACATTAGCTGGTATCTGCAGGCTTAAACAGATTTTACTGGTCTAACTAATAATCTCGGATTTCAGGCACTCTTCAGGCAGGAAGTAATTTCTACCTTCAAAACTAGGAGTTGTTTTTTTTTTTAATAAAAACAACAATTTTGTTATTTATTTAATTGAGTACTGGGATGTAACCAAAACGCGGGACCCCAGACTACCTGCATCATAATTTTCCACTCCTGCGCTAACTGTCTGTCTGTTAAATGTGCTCTCCACTCACAGCTACACGGCATGACAAAGGCAGCCACCACAGGCCTTCAGCTATATATCCAGCATACAAGTCATTTTACAATTAGCTTAGTAAGTCTCGTTATTTCAGAGAAAAAAAATCTAACGTTTGCATAAGCATACAGTGGTGATCATTTGGAAAACAGATGCTATTTCTAATGTGCTATACAAAACAAAAACCCCCAAAAAGGCCCTCGCTGGCAAAAAAAACGAAACGTAAAAACTGCAAAAGTTCAAACAAAAACCGAACGGAACTGTGTCCCTCGTAGTACGCAGTGGACTAAAGGGACAAAGCCCTCGTATGACAGCCCGGCCTTCAGCTTTGGTATTTATCTGTTGGGTGTGCGCTAATGCTAACACGCTAACATGCTAATGCGCTAACGGTCACGGGGGAGGGGTAGGAGGGGGAGGGGGGAGGTGGCGGGGGCAGCAGTGGGGAAGCTGCTTCGGCACTCGATCACTCCCCATCATCCAGTCCACATCGCCTGTCCATGCACATGAGAGGTCAGAGACATACGTGATGTCGACACGGGAATGTGGATGTGATGGAGTGAAGCCAGCCTGTGCTTGGTAGACTCCTAAACTCACAGAAAAAATAAGGAAAAAAGCAGGCAGGTATGGAGGTGAAGAAGCCATCCAAAACCAGCCAAACTGAACGAGAAAGCCACCCACCCTCCCCCGCCCGCTCACAATCCGACAGATAGCTATTAGCCACAGGAGACACACACGCTCATGTCCGGCTCGCGCGAGTAGCAAGTGTGAAAAGAAGACGGTTGTCCTCACCTAATATCGCGGTTGGCACAAAGGGGTCTGCCCACGCCATAAGTGAGTGACGAGTGGGAAGTTTATAAAGGAGAAGAACATAGCAGTGAATAAGTGGAGGCACCGCCCACCCCAAGTAAGAACAACATCAGAGCAATGCATGAATTAGTAGGTATGCCAGTTATTAATAAAAAAAGCTGTTAAAGAAGCAGGCAGATCAGGAGGAAAACGCAAAGTAAAGATACAATTAAATCACTTATGGCGGAATTATTTTCAGAATTTCATTTCCAGAAAGTGCATCGGAATTCGTTCTATGAAGTGCCGATCAACATCGATACACTTTACACTGTAATTAACAGGCTGAATGAGGTCAAAACGTACACAGGAGAGGGGCTTTTGTGGGGGGGGGGGGGGGGAGATAGGACAGAGAAAAGATAGGATGGGTTTGGGGAACATTTACATATGACTCAGAAATGGTGGGGTTAATTGGGGGTTTGGGGGACTCCATGTTGGAGGAACTCAAAAGAGACAGAGCCCAGGAATTTTTCGATTAAAGTCAAAATTTTGACCCGACGAGGACTGAGGCTCATTCTGTCTGCTTGATTCCCAAACCGGCAACTACAGCAGCAATGGCAGGGAGGCAGGATTGGGGAGGGGGGGGGGGGGCAAAAGTGGCCAATCTCATCACCACGGGTCAAAGTTTTGATTAATCCATCTGTGAACTGTGATCACGTTACACCCCAGTGCAGAGAGAAGAGACAAGGTCAGTACCTGGGTAGTAGGAGGTGGGAACGGAGGTGCTGAGCGTGTTAGTCTTCATGGTGAACGATGAGGGCGACGAGATAGCTTTGTGCAGAAACACAGCAGGCAGAAAACCATTAATAAGCAAGCCAGCAAAGACAATTAATCTCATTCCTCTTTCTTAAATGATTCTCTTCCAGTCATCAAGTCCCTCTTGATTTCTAAAATTTATTTAAATGTGCTTCTTTCCTTTTCAAAAGCCAGTTAACAGCCAAATTCCAGGATTTCCAGAAACAGTGCTGTCTGCAGCAAGAGACTGTTTAGCCACAATTAATTGATTAGCGCATTATTTTAAAAAACAAGGCAGAGCAGAGATGGAGGGATCCGACAGTCTCAGACAAGCTTACTGAAATGTGCCAAGAAGAAGGGGCTCCCCACGGGGCCCCCGGGCCCCCACAAGCCTTACAAGTACCAGCCTCTGAATAAGGGGACGCATCTCGTTACCTTAATTCAAAAAACAGCACTAATGCTAAAATTTCACCCGATAATTTTATAGTGTTAAAATCTATAAACTGATAAAAATATTAGAGCTTATGCCATTTCAAAAACATGTCTAACATTTTAAAGTTCATTCACCATGTAATATTCCAAAACTAAGAATGACTGGAATATCTAAAGACTGAGTTGTCATATTTGTCACCACTGTTGCTCACATACTGCAATTAGATTAAATATTAAAACTGATTTTTATACTCACCAGCACAATAGAGCACAGTTCTTCTTAACACTGAAGCTCAGTCGCTACAGACTAATGCATTCAGCAACAATAGCATAGTATGAACAATACAACAACAATAATGTAAATAAATGTATGCCGTTTGTCACATTTATTGGAATCTAACAATGAAACATGAGACAGATTTTAAAATGCGGGGTTAGGGTTGTCGTCGAGGATACGAGTCCCAGAGGCGCTATACCTCTGATACGACCCGACTGTCAGTCTCAGAAATCATTTCGCGAGACGGAGGGTTAAGGTCACGTATGAGACCCGTCTGTCACCAGCTAGCGTTCTGTCTGTACGTCTGAAGGCGTCTTGATTTATTCATTCGACGGGGGCGACTTGGCAACACGGGGAAAGAAAAAAATCAGCTTCGTCAACCATGCACCTCTAATATTTATGGTTCATAAAGAAGGCTGTTTGGTCTCCACAGTGTCTACGGTAATATCTGTGCGGCCCATTTTACTTATTAATGATAAAATGTAAAAAAAATAAAACAAATGTGAAAAAAGATCATTAGTTTTAAAAAGAGATTTTCAAAGTTTAGAATACCGTTTCAAAAAACCTGGCTTCTTTTTGAGAAATTATTAATGTAAAATTCATGGATATTTTCTTACCTGTTTCCTAGTAATATTTTTAAAACCAGACTAATAACTTTAATTCCTTTAAATAAACTTTCCAGTGATAAGCACCGAACATTATGATTTTTGTTCATTTTTTTCCGCAAAAGTCAGCGGCTGCCACTGAATCCTGTTTATTTTCAAAAGTCAAGCAAAAGGAGAAAAATAAAAAGGAAGGTGGAGAAAAGGCAAGACTTTTTGAGTATTCCTCCGTCACTCGTGGCGATGTTAATGTCTAGCGGCTGGCCGTGTTAATATTTGATGCGCTTGGAGACGGCCCGTTCTCCCGCCCCTAAAACCAAATGAGGGTAGATCCTGCTATCCGAGGACGGCGGTGGACTCCAGGTCACGGTGCCTTTTTCCGAAAATTCTGAAACGCGGGTTAGCCTTTGTCCTATGCCACTGTTCTGGGGATAAAAGATTCACGGCAGATCAGAGGTGAGCCCTCCTAGAGTGGCTGATCTCCGTCTCGCGGATGCAAAGCAGGGAGAGAGCCCAACATCACTGGGCACATCTGAGGAGTATCACCTCAGAAGGGCTTTTAAACCATTATACCAGCGGCTACGCGTTAAAATGCTAAATGGACGATCCTTTCAGTCCAAACTCCGTCGCCGACATGGAACTCAGAAATGAGGCGAATTTCCAGATGATGAAAGACTTCCTGTGAGCTGGCTTCAAGCCACAGAAAGGCCAAAGAGACCCCCCCCCCACCACCATCCTCCCCCCACACGGTTAACTCAGCTACTTGAAATGTGGCACTTTTGACAGCCGAGAGCACGGGATCCGGAGCAGGCTGCCAGGCTGACTTCGGATTACAACGACAGTGGCTTTCGGCTCCATCTCTGTTGCATCATGAGCATTGAAAAAACCGCCACGGCGCGACGGCTGCTTCCGTACGGCATACCGCCATAACGACGGTAGTGACCCAAACGTCAGCACCACCACCCGCCCGTCTGAGAGCAGTGCAGCCCGGCCCAGACACTCACATCTGCCGTTGAGGTTGTGCGTGTCCATGAAGGAGATGGCCTCGTCGCAGTTGGTGCCCTGCTCCGTGTAGCTCTTGTCCATGGAGTTCACCATCACCGTCATCTCCTGCCGTGTGTTGTTCAGCGTCTCTTTCCGCTTCTTCGCCAGTTTCCTTTGGTCGCCACACAAAGACAAGGCAGTAGAGGAACGTCATTCCCGGATGGACGCACCCACCGGCGAACGAAATTCAACCATATCTTGCATTTGTCGCTAAGCAAATTTTTGACGAAGGAAAGCTAAACAGCAGAACATTACTCAATAGCAGTAAAGATAATGCTTATGCTAACATAGCAGTAAAGTATATATATTTATATATATATATAGCATCTATATATATATAACAAACTCTTGTTTGTCATTAGGGTTGCAGGGATTCAGCATGTGATCATCAGAAGCAGCATGATTAAGCTGAAAGCAGGAACGATGTCAAGGGATAAAGACAATCCGTGAATCGGAATGACGGCGTCAGGCCCGACTAATGTGCTCTCCTGGGGCGACGTGTCAGGGGGAGGAAGAGAAGTCACTACCCACTTCCCCCCTGGTGGCTGGTGGGTGAGTGTGGGGGGAGAGTAAGACTGATGAGGCAAAAAAAGGCTCTATATAAAAATTTTCCGCCTGTAGCGACAAGATGTTGCGAGCATCCCAGCGAGTACGCCAAGCCCGGTCTCCTCCGAGTCCCAGATCTCACTGAAGATCTTTGGCGTGTTTGTGTAGTACATCTACAGGGGTGCAGTATTACATTCCCGAGGTTAGGAGGGGCCTTTCACAATCCTAATACTTTAATTTAATTTATTTTTATTTCACTGACGCTTTTCTCAAAATCTACATACAAGTAAGGCAAACAGCACATTACAAACATACTGCTGTCAAGGAGTCAGTTAGGCATGAGTGCAGCTGGGCTGAGCTTCCAGTGAAGGAGTTAAACAAAGCAAGAACCTAGTTAGACTATCCAAAGAGCAGAATGTGCAGCATCAACATTCAAGGGCCGTAAAATTTACAACTGAATCTCAAAATATCCAGGTCAGCCTTCATTTCGGTTCACTGTGTCAATTGTTATTTCACTCTCTTTACGGATGCTAATCTCAATTACCATCTAAACCGATGGTTATTAAATGTATTCCCAGTCTATCTGACCATTAAGGTAGTTGCCAATGGGACTGTGTCTCAGGGCCTGGAGTTTCAGCCCTGAAACTTCACACAGGTGGCACTGTAAATTTTAGTGCTACCACACCCCCCGTCAGCATAAAAACCAAGGAGGCCCCCGGGAAGTCTCCCGATTAGCTATTCCTGGACTGGAGCTGATGGGGGCAGTGAGGCCCTTCATTTACAGATGAAGGGCGTCTTTTAGCAAGACTGGCACAGGAGCCTTTGTTCCACAGATGCCGCGGCTAACACCTTTCCATGACACCTTCCTCTCCCCCAAAACCTGAGCAAAATGGACTTCTGTGGCCCCCCCCCCCACCAACCCTGGCAGCTGCCCACCAGCTTTGCCTGTTTCAAACATACTGTAGAGCCCTTTCAACGGCCACGTGAAGAGAAAAAATAAACACTGTCATTGAACAAAAAAAGAACATTCTAGATTAGCATGTGGGTAACGCCATCCACCTTGAGCACAGCGACTTACCCCTGTTTCTCCCTGAATAGCCACACATCAGCAAGACCTAATGACATCTTACCTCCTTCCTCCTTTCCTCCCCCCGAATCGCCTTGGGGCAGAAGAGAAGGGACAAAGAGTGCAAGGAGATGCTCCTTCTAATGTACCCTCCTTGGCTCCTGCTCCAATCTATTCCCCGTAGCACAAAGTGATTTAAAGGCACACGTTCAGACTGAGCCCTATACAAAGTGGCTGCACAAACCGAGCATTAAACATAAATAAACCACAGTCATCTCCAAAGTCTATCCTTTTCCATCATCATTTTGGCACTTAAAGATCAAAGTCGACTTACTGTAGCTCCCCAGGGCGGAACAAAAAACAGGACTGGACTTGCAAATATCTAGCCAGATGTTTACCAGAAATCATTCTCCATTTGGTGTGATATTGCACGATGTCGTCTGTGTGTACGGCCTTTTTAATGGCCATGTGCTGCACATTAGCACATGTTCACAACTATAGTGAAGGACGGGCGTGAAAAGGTCCATTTCCCCTTGACATATCAACAGCTAATCTAATCTGTTCCCTAAGACAAGTTTCTTAAGTAATGGAGATTCACAACGGCAACTGTCTCACCAGTGCAGAGGAAGACCAGTGAGTTTGTGCTGGCTCTCGCGTACACAGCCCATTTACATGCTGAAAGTCCTCTGTTGTGATCCCTGTCCGAATTGATCAGGATCCTCATCGCAGGCCAGCAGCCTCCATGTATGATACTTCTGCACCAAGAAATTTGTTCTGTCTAGGTGAACCGCCCCGCCAGTTCATGACATGTACATGTACACTAGTGGCCAGAATTGTGAAAACACCTAGCATTTTTACGCTTTAAAAATAGCTGCACAAATATTGGCAATAATGTTTATAAATAATCAAAGAATGTTATGAACATCATACACGTCGCGATTAAATAAGTAACTGGAGTGACAGCTGAACAAAGTTCTCCAATCTCTAAAATTTGGAAGTGTTTCCACAATTTTGGCCACTGGCGTACATTTAAAGATTCTAAAGTAGATTGCTCCGCCTTCTAAACTTGCTTTATTT
This sequence comes from Brienomyrus brachyistius, assembly GCF_023856365.1. NCBI lineage: Eukaryota > Metazoa > Chordata > Actinopteri > Osteoglossiformes > Mormyridae > Brienomyrus > Brienomyrus brachyistius. Next base: position 23,304,233 of record NC_064533.1, on the reverse strand, counting down.
TTATTGTTTTTATTAGCAAGTCTACTGCCCAGAAGCTAAATAAAATGTCAACACATATACACTGACGTCCTTTCTGTAAATTTGTTCATTTCTATTGTATTATTTAGTTTTTGCGTGTATTGTACAGTAATGTGAAGTGTTTCTCCTACGTGTCTTGCAATTTTGTTCTGAACTTCATGTTCGGCACCTAATCACAAACAATTCTGGTATATTTGCCATACTGGCAACAAAGTGTTCTGAGTTCTGTCAACCAATAAATAGCTACATCATAATTATGATTTAGCCAGGAATCTGGAATGTGGTAAAATATATCGGCTCAGAGAAAATGAAGGGCCCTTTCACTGCAGCCGATTGAGATCGAGGAAGCAAGCCTCGAAGAGTAGGGCTACTTGTGTTCCCAGGACATGGTACAGAATTAGTGGGGAAGAACAGATTCAAGAAAATGAGGATGACAAGTCGTGACGCTACAGTATTTAACTGAATGCAGAACAACAGAGCTGCTGCTCCGCACGAGATAAATCACGTGGGTCTTTGTGTCGGAGATGCACCGTTTTTCAGGCTAACAGCCTGGTGTTCGCAATTAATAAAATCAGATTACTAAAAGGGATTGGCAAGGTATTAAAACTTCAAAGCGACAGTGTCCCCCTTCAAACGCAACAGAGCCTAATCTTGGCATTTGCAAATACCGGCTTAAGTTTGTAACCACTTGTCATCTCCGGAATCTGTTATTTGTTTTAATCCTCATACAAGCATCCGCTCAGGATGAATTGCTCCCGCCATTCGCATTAAAACGCAAATTAAAGTGTCGGACGAGGCCTTTTAAAAAGCACAGCTCGCGATCAGCATCGCACTATACATCTATTCACACTGAGATTCTGAGAAGCTGAACACAAAACTCGACAATAATGACAACAAAGCAACCTTAAAGCTCTTTATCCAGAGCTCAAGACTACTTTAAACTCCACTTTACCCATAACGGCCTATAAATACAATTAAAGAAATCGTTTCTATGGATTCTTGGTGGTTCAAAACAACCAGAAACGTAATGGACTGAATTCATGGACCCCGCCCCCCCCCCCCCCCCCCCCCACAGAATCATCTGAACGCATGCTGCTGTAAGGTCCTAAGCTAACGAAGTTCTCTGTTTGTTGACTTTCCCCAAATCAATCTTCTTTATTAAACTGTGCGGAGCCTTGCTACCATATGGCCACAGGATCCTGCCCACTCCCAGCAGCCATTTACTCAGGCAGCCCGACAGGGAGCTAATAGTTTAGCTGCTACTGCAAATATGTTGACAAAAGCGATATTTAACACAGTCCGTCATATTACGAGAAATCTGCAGCAAGACTGGCAGCTGGGCAATTGACAAGGAACCAGGATGCCGCCCCCTGCTGTTTAAGATCACGCCGAACATCACGGGCCAATAGTAAATGTTGGGTGATCTCAAATGTTGGAGATGTGAGGAGAAAATACATGAGTGTGATACTATAGTTTTTTTCTGGTTCTTTCTGGGTACTTATCCCAGATGTAAACAATGATTTGGAAAATGCAGTTTGCAGTTATTTACGTTTGTGACTGTAGGGTTCAGCAGAATGATGCCGATGTCTGATGAGTCTTTCTTCCATCACAGATTAGTCAGCTGGACTCTCCTTCCACAGTGGGGATTTCTCACAAGGCCCATCCAGGAGCAGGAGAAGCAGACAGTGCAACGCAAGCCAGTTAGCTCATCACTGCGAATGGAGATCTCACTTATCAAGTCAGCTCTATAACTAGCTCTCCCCAGAAACATTCATATTTTTAAACTTTATTAATTTATTCATTCTTTCACTAATGTAAGAACATAAGGCGATAAGAAATTAAGAAATGAGAGGAGGCAATTCAGTTCATCAAGCTCAATTGGGAAGAACTCAGTAGCTTAGAGGTGTTTAAAATCTTATCTAGGTCTGATTTAAAGGAAGCCAAGGTTTCAGCTTGAACTACATTATTCCATACTCTAAGTACACACTGCATAAAGAAGTGCTGTCTCAAATCCAGTTAAAAATGTTCTCCCACTAATTTTCACCTATGGCCACAGGTTCTTGGATCACTGAAGTATTTGGCTCAACAGCATTCTAAGTAGAATCTTATATATCTGGATCAAGACCCCCCTTAGTCTCCTTTGCTCGAAGCTGAACAGATGCAGCTCAGCTAACTTCTCCTCATAAGACATTCCTCTAAGACCAGGAATCATTCTTGTAGCCTAACATTGAATCCTCTCTAAGCCAGCAATGTCATTTTTAAGTTAAGGTGACCAAACCTGTACACAATTTTCTAGGTGGGGTCTTACCAAGGAATTGTATAATTTTGTGAAACGACCTAGACTGTCAGTGACTAAAGAACTGTGAGGTAGGACAGCTCTTAGGACATGCCCAGGACGCATCACTTCCTGTCCGTCCTCCCAGTGCCTATCATTCTGTTAGCAGGATTGATGCTCCCCCGTCAACAGCGGACAGGCTGCAAATAAAATATATTATTAATGCTAAATCAGCATAGTATGCTATTTAATCTGCAAAGCACAATCTCTTCTCATTTACCGTTATCACTCCCTCGCTGAATTCAATTGGCCGTCTAAAACAAACTTCCAGCGCAATCCAAATCCACATATCCACCTTATATACCGAAAGCCTTTTCGATAACGTTAAAAGCTAGGAGCATTTTTTTTTCGAGATCTTTTCTTTTTTTTTTCCTACCGTTTCACTTTCCAAAGGCCACGCTCGCCGCCGAGCCATCGCCTCTTTTCATTTGCACAGTTCTCTCCCCCCCCCCCCTTTCAAACCGCATCTCGGCTCCGCTGTATCCACCGGGGAGCAGAGTGACCGAGACCCTTCCTCAAGCGGCGGCGGCGAGGAGGATTTCTAAAAGCCGCGGCCAGGCTATTTCCTCGAAAATGTCAAGACTCGGTCAGTTTCTAAGTGCAGCGGGGGTACGGGCACAAAAGCAAATGGAAAAATAAATGTGAAAGCATTTTTTATTGCTTCCCGGTGAAGGAAACGAAGAAAAAGTCACAAAAGGGGAGAGCGCCGGCGCTGTCGGCAGAGAGAACACCTCACATTCCTGTGTCTGCAGGATGAGCCCTGAGGTGCCGAGACCATAAACATCTGTGCTTTAAATAACTGTGGTTTCTTTAAAAGGCAATAACTACACGATAAATAAAATAAAATACTACAAGCGTAACCCACAGGAAGTCCACCTAGAGCCACTCTATCATTGATTATAGAAATAATGATTAGCTGATTCTAACTTGTCTAAGTTGTGTGAATCACCTCTTCTGCTGGAGATCACGTGAGTTCCAATACAGGTATTGGTTTGAGAACAAGGATTGCATTATGTGCTGACATATTTTACTGCCGGGGGGTGTTGCTGGGGCTTTAGAAAATGTTCTTTACTATTTTCATTAAATTCACCCCCCCCCCCCCCCCAGAAAAGGTTCATCCACGCTTTTCATAAATCTCTAATGACACCCCTGTTTACTATCCAATAGCTATTGGCAGACATGGGAGTCTAGTGGAATCCGAAATGAGAGCGATTCCTGGCTAAAGACTTAACAGGAGCCAGAGGGACACAAAACACGGCAAAGCAGAACCTCGCCATGCTTTTCTGTGACACGAGGCAATGTGAATGGACTTCACCATCCGTATTCACTGTGCACTGATGCCAGGGGATGTTCAAACGAACGACACCATCCGCATGATATTTGTGCTTTGTGCAGCTTTGGCATTACGAGGCCTGGTCCAGAAAAGCTCAAAATGATGCTTAAAAATCCCTTGACTGGAGGCTCAGTGGTTCACGTGCTGGTCCACAGTTCACGTGCTGGTCCACGGTTCACGTGCTGGTCCACGGTTCACGTGCTGGTCCACAGTTCACGTGCTGGTCCACAGTTCACGTGCTGGTCCACGGTTAACGTGCTGGTCCACGGTTCACGTGCTGGTCCACGGTTCACGTGCTGGTCCACGGTTAACGTGCTGGTCCACAGTTCACGTGCTGGTCCACGGTTCACGTGCTGGTCCACGGTTAACGTGCTGGTCCACGGTTCACGTGCTGGTCCACGCTTTCAACCCATTTGTCGACTGCTTGCTATATGCAACAGCTTGGGGCTGCAGTTTTATCTGAGGCGGTCTCTCCGAAAAAATAACCTTCCCGCTTTAATCCGCATCATTCCACCGACTCGGGTCAAATTTAGACACAAAGCATGGGGGGGCTAGAACTTGGGGATTACGCTCGGAAACATTTCGATTATTTATACCTCAGCCTTGCCTCTCCTTGAGAAGAGTTACCAGGAAGGTCGATGCAAACCGCACAGCAGTGTCATTACAGTTTGGATTTTTCATTTAGTTTTTTATATTATTTATAATTTATATTATTTATATTATTTTATTATATTATTTTAAATTTGCATGTGAAATCCAGCTTAGTTTAGTTCATTTTATTTTAGCTTCAGTTAATTTTTATTCATTAGCATTTCAAAGATATATTTCTGTTTACTTTTTATATATTTTAGTTTTCATAATTTTATACAGATATTTGTCTGATTTGTCTCTGATTTCTACATTAAGACATTATACAAATTATGTACTAATGTCCTCAAAATGGGTAAAACATTATTCATAATGGTTTAAAAGCAACATTGTGAAACACCAGTAATAAAAAAATGTAGCCAAATAGTAAAACTGGTAACAGAAAGTATTTGGTGTTTGTTCTTATTTTCAGTGTTTTTGGAAGTAATATTCATAGTTTTAATGAAGCTGTGAGTTTTCATGTCATTATATTATAATTTATAAAAAAACTTTTTTGCAGTTTTAGTTTTTGTTAAAGATAATAACTCACAGGAGGTCGGTCGTATCGCAGCTTGAAAGAGGGTCCTTCACATGAACACGCACTACCCTGGGAGTCCAGCTAAGGTTCTCAGAAGAACTCCTCCAGAACTTTCTCTCTTAACCCGCTCAAGTTACACTCCTCCATCCTATCCTTTAACGTTCATTTTTTTTCAGTTAATATTTTCACCAGACCCCTGAAAAAGCAGCAAACTCAGCCCGAAAAAGTCCAGAAAGAAAGTTTCCTCCCGGCTGGCAGACACACATAAATAACGGCTGGAGGTGTGTATACCGAGCTGCTGGGAGCTATGGCCGACGGGCCCTCCAGAGACAGGCACCATTAATGTGCCCGAGAGTGTAGCTCTCTGTCCAGACGGCTGTCGCATAACCCTACTTTATTTATTATTTCCCATATAAATCTTGATGCTTTGCAGGAGCCTTTTCTCAGTGACCTGGGGCTAGGGGGCTAAGCTCGACAGTTTAACAATAATAATGAAAAAAGAAACTAGACTGCAGAAATGTTTTACCCTCTTTGGAAAGAAAGGTAACACCTAACCTTTACATCTGACAGCCACTAGGGTAGAGATCCAGACTTAACAAATGGACCAGGGAGAACATCCATAGGTTGGTGACATCGGAGAACATCTCCCATCTTAAGTAACTATCATTGGATTGAAGGCCTTTTTCAACAAAATGATTAAAAACTGTGGCAAAATACTGTTTTATAACTTTCTTTGTGGCGTTCATTCTGCATTGGCAGGGGACGCCCCGGATTGTGGCCTGAACATCATGGACCAAACGTTCACACAAATCAACAACAATCGAATCCCCAAAATGTGTCTGGATCAGAACCCCAATGAGAAATAAGTTAAAACTCAATGGTAGTTCTATAGCATCACTCCCTGAGACTTATCCCAACCTTACTGAACATCACGCCCCCTGCTGTTCCTGCAAAAAGATCTCTGGTGAAATACTGAAGCACAGAAAAGAAACTTTGGAGAAATCATTGGCCAGCAGAAACCGGGCCTGCATATAACTAACTGGTCCATAGCACACGCACCACTTCCTATGGAAATCATGACCACTGATGGCACGTAACTGTGAGATCAGTCGGCTGGAAATGAGTGACTGGCTTCGCTGAGCATGATTAGCTGGTTTGATACAGCTGATCTTCACAGAGGCGGGCAAATGCTGAACACCTCCAGTTCACTAATATGAACCAATATGAAACAATCAATCATCCTTAAAGTGAACATGCCCCGTTAATCTCCAATATCCACTTGAAGTGCTTTGAGACAATGTAATATTGTGAAAATGCACTATATAAAATAGAATATCAAGATTCCAACGCAATCTCCTAATTAAAACACATTATACGTGCATGTAATCATTTTTAATCCCCTTTTAAATATCAAATACATTATTAACTCACTTCACAATGACATATGAAGTGAAATATTTTCTATATAAACGTATCTCTTTTGTCATTGAGACAAGTTGATTTTAAGGCCTGAAAAGGCCAGGAAGTGGAAAAATACAAGTCATGTTGTTTTCAGTGGGTCATGAAACAGAAGGCATCTCATCCATATAAGCCCTGAACAAACATGAAAAGAGAGGAAGAAAAAGTTATGAGAGACATGGGGTCAAAGTACCGGAGTGACGACGACCATAGAGCATGCAGAGATATTAAGCCATTTTTTTCAGGAGCACACACACACACACACACACACACACACACACACACACACACACACGCACACACACATGCCAAGCCCCTGATTAATAGGGTCTCACCCCCAAAGGAGCAGCATTAAAATGAAATCCAGAACACGCACACCTGTGTGCTGGGGAGATTTAACTGCGCAGTTAAGCCATCTGAGTAAAGGGCCACATTGACTCGCAAAACAAAGTCGTCTTGGCAATGATGTTACCCGCAAGAAAACTGGGAAGGCTGGGAAGGTAGATCCAGCAACACTGGTACTGGATTATTTACACAGGAGTATAATAACACTCGTTACGCAGTGTCGTCTATCTGTTAAATCTATAGAGAGCGTGATAGTCTGCCACCGTCCTTTGCGTCATGAATCATTGATTCCCCCATATGAAAACGTTACTGCAGACATTTTTAAAAGATCTCTTCTCCACAGGTTGATCCCAAAGATGACCAGGGGCTCTCCTACTGTACCTGCCTGTACACATCACATTGGCCCATCTGGAATTCTAAAATATTGCATATAAATATTTCATCTAAACTGGGTATGTAAGTTTCTGTCCGTTAAATTGGCTTCAAGAGACTCATGCATATCAAATGATGTATCTAATAACTAAATACGTTTGGCAGACCTGGCAGGTTCTGAACTGTCTTGACTGAAGGTTTGGGACCCTGGCGGGGAGGCAATGGTCACATTAGAAGACAGGTCAGAGGTGGAGTAGAGAGAAGAACCATCATACTGCAGTTCAACATCTCTGTGCCCTGTGAATGGCTCTAGCTGTAGGCAGAACACACAGCTTCCCAGGGCTCTTGAATTATCTGAATTGGGGAAGAAGTGAAAGAATCATCCATTTTCTTGGTTGGGGGGGCCCTCCCAAGTAAAACTTCACCTAGGGCCTGTGAAAAGGTGGAGCCTGTGACAGTGGCTTTGGCTATCAAATTCACCAACTTCACAGCTAATTGTTAAACAACCATCCATCTTCCAACTGCTTATCTTGTAAGGGGGGAGGGGGCGGAGCCTATTCCAGGCACTGTAGTGAATAAGGCTGCCAGTCTATCATAGGGCACGGATACCAGTTCACTGCTGGTATTTAGACTACAGGAGGAAGCTGAAGTACCAAAGGAAATACATGCAAACTCCACACGCACAGGCTTGGGGGGGGGGGGGGGGGAATTTGAACCGTCAACCCTGAGAGTGCACCTGTGAGATGAACAAGGAAACAGGAAACTGTTGAGTGCAAATGCACAGTTAACAGTCTTTGAGGCCGAACACATGGTCCTAGAAGAGAGACAACCATCTATCCAAATGAGCAGCACAAGGCCTGCTTGCACTCATCTGAAAACCTTTAGCTACCCTCTCCAACTTGTACACAAAGAATTCTGGTATTTATGCCACTTTTGGACATGCGGGTGACAACTGGCCTCAACTGGAGAGTCTGCAGGTTCTACAGGACTGACCCAGACAGGAGAGGGAAAAGCACCCTTGAAAAAACAAAAAAGGGGGAACCCTGTTAGGGGAACAACCTGGCGCAAAAAAAAACATAAAGCAAAACATTAAGCTGTCCTGCCACATCTGGCCCCCTATGAGGCGTGGCTACCCCATTCGTGCATGTTGTGTCATCTCCCGAGCTGGTCCTTGCACAATGGTATACAACTACTGACTTTGTTGAAATTGTTTCTCACTGTTATGTAACTAGTATTTTTAAAACAGTCCAGGATCTCGTTCAAAAACACAGGTTTCTTTGGTGAATTATGCATTGAAACACACCTTAAATATTTTTAAGGTAGCATAAGACACAGAAATGTTTTCCTCACCAGTCAGATCCTTGCTCCATACAAACAGAATTTGTTGAAACTTGGAAGCACAAATAAAGTGCCCTGAACTTTAGCAATGAATATACAGTAACCCATTTGCTAGGGGTGGCAGATTCCGGCGAATGTGAAAATTCACACATAATATTTAGGTAGCCCTAACCTCAACCCATAACAGTCTGCTAGCCTGACCAATAACAAAAAAGTATTTATTACCAATTTCTGAACAAACAGTACTGTATTATACACTTTGCATGTCAAATTGTTTCATCATTTGTTATCCAGACCTTTTTATGTAATATACAAACCATCCAAATAATTATCTTGCATATACAAAGTTACTACTGTACGCATTGGGAGCAATTATTAAAACCATTATTAAAAAGGCAAAAATTAATGGCACTGAAAGGTTTAAAAGTTTTTGTGAGAAACGCAAGATCCTACGGTCACAACTGCAGCTAACGCATGAGTGAGGCTGGTTGCCGAGACAAACATGCAGGACCTACACAAGCCAAGACTTCTAATATTAAAGATATGGTATACGCTTATAACAGCAAATATTATGTTTCACTAATGTTTAGGGATGCATCCTGATTAAGATACAGATACCTGGGCTTTGGGTATCGGCCGATACCGAGTACCAATCTGATACCAGTGTTTAATTAATAGGCTGTATGCTTTGCCTCACTGAGTAAAAGAGACTGTAATCATTCTTTTAAGGCAACATCAGGCTTAACTTAACGTTTTCCTAGCTTTGTAAAACAAAATGTAACATTTCAGTATATTTAGCCTGTATATACAGTGGAAACCGGTTATAATGATCATGCCTGTCTGGGTGAAACTGATCGCTATAGCCAGATGATCGTTATAGCCGGGATTTTTTTTCTTTTTCCTTATGTCTTAGGCAGATTAGCATCTAACATTTGTATATTTATTACATGATTATACAGTAATAAACCAGACAATTGTTATTTATTGAATTTTCTTGACTTTTTAAAAATACAGTATAGCTGTTTCAAATGCTTTTCATATTACAGTCTTGTACAAATTAAATTACTGAATAGTGTATAATTAAAACTGTGATTGGTCCACTTGGTAGTGTTCTTTTTTCATAGGAGCAAAGAAGGCGTACACCTAGGTGTACTTAGGTAATTGATATATAGGTATTGGTTCTTGGACAATTTTTATGAGAACAAGTATGAGTATATGAGCGCAGTATCGGCCTGATACTCAATGCTGTTATCGGTATCAGTGCATCCCTAATAATATTTATATAATATTTGATATTTATATATAAATACATTTATATATTATATGATTTTATGGAATCCAAACCATTTTAGTGTTGTTTTTGGCTTACTTGTCATCTGTGAGATCTTTTGGCAAGTTCCACAAATGTTCCCATTTAATTGTTCACGATCAGTTCACGAATAACCAAAATCATGAATGTCATTTAAAAAATCTGGACGAGCGACTGAATTTTCTGTTAATGCTAGAACGCTTAGAGATAGCCTGAGAAGACCCCAGGCTAGGAACAACAGCATGTTAGGGGGTAATCCGGTGTCTGCGTTTGCTGTGACGTGACCAGCATAAGCATTTCATAATCAACCGGCCAGTCCCACTTCATCCGATGGGCAGCTAACAGTTGTAACTTTTTACGACCCGTTTGCTGAAAGCGCCTGGGCTAACCTTAATTCTCATGCTAATTAATGATACCATTTCCATCCTCAGAAAAATTCCCGATATAAAATTCAGCGTGAAAAATGTTAACTGTGACCGGCTTTCCTCGCATGCTTATACCCTTGTTCTGTTCAGCTGGACTAGTCATTATCCCGCTAACAAAGCTGTCGAGTACTGTTGGCACGGCAACGAACTGTGACCCCAATGAAAGTAGATCACTCACGTCCCTGTGCTCTGGGTGAAATCACCTTCTATTCCATCCATTCCACTTTTCCTTAGAGTGCAGTGTTTGTCAGTGAAGCAAATGCACATCCCTTGTTTCAATTAATTTGATTCCTGTTTTTGGGTTAGCCTCACTTTTAAGGTTTTAATTAAGCCTTTAACAAGCTCGGCACACTCTGTTAAAAGTTGGGTGTTAAACGGTCTCTTTTCGCTTTCTTTGATGAAAAGAGCCTGAAGATTCTGTTGAAAGGAGAGTAGGGGGTCCCCTGCATCCTCAGAAGAGTCACCTACTCATGTTTTATTCAGCAGTTGAAAGTCCACCAAAAATTATCTGGGAAAGTAATGAGAAACCTTCCGTAGGCTGAAGGATCATTCATCCATCTCTGAAGATTCTCGCCTGGACAGGGTCACAGCAAGCATGAGGCCAGACCCACGCACCACTGGAAACAATGCTCAGGGCCACGCCGGTCCATTGTAAGGCACACAGTTAAGTTCTCTTTTGCACAACAAGTGGAAACCAGAGTACTTGGGGGAAACCTGTAGAAAACAGGCAGAACATGCTAACTCAACATGCACAGAGTAGGGATGGGATTCAAACCCACAACCCTGGAGGTGCGAGGTACATACTGTGTCTCAGTACGAGTTACCAGCTTCGCCACCAGTGCTCCATGTCAAACTGGCTTTCTAAGCCAGTGGCCCGTGTCACCTGATGGGATGACTGGCACTGCCATACCTAAGCTGTAATGATTATTATATTGTTACCCAATCTGAGTGGCAATTTCTTCATTTTACACCCCCCCCTAATGTACACAACCTAAACAAACACAATTCTGAATGTTATTTCCTTAACATCAGGAACGGGGAACCTCGATGTCAGTAACGGATTTATACCTGCAGCAGCAGGCAACCTCGGATCACTAATAAAAGCAGGTTCCGTTAAGCAATTCAGGGCCGAGGTGGAATAAGAAGCGGCACACCATGTGGTCACCATGGTGTTTGATAGACCAGGACCCCCTCTGCTCATTTAAAGGATCTGGCAGCAGGAGGTATCAGGGGTCAAAGGTCACACAAATACCAGTATTGACAATTGAAAAACTAGCAATCGGTTTGGAAGCTGAAAAAACGAAGCTCCCCGTGTAGTACTGGGGACTATGACATAGGGAATACAGTATATATACATATTATATATGATAACAGTGTACAAGAGTAGAGCTTCATTAGGAAGAGAGCAATCCCTACGTCACAAAAGCTTTTTATGAAGTCTGGGGGATACGGATTTTAAGTGTCATGTGAGTAAGATGGGGGTGTCCGCAAACTGAGTCTGACTGACCTGCTTTCCCTCTCTACACAAGTGTCCCACTAACTGCAAGCGATCGCCTTTGCACGCCTTTGAGTGGGGTGGTGTTTGCTAGGGCCATTCAGGGCTTCCAAAAAAAGTCTTACTTTCTTACTTTTACTTTCAACAGTAGGAGAGACTATTTTAATTTCGGTAAAGCACACAAGCTAGCTGCTACATTTGTTATCTAGGAAACCCTGGGCTGTGTAATCGTTGTCGTCTCACATGTTGCGCACCCTGGGGTTTCAGCTGAACTCTCAGTCAATTAACCTTTTCTGCTCTGACCAATTGGTGGACGGAACAAATCGCACCGTATGAATCGCATTAAACGGCACGCAACGTAACGCCGAGCATGGCGACAAAATCTGCGAGTTGCTATGCCGATTTGCGGGTCCATGGGGCAGCATCTCTGCTGGAGAGGAGGAGGCCTTAAAGAGCTGATAAATACAGAGCTGATGGAGCTTTATTGCCTAGTGATGTGCGACATAAGGAGCAGATTAAAATCATATTCAGGGCTGGGCTTGGAAACGGAAGAAGATCCATTGGAGCACACATTGGAGCGAACAGCAGAGTGCTTTTAGCGCTGCCGTATGGGGGCTCACATGCTGTCAACAAGACCATGCAAGAAATAAAATAATAATACTAAAGAAATAAATCCATGAATAAATGAGAGAAGGACATAAACAAGGGCTCTCAGACGAACAGCAGCAAGGTTTGTGTGTGTGTGGGGGGGGACATTGATGGGGAGGAGCCTGGTGGGGGGAGGGGTTAGGGGCAGGGTCACATGTCCGCATGGAATCCTGGGTATCTAAGCCACGAAGTCAGAAGGCATAAGAGAAAAGGCCACTGGGCTGTGTACTGAATGGTTCTCAGCAAATGCAAGAGATTAGCGTCCACACAATTCTGACAGCTCAAATTGAACTAAGTCAATAGATTTTTTATACTCAAAATCATATTAGCAGGAGAAGAAATAAATTACCTATTTTTGATGCTTTTTTTGAACTTTCGAATAATCCAAAAAAAGGGCCAAGCACCTAATCGTACTGAGAGGCTACTTTTAAACAGCATGCAAAGTCTCAACTTCTCTAGCAGGGAGGGAAACCTTGGTGTACATTGGCCGCAGTGTTCAAAAAATGGAGAATGGATCGTTGCATGGACATTTTTCGGCAAAAGAAAATAGAAAATGCAAATCTACAGTGTTGAGCGAAAGCTGGGATGATGTCATGGTTGCTCTTTAAAAGGGCGAGAGTTGCTAGTCATGCATGGAGAAGGTGCGGGAGGAAGTGTGACGTTGCACAAGGTGGTTACTTACAGGTAGTAAGTGTAGGAGTGATAGGTTCTTCTGCCGGGGGGGTGGAGGTAGGATTTAAGCAGTGGTGGGGGGGAAGGGGAATGGAATGAAGGAAAGAAAAGTAAAATATTAATGTCCGAAAAATATATAAATGAACGAAACCAGATATGGTGGCCTAAGCGAAGGTTATCCGTGAACGTGAGAGCAAGGTGGTTACTGGACTGGACACAAGATATGCGTGATTGTCTGGGGGCGGGGAGGGGTAGGAGTCCCTCTACTACACAGATCAACAGGCTGGGAGGGGGGTCGCATTATTAAAGGAGCTGCATTTTGGAATTTGTCATCATGATGCATCATGGGTATTGACACAAAGGCTGACAGAGGACTTTCACGGGTCTTAGAAGGGAACCAGATGAAGGCAGTGGAATTAAGAACAGACTTTAAAAACAGAATATTGCTGTCCACTTTTTAAATATATGTGGCTATTTTGCAAAAGCCAGGTGCAGTAAAATGTCTCCTTCAGGGTAAATTCTGAGGGGGATATGCAATCACAGAAACTCACATTTAATCTCTTTCTTAAGGTCGCATTTTCAAATCGGCAAATACATATTAAAGATTTATGAAGTATAATCGTGTCAACATGTCCAACATTTTTTTCGAAGACCACTGTGCATAATCAACATATTTTTATAGGTGCTGTGATATTTTCACTGAACATACACAGAAAACCATGTGTTAATGACTCGCCATTATCACCTTATCAAAGAACTTTTGGTTCAATAGAACGTGGGGAAAAAAAACCCCAAAACATCATCAGTTCTGGGCATTGAAACAGTGTTTGATCTCTTAACAGCGTCCCTCTTTGCATCCGATTCTCTGAATCATTGTAATTTCGGCAAAGTACGCCATAGTAATCTACAGCAAACCAATGACAATGAGTCGTCATGTGTTATTGCGGTATTCAGTGTGTGCGACGCAGCCTGATATTTGAAGAGCGCGGGATTGGTAGAAGGGTGCGGGGAATAGTGCCTTTCCCCGACACGGGAACGCTGCTAACCCTAAACTAGCCTGCAGCTAATCGCCCAAGGCCTCTCCATGCAAAATGCACTTTCATCAATTTTTCTGTCTTATCTCATTTTTTCCCCCAACTCTCTTTCCCCTTCGTAACATAACCCCCCCCCCCCAAAAATAACTTCGTACTCCTGTTGCCAGGTCATCGAAACTGAGAAGTCTGACAGAATCATTTCTTTGTTGTGGTGGGTAAATTGGGCTGTTAGGCCCTTTAATGAGGCGTGTCGATACAAACGCAATTTACTTGATGCTCAGTTCCAAATGTTGCAATCCGTTTCAATATTTTTATTCTTTACTGTTACTACACAGATACCCATAAACACTGATCTTGCAGAAAATGCACGACTAATTGTAGCGACTGTTGTTCATCTGGCCTGGATGCAACGTACTGTATATTTTCCCACTCACAGATAGCTCAAGATTATTACCTTACGTACCAGAATGACAACAAACTGATTAGCTGCAACAACTTCAGTAGCAAAGTATTTTATTTTATTTTATTGTATTTCTAAACTTGTTTTTGGGAACCTGAAACCCCCTGAGACGATAAACAAAGCATCCACAGATCATCTTTGTTGCCTTCAGCAAGAGGTCGATATAGCTGAGCCGTGTTAATACTGCATTCCCCAGCTCTTACGGTATAATCTGGAAGACAGCTCTGCGCTGAATCTCAAAGCTGAGACATGCCGCTACGTGTAAATTGGCCTGTTACTACTATTTACAATTGAATCAGCTCTGGAATGCAAGCAATTATTTACACTGTAACGTAACTGTGGTAACGATTGGTGGAATTCCGTGCACCTGACCCATAGGTATTCAAACAGGCTTTAAGCGAGTCGGCAGGTTTACTTACCTTTTCTTCATTACCAGCACCACGCCAAGAAAAATGATGACGAAGAGCAGGGTGCCAGCGATGACCCCAGCTACCTTGACTGTGTGGTCCGTCTGCTTCTCGGGTTCGACGGCATCAGGCTTCCGGGTGGCCGCTCCTGCAAGCAACAGGGGTTCAGGTAAACTGGGAAAAGGAATCCCTAAAGAAACTGTGATTACATGGAAACCACTTGAGGGTGACACAATATATATGCTTCTGGTCAACTGTTTAGCCAAGTTGATTCCTACAATTTTGACATACAGATTTCAGAATTTTATCAAAGAAGGTTTTACCTACTATCACCATAATTACGAACCTCTAATACACACACGCACACACACACACACACACACACACACACACACACAAAGGTTTGTAATTATATCTTTGTGGGGACTCTCCATTCATTTTTGGGGGGAAAACTGTAATCCCAACATGACGACCTTAACCATAAGTAAGCAAATAAAATGCGGGACTTTTGGCATTTTTAATTTTTTGATTGCAGTCACAGATTTTTGTGGGGACCTGAAAAATTAAATGCTAAATGAAAAATAGAAGAACATTTGATCCCCACAATGTAATATAAACATAATCCAGACACACACACACACACACACACACACAAAACAAGCATAATTCCGTTAAGCAAAGAGTTCGAGCTTTCAGCAGAAATTAATCTGGGCCTCTCATCAAACTGCTCCGTTAAAGTCAGTCTCAACGGTGGTTTTATATCCCCATCTGTTTATGTAATTTCGCAATGTAGAACATTCTGGAAGCTATCAATGCAGATGAGACCTTGCCGGCGCATGCCAGCCAAAGATGCCCATTCCAGAGGCACTGCAGTAATGCTGCTGCCAAGTTTCTCCGGCCCGCGAAACTCACGCTCAATCGGTGCCGGTCTCTGCGAGCCAGGATACCCCCGCGGGCCAGAAGAGGTGCTGCGAATTACTTATTAAGCGAAACTCGCAGGCGGATCGGGCCGGCTTCTGCTCCCTCTGGCCATTTATAGATTTCCAGCGGCATGTGAAGACAAACAAGCAACTCCTTCCAGAGGGGTTACTGAATACCCCAGCTGCCATCATACCGATGTCAAGCAAACATAAAGAGCACATTTATCTCATCTCTCTTTTTTGACCTTTAACAAAACCTTTTTTTTCCTTCTGTCCTTCTATATGTAGGTGGGACAAGGCACAATTTATTAACTTGCTACGTGGTTCTTTTCAATTTTTTTTCTCATTGTAAGAAATTGTATTTCATTTCCTTAAAAATTCAAATGTGGGTCACAAACAGAGGAGCAACAGCGAGAAACGCCTCCATCTGAGGTATTTATCCACGACATAGTCGGCAATGGGGATCGCGCACGCCGTAACGTCTGTTCAAGCGCGATAACCACCGTCTAGAGCTTGGCTAAACGCCTCCTTGAAAAGGGCCTCGAAGCACCTGCATCTGATATAATGTGACGGCATGTCAACGAGCTGGCCAATAAAATATCCACTGCCCCCTCCCCCATGCTAAATGAGCTTTTGGTGAAAAATAGTTTGGAAAAGCTGCTCAATTTGTCCGGCAGAATCTATTCCACCCGCCTGCACGTGACAGCATCCATTGCAATGCCTCTTCCCCGGTATCGTTACCGTGGTGACGGATGTTGCCGGGTACCCATCTCCGTTTCAAAAAAAAGTTGCATTTCACTGCTGTTGACACGCGTAAGTGCTGAGGGATGACCCGGGGGGAAATATAAAAGCCCCCTGGTGGGAAATGAATTCATCCCAGAGTGCTGAACACGCACAGTGGACTTTCACGATCATGGAAAAACAAGCGACCTTCCGACTTTGACTGAGGGTGGGGAACAGGAAAACTGGCAGCGGCACCAAAGACCAAATCAACACTTCGGGTCCCGGTGGAACATAACCCTAACCCTTTGTAAACTCATCGGATGGGCGGGAGGGATATACTGTATAATGTGTGTTAGTTTTATATACTTATACAGAAAGTATTTATGGCATTCTGGATACTTTGTGAAACTTTCATCACAAGGAGTGAATACACCATATATCTGGTGCTTTTCTAGAATGACTAAGTATTTACCATTTTCATTCCTTTTTTTTAAAAAAAAATCCTATTACTGGAGAAACGATACCCTGAATATCATAGGAACATTTCGCTAACTATAGTATTACATTTTTCCTGATTAAAGTGTTATGCAATTATGTGTTATTGTGAAGGGCAGTATATGCCTGAAGATACATTTAAAAGTAAACTTGAGCTTTTAATTGGATAAGAAAGTTAAGCAGAACAATAATGAGGGTGCAGAAAATAAGATGTGGGAAAAGTCTATGAGTCTCATCTGCCGTGTGATGAAATGAAGTTAATTATGAGCACTACTCAACAATGTGGTATCCATAGAAATGAAATTTTATGCACTGCATACTGAATTTGTATGCTTTTCATCCTGTAACATAGCTAGGAGGCACTTCTGCTGCAGTTTACGCTTGAAGTCCATGCAGAGAGATTTTTATGCGCTGAAAATTGCTTGATATCAATGTCGGTGGCTGCCCTGTGTAATCCTGTTTTCCATCTATCGACTTGCTTAGTGGTGAAACCGACGCTCTCGTATCGTGACGCTTCTTCCAACAGGTTAGCTACCCCCAGAACTCAACATTTTAATTCTGAGCTTCCCCGTGAATATTTTTTTTTACACATTTATTTTGTATTTTTTTACATAAAGGTGAACAATAGTCTAGATAATATTACAAACAGTCTAGATGCTGACTGAGAATCACCAACCAGTGCAAAAACAAAATAATTGTTGTTTGGAGTAAATTGCTATTACAGCAAAATAAATAAATGACGTTTATTTATTTTAACAAGGTTTTGGCAGCAGAATTCCTGTTTATTCTTCAAATTATTTTTGGAATTTCCATTAAATATCACCCAGGGAGAAACAGGGCCTATTTAAAAGCATGTAGGAAGATTCGAACCCTTGTAAGTAGGAAGTAGCAGGGATTGAGGTTACTCCTGGGGTCTCCCAGCTGCTGTGTGGAGGAGCTCAGCTTCTGCCCCCCCCCGCCCCCATTTGCACGCTCCACTCCTATTTCCTACACAACGGACGCCTCAAGGTGAACAGCGAGAGCCGAACGTGAGCTTGAGTCACAGAGTGTCACATCTGCCGTGTCTGGAGGCCAGATAAGAATATCCGTCCTGGATGGTCACAGCTGGCCCTTCGCTTGATAGCTGGGGTGCCCATGTTGCTAATCGAATTTAACCGTGCTTTGTGGAAATTTGGGGTGTGTGTGTGTGGGGGGGGCCTTGGGGGGTTCCTCAGCTCAGCAGTATATGCCATGCCAAGAGATGTTGACTACCCTGCGCCAGCCAAGCAACGATGGGCAGCACTTGTGGCTCTGAAAGAGGTCACCAAGAGCCAGCCACAGGATCCGAGAGACGGGATTCAGCTCCTTATTTAAATAACAAGCCCCAAACGTGCCTGGAGGTATAAAGAAAGGCAGACAGAACTGGCTTCAGAGGCTGCAGTCGTCTGCTCGTTTCCTTATGGTTTGTCCAGGTCATTCAAGGAGAGGCGAGAATAAGGAAATAAATCTGAGGTCGTCATGAGTTTCATTCTAAATTCCTGTCACACTGAAATATAAAGAGTCCCCCCCCCACCCCCCTGCCACAACCCACCACCCTCAACATATGATGCACCTAATATTTCCACTCTGTACCGTATTATGGATGGGACTGCCAATAGCCGAATGACAAATATCTCGCATACAGCAAAGAAGAACAGGTGACAAATCACATGACAAAAATCACATGATAAATCACATGACAAATAAAGGTTAGTAGATGCATTTAGCCTGAGATGTGGGAGCTTGAAACTTCACGCAAAAGTTTGTGTGGAACTCCAGGTACGCTAGTGGCCAAAATTGTGGAAACCGATTTTTAAAAATGCTTCAGACAAAACTTCATTCAACTGTTAATTATTTAATCGTCCAATGTATGATATTTATAACATCCTTTGATTGTCTGTATACAGTACTGTCAATATTTGTGTGTTTTTAAAGCGTAATGCCAAAAATGCTGGGGGTTTCCACGATTTTGGGCACTAGTGTAGGACTGTGATGCATCAAACTGCCAAAACAAACCTGAACAAGGCAGGAATTTAGCCTGGGATATAATGTAGGTACAGATCTCAGATGAGACCATGTTTATTCAAAAACATTTGCAAATAACGGTTATTTTGCACAAGGTGGGATTACGATCGTGTCAAAATGAAGGTGGGACTGGCACGCGGCTTTAGGTATCTATCAGAGCTTTACGTTGACGTGTGCCCAGCTGCCCCAGCCAGTAAAATTCAGCCTCAGGCAACCTTTCAATCCATTCAAAATGAATGGAGGGACTGTCAGGGCCTGGCAAGCTTGTGTACTGATGAAAGCATTCATTACAAGTGTGTGGGCTTTCATTTGTATTCATTCGGTGCATGTCAGCAGAATGTGCGCTGATAGCCGGCTGACTTCCATAGTTGTCCAAAGACGGTAACTGGTTGATGGGCACAAGGAGCGGTGACAGCTTGTTTAAAAGGAGCGCGGCAACTTGCGGTAGGTTTAACTCATCATCGTCATCCCGCGATCTTCAGTGTCTTATTCATTCATCCGTCAGCACGTTCCCCTATCTTACAGGGTCACGCTATGCCTGGACGAAATCACAGGGAGGTAGGAACACCCTGGTGGGGATGCGTGACTACAGCAAGGAGAGTGTCTCTATCAGAAAGCCCAAATCGCACTCAGATGGTTAGCTTTAGCTGTTGATAGCTATCAAAAAGGGCCATCTTAGACAAGCGCCGGCAAGTGTCCACCATTACATGCAACTTCTTTCTTGCAAAACTTTCACTACCAGCAAACGTCAATGAATGCTTAGCCTTCAATTAGCTGCATGCATTTTCATGGCACAGTAGGTCAGTACCCATAAATGCAAGCATAAAACAAATGAAAGACACTACAGACACACTCGCAAGAACACAAAAGCAGATACGCATATTTAAACACAGCAATGAACTCATAGAGATACATAACATACAAATATAATTAACTGTGACAGAAATACGGTGAGGAAACGTGAGCCAGGCACACAGCTGACATACCTATACACAGACAGACACAGATACACATAAATATGCACAAGAAAACAGAGATTCACTCAAAGGTACACAGGCAGCCGCAGACTCACAACAGGTCACACACACATTCTGCAGCACCGTCCAAAGGATGCAGCCTCCCCATCACAGAGACTCATGTCTGGGGGAAAAGCGGCATGAGGCGGGGGGCGTGGGGGAAGGGCGGAGGATCTGACCTGTGAGCTGGTTGTCGCCGGCTGCCGGGGCGATGCGTATGTAGGGTGTGGTGAGCTGAGTCGCGATTATGGCAGCTAATGGCAAAGGGAGAGTTTCCAGTCCGGCATGCAGAAGAAGAAGGGAAGAAAAAGGACAGACTGAAGCCAGAGGTTTGGGCGTAGAAACACAGGATCATTAGTCACAGCGCAAACCAACATTAGAGTGGATGCCGGAAGACCTCTGTGTGTGGGAGATCGTGTTAGCACTTCAGTAGCAGGTGTACCGTTACCCCTCAAGCAGCAGGGGACTGACAGTGCGGGGAAGGTCTTGTGTATCGCAGTGTGGGAGAATTATTCTTTAACTCTCTTTGGGTACTGGAGCAGAATCACACATTGTCATTGTCACTTTGGCCGTAGGACAGTCGTTTCATGATTGGCGGACTTTTTCGACACTCGGCGTTGAGTTTAACAGACGCTCCAACTAAAATCTGCCATAATTCTAAAATGGGTATCACAGGTTAAAGTCCAGGTTAAAATAAACAGATTATTTTAGTGACTCGGCTGTTAACTTGCAGAGATTAGCAGCAAATACCACAAAAAAGGAGGGAACAGAGCGAAACATTTGGAATAAAAAATATCTCATTTGCATAGAACAGCCTGGGTCCCATTAGAAAGATGGCACGCAGTAAGGAAAATAGATTACGTACCATCTGCACACAATTAAATTCAAAACCAGCGCTGCGTGGTATCTGGGAGAGGGAGCACGTGGAGTTGAGGGTCA